>NC_092329.1:46577448-47215698 GCF_036785885.1 Coffea arabica
GACATGAGATTTATCATTTATGGATGGCTCTTTTGGTTACAATCAAATTCGAATGGCACCTGAGGATGAAGAGCTGACTGTATTTCGCACTCCTAAGGATATTTATTGTTATAAAATAATGCTCTTTGGTCTTAAAAATGCCAAAACTACATATTAAAGAGCAATGCAAAATATCTTTGACGACATGCTTTATGAAATTATCGAGTATTACGTGGATGATTTAGTTGTCAAATTAAAAAAAAAAAGAAATAATCACTTGCGGGATTTGAGACAAGTCTTTGATCAGTTGAGAAGACATCAACTCAAAATAAATCTCCTCAAGTGCGTATTTGGAGTCACATTGAAAAAATTTCTTGGTTTTATGATTCGTCACCGAAGTATTGAAATTGACAGAGCCAAAATTGATACTCTATTGAGGATGCCTGAATCTCGTGATATTCATGAATTAAAAAACCTTCAAGGACGGTTAGCGTATCTGCGGAGATTCATTTCAAATTTGGTAGGAAGGTGTCAACTATTTAGTTGCCTTATGAAGAAATGTGTGCCGTTTCAGTGGAATGAGACATGCAGTAATGCGTTTAATGGCATTAAATCTTATCTTATGAAAGCACCTGTGTTGGCTGTACCTATCCATGAAAAATCATTACTCCTTTATATTGCTGCTCAAGAACGGTCAGTGGGGGCATTACTTGCTCAAGAAAATAATGAAGGGAAAGTGGTTGCCCTTTATTATTTAAGCAAAATGATGACCCTCAACGAACTAAACTATTCGCCGATTGAAAAGTTGTGTTTAGCTCTTATTTTTACAATACAAAAGTTAAAACACTACTTTCAAGCACATAGTGTAAGGCTCATTTTCAGGACGAATCCCATAAAATACGTGATAAGCAGACCAGTACTATCCGACCGTCTGGCTAAATGGTATCTTCAGCTACAACAGTTTGAAATTATTTATGTGCCTCAAAAAGTTGTGAAGAGACAAATTCTGGCAGATTTTCTCGCTGATTACCCGATACCTGCGGAATAGGAGATAAGTGATGACCTACCAGATGAGGATGTACTCTTTATTGAGATTCGCCCACCATGAAAAATGTATTTTGATGGTGCTACTCATCGTCATGGAGTTGGAGCGGGTATTGTATTCATAACTCCTGATGGAGGAATATTACTATACTCTTTTATTCTAAATCAACATTGTTCAAACAATGTCGCTGAGTACCAAGCTCTCCTACTCGGATTTGAAATAGTTGTCGACATGGAATAATTGAAACTTCAAATTTATGGTGACTCTCAATTAGTGGTTAACCAACTCTTGGAAAGTTATGAAGTCAAAAAGTTCGAGTTAATTCCATATCACAAATATGCAACACGACTTATGAGGCGACTTGAAGGTACAAGTATTAAGCATGTTCCTAGAAGAGAAAATAAGCAAAGATGACGCATTAGCTGTGTTATCCCCTTCACTTATCATGCCGAATCGTGAGATACAAGTTCGTGTATGAAAAGTGCGTAGTTCCATCACTAGTTGATGATGAAAATGTTGAAGGAAGCGACGTTCATGTAGTCTCAACTTATGAAATTGACAAAGAAAATTGGAGACAACCCTCATTGATTATCTCAAGTATCAAAAATTGCCTGAGGAGTAACGTAGGAAAACTGACATCTATCGTCGTGCCCCTCGTTTTATCTTGTACAAAGATACACTGTACCGAAAATCATTTGAAGGTGTACTGTTACGCTGTCTGAGCGAAGATGAGGCATATCGAGCAATACACAAGGCATATTTTGGAATATGTGAAACTCATCAATTTGGTCCCAAGTTACATTTTCAGATCAAAAGGATGGGCTACTATTGGCCTACTATGGTCAAAGATTATATAGAATATGCTAAAAAATGTCAAACTTACCAGTTTCATGCTAATTACATTTATCAACCCCCTGAGCCGTTACACCCGACCGTTTTTTTTTTGCCTTTCGATGCTTGGAGTCTTGATGTTGTAGGGCCATTACCAAAGTCGTCCGATCAACACTTATATATATTGGTTGCGACGAACTACTTTTTTAAATGGGTTGAACTCATACCACTCAAACAAGTTAGAAAGAATGATGTAGTGAATTTTATTCGTGTGAATATTATTTACCGTTATGGAGTTTCTCGGTATATTATCACTGATAATGGAAAACTCTTCTCCAATAGTTTAATGGATAAGTTATGTGAGAAGTTTAAATTCAAGCAACGTAAGTCCTCCATGTATAATGCGCCCGCCAATGGCCTGGCAGAGGCATTCAACAAAATTTTATGTAATTTGTTGAAGAATGTGGTGGCCAAATCAAAGGAGGATTGACATGAAAGGATAGGCGAAACTCTTTGGATTTCTCGCACCACATATCGAATTTCAACGCAAGCCACACCATATGCCTTAGTCTATGGCGTAGAAGCTGTCTTGCCCTTTGAATAACAAATTCCTTCTTTGAGAATTGCTATCCAAGAAGGGCTAACGGAGAAAGAAAATGTTCGCCTGCGTCTTGAAGAATTAGAAGTTTTAGATGAAAAGAGATTAAAAACCCAACAAAATCTTGAATGCTATCAAACTTGTCTCTCTAGAGTTTTTAATAAGAAAGTTCGGCGCCGCTCCTTTCATGTCGGAGACATGGTACTTGCCGTTCGAAAGTCAATAGTTATGACTCATCATATTAAAGACAAATTTATCTCCAAATGGGATGGACCATATGTTGTTCGAGAAGTCTATATGAAAGGCGCGTATAGACTGCTGGACAAAGATGGCATAAAAATTAGTCCTATAAATGGAAAATTGGAATATTCATGAAGTTATATATATCATAAAAAAATGAAGTACTCCATGACGCATGAGTTTAAACTGCATGTTGCTCCAGACCCGCATGAGCTAAAACTGTGAATAACAACTACCAATAGTGTAACACATGATTAAACTGCTAAAACACTCCACCAAATCTAAGGTGGTAAACAAATGGATACTCCTGACTCGCAAAAGTTTAAACTGTGAACGGTAGGAATTACGTGTGACTTGATTCCCTTTTGGGTTACAACCCTATAAAACTAAATTCTTTACCCGGATGATTCTTTTGTTGCAAAAGAAAAAAAAAAGGAACGGTCCTCTTTAAGACAGTTCAAATTATTTTGCAGCATACACTTGAAAGTGTGTTGTTCGAATTATCAAAATTATTTCGACAGTTATCTTTTCAAATGTGATCAAAATTACGCAAAGATGAAATTGATTATACTACGGTTGATAGCCTAAAATAGTGGCTATTGAAAGAGTAAGTAAAAACGAGAACGTCTACAAGAATGTGATGAAGAAGAAAAAAAAATCAAGTTTCATTATGAAATGCTTGTGCTCATTGCTACATGCTTTGAGCAATTAACAAAAGATGAAACTTAAAACAAAATAAACGATTGCAACTATTCCTAAAATTCAAATGACGACAGCTCCTCTCAGTTGTTTTCAAGTAATGCTTGCATCTTGTTTAAAGTTTGACTCTCCTCAGCAAGTAGGGGCGGGGAATTCTCAATCTTTCGGATTTCGTTTCGTAAGTCGACCATCACGCCTTGCATTCGGGTAAGTTCATCTTACTCTTTTCGTAGCAGTGAAAGCGTTCCTTCCTGAGAGTATCCAAGAACTCAAGTCGCTTCCTCAACTCTACTTCCTCGCGATCAATCTCCTTAAGTTTAAATATGTACGTTAAGATCTTTTCCGCTTGTTGTTTCTCCTTACTCTGAGCATCTCTAAAATGTTGGGTGGCCGTAGAAAACAACTCATTATATGATTCAACTGAAATTTTATTTGAAAGAAAAGATTTCACTGCGACGTAACGAGCTGCATTTGCAAAGAAAGCTTTTAAAAAACTTTGCAAATTTGAGATATCGGTGGCATTGAAACTTTGCATTTTCTCCATGATTTCGTTTGCTTTCATTTCAAGAGTAGGCATGCTCTCCAGGGCTGTTTGAGATATCATGACCCTCAAGTTATTCTACAGCATTTGAATGTAGTCTCGACGACATGTTGAGATCATATTTTGGAGGCAAAATTCAGACACTTGAGGTGCCCTTGGCCATGATAGTGTATCGAAGATTTTGATTTTTTTTTTGGCTGATGGAGTCATATGTTCTGCCTTCTTTGGCGTGATTTGTTGGATCGCATTTTCATCCTCTACCGCTTTTTTGGAATTCTCACTAGCATCTTTTTGTTGGGTAGAACTGACCACTTGTTTGGCCAAAAGTTCAAATGTAGTAGGTCCTTTAACTGATGCTTGGCTTGGCTCTCCATCATTAATGAATATCAAGTCTTAATCATCCAACTGTAGGGAAAACGTCATGAGACAAATCATGAATATGAAATTAACGAGCAAATTTCAAATGCTAAATTAAAAAAGGCAGGGAGGGTCCTTACAATATTGGCACGGCTTATACCAGGTACAGATATATCCAGAATGTCTTTAAAGAGTTCTTTAAGATCTAAACCAATATCATCCAAAGGGAGAGTCATTATCTTGGACTTCTTACGCTTTCAATGCTGGTCCATGCTGTGAATTTCTTATCTTCCTCATCAAAAGGCTCACTCCTCTTCTTCTCATATGAATTGCAAGAATCATGATCAATAGCCTTCACAATGTTTGAAGGAAGATGAAATGAAGTATCCTTCAGAAATTCTTTATTAGGAGCAAGGTTCTCAGGGGTAGCAGCCTTGTTGTTTGAACTCTTCAAAATTTTCTTCTCGCTTCTCACAGTCTTTTTCTTCATTTCAAAACTATTGCCAACCTTGAAAGGATTGTTCAGGTTTGCAAGTTCCTTTCCTTTTGATTTCTTCTGCTCCCCATTTGATTGGATACTCTTAATCAAAGCATCACGCCATTTGAGGAGATGATCATCATGCACCATAGACTACCATATTTGAAAGCCTGAAGATGTATGCTTGCTAGTATTCAAGGGATAACTAGGAAAAAACACTTTTGATTATGTTTTATTGCGGATAGCAGTGCGCCAAAGTATTCGACTCAAGTCGTAATTTGTGGAACGAATATCTGCTCCAAGTTCCTGTGGGGGAATTTGATAAAAACTCGAATTGCCGCGCAAATCTATAGGAGCTATATGGCTCAACAAGGAAGTCTCCATCAGTATGCAAAACTAAGTAATTTGAGCAGGCGTTTACAAAATAACTTAGTTCTGGATTCGCTAACTTGCTATTATCAACAAAAAGTTCATTTTGATTTTTCACAAGAGAAGTCATCTCCCAAGTTGCTTTGTCTCCCCGATGAATGAGGTCGTGAGCACTGTTTTTATCAAAGTACGTGCACCACCCTCTCCAGAATAATTGATCATTGTTGGTGAAGGCATGGTATTTGGAGTTAAATAATAGGTAGAGAAGTAACTCGCTAGCCAAGCATATACGTAGTGCATCGGAAAAGCCGCACGTGCACACCCTAGGGTAGATGAATTTGAAATTTTATTGAGTCTGCAGTAAATATTTAGCAAGACAGGAACAGTAAGGCAAGTCTTACGACCGGCAGCCATTATACTAGCCATCTTGAAAGTAGATGGTCTAATGTAATAGAGGTTCTTATCTGGTAAAGCAAAGACGTAGAGCTAACAAGATATAAATGCTGCAAGATAGGTCTCTTCTCGCAAGTGAGATTTAACTCCGATGGCATCAAATATGCTATTGTCTTGACTTGATAACTTGCGAGGTTGTCCAATTTCTCCATCTGGATTTTGAGTCGCTTGAGCACGAGAGGCCCTCTTTATCTTCCATTGTTTTGGTTTTGAGTATCTCGTTTTACCTTTAAACCAAAAGGTAACCCATTGGTTAGCAGAAATTCAAGATTTGTTGGATTCTCCATGTTGAAGGTGATACAAGGCCGTGAACAATACTCGTAACTTTGTAGAATATGCCTTAATTTCTTTTCATTAACTCCAGTTAGCTCCTCTGCGCATGAAATTACCACTTCATAGATACCCCCGATGATTGGAAATCCTCCTAACTTGTGCAAATCCCAAAGTGAGAGAGACAATTTCTCGACAAATGTATGTAAGGTATTAGTTTCTGGGCACCACGCCTCGCAGAATGCCCCAAGTACATGGGGATTCCTATCGTATGTGAAAAGTGATACATATAAGGCGTCAAACAATTAATTTTCACGGAGCACTTGTTTGCTCCTACTGAGGGTATCCTCCAACCACTCCTAGTAATTCTCGATGTAATTGAATTCACCACTAAGTCTCAAGGAAGGGTCCTAATGTGCATCTCCGTCTACGATCCGCCTGCCAAGGGTTTGAAAGGGAATTGTCCTTGGCTTCTTACTATGAATAAGGGATCTCAAGGAGTGAACTTTCGTGCCGTCATATTGAGAAAGTTCAAGTGACCAATCCTTCAACTCTGGGTACTGGTGAGAAAACCACTTAATAGAGTAAGTTCCTTGTATAGGAGAATGCACCAATGATGTCGTCCCTTTGTCACTAGGGTCATTATATGTAAGGATCGAAGACAACCTAAGAGGGGGTGAATTAGGCCTTCAAAAACCTGCTAAGATATAGGCCACTTTTTCACAGTCTACCTTTCTTTTCTCAAAGACCACCCACTGAACAAGATAACACAAGAGCACAAGTATTCGTGAGATGAAGAGAGGAACAGTTTATGTAGAACAGCAGTAAATGAAAGTAAAGAAACAAACCAGGCTTCAAACAAAACTGAGGTTTGAACACCATTTTTATATACCAAGTTACTTCAAGTTGAACAAACTTGCAACCAATCTCTTGTGTACAAGGAAGGGATCACTTCCTTCTTGCCCCAAACCACACTTGGTCAAGCAAGGAAGTTTTACAAACACTCGCAAACCCTCACTATGCTACACTATTGAAGAAACTATGTCACACTTGAAAAACTACACGAATATTGCACAAGCAAAGAGTACAAATGTTCCTTTTGAGTATTCTAACACTTGAATCACTCACGATCTGATGTAGACTTGATGTGCAAAGTTATCTTGAGGTGGTTGACTTTGTTCTTCTTATAGGAGGCCTGAAAGTTCTTCAATTAATGCTGTCAACGGGTAGAAGGCAACTGAAGAGTCAACTAGCCGTTGGTGCTGTCGGGCGTCCGATGTTTGATTTTTATGCGTCCGAGGGTAGGATGCATACTTGGACTTTCTTCTTCAATTCTTTCGGACGGCCGATACATCCGGAGTGACTCGTCCGAAGAGCAGCAATACTTGTCGGACGTCCGATACACAGGTGTTGAGCATTCGATCATGATCAGTAGTCAAATAACTCCTGACTTGTCTTCTTCGGACGTCCGAGTCCGAGTTCTTCACTAGTCCGAAGAAATTCAAAGAATGTCGGACTTCCGATACTCTCCTTTTGTGCGTCCGACATCATCCTTAGCAGTCTTCATTCTTTTTTATCTTCTTTTTCTGCTTTAAATCCACAGACCTGTTTGGTTCATTTCTGAAAAGAATCTCTACAAAAGGTATTAGAAACATCCATTTGTTTTATAATCATCAAAAGATATGAGTTGAGATAAACAATCTCCCCCTTTTTGATGATGATAAAACAATTGGATAGAGCAAAATATAACAGCACCCCCTAACGAAGTGCATGAGTAGTATACAGGAAGAAACGCAATCCACATCATCAGTGCTGATCCAACTCAACTCCCCCTGAGACTGACTCTCCCTAACTAGTTACTCTACACCATCAGTGTTAAATCAAATCCAATTCCAATTCTCCCCCTTTTTGTCATCACAAGATTTAATATCAGTTTTGGTTCCAGCAATGCATCCCATCAGAAACAATATTAGTATACTCATTTACAATGTACAGCACAGTTTGGAATCAATCATTTAGCAGATATCAATCAGAAACTTTCATTCAATCAGCAGATTGCACAAACACATAACCAATCATAACACCCATTCAAAACATTCATAACAAAATACTTAGTTATAACATTCATAAACAGTAAAAAAATATCCAGTTGTACAGACCAGGTGTTCAGCACTTAATACAAAAGTGCAATGCGAAAGATGAACTATAGTCCTAGATAAAGGTGCAGTGACCTAGTAGTGCCTAAATGGTGATTTTAGATGATCCAAGCTTTCTCCTGGCCAGACGATACTGTGCATGATCCTCTTCTTCCTCAGTTTCTTCATCACTATCTTCATCTGATTCCTCAGTTGCTGGAGCGTTGCCTTTATCCTTGGGCTGAGAACTGGAAGCTGGTGTAGTCTCAGCACCAGTAGTTGGTCATGTGGGCTCAGTTCTAGACTCATTTACATTGCTCTCAGGTATTGGAGGGACAAGAAGGTTTTTTTTCAATGAAGGAGGATTTTTGGTCAGAGGTCATGGTCATCATGAGACCTTCTTCAATAAGCAAGACATGCTGTTTGAGGTCTTCAAGCAAGGAAATGACTTCAGAATTGGATGCAAAGGACCCGCTAGCAGACTTCCTAGGATGAATGGTGAAAGGAGAGACAAAGTCTGACTGATCACGAGGAGTCCTAGGAGTGACAGGGGTTTCATGAAAATTTTTCCTTCTAGACTCAACAACAGTCTCCTTATAGCACCAATGGCGTTCAAAAAATTTTAAGTTCTTTCGTTCAAAGTAAGCTTTTGAGAAAACTGATGAAGCACTGTCTTTGGGAGATTTTCCAGAAAAAGGAATTTCAAAATGGGTAAAGATAGGGGTCAGAAATCTGCCATAAGAGAGCTTCCTACGGCTGTCAGTGCTAATTTTGAGCAAAAACTTGCACATTACAATCCAAAATCAATACGGATTTTTTCAACAAAGTAGTAGAACAGATAGAGTTCCATTTTGTTTGCATCTGTTCGTGGCCATCAGTTGGCACCAACAGATTTGAAATGATGGTGAAGATGATCAGGTTCTGAGGACTAAGATCATCCAGTCTTGCCTCAGCAGGAGTATTGAATGTGGTTTGAAAATAGGTCATGAGTTTAGCATTGTAAAAATGATGGTAGGTAGAAGGAAATTCCTCATGAAAAGAACTTTGTAATTTTTCCTTTGAAACTCGGTTCAATACTGGTTTTCAGAATGGAATTCACAATGTCAGGAGTTAACATGATGTCTACAGAATTGACCCTAGAGATGAGTTCAGTGTTTGATTTACCCTTTTTAAGATTAGCAAAGAATTGATACAGCATGTCAGGGTAAAAGATATTGGGAATGGTCAGAATATGAGTCCATTTCTGGAATTCAAATAGTTTGATAACAGGTTCAAGATCAAGCTTACGAAATTCATAGGGAAGGATGAGCCTTTGGGTGATGAACCCTTTTTGAGAGACTAACTCAAATTTGTCTCTGGCTTCATCATCAATGAATTTTGGAAGAGGAGTGGGTTCTTCTATTGGCTGAGACACAGGATCCTTTCCAGAACGTTTCCTGTTTGAGGTTTGTGTGGCAGATGCCTTTATATTTTGAGCCTCAGTTCTTGTCCTTGGAGACTTCATGGTAGAGGGTTCAGGAGTTTTCTGACTCCCAGTAGTGTTTCCTTCATTCTGCTGATCATCAGAGGGATCAGCAGACTGCTTTTTCTTGGATTGAGGAGTGCTCTTCCTCTTTGCAGACCTCTTTCTTTTAGCAGAGGACCTTGTGACAGCTTTATCACCTTGGACAGTCTGTTCTGCTTCCTCATTTCCACCAACAATGTTTTCTGCAGAGTTCTGTCCTTCCAACTGCTCATCAGATGATTCAGCAGTTGGAATATTCAGTTTTCTTTGGGCGGTTTCCTTCACCTTACCACCACGGGTTGCAATCTTCTTTTTGGGTGCCACAGGAGGTGGTTCCAAAATTTCAATGTCTTCATCCCTAAGCCTAAAGGATCGTCCGACACTAGTAGATCCTCCTCTGATTCTAACCATGATACAATGTGGATATGATTTTGGATAAGGAATGTGGTGTACAAAGAAAGAGTGCAGTAAGAGCCAACTAATGTGTACTGAGAAGCCGCAAGGAGGGAGTTATGGGAAGTTAGGGTTTCGTATGTAAATTGGGAGTTCTGTGGTAGTTGGGGGTTGGGAGTGATTTTTATGAGTGATTAATGCGCAATAAAGTGTAATTGAGTTGGTTGGTTCAATTTCTCGGAAATTGGTTTGAGGAAAGAGGAATTTGAATTTCAAATATTAGAGGAAACTGAAAGGTTGCATCCGAGACTTTTTTTAAAAAACGAACTGAGAAGAATGGGTAACTGCCTTATAAGACTCAATTTTTGAGTGTCGGACGTCCGAACGAAGTGAAGCATCCGACACAACTGTCCAAACCAGGGTTTTTTCTGGATTTGGACGAAGAACACTGTCGGACGTCCGTTCCAATTTATCGGACGTCCGATAAAGATTGACTAGAAATAAGACTTAGAATATCTTTTCTGACACGCCCAATTTTGTTCTCAAGGACACAAATTGATCTAGTGGAAGAGCTTTTGTGAGGATATCAGCTATCTGTTCTTTAGAACAAACAAACTCAACACGGATTACCCCCTTGGAGACAAGATCATGAATGAAATGATGCTTTATATCAATGTGCTTAGTCCTAGAGTGTTGAATGGAATTTTTTGTTAGATTAATTGCACTAGTGTTGTCACAGTACATGGATACACATTCATATATTAAACCATAGTCATTCAATATGTTTTTCATCCATAACAATTGAGCACAGCAAGCACTAGCAGCAACATATTCAGCTTTAGTAGTGGACAATGAGATAGCATTTTATTTTTTACTAAACCAAGAGACCAAGCAATTTCCAAGAAAGTTGCATATGCCAGAAATACTTTTTCTATCTATTTTACAACCACCAAAGTCAGCATCAGAGAATCCACACAAAGGAAGTTCATGACATTTTGGATACCACAAACCAAAATTTAAGGTTCCTTTAAGATATCTTAAGATTCTTTTTACCGCATTCAAGTGTGATTCCTTTGGACAGGATTGAAATCGAGCACATAAACACACAACAAACATGATGTCAGGCCTACTAGCAGTTAAATAAAGTAAACTCCCAATCATACCTCTGTACTTCTTTTCCTCAACTTTTGTACCTTCTTCATCTTTGTCAAGTTTGGTAGATGTGCACATAGGTGGTCCAACAGGCTTTGAATCCTCCATTCTGAATCTTTTCAACAACTCCTTAGTGTATTTTGTTTGATTTATAAATGTTCCATCTTGGGTTTGAATCACTTGGAGTCCAAGGAAGAAGTTCAGTTCTCCCATCAAGCTCATTTCAAATTCTTTTTGCATGATGATGGAAATGTCCTTGCACAATTTTTCATTAGTAGCACCAAATATGATATCATCCACATATATTTGCACAATCAAAAGATCTCGTGAGTTTTATTTTGTAAAAAGTGTAGTGTCTACAATGCCTCTTTTAAAACCATTTTCAATCAAAAATCCACTCAGACGTTCATACCATGCTCTAGGAGCTTGCTTTAATCCATATAAAACTTTTGAGAGTTTAAACACGTGATCTGGATAAGATTCATTTTCAAAACCAGGAGGTTGGTCAACATAGACTTCTTGATCTATAAATCCATTTAAGAAAGCACTCTTAACATCCATTTGAAATAATTTAAAATTCTTGAAACATGCAAATGCTAAAAGCATTCTTATGGATTCCAGCCTGGCCACAGGTGCAAAAGACTCATCAAAGTCTATTCCCTCTTCTTGAGTGTATCCCTTAGCCACCAGTCTAGCCTTATTTCTAACAATCTCCCCTTTATCATTCATTTTGTTTCTAAAAACCCATTTTGTGCCAATGATAGGATAGCCTAGTGGTCTGGCAACCAGGGTCCAAACTTTGTTTCTCTCAAATTGGATTAACTCTTCTTCCATAGCTAAAATTCAGTGCTCATCATTCAATGCATCAACAACATTTTTAGGTTCAATATGTGATACAAAAGCAAGATTATCTACTAGGTGTCTAGAGGAACGAGTCCTGATCTTTTCAGAAGGATCACCAATTATAAGCTCCCTGGGATGATTATGAGCAAATTTCCAGGCTCTTGGAAGATCATTAGGAGTAGTGGTATCTCTATTGTTCACTTCTTCAGCTGGACTGACCTCAGCATCAGTATCCTTTGAATCAGTTTCTGGTGAGGCAGAGTCATGATCATTGATTTCAGTTCTTCTTGAACACCTGTATCATCATCTTCACCACAACTCATAGAGATATCACCATTAGATTCATCAAAAGTAATGTGTATAACCTCCTCTATAATCAATGTTCTACGATTATAAACTCTGAAACCTCTTTTGTTTTCACAATAACCCAAGAAAATTTTCTTATCAGATTTCTTGTCAAACTTTTCAAGATGTTCCTTGATATTCAAAATGAAACATTTATAACCAAATATTTTGAAATAACCAATAACAGGCTTTTTGTCATACATGAGCTTATAGGAGGTTTTGTTCAAAATTGGTTTTAGAAAAACTCTATTCATGGTATAACAGGCTGTGTTTATGGCTTCAGCCCAAAAATATTTTGGTAAGTTGCATTCACTAAGCATGGTTCTAGCAGCCTCTTGGAGAGTTCTATTTTTTCTTTTTACAACTCCATTTTGTTGAGGGACTCTAACAATAGAGAATTCATGAGTAATACTATTATGATCACAAAATTCTGGAAAACCACAGAATTTGAATTCTGTCCCATTATCAATTCTAATCCTGACAATTTTCAAGCCAAGCAGATTTTGTACTTTAACAAATAATGAGGTAAAATTCTTAAAGGTATCATCTTTATGAGCAAGGAATATCACCCAAGTATATCTAGAATAATCATCAACAATCACAAAATAATATCTCTTACCACCAAGACTTGCAGTCTGTGTAGGACCAAACAGATAAAGGTGCAGAAGTTCAAGTGGTTTTGAAATAGAAACACATTTCTTGGGTTTAAAAGAAACCTTGATTTGTTTTCCAAATTGGCAAGCATCACAAATTCTGTCTTTCTCAAATCTAATTTTTGGAAGACCTCTAATAAGTTCCTTTTTAGAAATTTCTTTCAGCAAATCCATATTGAAGTGACACATCCTTCTATGCCGCAACCATGGGTCCTCATTTGCTACTTTGAGACATTTGAGATATGAGGAATCAATTTTTTCAAGAAAAACTACATAAACATCATTAACTCTTTTTCCTTTGAAAATAATGTTGAACTTTGAGTCAAATATGAGACATTCAAGTTTTTTGAACAATACAAACAGATTCCTATCACACAATTGGCTAACACTTAACAGATTGTAGCTCAGATTGTCAACAAGAAGAACATTGTGGATAAAAGTTTGATCATTCTTACCAACATCGCCAATACCAACAGTTTTGGCTTTGTTATCATCTTCAAACGTTACCTTTCCACTTGCTTTTTGCTTGAGTTTAATGAATTGTGATGCATCACCAGTCATATGTCTTGAACATCCACTATCAATGAACCATTTTGATTCTTTAGAAATGTTATCCTGGTTCACCTACACACAAACCCACAAGATAATACTTGGTACCCTTTACATGTTGGGTCCTTGAGAGCTAGTCTTATATTTAACTACCCACATGCATCTCATGCCATTCCTCATGTTTTTCTTAACATGACAGTTGCTATTCATGTGACCAGATTGACAACAAAAGTTGCATACTAACATTGGATCAATCAAATGAACAGGTTTAATGAATCTAACATGCCTTCTTCTGTGGACAGCAAACTCATTTGTATTTTGGTTCAGTCTTATTTGATGAGTATTAACATAGGGTACAGTGTCATTCTTTTGAAGATGGTTCTGTTTCAAATGATGTAGCAATTGACATAAATCATCTATTCTTTTTCTTAAACTGCATTGCTCACTTCTGAGTATGTCACAGTAATTTTTCTTTTTGTAAAATTCAGCAAGCACATCAATTTCAGTCCTTTTCAGGTTATATTTTCAAGCTTAAGACGTTTGTTTTGTCGAAAAAGATTTGCATTGTCTTGTATTAGAAAGTTAATTTTTTGCTTCAGTTCCTTGTTTTTAACATAGGATTCTTTCAAGTTGTTATGCATTTTTTCTAAAAAAGAATTAACATCATCATCAGATTCACTATCACTATCGGTTTGAAAGTTGCATTGTGTTACCTCTTCATCTCCAATGGCCATGAAGGCCACTTGAGCAGATTCCTCTTCTTCTTCAACTTCGCCTTCTGAGTTACAATCATTCCAGGTAATCTGGAAATTGTTGAACTTTGATTTTCGTTCAACCTTGTTTTCCTTCTTTTTCTTCATTGGACACTCATTTGCATAGTATCCTGGTTGGCCACATTCAAAACATTTATCAGTTAGCTTCTTGTTGAACTCCAGTTTCCCTCTGTTTCTGAAGTCATTGGACTGATTTGGGAAGGAGTTGCTGGATCCGCCTTTTCTGAATCTTCTTTTGTTGAGAAATCTTTTGAAGCCTCTTGTGATGAGTGCAATATCACTGTCATCGCCTTTCAAATCATTTTCATCCTGTGAGGCTGGTTCATCTTCATCCTGTGAAGCTTTCAGAGCAATACTCTTTCTTCCTTTTGCGTCTTCTTCATCCTGCAACTTAGATTTAAGTTTCAGTTCATAAGAAGTTAGAGATTTAATCAGAGATTCAATGGATAAGGAATTTAGATCCTTGGCTTCCTCTATGGCAGTCAGAATGGACTTTTTCTGTTCTCTCACGTTGTCACTACCCTCATGTATTTCTCTTAACATATCCCACATTTCTTTGGCAGATTTACATCCTTTTACTCTGATTGACTCATTTGAGTCTAAGGCACTATAGAGAACATTCATGGTTTTGGCATTCAATGTGAGATTGGTTCTATGTTGAGCATTCATCTCAACTCTTGTTTTTTACCACAACACACCTGTTTCTGCATCAAGAAAGTTAGCATCATGCGGTCCATCATTCACAATAAACCATAACTCAATATCAATGGATTGTAAGAAGATAATCATTCTTTCTTTCCAACTAACATAATTGGAACCAGTAAACATGGGAGGCCTAGTGACCGATTGTCCCTCAACAAACATGGCATGATTGGTTGTTATTTTACTCCAAGCCGTTTGAGCTTAATCTCTAGGAGACCAAGCTCTAATACCAATTGTAAGGATCGAAAACAACCTAAGAGGGGGGTGAATTAGGCTTTCAAAAACCTGCTAAGATATAGGCCACTTTTTCACAGTCTACCTTTCTTTTCTCAAATACCACCCACTGAACAAGATAACACAAGAGCACAAGTATTCGTGAGATGAAGAGAGGAACAGTTTATGTAGAACAGCAGTAAATGAAAGTAAAGAAACAAACCAGGCTTCAAACAAAACTGAGGTTTGAACACCATTTTTATATACCAAGTTACTTCAAGTTGAACAAACTTGCAACCAATCTCTTGTGTACAAGGAAGGGATCACTTCCTTCTTGCCCCAAACCACACTTGGTCAAGCAAGGAAGTTTTACAAACACTCGCAAACCCTCACTATGCTACACTATTGAAGAAACTATGTCACACTTGAAAAACTACACGAATATTGCACAAGCAAAGAGTACAAATGTTCCTTTTGAGTATTCTAACACTTGAATCACTCACGATCTGATGTAGACTTGATGTGCAAAGTTATCTTGAGGTGGTTGACTTTGTTCTTCTTATAGGAGGCCTGAAAGTTCTTCAATTAATGCTGTCAACGGGTAGAAGGCAACTGAAGAGTCAACTAGCCGTTGGTGCTGTCGGGTGTCCGATGTTTAGTTTTTATGCGTCCGAGGGTAGGATGCATACTTGGACTTTCTTCTTCAATTCCTTCGGACGGCCGATACGTCCGGAGTGACTCGTCCAAAGAGCAGCAACACTTGTCGGACGTCCGATACACAGGTGTTGAGCATTCGATCATGATCAGTAGTCAAATAACTCCTGACTTGTCTTCTTCGGACGTCCGAGTCCGAGTTCTTCACTAGTCCGAAGAAATTCAAAGAATGTCGGACTTCCGATACTCTCCTTTTGTGCGTCCGACATCATCCTTAGCAGTCTTCATTCTTTTTTATCTTCTTTTTCTGCTTTAAATCCACAGACCTGTTTGGTTCATTTCTGAAAAGAATCTCTACAAAAGGTATTAGAAACATCCATTTGTTTTATAATCATCAAAAGATATGAGTTGAGATAAACAATCTCCCCCTTTTTGATGATGATAAAACAATTGGATAGAGCAAAATATAACAGCTCCCCCTAACGAAGTGCATGAGTAGTATACAGGAAGAAACGCAATCCACATCATCAGTGCTGATCCAACTCAACTCCCCCTGAGACTGACTCTCCCTAACTAGTTACTCTACACCATCAGTGTTAAATCAAATCCAATTCCAATTCTCCCCCTTTTTGTCATCACAAGATTTAATATCAGTTTTGGTTCCAGCAATGCATCCCATCAGAAACAATATTAGTATACTCATTTACAATGTACAGCACAGTTTGGAATCAATCATTTAGCAGATATCAATCAGAAACTTTCATTCAATCAGCAGATTGCACAAACACATAACCAATCATAACACCCATTCAAAACATTCATAACAAAATACTTAGTTATAACATTCATAAACAGTAAAAAAATATCCAGTTGTACAGACCAGGTGTTCAGCACTTAATACAAAAGTGCAATGCGAAAGATGAACTATAGTCCTAGATAAAGGTGCAGTGACCTAGTAGTGCCTAGATGGTGATTTTAGATGATCCAAGCCTTCTCCTGGCCAGACGATATTGTGCAGGATTCTCTTCTTCCTCAGTTTTTTCATCACTATCTTCATCTGATTCCTCAGTTGCTGGAGTTTTGCCTTTATCCTTGGGCTGAGAACTGGAAGCTGGTATAGTCTCAGTACCAGTAGTTGGTCCTGTGGGCTCAGTTCTAGGCTCATTTACATTGTTCTCAGGTATTGGAGGGACAAGAAGGTTTTTTTTTCAATGAAGGAGGATTTTTGGTCAGAGATCATGGTCATCATGAGACCTTCTTCAATAAGCAAGACATGCTGTTTGAGATCTTCAAGCAAGGAAATGACTTCAAATTGGATATGATTTTGGATAAGGAATGTGGTGTACAAAGAAAGAGTGCAGTAAGAGCCAACTAATGTGTACTGAGAAGCCGCAAGGAGGGAGTTATGGGAAGTTAAGGTTTCATATGTAAATTGGGAGTTCTGTGGTAGTTGGGGGTTGGGAGTGATTTTTATGAGTGATTAATGCGCAATAAAGTGTAATTGAGTTGGTTGGTTCAATTTCTCGGAACTTGATTTGAGGAGAGAGGAATTTGAATTTCGAATATCAGAGGAAACTGAAAGGTTGCGTCCGAGACTTTTTTAAAAAAACGAACTGAGAAGAATGGGTAACTACCTTATAAGACTCAATTTTTGAGTGTCGGACGTCCGAACGAAGTGAAGCGTCCGACACAACCGTCCGAACTAGGGTTTTTTCTGGATTTGGACGAAGAACACTGTAGGACGTCCGTTCCAATTTATCGAACGTCCGATAAAGATTGACTAGAAATAAGACTTAGAATATCTTTTCTGACACGCCCAATTTTGTTCTCAAGGACACAAATTGATCTAGTGGAAGAGCTTTTGTGAGGATATCAGCTATCTGTTCTTTAGAACAAACAAACTCAACACAGATTACCCCCTTGGAGACAAGATCACGAATGAAATGATGTTTTATATCAATGTGCTTAGTCCTAGAATGTTGAATGGGATTTTTTGTTAGATTAATTGCACTAGTATTGTCACAGTACATGGATACACATTCATTTATTAAACCATAGTCATTCAATGTGTTTTTCATCCATAACAATTGAGCACAGCAAGCACTAGCAGCAACATATTCAGCTTCAGTAGTGGACAATGAGATAGCATTTTATTTTTTACTAAACCAAGAGACCAAGCAATTTCCAAGAAAGTTGCATATGCTAGTAGTACTTTTTCTATCTATTTTACAACCACCAAAGTCAGCATCAGAGAATCCACACAAAGGAAGTTCATGACATTTTGGATACCACAAACCAAAATTTAAGGTTCCTTTAAGATATCTTAAGATTTTTTTTACCGCATTCAAGTGTGATTCCTTTGGACAGGATTGAAATCGAGCACATAAACACACAACAAACATGATGTCAGGCCTACTAGCAGTTAAATAAAGTAAACTCCCAATCATACCTCTGTACTTCTTTTCCTCAACATTTGTACCTTCTTCATCTTTGTCAAGTTTGGTAGATGTGCACATAGGTGTTCCAACAGGCTTTGAATCCTCCATTCTGAATCTTTTCAGCAACTCCTTGGTGTATTTTGTTTGATTTATAAATGTTTCATCTTGGGTTTGAATCACTTGGAGTCCAAGGAAGAAGTTCAGTTCTCCCATCAAGCTCATTTCAAATTCTTTTTGCATGATGATGGAAAAGTCCTTGCACAATTTTTCATTAGTAGCACCAAATATGATATCATCCACATATATTTGCACAATCAAAAGATCTCATGAGCTTTGTTTTGTAAAAAGTATAGTGTCTACAATGCCTCTTTTAAAACCATTTTCAATCAAAAATCCACTCAGACGTTCATACCATGCTCTAGGAGCTTGCTTTAATCCATATAAAACTTTTGAGAGTTTAAACACGTGATCTGGATAAGATTCATTTTCAAAACCAGGAGGTTGGTCAACATAGACTTCTTGATCTATAAATCCATTTAAGAAAGCACTCTTAACATCCATTTGAAATAATTTAAAATTCTTGAAACATGCAAATGCTAAAAGCATTCTTATGGATTCCAGCCTGGCCACAGGTGCAAAAGACTCATCAAAGTCTATTCCCTCTTCTTGAGTGTATCCCTTAGCCACCAGTCTAGCCTTATTTCTAACAATCTCCCCTTTATCATTCATTTTGTTTCTAAAAATCCATTTTGTGCCAATGATAGGATGGCCTAGTGGTCTGGCAACTAGGGTCCAAACTTTGTTTCTCTCAAATTGGATTAACTCTTCTTCCATAGCTAAAATCTAGTGCTCATCATTCAATGCATCAACAACATTTTTAGGTTCAATATGTGATACAAAAGCAAAATTATCTACTAGGTGTCTAGAGGAACGAGTCCTGATCTTTTCAGAAGGATCACCAATTATAAGCTCCCTGGGATGATTATGAGCAAATTTCCAGGCTCTTGGAAGATCATTAGGAGTAGTGGTATCTCTATTGTTCACTTCTTCAGCTGGACTGACCTCAGCATCAGTATCCTTTGAATCAGTTTCTGGTGAGGCAGAGTCATGATCATTGATTGCTAGCTTCTTCAGTTCTTCTTGAACACCTGTATCATCATCTTCACCACAACTCATAGAGATATCACCATTAGATTCATCAAAAGTAATGTGTATAACCTCCTCTATAATCAATGTTCTACGATTATAAACTCTGAAACCTCTTTTGTTTTCACAATAACCCAAGAAAATTTCCTTATCAGATTTCTTGTCAAACTTTTTAAGATGTTCCTTGATATTCAAAATGAAACATTTATAACCAAATACTTTGAAATAACCAACAACAGACTTTTGTCATACATGAGCTCATAGGAGATTTTGTTCAAAATTGGTCTTAGAAGAACTATATTCATGGTATAACAGGCTGTGTTTATGGTTTTAGCCCAAAAATATTTTGGTAAGTTGCATTCACTAAGCATGGTTCTAGCAGCCTCTTGGAGAGTTCTATTTTTTCTTTCTACAACTCCATTTTGTTGAGGGACTCTAGCAATAGAGAATTCATGAGTAATACCATTATGATCACAAAATTCTGGAAAACCACAGAACTTGAATTCTGTCCCATTATCACTTCTAATCCTGACAATTTTCAAACCAAGCAGATTTTGTACTTTAGCAAATAATGAGGTAAAATTCTTAAAGGCATCATCTTTATGAGCAAGGAATATCACCCAAGTATATCTAGAATAATCATCAACAATCACAAAACAATATCTCTTACCACCAAGACTTGCAGTCTGTGTAGGACCAAACAGATCAAGGTACAGAAGTTCAAGTGATTTTGAAGTAGAAACACATTTCTTGGGTTTAAAAGAAATCTTGATTTGTTTTCCAAATTGGCAAGCATCACAAATTCTGTCTTTCTCAAATCTAATTTTTGGAAGACCTCTAACAAGTTCCTTTTTAGAAATTTCTTTCAGCAAATTCATATTGAAGTGACACAGCCTTCTATGCCACAATCATGGGTCCTCATTTGCTACTTTGAGACATTTGAGATATGAGGAATCAATTTTTTCAAGAAAAACTACATAGACATCATTAACTCTTTTTCCTTTGAAAACAATGTTGAACTTTGAGTCAAATATGAGACATTCAAGTTTTTTGAACAATACAAACAGATTCCTATCACACAATTGGGTAACACTTAACAGATTGTAGCTCAGATTGTCAACAAGAAGAACATTGTGGATAAAAGTTTGATCATTCTTACCAACATCGCCAATACCAACAGTCTTGGCTTTGTTATCATCTTCAAACGTTACCTTTCCACTTGTTTTTTGCTTGTGTTTAATGAATTGTGATGCATCACCAGTCATATGTCTTGAACATCCACTATCAATGAACCATTTTGATTCTTTAGAAATGTTATCCTGGTTCACCTACACACAAACCCACAAGATAATACTTGGTACCCTTTACATGTTGGGTCCTTGAGAGTTAGTCTTATGTTTAACTACCCACATGCATCTCATGCCATTCCTCATGTTTTTCTTAACATGACAGTTGCTATTCATGTGACCAGATTGACAACAAAAGTTGCATACTAACATTGGATCAATCAAATGAACAGGTTTAATGAATCTAACATGCCTTCTTCTGTGGACAGCAAACTCATTTATATTTTGGTTCAGTCTTATTTGATGAGTATTAACATAGGGTACAGTGTCATTCTTTTGAAGATGGTTCTGTTTCAAATGATGTAGCAATTGACATAAATCATCCATTCTTTTTCTTAAGCTGCATTGCTCACTTCTGAGTATGTCACAGAAATTTTTCTTTTTGTAAAGTTCAGCAAGCACATCAGTTTCAGTCCTTTTCAGGTTATCATTTTCATGCTTAAGACGTTTGTTTTGTCGAAAAAGATTTGCATTGTCTTGTATTAGAAAGCTAATTTTTTGCTTCAGTTCCTTGTTTTTAACATAGGATTCTTTCAAGCTGTTATGCATTTTTTCTAGAAAAGAATTAACATCATCATCAGATTCACTATCACTATCGGTTTGAGAGTTGCATTGTGTTACCTCTTCATCTCCAATGGCCATGAAGGCCACTTGAGCAGATTCCTCTTCTTCTTCAACTTCGCCTTCTGAGTTACAATCATTCCAGGTAATCTGGAAATTGTTGAACTTTGGTTTTCGTTCAACCTTGTTTTCCTTCTTTTTCTTCATTGGACACTCATTTGCATAGTGTCCTGGTTGGCCACATTCAAAACATTTATCAGTTAGCTTCTTGTTGAACTCCAGTTTCCCTCTGTTTCTGAAGTCATTGGACTGATTTGGGAAGGAGTTGCTGGATCCGCCTTTTCTAAATCTTCTTTTGTTGAGAAATCTTTTGAAGCCTCTTGTGATGAGTGCAATATCACTGTCATCACCTTCCAAATCATTTTCATCCTGTGAGGCTGGTTCATCTTCATCATGTGAAGCTTTCAGAGCAATACTCTTTCTTCCTTTTGCGTCTTCTTCATCCTGCAACTTAGATTTAAGTTTCAGTTCATAAGAAATTAGAGAGTTAATCAGAGATTCAATGGATAAGGAATTTAGATCCTTGGCTTCCTCTATGGCAGTCACTTTGCTTTCCCAATCCTTTGATAGAGCATTCAAAATTTTTCTGTTCTTTTCACCTAGAGAGTATTCCTTCTCAAGCACCTCTAAATCCTTGATCAGATCATTGAATTTACAGTACATTTTGTCGATATTTTCATGAGACCCCATCTTAAAAGATTCATACTTAGTGACCAGAATGGACTTTTTTCTGTTCTCTCACGTTGTCACTACCCTCATGTATTTCTCTTAACTTATCCCACATTTTTTTGGTAGATTTACATCCTTTTACTCTGATTGACTCATTTGAGTCTAAGGCACTATAGAGAACATTCATGGCTTTGGCATTTAGTGTGAGATTGGTTCTATCTTGAGCATTCATCTCAACTCTTGTTTTTGGCCGCAACACACCTATTTCTGCATCAAGAAAGTTAGCATCATGCGGTCCATCATTCACAATAAACCATAGATCAATATCAATGGATTGTAAGAGGATAATCATTCTTTCTTTCCAGCTAACATAATTGGAACCAGTAAACATGGGAGGCCTAGTGACCGATTGTCCCTCAACAAACATGGCATGATTGGTTGTCATTTTACTCCAAACCGCTTGAGCTTAATCTCTAGGAGACCAAGCTCTGATACCAATTGTAAGGATCGAAAATAACCTAAGAGGGGGGGTGAATTAGGCTTTCAAAAACCTGCTAAGATATAGGCCACTTTTTCACAGTCTACCTTTCTTTTCTCAAATACCACCCACTGAACAAGACAACACAAGAGCACAAGTATTCGTGAGATGAAGAGAGGAACAGTTTATGTAGAACAGCAGTAAATGAAAGTAAAGAAACAAATCAGGCTTCAAACACAACTGAGGTTTGAACACCACTTTTATATACCAAATTACTTCAAGTTGAACAAACTTGCAACCAATCTCTTGTGTACGAGGAAGGGATCACTTCCTTCTTGCCCCAAACCACACTTGGTCAAGCAAGGAAGTTTTACAAATACTCGCAAACCCTCACTATGCTACACTATTGAAGAAGCTATGTCACACTTGAAAAACTGCACGAAGATTGCACAAGCAAAGAGTACAAATGTTCCTTTTGAGTATTCTAACACTTGAATCACTCACGATCTGATGTAGGCTTGATGTGCAAAGTTATCTTGAGGTGGTTGACTTTGTTCTTCTTATAGGAGGCCTGAAAGTTCTTCAATTAATGCTGTCAACGAGTAGAAGGCAACTGAAGAGTCAACTAGCCGTTGGTGCTGTCGGACGTCCGATGTTTGGTTTTTATGGGTCCGAGGGTAGGATGCATACTTGGACTTTCTTCTTCAATTCCTTCGGACGGCCGATACGTCCGGAGTGACTCGTCCGAAGAGCAGCAATACTTGTCGGACGTTCGATACACAGGTGTTGAGCGTCCGATCATGATCAGTAGTCAAATAACTCCTGGCTTGTCTTCTTCGGACGTCCGAGTCTGAGTTCTTCACTCGTCCGAAGAAACTCAAAGAATGTCGGACGTCCGATACTCTCCTTTTGTGCGTTCGACATCATCCTCAGCAGTCTTCATTCTTTTTTATCTTCTTTTTCTGCTTTAAATCCACAGACCTATTTGGTTCATTTCTGAAAAGGATCTCTACAAAAGGTATTTGAAACATCCATTTGTTTTGTAATCATCAAAATATATGAGTTGAGATAAACATCATAGCTATCAGCAATAAGAAAATACTTTTCGTCTGAAGATATGACTTCCTTGAAGATCACCATTGCATCAAAATCAACCTGCAACAAAAGCAGGAAAAAGAAAATTTGATTAAAATGGCATGATCGAAAGTAGTAAAGGGACTTCTCGAGTTTTGGCGAGTTCTCATTGAAGTGGGTAATCGTGCTTCCTTCTTTGTACTCCTCAAGCCATAATAGGCTCTCGTGGGAGTTTGCGGTTGCGTTTTCTTCAAATTTTGGTCGCACCTCATTTTTTGTACTCCTCAAGTCACAATAGACTCTCGTGAAAGTTTGCGGTTGCGCCTTCTTCAAATTTTGGCCGCACCTCCTTCATGTACTCCTCAAGCCATAATTTGGCTCTCGTGGGAGTTTGCGGTTGCGCTTTCTTCAAATTTTGACTGCGCCATCTCCCATGTACTTCTCAAGCCATAATATGGCTCTCATGGAAATTTGCAGTTGCACCTTCTTCAAATTGAGTGTCCACCGTGTATGTTGTAACGAGGGATCCTCCCTTCATGGAAAAAAAAATGGCATTGACAAGAAATAAAAGTTATAAAGTATGTTAATTACCTTAGCGTTTTGAATTCCAAGAGCTATGGTCCTAAAATTGTGGACACAATTGGAATGTCAATTTGCTCCAGCAAGAAGTGTCAATGTCAGCTGCAACTTGAAAAAAAAAAAAAAAAAAAGTCCATCAAGAGCAAAATTTTGCCTTGCTTCCTAAGAAGGGACATTCAAGAGAAAGACACAGCACGTGGCATGTGTTGCCCTAACCAATTAGCATCAGTGGGAAATTACATGCAAATAACTTCAATTGCAATTTAAATGAAGAAACATTGTGGACTTTGCGTGAATCGAGAGGGATATGGTGTGCAACAATGAGAAGAAAACGGGTATACTTTGCGTGCAAAGTAACAACCGAAGTTTAAAGTGGTCTTGGCACTAGGTTCAATAATTAATCTGTGCTCACTAAGTTTGTTGGAGTTGTTTGGCAAGTAATTGAGAACCTTGAAGAACGCATGCAATATTTCAGCAGTAAAAAGTGCACAAGAATCAAATTTACAGCGGCGACATGCAATATGTCTATCGAGTTAAAAAGAAAATCTTAGATCCCTTGATACTATGTGGTGAAAAAAAAACATAGCCCATTTGGCAAGCATTGTGCGAGTGTTAATAAAAAAAAGCTGGAAATCAAGACTAAACGAAGGCTCGACGATTACCTCGGTGGTGTAAAGAATTTTTCTGGTTTGTTATCTCCTCACAATGCTGTGATTTGTTAGCTGTACTTGAAGCCGTAAGGGATCTTATTGGTTTCTTTTATAGAATTCAAACCAAGCAATAAAAAAGGGAAATCAAAGTTCATTCGGAAGTTGCAGAAATTGAGTATTATGACATTGGCTTCCAAAAGTCATTCAGTTGATTGTTTCCAATTGTTTACAAGTTGATTTTAGCAGTTGTCGGTTTGCTCCCATGGTGCTTGATTGAATGTTCATTCTAGGCGGTGGACCTATTTTGATTGGTTGTGTCTCTTCATATAGAAGCAAGGAAATCAATGTCTTACTCAAAGTTGCACGGAAAACTTTGGCAATGTTCGGATTAGGAAGCTGCTAAGATCTGGAGACTGCCACATTTGCCGAGAAGTTCGTGTATGCCGCAAGTTGGTTTTAAGCACTTTCTAGTTTCAATACTTTGCTAGTTACGTGGCTTTGGAAAGTGGAACAATGCATGTTTGATTGAGCAATTGTCTGGAAACTTGGTTCCCAAATATTTGTGACAAGTTTCTCGTAGCATTTGGAAATATAAAATTTAATGGGTCTTGCTCCTTTAAATTGAGCTGGTGCCAGGTTGCAAAAAAAAAAAAAAAAGGAACCAATGGCCATTTGGAATTTGCAAAGGCTGATTATAGCAATGTCATGGATTTGGAAGCCGCTAACTTTCAGTAACTTCCAATTACTTGAGAGGCAAATTGGAAATTATCAACTCAATTTAGTATCTGCTGCATATAGTTTTGAGTGTGGAGGTGTGAAGATATTTCCTAAACTTAGCACTGCGTTTCCATTCTCTAAAGTGAAAGTTTCATGGTGAATATTGAATGGAAAGTTTCCACGGAATGATTTGGTGGCCATGTTTGATTGTTGAAGATGTTTAAGCGATGCCGCGGTCGTAGAAAATTTCCCAAGTGCAAGATTGAAGCCAAGTTGCAATAGAAGCAGTGATACCCAATTGGATGTTTCCATTTCTTGCTTCAACATACTGCCGGTTACCATAGTCATTTGAGTGATTTTGGAAAGTGGAGCATTACTTTTTTTTTTTGGTATCATTTCCGAAGTCGTTCAGCAACCTTTGGTTTCCAATGTCTGTGGCTAGTATCTTAGGACATTTGGAATTCCAAATATCAACGAGGTAGCCATTTGGATAATGGAATTGATTTTGGCAATTGCCAAGCCACTGAGGTTCGAGACTAATTGCAGTAGAAGCAACAATTGCATTGTGATAACATGGGGAATAATCTTATGCATTGCACTATGCAGTAGACCGCATGAGATACGTGAATGGTGTAAACTTCTTATGATCTTGGACCACACGTATTAATCCAGGCTCTAATTGCTCGCCACCAAATTGGCAAAGGAATTGACTTTTCTTTTATAAAAAAAAAAAATCAAGTACTTCAAGTCTCAATTACAATCCTTGACAAGCAAGTCCCAATTGAGCTTTGAAATGGGGGCATTTGTAGACAAAGAAATTTTATTTAATTTATTTAGTCAAGATTTATTCAAATTAAATTGATCTTGATTAAATTAAATTAAATTATAGAAGTCTATTATGTTTTGAACTGGCAAATTGGGCCGATATTATATGGGCTATTAAATCAAATTAAATTTGTAATGTCCATTTAAATTGAAGTGAATTAATTGATTTATTAATTCACCATGGACCATTTGGGTTAGCCCACTATTTTTAAGCCCAAGTTAAATGGGTTACTTGAGTTACAAGTTACCCAAAATACAGGGAGGTTCTAAGGATTTTTTTTGAAGACTTAGCTTACATATTTTAACTATAAATAAAAGGTCTTCCCTCAAGACAAGGATACAAGAAGAAAAATTCCAAAACTTCGGAGAAACTCTGGCAAATTCTCTCAAGGGCTTTCTCTCTCAAATCCAAGTTCAAATCAAGTTTAACAAATTCTCCTGCTATCGGTGTTGAAGACTTAAAGTTCCAAGTGTTTGACGCCATCATCAAATCATTCGTTTTTCTATGCCAAAGTTGTAGGAAATGCTCTTTTGATTGGAGAACAAGCCTTTTTGGCCCTTCAATTGAAGCCATTCGAAGAGAAAAATCAGGGGATTAATTTTTTTGATTTAAGAACTTTCAGAAATTGTAACCTACTTATTATTTAATTCAATAAATTTGATATTTGTGCAAGTTTTCTTGTCTTTTATTTCAGGCAACAAAATTTGTGCTTACACACTTATTTTTTCAGTTGATCCAAGTCAAGTTGCAATTGCGTAATGTGATGTTAAGTATTCAGAGTCATGCATCTTTAAGTTTCTTATCTTAATTGCAGGTGTCATGCTTCTCAATCAAATTTGACATTATCTACATTTTCTTGGTTATAAATACTGCTCTTTTTCCATGGTAAATATTGCATAAACTCACATTACTTGCATCCTGAGTTCTACCCCTCCCCAAACCCTCTGAACAAGCCCTCCTAAATACCTAGTTGAACTTTTGATCCATCCTTAGTATCGGCCAGGCATGGAGTGCAGGCAGTTTGAGGTCACTCTAATTTCTGCCGTTAATCTTCCAAATGTTCGAGAACTTGGCCAGATGAAAGTTTATGCGAAGGTTCTAATAAAAGGATATTCAAACTCAGAGTGGATTACTTCTGTGGATAGAGAAAGAGAGACAAACCCTTATTGGAATTGCAGGATTAAGTACACACTCCCTGAGAAAGCTGTTGAGAAGGACGGTGTTCTGCTTGTTATCAAATTGTACTGTGAAAGATCATTGTTGCCTGATAAATATGTAGGGGAAGTGAATTTGTCACTGAAGAAACTTTTTGACTATGGATTTCCACAGGAAAAGGTGGAATATTATGTGAACAGGAATGATGTTGATGGTAAATTTGGGAAACTGAAACTCTCGTATGATTTTGGGAAGACGACGGTTACAATTTCTGAGAAAGAACCTAGTTTTGGGGAGGCTGTGGTAGAAGGAGCAATGAATGGAGTTTTACATGCCGCTATACACGAAGTGCTATCAGAAATTTTGTTTTTTGAAGTTGAGATATGTGTGATGCGAGATTGAGGTTTTGATGTGATACTTGAATTGCTATGTAGGTATCTAAGCCTGGGGATTGAAGGATTAATCAACAGATGTTGTATGGTGTATCACAAGTTTGTCTAGTTTTTAACGTATCGGAAAGTAGAAGTTACTGTTGAATAATGTATAAAGATTTTGTAAATATCTATCTATTATGAAATGTAAAACTTTTGCGTTCTAGTTTCACCTTTCAACCATGCGTACAAAATGTACCATACGTTTAACTTTTGTACTATTTCTCCTTTGTGCCTAAAAAAATACCATACTATATTTGGTGCAATTATTTTCATTTGCAACCACTCTTTGGAGCAACAAAAGTAAAGAGTTTTCAGTTCTTAACAATCGTTAAGTGCAAAGAACTTGTAGATTTATGTATTGCTTTTCTATCTCCGAATTTGCTCCCTTCTAGTCAAATCCTAGCTCTACCACTTAAGTGTAATGAGAATTTGGCTAAATGTAACCTAGAAATGTAATATAATATTGCACCACAAAAGTAGCATGACTCTTCTGAAGTTAGTTTTTCCGATTCATAATCTGTCCTACATTTTACCATACAACAATAGAATATGTCATTGTGTTACAGTTTCTGAAACTATTGCTCTAATGAAAATTTTTAGAAATTCTTTGTTACAACGATAGTTTCAAGGAAAGGACAGGATAGAGAGTCCTTGTTTTCCTTTTGCTTATTGTAAATAAAGCTCTAGTCAATTCCAATATATTTTTGTATCTTCTTCAAAGAAATAACTCCATGATCTTTGTGCCAAATTCACAATTTCTAAGTATTAGGTGAAGTAATTGTCTCCCGAAAGATGTATTTTATACTTCAATTAAAACATATTAAAATTGATAGAGTATGACCCATTTGTTAAAAAATGGTTGTGAAGAATTGGTTTAACAATGCTTTCCGAAACCAACTTCTAGGATAAAGCCAAACTCAACTATATGCAGAAGTCAAAATTAAACCAATTAATATGTTTTAAATTACAGTTTTTTAAAAGCAACAATCAGCTAGAGTTGACTTTCTAAAGAATGTAGGAGATTATCTCATTAAAGCAGTGGTACCACCTCCAACTCTTTCTTCATCCATGCCTATTTATTAAAAAATTAAAAAAAACGTTTAATATCTAGGTCTTGGTTGGCTGGGTTTTGTATCCTAAACTATGTGTTAGTATCTTTCTCACTATGGACTATATTCTGACCATTTCTGTTGTTGTACAAATGTAATTCTATGTATTCGATCCACCAGTGTGGATTGAGCTGATTATAATCTTGTACTCTTTTCAAAAAAATAAATAAGTGAATATGAAATTCTTAAATTATGTAGAATGCAATAGATAAATTTCGCTCAGATCTCAACATTAATTTGTAGGCAAGAAGTCCTATCCTCGTCACCTGCTTTCATCTTCATTTTTACAAGATCCTTACCCGAAGTCAAAATATTTGGTGGTATATCGTTCTCATTACGTTACCAGAAAGAGTTGAATAAAAACTTGAGTGAAGATAACTAATTGTTTAAAATAAATTCAATAGGAAACCAAGCTTGCAATCAATAATTGGTGAATAATAATGAGATACAAATTCTACCACATACAATCGGCATATTGAAATTGAGACCACGAAAAAGTTGTACCTAAGAAAGTCAACTTGTTCGACTTGATTTGAGGTAATGGTGGTGAAGAGAAGGGGGTTGTAATAGGCTTCTTCTTGTATTATATTAAAGCAAAAAACGCTACTTCCCCACATAAGGTAAAAAGCTATAAAATCTCTCTCTCTTTTTTTTTTTTTTTTTTTTGTGACTCCTTAGAGTTTATGTGTTTTACTTACTCCTTTAGTAGTTTTATTTGATATGTTAATAAAAAATGGAAACGATAAGTTGTTCGGAGGTAGGGTATCAACAAGCTCAAATTAGACTAATGCTATATGTTCAAAGTCTAGTCTGAATTTCTCAATAATTTTTATATTTTTCTTTTGTACATGGTTTTGGTTACCATTTTAGCCAAGCTCTTTGGGATTTCAAAAAATCAAAGTGAGGTTGAGTTCAAGTAATTTAATTTACATGTATGTAAAATTTAGATTTTTTGATTTACAAAATGAATGCGAGATGAGTTAAAGATTAAAGTAATATTAGATTTAGTTTTAACTTGGTTTTCTTCATTAATAAACCAATCTTGAACGAGCTATTGTCCAGTCAAGCTCATATTCCCTTCCCTTAAGGGGAAAATTCTTTAATACCGATCTTTGTGTCATTTGAGAAAACCATATAGTTTTTTTTAGACTATTAATTTAGCCGGTTTTAGTTTCTTAAAATGGGGTTGTATGTTTAGGATTTTCATTTGTTGTGTTTATCTGCATACTAGGTATAGGGATGGCGATTGGGACAAGTGCTCGTAAGGAGTTGGTGGGGCGGGGGGTAATTTTCACTCCCTGTCAAAAAAAGCGGAGGGGGACAGAGGGTATACCCCTACCCCATCGCCCACTCCTCTCTCTCCTTGAAATAAATAAATAAATAAGTAAATAAATAAATATGTGTATATTATAAATACATGTATAACATATTTAATATTGATAGTTATAATAATTATATTTTTAGTTATACTAATAATTATATATTTATACTAATATAAATCATTGATTAAGTATACTAATACATTTATACTAAATTAATAATTACATTTTTTACTAATTATACGTTTATATTAAATTACTAATTGCATTTTTTATTAATTATATATTTTTTATTCATTATAAACTCTTGGGCAAAAAATCGCGGTGGTTCTCAAACTTCCAACTTTGCACACTTTTAGTCCTCCAACTAATAAGTGCGTAAATGTAGTCCTTCAATTAATAAAAATGTGTAGTCATAGTCCTTCCGTCTAATTTGACTGTTAAGATGGACGGGAAGATACAAAAATAATACAAAAAATAAAGGGCTAATTTCAAAAATCTCCCTTGAGGTTTTTAACAATTTCATTTAGCTCCCTTGATGTTTTAAAAATTACACGTACCTCCCTTATCGTTTAAAATGACAATACTACCCTTGAATATTTAATGAAATTTCCTTGTTTGGTATGTTTATATTTAGAATGACTTTTAAAATTACTTTTTATTCTTTTTCCTTCTTATTCCTTTTTTTTTAAAATTTTTGCCAATAAAACTATAAAACTATCACTATTATCTCTAGTTTCTATTGCAATCAAATGTCCAATTAGTGATTTTTTTTGACGAGTTAACTTTATATGCAATCCAATGTTTTTGCTAATCTTTATTTTTTATTTTTTGGTATTAAAATTAACAATAAATCAAAAGAAAATGGTCCAAAATCACTATTAAATTATGATAATCCAACTATTCGAAAAATTCATAAACACTAAATGAATTATTTCAACATTTTCTTTTCTATCTAATAAATTTAAATCCATAATAAAATACCATCAAAAGTATCCTATCATAATGATAAAATTATTATTATTGCCGTTTATCAATAATAGGTACGAATATGAAAATTTTGGCACATTTTTATTATAGTTATACTAGATAATCTTATAATTGTATAGCGAAATAAATTAAAACTCATTGCACAAGGGTATTTTTGGAAATTCATTTAAAAATTTGACCAAATCAATATTATTTTAAGATTTTGTTACTAAAACTATCAAATCAAGGGAAATAGGTATAATTTTCCAAAAATCAAGGGAGCTGAGTGAAATTTTTAGAAACCTCTAGGGAGTTTTTTGTAATTATCCCAAAAATAAATGTCATGTGAACAATGTGTGATGTGTTTCCCATCTGTCTTAACAGTTAAATTGGACGGAAGGACTACAACTACACATTTTTATTAATTAGAGGACTATATTTACGTACTTATTAGTTGGAGGACTAAAAGTGCGCAAAGTAGAAAGTTTGAGAACCACCGCGATTTTTTGCCATAAACTCTTTTCCCTTGAGCAGGGTGCCGGGGGGGGGGGGGGGATGTTTAGGCAATGGTAATCTAGGTTTTTTTATGTATACTATCAATTTATAGGCAAATTTTACAACAACATTATTTTTATTAACAATTTGAGTGGCATTTTTTCTGCATCTACAACATATTAGATTCATGAAAACTCATGATCAATACTACATGTGAAATGTTTAATTAGGTTCGCTAGTATAGATGTAATGTTGACGTGATTTTTTTAGTTATTCTTTTCTACGAAATGATAATTCTCAAAAAATAATTTTTTAAGAATTTTTGAGCAGTAATTTTTTTAGACCCGTTTGTATTTTCAAATAGCACAAGAGTACTAGCACTTAACATGCAACATACTACACGGGATAATATATTTTAAGTCATTGATTTTAGCAGTTCAATAACTAGTACCTATAAAACGGGATATTTTTAGAATAAATTTTATATACACTGACAGTGCATATACTATCATCGTTGGATCCATAACACGTGCAAAAATTGAATTTCAAGTTCAAATTTTGCATCGTTGTCATTTATCAAGTGTAGGAAAAATTAATCCTATCTTTTAAAGATAGATTTTATATACACTAACAATGTCCACATTATCATTGTTAGATTTATGATACATGTGCAAAAGTTGGATTTCAAATTCAAATTTTGCATAGTTGTTATTCATTCAAAATTGACGGTATATACACTGTTAGTGTAGAAAAGATTAATCCATCTTTTAATATTTGAAACATTCATTACTAACAAAAGATGCCAAAAAAAATTAAACACTAACAATATATACACTATCACTGTTAATGTATATCAAGAGGCTATACTGTACTTGTGCAATACCATAATTGTACTATCTGTAACCGTGGAGTATACTACATGGAAATGGTTTGAAACTTTTTTACTTGATAATAAGAAATTACCTAGCTAAAAGATCTCTTTACATTGCTGAATGGTTTTATTACAATTTAACAGGGAAGTTACTAGTGCAGATAATAATTTTTCATTTCTAGATTTGGCAATTCAATTTTTTGCAATATTGAAAGTTAAGAACCTCTCTAAATTTCAAAATTTTTAACAAGTTGCATTAAGGGAAAAAAAAAAGCTAGAGAACCTTTGGAATTGGTAATTTATAACATACCTTATAAATAGCCAACGGTATTCTCCCCAAGTTTGGTATCTTTCACTCCTAAATTGGAAGGTGATATAACTATGGTAACTTCTTCAATTAAAATGTGTTGCTCTTGTTCAAACTTGTTTTCCTTATTGGTAAACTAACTTCAAACAGGCTATTGTGCAGTCAAGCTCAATTTTAGTATCTACAAATTTGCTTCCTCTTTCGCTCCTAAATTTGGGGGTGATATTAACTTTGGTAACTTCAACTCTTCAATTAACATGTCTTGCTCTATAAATAAGTTATAATAATTGTTAATATTTTCGAATTTTGAGTTGTTAAATTTTATCAAATTTATCTTCTCTCTGCAGAAATCAACATCACTCACACGACGGCCCCTGTCCAGTAAATTACCACATTAAGTTCAATCGCATGGCTGTTGACATGTTTGTTTTCTTTCTCTGTGTGTTTTTTTTATCATTTGAATTAATCTTTATTCAGTTATATGTGATTTTTTATGTTTCGTTTTACAATGATACATACAGCGTTGAGGGAGCAGAGTTGGGGCAAAGGCACAAACAATGGACTGAGGTGCTTTCTTCAGAGCCTAGGGCTTCCATTTTTCACAATTTTTTGGTACTATTTCTTTTCTTTATTTTCTGGGGCACGACCTTTTTCTGTCTCAAATTAATTGAAAATAGTATGCTGAAATATAAAGTGAGCTTTAACTCCCTGTTTGATTGTTATTTGTTTTTTGTTAACTCTTGTTGCGATGATAATGTAATTAATATCAATTTATTAGTATAATTGACTTCAAAGAAAAGATCTTAATTTAGGTTTGTTCAATATTCCCCACTAGTCGAGGCACAAGTAGTTTTATACTTATGTAACGAAAATTTCTTGAGTATGTTCATTGGTGCTGGCATTTCTTAATTTCGTCCATTTTTTGCTCCTCCAGGGCCCTACGATAAAAGCATCATAATCAGAACTATAGAACCATTAATCTACAACCCAAAATTAACCTGTTTTCTCAATCAATAGATAATCTTATTATAACCGTCACTTTAACCTTTTGGTGCGATAGTGCAATTCCTTTCTTGAAGAAATTAATGCAAATTATTATTTTTAAAAACTATTCCTTATCATCACCAGAACAAAAAGTTATCAGGATTGTGGTTTTCCATGTACTATACTTTTTTGAGGGAAATACTTTAAAGCCTAAATTCTGAGAATTATTTGGTGTATTCATTTTCTGTAATTATTTGGTATATAAGAGAAAACCTGCTATAATAAAATTATGAATTGGGTTTCTTTTTCAAGTGCATTGACCCTGTTTGCAATTTAACAGTCTAAGGAAGAATGTGAATATCTTATAAATCTAGCTAAACCTCGTATGTCGAGATCAAAAGTGCTAGACCCAAATACTGGTCAGACTGGACATAGCAGGTTTGTAATGCCAAAATTTTCCTTAATGTCTTACACATTCACTTTCAATGCTCATTTGATCCTGTGGTTTTCTTTTTGTCCTTTTTTTCCCCTAATGACAGATTCATTTTATTCAAGTTTCTTCACTTTTTGCAAAATTTTGGAGTACTGCATATGAAATGTTTCAAATAAAGTTAAATCTCATTCAAGAAATTTCTCAACAGAGAGAGACAATTAAAAATTTTTACTTTTGAATGTAAAGTTTGGCTAGTTCTTATTCTTCGATTTTTTTAATTTCAGAATTGCTTGCTTCAACAATTTCTCCAATTTTCAGAATTTCTTGCTATGGTATCGTAGTAATCATGTCTTATGGCAGCTCGCGCACAAGTACTGGCATGCATTTGAAAAGGGGTCATGATGAAGTCGTTAGGGACATTGAGAGAAGGATAGCAGATTACACATCAATTCCTGTGGGTATGAATACCTATTTCTAAACCTTGGCTAGATAGCTACAATTCCTTGCTGCTAGTTTAACAAAACATATCTCTCTGTCTTCTCTTTCTACACACACACATACATACATACAATATTATCTTTTAGGTATGCTCAAGTCTCGATGGAATTAGTATTATACAAGGCATAGATGGTTTAATAAAAACATAGTAACAGTAGTTTGGATAGTTGTTTTTTGGGGTTTTGTTTTCTTAAGAAAACGCTTGGTTTATTTGGAAATCAATTTTGTGGAAAAACATTTCCGTATTACTCCTTACAAACATTTTTCAGCCAATTTTTTTTTTTATCTTTTCAACTATCTTTTTTTACCACATATATCTATCAGTAATCAATTTCAAAAGAATTACCAAATAATCTTCAATCCAAAAACATATTTATCCTATAGCAACTTTTAGGGTAAATGTGTTCATAAAACAAAAATATTTGGTAACCCTAACATGTTTGTAATTTCCTAAAACTTTGTTATCAAAAAACAACAAAACCTAGTATTTTGAGGTTACTCTGAGTCTTCTTTTGTATATTTACTTCCACATGCACTACATAGTGTGAAATTAAGGAATTTTGATCTTTAGTCTGAACATTCTATATGAGATTCCTTTCTCTATTTTATTTTATTTTTGGCTGGTTAAGGGTTTCCGACTGAGCTAAACTTTTTACAGAGAATGGAGAAGGTCTTTCCGTTATCAATTATGAAGTCGGACAAAAGTTCGAGCCTCACCACGATGTCCACCGTATGGCTACTCTTTTGATGTATCTGTAAGTTATGCAAGTATTTTTGTTCACGAGTTGGATTATCTAATTATATATCTTTATAAAAGATCATAGTCTAATAACTAAGGTTGAAATATGAAGAATTCGAGTTCCTAAGTTTAAATTCCACCTCTCCCAAGTTCAATTTAAAAAAAAAAAAAAAAACTTTTCACTGCCTTTGATCGATAAAATGTTTGCATTCGTTTTCTGTCACACTTGCATGTGCAGATCAGATGTTGAAGAAGGCGGAGAGACGTATTTTCCCGATGCTATCGCTAAGAGGAAGTGTTGCTGTTTTCCAGGATGCACAAAAAGAAGGGGGCTTTATGTGAAACCAAAAATGGGGGATGCATTGTTTTTCTGGACCTTGAAGCCTGATCGAACTACTGTGGATCCATCAAGCTTACATGGTAAGCATGCCCCTTCACATTACATGCCTTTCCACTGAATTTCCCCTACCTCTTTACCAGTTCTCTCCCTCTTTTGTGATTGATCTGGCCAATACATAACTAGTAATGCTATTGGATGGAGAACTTTCTATGGGAATACTAACGTTTGTGAGATGGTGCATGTGAATCATAATCCACAACAGTGATGAATCTACTTATCGGTTAATAGGGGAATGTGTCTCCAGTGAGGAAAGGAAAATTTTTATTCTAGTCATAGAATTAATAGTTAAAAAAAAAAACCTTATTGTTGCCCTACTAATTTATCAATGTGCCCTTATAGACCAAAATAAAATATGGGTGTTAAAAAAATATTACTTTTTTCCTGGATAATTTGTAGAAATCCAATAATAACTTGTACGTATGAGCACTTTGATAAAATTTTTGATAAAAAAATGATTACTACAAGCACAAACTCAATAGTTTGGGGAGTTTATTTTATTTTATTTTTTGAAGTTTGTGTATACACTAATAAAAAGGTGCTTTAATGAGTTAATTCTGAGCTTTAGACGATTATTTGCATCATCTGTTTTATTTTTTTTAAATTTTGTATGTTGATACTTGCTATCACTTTAATTTTGCATAGAAGCCCCCTCAGAGATGTAAACTTCTACTCCCTCCGTCCCATTCATTTGGTTATACTTTTCATTTTGGGATTCCCATTCATTTGGTCATGTTAGAAAAGTCAAAACAACTTTTACATTCTCTTTTTAATATAACCTTTTTTTTTAATCACACATTCAAATTTAAAATTTGAATTTGAGGGGGTAAAATTGGAAAGAGAAGTACAAATATCACAATCAACCACTATTCTTAAAAAGTTGGATTCCCCAAACATAACCAAATGAATGGGACGGAGGGAGTATTAAAGTCTGTACTCAACCAATGGAAAAGATACCCTGTATCAAGTCATAATGTCAGTTGGAAAATATTTGCTCTCTTACATACTCCCTCCCTTTTTTTATAACTGACGTTTAAGGTTTTGCACACCAATTAAGAAAAGTTTTTCATTGTTTAAATCTATACACTACTTTCCTTTTATACCCTCATTAATTGTCTAATTCACTCATGTTTTCTCTCACTAGAGTATTAAATGGTGCTGTTTTACTAGGCCAAAAGCAAAGAGAGAAGTAATAATTACTAGGAGTATTAATTAAGAGCCCTGTATTGGTAAAGAGAGATAAAAGGGTAAAATTGTGAAAAAATAATTAATGTTGCATGGGGATAATACAACGACAGATAAAAGTACTTAAGAGCAAATTTCTTAAACGTCAGTTATAAAAAAAAGGAGGGAGTATATGTCATTCTTCATTTATGCGCTTACCCAAATTCACTGCTCCAGAGTACAGAGAATTATGATTCTATTTGTGGTTACTACAGGTGGTCGCCCAGTGATCAGAGGTGATAAGTGGGCATGTATCAAGTGGATGCATGCTGAAGAATTCAAAGCCTCCAAGAGTTATACTCGACATAGTTAAGCAAGATTACAAACCCAAGTCGATTCTGCAGCTGGTAATTCAACCAGTAAAATGCCACGCCATTTAGTATTTGCTTAAACGAGAAGTTATTTTCTTTGGTTGCAGCTGAGAACTTAAAGTATTGGACTGTTAGAAATTTTTAACATATTGGTAAATATGTCGAAGTTAGGTTGGTTTCACTTTGGCTTAATGTTTCATTTTCCCTCCCCTTTTGCTGAATAACAACATGGAGTCTTGTGCCCGTTACAAAATCGAGATGAAGCGAATGAATGAAACATACCTTGGGTTAATTTTTTTTTTTCCTAATTCTTAATGTATTACTTTTCTCTATTAATATTTTCCTTTATTTTCCTTTGATCTGTTCTCTAAAGATTTGATTTCTTTGAATCAGCCGAGTTCGGTTTGATGAATTGATGACTGAATCCTCCCCAAGTCTTGTTCTTATGTGTAAACTAATTGCTTCCACAGTCATTTTTGTGGAAGTATTACAATTAAACCTGATCTAGATAACAAAATTTCGTGCTCCTTTTTGTTTCTAGATATATATCAGAAGAACGAGAAAGTTAGGCTCGTTACAGATCGGTCGACATGAATTACATTGTGTAAATTACACTTTATCCCTTATGGTTTAACGCCTTTTTCACATAACCCCCTATAATTTCAAAATTTATGCATGACTTCCTAATTACTTTGATTAAAGTGTCAGAATTTACATTCTTTAATGAAATCAACTAAAATGTCAAAGATACCCCTATGTAAAGTTGAAAATAATTTATTAATTAAAGGGAATTATGAATATATTTTGAAAATTATAAGGGGTTTATTTGGTAAAGTACTAAATCATAAAGGGGTTATATAGTAAAATACTAAATCATAAGGGATTAAAGTGTCATGCATATTACGTTAATATATTTTGATCACTTTAGCTATTTTAGTTTTTAGATAAGAGTAATTTCGACATTTTTGTGGGTTCCATGACAGCGAATTATTTTCGTTACTTTGATATTTTAATCAAAACTATGAGAAGATTATAAATAACTTTTGAAACTACTAGGGAGTTACGTGAAAAATCGCTAAATCATATGGTGTCAAAGTGTATTAGAATCATTGGAATAAGAGTTCGAGTCATTCCCACAAAAGGCTTGTGCAATATATTAGATGGACGCGCATCATTCTTAGAGTCCTTAATCAGCTTATCTTTTGCTTTGTAGTTGAGTAAATTGGTTGCACTATTAATACTGATATTTGTGATTTTCACAGCAGTTCTTTGTATAACTTCACAGGACTAATTCATATGCAAAGCAAATGCTAGTTTTTTTTTTTTTAAAAAAAATGTTTTCCTAGCGAAGGAGTGGTGGAATTTAAAAAGTGGGGACGGAATAAGGGCATTAGAACTCACATCCTCTAGTTCCTGAGACCTAAAGCAAATACTGGCTTAATGTAACTAATATATACTTTGGTCTATTTACAACTACTTGAGTTGTATGTTTGTGGTTTACTTTTATACGGATTTTGGCAAATTTTAAACTGTCCATGGGTACCCTCACGCCTTGGCTTGAGGCGTAGTAACTAGTTAATAGATAAAAAAATGTTCTAGATTCTTGTACGATAACTTTTTGTATCTTCTTACAAAAGAATAACTCCTTGATCGATCTATATGCCAAGTACATAAAATCCATCTTTTAGGTAAAATCAAATATATATTTTACAACTTTAATTTAATCATAGCAAATATGTATACTAAAATTGATAGAAAATGAACCAATAGTAAAAAAAAATGAAGAATTAAATTGAAAAAAAGTTGTTTCAAAGCAACTTCTAAGGATAAAATGAAAATCAACTAAATGCAGGAGTCATAATTAATGAACCAACGTGTCTTAAATTACAGTGTTTTGGAAAGCTATAATCGTCTGGATTTAACTTCTAAGGAACGTGGAATTTATCTTATCGAAGCAATGGAACCACCTCCGACTCTTCTTAAGCTTAATGCCCTGGCTTATGTATTAGAAAAAAAAAAAAAAGAAAAAAATAGTTCAGTATCCAGCCTTTGGCAGGTTGGGTTGTGCACTCTCTAAACTATATGATAATATTTCTCCCTCCATGCGTGGTCTATACCATTTTGGGGTTAAACTGAAATATTGCGCAAATGTAATTCATATGTATATGATTACGCTAATGTGGGTATCTTTTGTCTTATCAATACATAGATAAATACGTATGATATATTTGAGTATAGAACTCTACGTATGTGGATAAGAAATGGTTGTTGTCACGTATTCTTCTTTCTTACCCAAAGCCTTAAAGTCAAAAAAGGTTTGTGGTATATCGTTCTCATTACTTCAACATAAATACTTGAAAAAAAATTTAAAGGAAGATAATTAACCGTGTAAAATAAAATTCAATAGGAATTCATGCTTGTTATTTGCACATATGGTACTGAAATTTCAAACTTCCCCACGTATAATCGGAATATGAAATTTGATACCATGCAAAAATTTGTACAGAATGCTACCTTTTGGCCTTGATTTGAGTTGACAGTTGTATCAATGGTTGCCAGGAGGCGTGGCGATGGTTCCTTTGTTTGGTTTTGGGGGGGGGGGGGGGGGGGGGGGAGGAGGTGTTTGGAGGGAAATTTAAGGAAAGGGATGTTGTACTAGGCTTATAAAAGGTCGTAAGATAGCGTGTCTGTAGTTTCCTTATAAAAGGATGTTTTCTATATATATATATATATATATATATATATATATATATATATATATATATATATATATATATAAATATATAAAGAAACAGCTAAACCTAGTATTTTGAGGTCAGTCTGAATCTTCTATTGCACATTACCTCGACATGCACTACATAATGTGAACATGAAGGAACTTTGAGGTTTAGTCTTCAATCTCCCATAGGTGGTTACTGGTTTCTACTGAGCTAAACTGTTTCTTTTACAGAGAACGGAGGAGGTCTTTCTGTTATCCATTATGAAGTTGGACAAAAGTTCGAGCCTCACTCACCACGATGGCTATGGCCGTATGGCTACTGTTTTGATCTATCTGTAAGTCATATACCTATCTTCGTTGACAAGTTGGATCATCCAGTTATATAGTTATGAAAACTTCGTTCCACCTTTGATCAAGTAAAATAATTTGCGTTCGTTTTCTGTCACACTTCCATGCGTAGATCAGATGTTGAAGAAGGTGGAGAGACATATTTCCCTAATGCTCGGGGGAAGTTTAGCCGTTCGAGGATTCAGATTGAGAAGGGGGCTTTATGTGAAACCAAAGATGCGGCATGCACTGTTTTTCTGGACCTTAAAGCATGATCTTACCACTGTGGATCCATCAAGCTTGCATGGTAAACCTGTTTTCCCACTCAATATTCCCCATTTCTTTCCATGTTTCTGACTCTCTTGTGTCTAATGCTGACTCTTGTCAATACACTAGTAGTGTTATTGGGTGGAGAACTTTCTAGAGAAATTTCTAATATTATGATGATTTTTTAAAAAATTCTACAAAGGGATGTTCGTATTCTGTAAAAGGGATGTTCGCATTTTGCAAATGCGAGTTCATTGAGATCGCATTTGCCGAATGCGAATTCTCCGTGAATTTTCCAGCCACCAAATTCCAAAAAAAAAAAAAAAAAAGAAAGAAGACCTTGCATTCAAGGAATGCGAGGTCATATTTCTCGAACCAGATTCCATATTTTGCCATAACTTTTATTTTTGCTTCTGTTGTAATGCCATTTACTCAATATAAATGATTTCACTGCAAATTATAAAATGATTTACAATTTGCAATGAAAGTGTCTACAAATTGTAGCGGTTAAGGCTCTAAATTAATGGGGTTTGGAAAAAAAAATCCCATAATATTGCCATCAATACTTGATAATAATTTGGGGCAATAAATGTTAACCGAACTAGTAGGCTTTTGGCTTTACTGTAAATTAGCTCCGATAAATGCGAATTCCTAGAAAATTATATTCAAATTTTGCTTTTTTTTTAATTAGGAGGACACACTAATTTTTGTTTTTTCATTGACATTTATCATAGAGGAATAAATCCTTTTTATTTGAAAACTCACACGAGTTAGAAGTTAGCAAATGTGACCTCTCAGTTTAAAATTTTGTGTACTAGTAATTCTTTGTATATAAATAACAAAAAAGTTATATTTCTTATAGATTAAAAGATTTGATAATTATACGGCCACAAACACCTAATTTTATTATTAAAAAATTTTGTATTAAAAAAAAAAAAGAAAAGTTACTCAACATATTAAGAGTTCTGAAAACACCTGATTACGAAAACACTTATAATAAAAAAGAAAATATATTACATACCACATAAAAAAGAAAACATATTATTAAGAGTTCGTAGTTACTCAACAAAAAAGAAAACACCTGATTAAGAGTTCGTAGTTACTGAACTACTTATAATAAAGGGTTAATCGCACTTTATCCCCTTTAAGTATAAGCCATTTCTCACTTTACTCCCTAATGTTTGTTTTTCCTTAGTTTACCCCCTCCGTCAGCAATTGCACCGTTAAAAACTTCAAGATTTCGAAATTGCCATACGAAAAGGGCTGTTGGTTTTAGCTGACAAAAATGCCCCTTAATGGTGTCTGATGCTTTTAGCCTATTTTTTCCCTCAAAGAGCCGTTGGTTGGGTTCTGTAAAAGTTGGTATTTTGCAGCCAATTTTTCTCATACAATTTAGCAAATTCCAAAGTTCCTAAAATTTCTCTCCAAAGTTCCTAAAATTTCTCTTTGTCAACCAAAAGCATCATAAAATGTCACAAAGTGCTTCAAATAATATTGAAAGATCACCTCAAAAAATGTGTGGATATGGTAAAGAGGCACCATTGTGCACCTCTTGGACACTTGAAAATCCGGGAAGAAGATTTTACGGCTGCTCAAATTACAATGTAAAAATTTTTCATTAATAATTTGTTAATATTGTCTTTAATTTGGCTCTATACCTGAATAAGTTAGAAAGAGTTTAAACAACTTTTTTTTTTATTTAGAACTGACATGCATGTGGGCACTTTTCATGGGTAGATCCTGAAGTTTGTAGCAAAACAAAAGAAGTAAGTGCAGTGCTGCAATCTAGACTGGTGGAGCAAAAGGAGAAACTAATGTACTTGCAAAGGGAGCATGAAAAATTGGCAAATGAGCATGAAAAAATTGAAAAGCAGATATGAAGCCTTAGTAACAGGGATGTTGTTGCGATATATTTATTAGTCAAAGAAGAGGTGTGGAAAGGTGGGGGAATAGGAGGTGTAAGTGATTGTGGCCACAAATGGAAGGGAAAATGTGTTGGATGGGCACGTGTAAAGGTCTTTTGTGACCTAGAACCTGAAGACCTGTTGGACGTTGCAGTTAAGCAGAAAGGGGATAGGAAAAGTTGAGGAGATTCCAACCGTAAATATGAAATGTGGGGCTCTTTTATTCAACAACGGGTTTATTTTTATGTTATCCAATAAATACATTAGAATTTAAGGAAAATGGGCACCGTGTGAGTATAATGAATGAAAGTCATAAAGAACTGGTATTTTATTCAACAACGGGTTTAAATTTATTTTTAACCGACAAGTAAATTTCTATTTAAGGCACCTTGGATACTGTGTGAGCATAATGGATGAAAGGCATAAAGAGCTGGTCTTTTATTCAACAACGGGTTTATTTTTATTTTATTCAATAAATAAATTTCTATTTAAGGCACCTTGGGTACTATGTTGTTATAATGGAGGAAAGGCATAAAGAACTTGTTTTTTATTCAACAACGAGTTAATTTTTATTATGTCCGATAACTAAATTTTTTTTTAAGAAAAATGGGTACTCTATTCTTATAATGAACGAAAGCTTTGAAAGTGGGGCTCTATTATTCAATAACGGGTTTATTTTTATGTTATCCGACAAATAAATTAGTATTTAAGGAAAATATGTACTCTGTGAGTATAATGGATGAAAGTAGGGGTGGCAATCGGGTCGGGTTCGGGTTGACGGGTCGGGTTGATGCTTAAGTATAACAAAGAACCTGCTGACCCGAACCCGACCCGCCAACCCGAAACGGGGCAGGGTACCTGACACGAACCCGAAAATTTCGGGTTGGCGGATTGGCGGGTCGACCCGAAATGACCCGAAACTTAATTTTAATTTATTAATTTATCACTGTAATTTTTAATAAAATTAATTTTTCACAAAATTAATTACATCATCAAGTAATAAAAATTTAAATAAATAATTTCAAACCAAATCTAAAATAAATTAAACACCATAAAAGTGTTTTATCCCAAACCAAATATAAAATAAATTAAAACAGCATAAAAGTAAAAAATAACATAATATATTATTTGTCCAAATATAATAATTTTAACTTCACACAAGTTAAATAAATTCATTTAGGATTAAGTAATTAATGCCTTTGGAAAAAAAATGATTTAGTTTAGTTAGATAAAATAATTTTTATGTTTATTAAATTAGTTTTAATTCATAAACGAGTCACATCGGGTCATATCAGGTCACCACGGGTTGACCCGAAGTTGACCTGTTTTCTTTTCGGGTTCATCGGATTCGACCCGATTCTGACCCGAACTCTCGAAATCTCAACCCAAACCCATTAATTTCGTGTTAGGTTCGTGTCGTGTTTTCGGGTCGTGTCAGGAATTGCCACCCCTAGATGAAAGTCATAAAAAGCTGGTCTTTTATTCAACAAAAGGTATATAAAGAGCTGGTCTTTTTTTTTTTTGTCCCGTGCCAGATGGAGGGAAATTTCCGTCTATTATTCCAGGGTAATTTTGGAAACTTGCATTTCATAAACCAGCATCTATGGGTATTTTGGGTTGTTCAGTATTTTCATAAGGATATTATTGTCTTTTCAATATCCGTTTATGTCCATTAGAGTTGACTGTTAGTTTCTGGGGTAGGCTGAGAAAAAACAAACGTTGGGGGGTAAAGTGAGAAACGGCCTATACTTAAAGGGGATAAATTGTGATTAACCCTATAATAAAAGTAACATATTATACCACATAAAAAAGAAAAGTTAGCAATTATTATTTGTAGTGAAATAAAAAATAAGAATAAACAATAATAGTAGTTTATTTTTTTGTTATTGATACTACTAATAATTGATTAATCAATTTCTCCATTTTGTTATTATATATTGAAAAAGTTCAATTTCTTAAATGACATTGACTTCAACATTTGGAAAAAAAATCTTGTATTCCATAGATTTTTTTTTATAAAATATTGACATACGAAATTGCTCCATGAACCAAAACCAACTAGAAATAGTCTCTTCGTCGACAATGGCATAAGCTATCGGAATAATCTGGTTGTTGGCATCTTGCGTAACTGCAACAAGTAATTTGCCTTTATATTCACCATGCAAATGAGTGTCATCAACACATATAACCGGTCGACACATGTGAAATGCATCAATAGCCGGTCCAAAAGCCCAGAAGACATACTTGAATGTCTTCACTTGATCCATACTATCAGAATGGTGTAACCACCTGATCACAGATCCCTGATTTGACTGCATAAGTGCATCAACATATTTTGGTAGTTCAGCAAAATTGGAATCCCAAGAACCAAATACAAGTTCAATAGCTTTACGTCTGCCGTACCAAGCATTTTTATAAGAAACATCCACCTTCAGAACTTTCTTAACATGACTTACTATGTTCTTAACTTTATACCCAGGATCATCTTCAATACTATGAACTATGTGTTTAGCAATAACCGCAGATGTAAGGTTAGCATTGCTATTACTCATCAAATCACCTAGATAATTGTGGCCGCTCACCCATTTGGTTATTTGCCACAATCCATGTGTCTTTTTTTTCACTGCTCGGACACACCAGTCGCATGGAGGATGCGATGAGTCGGCTGCAGTGGTACTGCTCCTTTCAAGTGTAGGTTTACATTGGGCAACCCAGGTGTTACTCTTGCTCTCAACAACCCTGAACTCCCTATTATGATTGATAGACCACATTTTAATAGCCCTGCTAAGCTGTTATTTGTTCTCAAATCTCATATGGAGGCGTATATTATTATTCTCCTCACTGAATGTCACAATGCGCTCCAACTCACTTTCATCAGTGAGTTGGTCGTCATCATCTATGTTTCCAAGGTTAGAGAAGAATTTCAATTCTCGTGGAGCATATGAGAGGTTGCCAGATGCATCAAAGGGCTGTTAGTTCTTGAGATCCTGGTGGACTCCACGTCGTTCATTTTTGCCATCTGAGTAACTGCTTGACACATCTATCGATTCAGATTCTTCTACATCTTCTATATCATGCTCCGAATCATCATCTAGGAATGTGTTACAGTGACTTGGACCAGCAGTGGAATCGAAGCCATAACAAGCAACATGATTCGGCGATTCTGGATCTCTAAAACTTTGAATTGAGTCAAGGCCTTCAACAAATTCAACATCCATCCTAAAACCTGATGTGAGCCGTGGCTCTACCGAGTTCCTAACACAATCCCCATGTGGCAATTGTGATACCGACGTTGTCTCTGGTACTACTGTATTAGAGTACGATCGAAACCTTGTTGGATCCATGCATGCATGGACAAATGACATCATCGGTCCAAGATTGGTAGTTGGTGGAATGAATGTGCTACTGAATCGAGGATTTTGGACTATTTCCTCCTTCTCAATATAAAGTTCGGCGATGTATGGGACAATTTCATTCCATACATCATACATGATCTCCAGAGTTTCATCATCCACCACTGGGGAGACATTATAAGAGCTACGGCTACAAGGTTGGTGGAGAAATAAATTCAACTTGAACAGCTCTCTATCGACCCCTATATATTGATAAATTCTATCCACCAGCTCATCATAGCCAATTCTATTCCGTAATGAGAATGTACGGTTGGAGGTACGAGGCAAGTAACAAATTGACCCATCCTCGTAGTGTATTTTACCTTCCCAATAAAGAGACACTCGCAGAGGTCTTTCTATAGACATATGTGCGAAAACAATCTCTATTTTGGAAAAAATAAATTAGAATTAGTAGTACAAGACTATGTAACAAATGACAATCCCTACATTTTTAGAAGTTAAAAAGGGGTACAATGGACAAATTTATCATTTTGCATGTGCGTTTAAGGTACAAATTAGTAAACAAATGATGTAGTTTGCATATTTGTCCTTTTTACTTTTTCCCAAAACATTTCTCATTTTTTCCGAAAACACTAACCTCGCATTTGTCAAATGCGATGTCTATGAACTCACATTTCACAAATACGAAGACCCTAATGTTAGAACTAACTTCAAAAATTGCCCCCCTTGTAGAATAACTTTTTTTTTCATCACAATTTTAGAATTTTCTCTGGATACAGGAGCTAGTAATATCATATTAAAAAAACACTTAGTACCAATAAAATACCATAGAAAGGCTAAGAAAGTAAGGGTACCACGACAAATGGATGGAACAACATTTAAAATCCACGACCACAGTGAAATGCGAATTGAAAAACTACAGAAATTGTAAAACTTGACCACAATACGTGACCACAAGGTCAGGTATTGGTGGGTGCATATTACAATCTGCGGCCAATACGAAGAAAATGCGACACACAATACGCGACCTCATGGTCGCGTATTGTGTTGTCGCGTATTATTATTTGTGTGTGATTCTGTCCACCACTGATTTGCCAAACCCATAATAATGCAAGAAAATTTACCACTTAATTACCCAGAAAAATTGCAACAAAATAGCACAACCCACATGATATTTACATTCAAATTTGACATCAAATCTAAGCTTTGCATCACATTCAAGTTTTAACTAAATAGAAAATGCATAAGAATCAGACTTTGCAACAGAAATTCATACTTTGCAACAGAAATTCATACCTTTTATGCTATTTTTGATGGGTTCAGAAGGAGCAATTCTTTTGAGCTCCGAAATTTGCGCAAAGCTCTACAATGGCGCCCTCCAATTCCGACGAGGAAGATACGCCAAGGTGGATCTTCGTCTGCCGATCTTGGAAGCTTCAACTGTTGTCTAGCTCAACAAAGGAGAAGAGAGAGTGAGCTGGATGGAGATGGTTTTGCTCCAATTTATGCCGGCTGTTCGTTTGTAAATGAGCACCAGATGCGGGGCTATTTGTGGATTGGCAGATTAAGTACCTCGCATTTCAGAAATGCGAGGTCACTGAGCTCGCATTTTACGAATGCGAGCTCATTTCCAAAATGCGAGGTATTGCTACCTCATTTTTTCTGAACAAGCTCGCATTTCCAAAATGCGAGGTACTGCTACCTCATTTTTTTTTTCAGAGACTAACCTCGCATTTGTGATATGCGAAGTCTGGGAACTCGCATTTCACAATGTGAAGATCACATTCTCAGACCCACCTTCTAAAATAACCCCCCTTGTAGAACAACGTTTTTTTTCATAATAGTTCAAGCATTTTCTCGAACTTTCTATGGGAATAACTGTGAGATGATTCATGTGGACTTCTAATAACAGTAACCGGTCTTCTTATAGGTTTTGTAGGGAACCTGTCCCCACTGAACAAAGGAAATTTTCAATTCTAGTCATAGAATTGTCCCTATCCCCCATAAAAAAAACACTTTATTCAATGTGCCCTTATAGACCAAAATGAAATATACATTTCAGGTATTAGGCTATAGAAAGATACTATTTTTATCTAAACAATTGGTAGAAATTTAATATAATTATGTAACTATGAGTACTTTGATAACAAGGATGATGACTACAATAATCACAAACTCAGTACTTTAGGGAGTTTAGTTTTTGTTGGGAGGTACCGGTTTCGAATAACCACAACACGCAGTGAAAATCTCTCTAATTTGTTAGAACAGATTAGGAACATTAAGCAAGACAAAAAATAGCAAATAACAGAAGATAAATCAATCGACGAACACAAAAGAAACAACCACAAGAAGATATAAGAATTTTTACGTGGAAAATCTCTCCAATGTGAATAGGAAAAACAAGGCGGCTGGGCAGCCCATCACAAATTACTCCACTATCACCAATTAAAAATAGAGTACAACTTTTAGCAAGTACACAATTGAGATATGGCCTTAAACAATCAACAAAATCACCAAATCCCAAATAAAGAGCAAAAGCTATGAAAAACTTCACCAGGAAACAACAGAAGTCCGAAATTTATAACTAAAGATTGAACTCTTGAAATCCGATCTTCACCGTTAAGAATGTAGAATTGGATGTCCTCTATCTTTAGTTAAAATTTCAGGCTGATCAGAAGTTGTTGCTATGTCATTCAGGAAATTTATTGCAATTGCTCAAACCAGAAACTTGTTGAAATTTCTCTCCAGAATTTTTAGCATTTTTCCCACTTTTCTGCTTTTGGAATAAATTTAATTTGTCCTATAAATAGATAGGGCAACTCCTTAATGAGTCTAGACAATTACCCATAATTTTGGACTTTTTCACATAAGTTGGGAGCCTAAAAACCCAACAAATCTCCCCCTTCCTGACTATGTGAAGGAACTTGCCATCCCGGCAAGTGAGCAACATATTTCAAACTTCCATCTTGGCAATAACTTGGTCATCATATCAACACCATTGTCATCCATATGTATCTTCTCAAATTCAATCAACTTCTCATCCAACACATCACGTAACCAATGATATCTCACATCAGCATGTTTAGATTTGAAATGAAAAATTGGATGCTTTTCAAGATGAATTGCACTTTGACTCTTACATAGCAACCTATACCTCTCTTGAGAGCAACCAAGTTCCCTTAGAAACTTTTTCAACCACAACAACTCCTTGCATGCTTCAGTAGCTGCAATAAATTCGACTTCAGTGGTTGACAATGCAACACATTTTTGCAACCTAGATTGCCAAGAAACTACATCCCCTCCAAAGGTAATCAAGTAGCCCAAAGTAGATTTTCTTGTATCAATGTCGCCACCCATATCAGCATCAGTATAACTAGTGAGAACTAGCTTCCCACTTCCAAAACAAAGTTTCAAATTTGAAGTACCACGGAGATATCTCAAAATCCACTTCACAACATTCCAATGTTCTCTCCCAGGTTTTAAGAGAAATCAACTCACAATACTGACTGCATGAGATATATCAGGCCTCATACACACCATTGCATGCATAAGACTACCAACCGCAAATGAATAAGGAACCTTGCTCATATATTCCTTAACTTCTTCAGTAGAAAGACATTGTGAAATGCTCAACTTCATATGCATTGCAAAAGGAGTAGTAACAGGTTTAGCCTTCTCCATTCGAAGCCTTTGAAGGACCTTTTCAATGTACTTTTCTTGTAATAGCCAAAGTTTCCTTACTTTCCCATCTCACAAAATTCTTATACCAAGAATTTGCTTTGCTAGTTTTGAGTCTTTCACAGCAAAAGACTTGCTCCAACTCTTGCTTCAATTTTGCAATTCTAGAAGCACTTAGACCAACGATGAGCATACCATAAACATAGAGCAGCAAAATAATAAAATCATCATGCGAGAACCTTTGTGCAAACACAAAATGATCAAAAGTGGTTTTCTTGTAGCCTTGTTGTTGCATAACAGACTCAAATTTTTTGTACCACTGTCTCGGAGCTTGTTTCAAGCCATACAAGCTCTTTTTCAACTTGCAAACATAATCCTCTTTTCCTTTCACCCAAAATCCCTCTGACTGCTCCATATAAATTTCTTCATTCAAATCACCGTGAAGAAAAGCCGTCTTCACATCCATTTGTTCAATCTCTAAGTCTAGGCTTACTGCTACCCCTAACATAGTTCGAATTGAAGACATTTTAACCACGGACAAAAAAATTTCTTCAAAATCAACTCCATTCTTCTGACTGAAACCTTTAACAACCAATCTTGTTGTATATCTTGGTGTTGAAAAACTCTCTTCCTGTTTCAGTCTGTAAATCCACCTATTCTTCAAAACCCTTTTACCCTTTGGTAATTTCACCAACTCAAATATTTGATTATCATACAATGATTTCATCTCATCCTCCATAGCATGCAACCACTGCTGCTTGTCTGCATTCTCCATAGCTTCTTCAAAGCATTCAGGCTCTCTCCTATTAGTCAAGAGCATATATTCATCTGGAGAATATCTAGTAGACTACTGTCTAACTCTTGTAGACCTTCAGAGTGGAGCTTCTTGTGGATCTACCATAGAATGAGTGAGTTGATCATCATCAACATCTATAGAATTATGTGTATCACCATCATGCTGGTCATCAACAACATCATCATGTTGCATATCAACTTCTCCATCAGCTCTTGTGGGCAAATGTGATATTGGAACTGACTCAAAATCTGTGAGGTCATCATGGATATGAGAGTCTGTCTTCTCAACATCATCGAAGGTTTGGTTTTCAAGAAACACAACATCATGGCTTCTCACAAGTTTCTTCTTAACTGGATCATACAGTCTGTAACCAAATCTATCTTGGCCATAGCCAACAAAGATGCATGGTCTACTTTTTGTATCTAATTTTGACCTCTCATCTTTTGGAACATGGACATAAGCTTTGCAACCAAAAACTTTCAAATAATCATACGAGATGTTTTTACCAGTCCAAACATTTTTTTGGAACATCACCCTGTAAAGCAACAGTAGAAGTCAAATTAATAACATGAGTAACAATATGCAAAGCCTCACCCCAAAAGGACTTTGGTAGTTTCGACTCTACAAGTAGGCATTTAACTCTCTCCATCAATATTTTGTTCATTCTATCGGCCAAACCATTCAGCTAAGACATCTTTGGTGGCATCTTCTGCTATCTAATTCCTTATTGCTTACAATAATTTTCAAATGGTCCTTGACACTTACCCCTATTATCTGTTCAGATACATTTCAACTTTCTTCTAGTTTGCCTTTCAACCAAAATTTGAAACTCTTTAAACTTACCAAGCACTTGATCTTTTGTTTTCAAGGCATAAACCCATAGTTTCCTGGAATAATCATCAATAAAAGTAACAAAATAAGATGCATCCCAAAAGTTTGTACCTTCAAAGGACCAAAAACATTTGAATGCACCAAATTTAGCAAATTGCATATTCGATGAAGAGGGTTAGTCTTGAAGGATATGTTGTTTTCCTGTAGGACAATCAAAATACTTTTCCAAACTTGCATTCTTCACACCCGGAAGAGCATTCTTTTTCACCAAAATCTCAAGTCCCTTTGCACTAATGTGACTCAACCTCTTGTGTCACAACTTAGGTGAATTTTGTTTCTCCACCAAATTCACAGCGTCTCTCAAAATTGAAGCTTGCAACAAATACAAATTTATCTTCACTTTCGTACCCCAAGCTATAACCAGGAATCCTTTACTGAGTTTCCATTATCATCACCAAAATTATTGCCAAAGCCATCATCATCAAGTTTCCCTATGCAAATCAGGTTTAAGCGAATATCTGGAGCATATCTGACATCCTTGAGTAGTAGTGTAGAGCCACTGTTCGTCTTCAAACAAATATCACCCATGCCAACTACATTGAATACATCATTATTACCTATTCGCAACGAACCAAACTCACCCGCAGTGTAGGTAGTAAAGAGATCTCTCCTGGAAGTGACATGGATTGCAACACCAGTATCAGCTACTCAACTAGTATCAGAAGAAGCTAGATTAATGACACTGTTGTGAAAAACAATAACAAGATTCTTGAGAAGAAAACTTATCATGAGGTTCATCCAATATAATTAATATTCATGCAATTTTACGTTACTTTCATTCAAGGTAGAAAGCAGGCACCAAAAAGGACGAAGAAGAAGAAGAGAATAAGCACATGGACCAAAGTGTTAAACGCACTGAAAGTTAAAGAGGGGTAAGAAAGTCTTTCACAGAACTAACATAATTGAAAGTGATTAGATAATATTAGGGATGAAAGTGGAACAAATTCCATTTTGCACCCCTAAACTTGTATGACCTCAATTTTGAACACATTGTACCATAAACTCACAAGTTTATTTCATTTAAATCCAATCAATGACAATATTGCTAAAATTAACAGCATAGAGGACCTTATAAATCAATAATAATTTGCTTATAGTAGTTAAAAAGAGTCAAGGTATCAATCAGTAATAATTTGCTGATAGTAGTTAAAAAGAGTCAAGGTATCGCAAATAAAGTGACGGATTTTTAATATAAGTACAAGTTTAATTCCAAAATATACACGTTTTACTGCAATCATATAAGTCAAATAGTAGTCTAAGATATATATTGAATCGATCCCGCAGGGAGCACTGATGAAAATAACAATACTAACTATCTAACTAAATTAACTAGATAGCTTGCAAGTAAACAATGGAGAAATATCACCAAACACTTAGATCTAGGGAAATAGAGTCCACTTATGGTACTAAAGATACAAACAAATAGATTTACCTCTTGTTACTACTCTTGTTTAACTAGGGATTCATTTCCATATTTACCAAAACTCATTCTCATGATGTAATGGTTTAGAATAGTCTAATTTTCCCTATTCTTATGGTAAATAACTAGATCTATTCTTTGTTTTTCATGAAATGCAAAATTAATCCACTTAAGTGTATCTCTATTCTCATGTGTCTACTCCTTAAGTTTCATTTATGTTGTTCCATTATTATTACCAACTTTCATTGAATAATAACAACTAATAACTTGCTATTGGTGATCAATCAATAACAAGTAATAAGCATGCATAAATGAATAAGTTAATACAAGATGTAACAAGTGTAAATCATATTCACTTCATATCAAGTAGCCATAAGTTTCATCTACTCCCTAGATCTAGAAATTTAACTACTCATATGATATATGACAAGAAAGTACATAACTTCATTGTATGAACCCATATTGAATCACAGGTAAAAACATAGATAAAGAAAGTTTAGCCAAAATGATGAGCAAATTCCTAATGATCTTCTATTTCTTCAACAAAATGAGTTGTACAATGAAGTCTCCAATTGTTCTCACAATTTTTTTATTAGAAAGAATAAGAAAAGATTCTCCTCTCAAACTCTAGAACTAAATCTGATAACAAACTATCCTCCTCACTAACTTCTCTTTCCTCTAATGATTCTTACACCAATAATGTTAAGAGAGTCAAAAAGTTGTTAATGCCAGGACATAAAGCTCATTTTCTATTCCTAAATGACTCTTGATCATGTGCAGTCAAAATTCTTGTCCAAAACTGAGTTGGAAAGTAGTGTGAAAACATATCAGGTTGCAGAATTCTGGCTACAATACTCGACCTTGAAATACATGAGCTTAGCTCGCGCATTCTCCTTGTGAACGCTTTTTTGTTTCTTTTCTGCTGCAATTCATCTTTGATACTTCATGCAAGATGTTCATGTTGTTGTTCATGCATTCCACCAATGATCATTGCATTTGATGCTCTTTTAATTTCCAAATTTGCCGTTGAATCAAGCACTAAATGACTTCGAATCGGATCTATCTTGAACCAATATTAACAGTTCACCTCAATTCCTACAAATATAACCAATTTTGAACATTAAGTAGCTCAAATGAAATTCACAAAATTTAGAAGCTTAAGGAGTAAGTTATGTCTTAAATCATCCTAATTTGTACAAAAAAATATACACAAAATGCTACTAATAACTATATATAATATGCATTTATCATAAAGATGACAATACATTTTCATAAATTTGCACTGTCATTTATCTCATTAATCGTACCAACAACATTAGTTATTCAGACATATAAATCAATGACAATGTACTAAAAGAGATCAAAAGGAGCTAAGGGATTGCATGTAGAACAAGACAATATATTATCATTAATTTGTACTATCATTTATCTTGTTAATTTTGGTAATGATATCTCATTAATTTTGTTAACCTTGTTATTAAATGGACTTAAGTGTGACAAACTTGAAAGTTTAATATGTAAAGTGTTCGAAAATGTGAGTTTAGAGTACAAAATATTTAAAATGAAGTTTAGGATGAAAGGTGAAAAAGTGATATAAGTTAAGGGGGTACAAAGTGGAATTATTCCATGAAAGATATCTACATTTTGGTAAACAACCAGACAATGCCATTTAGAGTTTAAGACAAAGAAAGGGCGTTCAACACAAGGCCTTCAACACTAGAGTCACATTCAAAGACAGCTATTGAAGGTTCTCCTGACCATCTTGCAATTAATGTCACCTTCATTTCCATAAAAGCTTCTCTTGCTGTAAAATTTTCATGCTTTTATTATTGAATACAATAACTCAATGGTTGATTGTAGATTTACATCACTAACAGTAAGATGCATCTTTCTTCTTTTTCACTTTAAAATTTTCTAGTTGTGCTTCTTCAAATATTATGTCAAATTGAGTTGTTGATTTGCTATGTTTTATGAACTCAAGATTCTAGATTTATTAGTTTAGTTTAAAATCTTTTGTTGGGCACGTAGACATCGGGTATGCATCCAGTCACTAGTATATCTCTACAATAATAAAGTGGAACAAGGGTTTAGTTTGGTGTAAATATTTTAGTGTCATTTTTTGTAATTTTATTTTTACTCTCCCAACTAATTTCTCACCAATTATGATAGCCATGTTTTATTACTATTCCAATAAAAACAATTGCTACATAATATAACTCTTTCTCCCTTCTATTTAACTTCCACCACAATCACATCGCCTCAACAACTTCTTTACCATAAAGTATTGGAATAAAAAATTACCTCTTCATTTTATGTAGCCAACTAAATTATTGACTCCATATAACAACTCTTTTATTCTCATCTCTTGACATCAAATTGTAACTTCAACAAAATTTTTGTACTTGTTCAACTATTGAGTACAAATTGTTCTATGACTAATCAAAGATTTTCTTACGAAATATTATGTCTAGTATGTTGATCTTGATCCCTGTCTTTTGATGTTTAAAAAAGAATTGGATAGTACTAATATCTTTTCTAAGAAATCCTTTCAGTCTTGAAGCAATTTGATTCAAAGACAAGAATATTTGAAAGAAAAAAAGGAAGACGAAAGCTGTCGGACGCAAGCATCGGACGTCTGATAAAATCCTTTAAAATCTTTATCTGCTATCGGACGGAAGTACCGGATGTCCGATAGAATCCTTCAAACTCGACGAAAGTTGTCGGATGCTCGCAAAAACAATACGGACGTCCGATAGAATTGAGATAATCTTTCAAACTCTCTGTCTGCTATCGGACTCAAGCATCGGATATCTGATAGAATCCTTCAAACTCTTTGTCTGCTATCGGACGGAAGTACCGGATGTCCGATAGGATCCTTCAAACTCTATATCTGCTATCGGACACAAACAACGGTAGTACCGGACGTCCGATACTCCTAACGGCTATTTAACTCTTCAGTTACTTTCTATCCGTTGGAAGCATTAATGAACCACTTTTTTTGTCTCATATAAATAGAGTATGGTTAGAAATTTCATACGAATTTTGCACACTGAAAATACAAAAGATGTAGAATAGTTTTAGTGAGAAAACACTCTCCAAGGAAAATTTGTGGTCTTGGGGGTGTGAAATTCATTGTAAACTTTTCATTTGTGAGTGAATACTTCAATAGTATAGCTCTGTGAGAGTTGCCTTGAGGGATAGTAAAACTTCCTAATTTGACCGAATGGAGTTTGGGGTAAGGAGGAAGTGAGCTTTCCTTTGTACACAAGATTAGTTGTCTTTCATCAACTTGAAGAAGTTTGTTTGAATTGATTTTCAAGTTCAAGAGGAGTTTGGTAGTCAATTGGTTTCCAATTCCTTTCGTCTCATTTACTTATTGTTATGTTGTGATCCTTAAATTGCTTATTTCTTTTCAAATGATATTATTTATTCATTGATTGATTTATTGTGTGATCACTTAGAAAAGAGGGTAAATTTCATATTGAGAAAAAAGTATCCATAACTTGATTAGCTTTTTAATAAACCTAATTCATCCCCCTCTTAGGTTATTTTCGATTCTTACAATTGGTATCAGAGTTTAGTTTTCGAAAGATTAAGATCAAGCAACTTAAAAGTAAAGATGACAATCAACAATGCCATATTTTTTGAAAGACAATCTATAATTAGACCTCTAATATTTAATGGGTTAAATTATATGAGTTGGAAAGAAAGAATGGTTATTTTCTTGTAATCGATTGATATTAAATTACAGTTTATTGTTAGTGAAGGTACATATGATGCCTCTATAGTAGATGAAAATACTCATAGATCTAAACAAAAAATAAGAAATAAATTGACTGCAAAGGATAGAAAGCATCTCACCTTAAATGCAAAAATTATGAATGTATTATATAGTGCTTTAGACTCAAATGAATCTATTAGAGTTAAGGGTTATAAGTCAGATAAAGAAATTTGGGACAAACTACAAGAAATTCATAAAGGTAGTGAGAATGTTAGACAACAAAAAAAATCTATCTTAATTACTAAATATAAGTTGTTTAAGATGGAACCTCATGAAAATATTGATAAAATGTATTATAGATTCAATGATCTTATTAAGGATCTAGAGGTGCTAGAAAAGGAATACTTCTTGAGAGAGAAAAATAGAAAACTCTTGAATGCTTTATCCAAGAATTGAGAGAGTAAGATGACTGCTATTGAAAAGACTAAAGAATTGAATTCTACGTCTATTGAATCTCTTATAAACTCTTTAACATCTTATAAGTTGAACCTTACACCAAGGTACAGGAAGAAGAAGATGCAAAGGTAAAAAGGAGCATTACTCTAAAAGCATATCAAAATGAAGATGACTCAGCTTCCTTGGATGGAGAAGATGTGGAGGTTGATGATAATAATCTTGCTCTCATAACAAGAAGTTTCAAAAGAATTCTAGACAAAAGAAGATTTAGAAAAGGAGGATCTAGCAATTCAAATTCCAATCAATTTAACAATGCAAGAATCAAGGGGAATCAAGAAGCCAACAAAAGACAAGGTGACAAATGCTATGAATGCGGCCAATTTGAACACTACATGAGTGAGTGTCCACTAAAGAAGAAGAAAACTGAAACAAAATCAAGATTCAACAACTTCCAATTCGCATGGAATGAGTGCATCTCCAATGGTGAAATTGAAGAGGAAGAAAAATCTGCTCAATTGGTCTTTATGGCCATTGAAGATAATGAGATAACAATTTCTAACCCTCAATTTAAAAGTGATGATGATCCTGAATCTTTCATTAAAAAATTACATGATAGTTTAAAAGAATCTTATGTTAGAAACAAGAAATTAAAATACAAAATTAGTTTTCTTTTTCAGAATAATACACGCTTTTTTCAAGAAAACAAGATGCTGAAAACGGAAAATGATTTCTTGAAAAAGAATGAGATTGATTTACAAAATAAACTTGATAGAAAAACAAGAAATTGTGAAATGTTCAAAGAGGAACAAGGTGATCTGAAAAGAAAAATGGATAATCTAAATGATTTTCTCCAATATAAGAAACAAAACTGTTTTCAAAGAAATGGAACAAAGCCTTATCTTGGCATTTATAAGAAGAAGATAAATTCTGATGCAAATGATTTTGCTGTTTATAAGAGAAGACAAATAAAATTTATTAAACCTGTTTATGCAAATAACCCGTTGGTTATGTGTAATTTTTGTTGTCAAAAAAGTAATATGAAAAGCAATTGCCATGTGGAAAAGAACATGAGAAGAGGCATGAAATGCATGTGGATAGTTAGACATGATACTAACTCTCAAGGGTTCAAAAATTTTTGACTACTATATATTAGTTCTTGAACTCTTGAGTAGGTGAATCTGGTGAGCATTATTAAGGAATCAAAGTGGTTCATAGACAGTGAATGCTCAAAACACATGACTGGTGATCCATCACAATTCATCAAACTCAAACCAAAGTCTAGTGGCATAGTAACATTTGGAGATGATGTGTTTCTACCTCAAAACTATTAGAGCTTTTACATCTTGATTTGTTTGGTCCTACACAAATTACTAACTTGGATGGTAAGAAATATTATTTAGTCATTATTGATGATTATTCTAGATACACTTGGGTGATTTTTCTTGCTCACAAAGATGATACTTTAAAAAAAAATTATTTCCTTATTTGCAAAAGTTCAAAATCTGCTTGATTTGAATATTGTTATCTTTTGGTTTCAAAAGTTCTTGCAAAAGTTCTTGACCAATTGGATGTTCTCTTTTGGTGTTATTTTTTTTTATTGACTGATGATGGTTGCAGCTGTTGTTATTTTTTTTATGACAATTACTCTCTATTTTAAGATGACAAAAAGGGAGAGAATAATGATAATCTAATGTTGATCTGACATGCTTTGGCTGAGTAAGGGATGTAATATGTAAGGGGGAGTTATTCTGATATGTGTAAGGGAGAGTTCTTTCGTTGATATTATATGCTGGTACCAAATGGTTTTGGATGCTATGTGAATAAGGGGAAGTTTTTGCTTATTTTTCTTTATCATCCATTGTTTTGTCATCATAAAAAAATGGGAGAATGTTGATCTTGATCCCTGTCTTTTTATGTTTACAAAACAATTGGATAGTGCTAATATCTTTTCTAAGAAATCCTTTCAGCCTTGAAGCAATTTGATTCAAAGACAAGAGCATTTGAAAAAAGAAAAAGGAAGACGAAAGCTGTCGGACGCAACATCGGACGTCCGATAGAATCCTTCAAAATCTTTGTCTGCTATCAGACGGAAGTACCGGATATCTGATAGGATCCTTCAAACTCAACGAAAGCTGTCGGACGCTCACAAAGATAATACTGGACATCCAATAGAATTGAAATAATCCTTCAAACTCTCTGTCTGCTATCGGACGCAAGCATCGGATGTCCGATAGAATCCTTCAAACTCTTTGTCTACTATGGGACGAAAGTACTGAACGTCCGATAGGATTTTTCAAACTCTCTATCTGCTATCGGACGCAAACAACGGTAGTACCGGATGTCCGATACTTTCAACGGTTAGTTGACTCTTCAACTACTTTCTATCCATTGGAAGCATTAATGAAACACTTTTTTGGTCTCATATAACTATAGTATGGTCAGAAACTTCAAACAACTTTTGCACACTGAAAATACAAAAGATATAGAGTAGTTTTAGTGAGAAAACACTCTCTAAGGAAGATTTGTAGTCTTGGTGGTGTGAAATTCATTGTAAACTTTTCATTTGTGAGTGAATACTTCAATAGTGTAACTCTGTGAGGGTTGTCCTGAGGGATAGTAAAACTTTCTAACTTGACCAAGTGGAGCTTGGGGCAAGGAGGAAGTAAGCCTTCTTTTGTACACAAGATTAGTTGTATTTCATTAACTTAAAGAAGCTTGTTTGAATTGATCTTCAAGTTCAAGAGGAGCTTGGTAGTCAATTAGTTTGGAATTCCTTTCTTCTCATTTACTTACTGTTATGTTGTGATCCTTAAATTGCTTATATCTTCTACTTCTCTCAAGTGATATTGTTCATTCGTTGATTGATTTATTGTGTGATTACTTAGAAAAAAGGGTAAATTTCATATTGAGCAAAAAGTGCCATAACTTGATTAGTTTTTAATAAACCTAATTCACCCTTCTTAGATTGTTTTCGATTCTTACAATTGGTATCAGAACTTAATCTTCTAGAGATTAAACTTAAGCAGTTTAGGAGGAAAGATGACAACCAACAATGTCATATTTTTTGAAGGATAATCTGTGATTAGACCTCCAATGTTTAATGGATCAAATTATGTGAGTTGAAAAAAAAAAAAAGAATGATTGTCTTCTTACAATTGATTGATTTAAGTAACTATATTGCACTATTTTTTGATGAAATATTTGGTCATTTTTAGTCAATTATGGGATATTACAGGTTGAAACAAAGTCATTTGTGGCAAAAATGTGGAATGATAACTACATAGGGTTTTCAAGTCATTTTTGTCCCTTTTACTTGCACTTTGTTTATGTTTCTTGTAGGAGATTGAAATTGACTTCACTTGGGGCAAGAAATGATTTTGCATTATGTTGATTAAAGTTCTATAGTTTGTAATAATGACGAGTGTCAAAGGTAGCTTGAGGCACAAGAGCAATGGAATGAAGAAACTTGAAGAAAAAGAAAGTTGACCGAATATATCCAAGAATCCAGCTAGATTGTCGAAAGGATTCATGGTAGAATGTTTGATTGAAGAAAAAAAAAGAACAAAAGAAATGGAGGAGGAATCCCTCCAAGAATCCGATCGGATTGCCAAAGGGATTTCGATCAAACTTGTGGCTTCCACTTGCGCAACTTGTTTTCACCTCCATTATTTCACATCTTTTGAGAGATGTTTGGCAGCAATTTAGTGGCTGTAAAAGTGACATTTGAAGCTTTATTTCATGACTTGTTTGACCTATAAATATATGGTTTTGTAAGAAGCAAGGAAAACTTGGAGAGGGACAACGAAACACCACAAAAATGTTGTATCTTAACTCTTTGGTTTAGGATAGTGTAGGATAGTTTAGGTTAGTTAGTTCATCCTTTCTTGTTTATTAACTAAATGAAGATGAAGTTGGAGGATGAAAAAGGCGAGAGAGCCCATGTCACAAGGGTTACTCTGCTTTTCCAATTTTTTTTCTTTTGTAATTGATTCTAAATTTAGTTGATACATGAGTTTGGATTTTGTCTTTATTGTGAGTTTCTAAAATTAATGTCTTAGGTTTTGGTTGACCTTTGTATGGTTGTTTTGTGTTGAGTTTTTGGCTATTTGGTGCTATTATTTTGAACAAGTTATTTAGGACTTTTTCTCCTCTAATCAAGATTAACCTGGTACCATTAATTTTAATTATCTAAAAGTGTTTGATTTGTAATGAAAACTAGAATTTAACACCAATTCAAGAAAGTGTTAACTCTATAGTGTACTCTCACGAGAGTAGATATACACCTTTGTGGCGACGTTATTCCATATAATTTCATAGAAAAAAATGAACTTATAATTAATTTCATAACCATGAGAGTTGGTATGAATTAGTTATAAGTATAGTTAATTCACTACAAGAGTAGGTTTCATATGCATAAGAAAATTACGACATAATTAGGCAAAATAGTAGTGCTCAATGATTCAAAAATTACACTTGCATGAGTAGTTAGAGATACCATGATTTAAGGAGCTTTCATTTGCTATTTCTTATATATTTTAGTGTATTTTTATTTCCTTCAATTTGTTGATCGTTTAAATAACAGAGGTGTGTTAGTAGTGCTAGTAGTTGTCCATTTTTCCCTATAGGTTCGACCTTTAATACCCTGCACTCAATCACAATTCGTACACTTGTGAAAAATTGAGTGTTAGCTATTTAAGAAATTTACAAATTTAAAACCGTAGTTTGAGCTTAATTTTATATGCATACCCAGAACTCTTCAAGTTTTTGGCATTGTTATCAAGGAAAATTTGTGGCAATATCGGCATGATGACGAACTTTATTTGTTTAGATATTTTACTTATTTTCTTGTGTTTGTTGTGTCTAGTTTTCTTGTATGTTTGTTTAGTCTTTGTTTGTGTGTTATACATGTCGAATCACCTATTCTTTTTTACTAAACTTATTTTTGAGTTACTTTGAAGGTATGTTTAAGGACTCAAAGAAAGTAGTAAACATGGGGTAGACAATATATGAGAAGTGCAAACTCAACAATGAATTGTTACCATATGCAAAACTCCATGAACATAGGTAATTAAGAGGTGTTTGAAGGTATGTCACTTAAAGATGGCATTAGGAGCATTAAAGTTAAACCTGATTATATAATATTAAAAGTTCAATTGCACACCATTATGTATATGATTGAATAAAAAAGGAATATTAATTCTTTTAATTCTAATAATATGATTTGTGACTTGTGTGGAGGTTATCATGCTACTTACGAATGTGTGCAAGCATAAAATGTAGATTATTATGGTAAATTTGGGCATTACAATTCTTATTTTGATCAATGCAATCCTAGTTGGAGTAATTCTTATGAATATTGTTGGAATAATCAATGTAATTATAGTAATTCTTTATATTTTTATAATTACCAACCTGAATTTATCCAATTTGAATCTAAACCATTGTTGGAATTTATCCAATTTGAATCTAAACCATTGTTGGAATTAGTTATTGAAAGGTTAGCTAATGCACCTTTACCTTAAGAGTTAGTCATAGAAGAGAAAAACAATGAATGGGAGTTTGGTATAGAAAAATTTGCTAATTAGGTAGATTGAGATATAGAAAGGCTAACTAATGCAATTTTAGATCGTTTTGATAGGGTTGAGAAAAGGATAGACGAGCTAGCTTCATACTTTGAAAGAATACAAGACTAATTGTATGATTTGTGTGAAATTATTTTTTCTAATGATTTGCAAATTGACCCTATTATGAATGGTAGGAATGATGCAAGTGAAAATAAATATCCTTTTGATGATAATAATGATCCTAAGTGTTGTTTTAATGAGAAAATGTCCATTTCATAAGATAATATCCTTAGACCTAATAATAAACCTCAAGAGATAAGCATCAATGATTCATACTTTATGTCTCTTGAAGATGTAGATTCTAAAGATGTTATCCCTGAAGAATCTTCGCGGGATTTCATTTGGTGAGTATTCAAGTGATGCACATTCAAAATAATATCTATGAATCACTTGAGATTGGTAATCCACTTCCATCTCTCACATTATTAGAATATGTAATTTTTTATTTCGAGCCACCTTTTGTTGATTCACCATGTTCTAAAATAGTAGATTATTCTTAAGCAAAACCCCAATGAAAATAATATTATATAGTCAAACTATTGGTTATAAAGAATCGCTTGTTAGAACGCAACCCAATGATTTCTTGTTTTTAGTGTGTTTATCACTCAATCCCTATAAATACAACCCTACTCATTACTATATTCGAATTATATTTTAGAGTGGAAATTTTTATTTTTATTGGTTTGACAACCCAACAAAAGCACTAAAAATTGTTCCTTAGTAGACTATAAATTTTAGTTTTTTTGCTATTAAAAAATTTATAATCTAAATGTGAAAGCAAATGAAAACATAAAAAACAACTAATTTTTTATCATAAAAATTTATAATTGGTTAAAATAATCAATGGTGAACAATCCCACTCTCATATTACTACTGTAGTAAGCAAACTACGTCCATTCATATAATTGTAGATCCCTCAGGCCATTAGAGATTAATACTTGAAGGTTTTGAATTCCCCAGCATGCAGCCACTTGGTACATGCCGACCTATCACCTTTGATCATTGGGCAACTAATCTGCATTAAAGTACAACTAAAATCAAAATTCTCTGTATTTTGGAGCCATGAATCTGAATAGGCACTTAAATGAAGAAAAACATATGTTAGAGATCAAACATTTTCCAACTGACATCTTGACTTCAAACTGGATAATTTTTCCATTCGTGGATTAGAGCCTTTGATACAATTTTACACCTTAAGTGGCTGTTGGCTTTCTTTGGGTGTCCCTCATACAGGCCTTCTCTTCATTGTGAAGCCATAGAGGGAAAAAAAGAATTTCTATGTTTGTGGATTAATGATGGATTACGAAAACATTTTTAAAAATAAGTGGAGTCCATTCGCTAATCATATATTCATTCATATCCTTAGGTAAGGATTGATGACTATGAATTCGGGAAACTATTTTAGTGGAGTACAAATAGATTAGAGTTATTTTAGTTCTATAAATGGTAGGGGATACTAATAATATTCACATAATAAGTGATAGCAGAAATTTATTTGGGGTAAGTGACAGCAATTATCGACTGCATAATTAATAAATAAAACAAGAGGATGCAAATAATCATCTAATGCTCAACAACTCATTAAAGCCCCCTTTTTTGTGCATAAAAAAAACTCATGAAAAAATTGTTGGGTTTTTGAGCTCCCGACTTATATGGAAAAGTCCAAAATTAATGGGTAATTGTTTAGACCCATTAAGAAGTTGCCCTACCTATTTTTATAAGTCAAATTAGATTTATTCCAAAAGCAAAAAAATGGGAAAAACGCAAAAAAATTCTGGAGAGAAATTTCAGCAAGTTTCTGGTTTGAGCAATTGCGGTAAATTGCCTGATTGACATAGCAAACAATGTCTGACCGGCCTGAAATTTTAACTTAGGATAGAGGACATCTAGTTCTACATTCTGTATGGTGGAGATCGGATTTAAATGGTTCAATCTTTAATTATAAATTTTGGACTGCTGCTATTTTCTAGTGAAGTTTTTCACAGCTTTTGCTCTTTATTTGGGATTTGGTAACTTTGTTGATTGTTTAAGGCCATATCTCAACTGTGTACTGTTGAAAGTTATACTCTACTTTTAATTGGTGATAGTGGAATAATTTGTGGTGGACTCAAGAGCCTCTTTGTTTTTCCTGTTCACATTGGAGAGATTTTCCACGTAAAATTTCTTGTGTCTTCTCGTGGTTGTTTCTTTTTGTGTTCGTGAGTTGATTTATCTTATGTTAGTTGCTGATTTTTTGTCTTGCTTAATTGTCCTAATCTGTTCTAATAAATTGAGAATGTTTTCACTGCGTGTTGTGGTTATTCGAAACCCAGTACCTCCCAATATAGTAGTATCAGAGCTTATTCTAATTTGTTAGACTTATGGAGGTTAATACAAGCCAGATGATATCATTGAATGGATTGAATTATCACAAATGAAAAGGTAAGATGAAAGACCTTTTATTTATGAAAAGTATGCACCTACCTGTATTTGCTACGGAAAAGCCGGAATCCAAATCTAATGAGGAATGGGATTTTGAGGATCAACAGGTGTGTGGTTATATCAAACAGTAGGTGGAAGATAATGTTTTCAATCATACTGCCAATGAGACAAATGCCAAAACACTATGGAATAAATTTGAACAACTCTATGCTTCCAAGACTGGTAACAATAAATTGTTTTTACTCAAACAGCTGATGCAGTTGAGATACAAGGAAGGCACACCTATTTTGGACCATGTGAATGAGTTTCAAGGTTTGTTGGATCAGCTGTCTAATGTTGGAGTAAAATTTGATGATGAAACTTTTGGACTGTGGTTACTGAATACTTTGCTTGATTCGTGGGAGATATTTTGGGTCTCACATACCAATTCTGCCCCTAATGGTGTGATAACCATGGACCATGCTAAAAGTGAAATTTTAAATGAAGAGGTGAGAAGAAAACTCAAATTTTTTCAATTTTATCCAAAGGCAACAAATTCCATACCATTAGGAACTCAAATTCCTTCTACCTTTGAAACAAATATATATGATTTGAAAACTTCATTTCCCATTTAACTTGGAAATGCTTATTATGTTATTATAATTTGTACATTTATGAGAAAGTATATCGTGTAAAGTGAAAAAATTATGCCTATATTTTGCTAATTTGAAAAAAAATTCTCTTTACTCGATTTTATATAGTTAAGTGATAAATATGGTCAATAATTGCAATATTCTTCTCATAATTATTCTTTTGAGAGACTTATTATTATCATTATTTTAAAAAAAAAAGAAAATAAAAGTAGAAAAAAGAAAATAAAAGTTGTTCTAATCCAATGGTTTTTGTACTTAATAACCGGAACTTTTCATTTACAAATGTCAATTTTCCCGTAAAATGGTACTTGAATTAAGAGTATGCAAAGCAACTTGAGAATGTGAAATATTGAGTAACAAGTATTTTCATTTAAAAATGTCGATTTTTGGGTCAAAAGACATTTTCACAACTTGAGTAATATTTATATATGTAATATGAATAAATTCCTCTTTAAGTTGAGGTTTAGATAGCATTTTTATTGACCATATGACTTACTTGCTTGTAAAATTGGGAAAGGATGAGAAATGGAATTGAACTAGCTATAATTACGATATAATTGACTCTCCTTTACTAGATATTATGAGTACTTGTAGTTAATTGGATTATACACATGTTTAATTTCAAAGTTTGGATCATTGTTGGTTGGATAAAAAACAAAAAAACCCCTGTAGTAAACCTAATATATAGAAAAACTTCCCGTAGTTTCAAAATATACAACACGACACCCCGTACTTTGAACTAAATTATAAAGGTGACGGAATTCGTTAAACTTAATAGAATTGGACGAAATGACCAAAATGCCCTGATATAATTAAGCAAAAGACAGTTCAAAAAAATCATTTGTTTTATTCTCTAAATAGAGAGAATTGAGGGTTTGGGGGTAGAACAGGTATATTTGTTAAAAATTATGTATAAATTTTTTTTTAGGTTCCAATAAATCATTTCTGTTAAGTTTAATGAATTCCGTCACCTTTACAATTTAGTTCAAAATACGGGGTGTCGTGTTGTATATTTTGAAATCATGGGAGGTTTTTTTATGTATTAGATTTACCACAAGGGGTTTTTTTGTATTTTAACCTTGTTGGTTTGTATTTCTTAATTGCTTGAGAACAAGTAACAGTTCAAGTGTGGAGGAGTTTAATAAGCATGTATTTTGAGTGTTTTAAGTTTGTTTTATTAGTTTTGGTATGTTTTATTCACTTTTATAGCTAATGAACTAACTTTCTAGTGAGATTTGCATTTTTATGATTTAAGTGGTAAACATCGCAATTCTATAGATTTTAATAGTGAAAACTTCATATTTTTGTAGGTTTAATAATTAATCATCAAATGATTTGAAGTGATAAAAAGAGAATATGAAGTGCAAGAGATGAAATGCAACTTAATATATAAGAAGGAAGTTTTACAATTTTGATACTTTGTGGTATTTTGGCTATATCTTAAGATACAAGTATTGGATTAAGATAATTCTTGTACCATTTCGAAACCAAGAGATAAATCTACATTTGGCATGCAGACATCAAAGTCCAGTTTAGTTGTTTTCATTACCAAAATGCAGAAGCACATTTTCATTATCGAAAGATGAAATAGAGTTCTGACCAGTTGGAGGTATTTTGATCATTTCTTAACCCACAGAACTCCAAATTGGATGATTCTTGATGATTGGAAAGTTAACTCAATTCACTTTCTATCATCGAGAAAATATCAGTTGAATTTGAACAAAAAACAGAGCAAAGAGAAGATTGACCAGAAATGAGCAAACTTGCAAAAGAGCAATACGTGGGGACAATACGCGACTTAAGGTCGCATATTCTTTAATTTCAGCTGTAACTTGCTCTGCAACTTGTGCTCTATTCACACAACTTTCCAACTTAATTCCAGCAAGTAATTTCGGGTATATCTAATCAAGAAATGTGTGAAAATTTGGAGAAACAGCTTTTGGGAGTTTCAAGAGTCAAAAATGACAACTAGAAACAACTATTTTGTGGCTTGAATCTTTCCATAAATAGCAGCCTTTGAAGAACATTTTAACAACTTTGGAAGGCAAGAGAAACTCCACAAAAATGTCGTCTTCATTAGAATTTCCTTAGTTCATTAATTAAGGTAGATTAGTATAGTTAGTGTAGTTTATCCTTCTTATATTTGTAATTAGATTTGGATGAAGATTTGAACAGCAAAGATGGAGAGTTGGATCCCATGTGATAAGGGTGACTTCTCTCCTATCACTTTCTCTTTTGTATTTAAGTTCATGTTTATCTATAATACAAGTTTGGTGTTTATCTTCATGTTTTGTTAAAATTTACACTCAGAGTTGTGGATGAACTTTCTATATCTTGTTAGTGATATTTACTTGATTATTTGGTGATATTATTTTGAGTAAGTTATTTATCACTTTTGTTTTTCTAATCATGATTAACCGACAATTAATTGTGATAATCTTAAGGTGTTAAATTTGCAATGAGAATTGGAATTTAACACTAGTTCAAGTAAGTGATAAATCTAGAGAGTTTACTCACGAGAGTAGAGGAGCACCTTTGTGGCTTTAGTGACTTGTTTCATGTAATTTCATAAAAAGAATGAACTTGTAGTTAATTTCATAACCACGAGAGTAGGTATGGGTTAACTACAAGTATAGTTGATTCACTATGAGAGTAAGTTTCACATACATTAGGAAATTACACTATAACTAGTCAAGATAATAGCATTCAATTAACCGGTAATTTAATTTCCATGAATAGTATGAAATTTCATACCTCAAGGAACTTTCTAGTGGTATTTGTATTACTTTTATTTCGTGGTTGTATTGTAGATTTAATTACTTGCACTTGTGATAGTTTAAATAATAAAGAAGTTCAAAAACTATCGGTAATTGACAATCATCCCAATGGGTTCGACCTTTAATACCCTTTTGCTCAATAAATCACTCATAGACTTGCGAAAAATTGTGTATGGGTATTTAAGAATTTATAAATGTAAAATTTGATTATGGATGAGCTAATTGTTATATATATACCCCACGCTCGTCAAATTTTTGGCGCCATTGCCAGGAAAGATTTGGCAATATCGGCATGAAAAACAACTTTATTAGTTTGGACATTTTACTTACTTTCTTATGCTTTTGTGTTTAGTTGTATGTTTGTTAAGTCTTTATTTGTGTGTTTTTATATGTGTTGAGTCACCTATTATTCTTGACTAAACTTGTTTTTGAATTACTTTGAAAGTATATTTAGGAATTCAATGAGGGTAGTAAACATAGGGGAATAATGCATGAAAAGTGGAAGATCGGTAATGGATTGTTACCAAATGCAAAACTCCTTAAATAGAAGTAATCAAGAAATTACCGAAAATATGTCATTCGAAGACGGTTTAAGGAGTTTAAAGGCTACACTTGATTTTATAATATTAAAAGTTCAATTGGACACTATTACACATATGCTTGAGCAAAAGAGGAATATTAATACTTTCAATTCTTATCATATGATTTGTGACTTGTGTGGAGGTTATCATGCTACTTATACATATATGCAAGTACAAAATGTGAATTATTATGATGAATTTGGGTATTATAATTCTTGTTTTGATCAAGGCAACCTTAGTTAGGGTAATTCTTATGCATACGGTTGGGGTAATGAATGTGCATATAATGATTCTTCATGTTATCATGATTACCCACTCGAGTGTGTCCAATATGGATTTAAACCATCTTGAGAATTAGTTATAGAAAAGTTAGCTAAAGCGACCTCAGATCGTTTTCCTCGGATTGAGGATAGGTTGGATGAATTAGTTTCGCACATTGATAGAATACAAGATCAATTGCATATTTTGTGTGAAATTATTTCTTTTAATGATATGCAAAAAGACCCTAGTATGAATAGTGGGAATGTTGCATGTGAAATTAGATTGCATCATGATTACAATGATGCATCTAATGCGTGTTTAATGACAAATGCCCATTTCATATAATAATGCCTTTGAATAAAGTTTGAACCTCAAGAGACAAGCATGAATGATTCATATATAATCTCTCTTGAGGAATGTGCTGAATATGTAGATTTCAAGGTCATTATAGCTCAAAAAGGTTATATGCACCTTCCTTTATTAAGTACTCAAGTGACACACATTCAAGGTAATATCTATGAATCACTTGAGTTAGGTAAGTCTCTTCTATCTCTCTTATCATTTAATTATGTGACTTTTGTTATTAAATCACCTTTCAATAATCCACCACGATCTACGATGGTGGATTATTCATTGACAAATCCTCATTGAAAAATGAGGTGAAATAGTCAAGCTAATAACACTATAAAGAAGCACTTGTTCCGAGGCAACCCAATGTTTGTTCAAATTTATATTATTTTGGTGTAATTTTATTTTTAAATTATGCATTTAAGTTATTTTATTATTTTTCTTTTGTAGGTATTGGAAGTAGAAACAAAGTAAACCAAATGAGGTGAAAAAAGTTAAGTTTGATCAAAGAACTTCACCCCACGATTTGAAGAAAAGTTGTTTTTGAATTGTTAAAGAGGGTTTATGTTCTGATCATTTTACATGTGCTCACATTGATTATTTTGATAAAAAAAATGATCTAGAATGCATTTTGAATTATTGGGACAACAAGTATAATTGTTGGAAAGTAAGAAAATTCTGCAGAAAAAATTGCAGAATTGAGAAAACGCAGCTCAATACGCGACTTTAGGTCACGTTTTCTTCAACAGTGTATTCATGTCTGCAACATTTCAACAGAAAATACGAACATCAAAACGCGAAGTCGCGTTTTCTTGAACTCGCACATTCATTTCTGCAACTTTAAAGTAGAAAACACGAGCTCAAAAACGTAAGGTCAAGGCCACGTTTTCGAGTCGCGTTTTCAGCTCTTGTTTTAAAAGGAGAAAACGTGGCTTCATTTTCCTTTCTTCCTCTTTTTCCTCTCCTCGTGTTTTCTCACACACACTTCACCCATTTCACCCATCTTCTCTTATACACCATGTTCTTGCAAGAAATCATCCAATGAACATCATTTGACCTTCATAGAGTCTTTTCAACTGATTAAAATTCAAGAAAAATAACTCAAAAATTGGATTAAGGCTAGGGTTCATAGTTTCCAAATCTAACAATTGGAGGTTAACTGGGGTGATTTTTATAGGACTTTTTGTATCATTTGCATCACCAAACATCACTCTACCAAATTGAGGTAAATTTCTTGAACTTAATTTGGTATATTAGAATTCACCATTCGCATATTTTTGAGTTTATTGATACACTTTGAATGGTGAATTTGTGATGTTATTTGTTGATATATATATATATAAGTTCCATTATGCTTATTTAACATTTCTAAGCATGTTTAGATGATCAAATATGGGAATATAATGATTTATGCAATGTTTTAATTTATGCATATTTCTATTTTATGATTAATGTGATAATTGCTCTTGGCATGTTGATAACATAATTGGATGGTTCAAATTACTAAAATGTGACTTGTTTATAATGCTTACATGTATACATTCCTTCTATGGTGACATTTTAGCCAATTTGATTGCTTAATCTTCATATAGAGTTTCATTGAAGGATGATTTTTGAATATGTGGGGAATTTAACAATTTGTGTGAAATTTTAGGAGTGAAAAATACGTGAAGTGAAGTATTTTATTGTACCATGTGTAGTTTCTTGTATATTTTCTACAGGTACATCACCAAAACAAAAGCATGAAGTTACGGATCACCATTTTATGTTTATTAATGCGTTTGTTATCACCTTTGTTTCTGATTTTCAATTCTGATTTTTATTACTAATGATTATCCAATGGAACTCATGAACTTTTGGAGATAAGTGGACAACGGTTTGTGTCACACTTCATGATACATCAATCACACCAATAGGGGAGTATATCTTTCTTTATCATGGTTTTCCTTTTACACATTGAGGATAATATGTATTTTAAGTGTGGAGGGGGAGAATTGAGATTATATGCATTGTATGTGATTGACTTGTCAGTTGAAAATAATGGACGTGTGCTTAGAAATGTTATTATGCTTAGAAATTTTTTAAACTTGGGTTTGTTGGCAGGAAGTTTCATCCATTTATAAGGGAAAATTCTCCAAAATTTTTTCAAAATTTTGTACAAAATTGTAAAATTGCCCTCACAAAATTTCAATTTTTTTTCAATTTTATCCAAAGGCAACAAGTTCCATACCATTAGGAACTCAAATTTCTTCTACCTTTGAAACAAATATATATGATTTGAAAATTTCATTTCCCATTTAACTTGGAAATGCTTATTATGAGATTATAATTTGTACATTTATAGGAAACTATATCGTGTAAAGTGGAGAAAATTATGTTTACATTTTAAAATTTTGATAAAATTTCTTCTCTTTACTTGATTTTATATAGTTAAGTGATAAATATAGTCAATAATTGCAATATTCTTTTCATGATTATTCTTTTGAGAGACTTATTATTATCTTTATTTTAAAAAAAATAGAAAAAAAAGAAAAAAAGAAAAGAAAAAGAGAATAAAAGATATTATATTCCAATGGTTCTTGTACTTAGTAACCGAGAGTCTTCATTTACAAATGTTGACTTTCATGTAAAACGATATTTGAATTAAGAGTATGCAAAGCAATTTGAGAATGTGAAATATTGAGTAACCGATAATTTTCATCTAAAAATGTCGATCTTCGCATCAAAAGATACTTTTACAACTTGAGTAATATTTATATATGTGATACGAATAAATCACTCTTTAAGTTAAATAAGAAGATGATTGTGGATTTAGATAGCATTTTTATTGACCATATTAGTTATTTGCTTGTGAAATTGAGAAAAGATGAGAAATGGAATGGAACTAGTTATAATTATAGTATAATTGGCTCTCTTTTACTAGTTATTATGAGTACTTGAAGTTAATTTGGTGATTGCATAATGGTTATTTACCTTGTTTTTGAGGAAATAAATTTGAATTGTGTACATATATTTAATTTCAAAGTTTTGGATCATTATTGGTTTGTATTTTTTAATTGCTTGAACACAAGCAATGGTTCAAGTGTAGGAGAGTTTGATAAGTGTATATTTTGAGTATTTTAAGTGTGTTTTATTAATTAGTTTTGGTATGTTTTATTTACTTTTATAACTAATGAACTAAGTTTCTAGTGAGATTTGCATTTTTATGGTCTAAGTGGTAAACATTGCATTTCCATGAATTTTAATGGTGAAAACTTTATATTTTTGTAAGTTTAATGATTTAATCATCAAATGACATAAATTAGGAAGATAATTGGATGATTGATGATGGTTTGAAGTGATAAAAATAGAATATGAAGTACAAGAGATGAAATGCAGCTTAGTATATAAGAAGGAAGTTTTATAGTTTTGATATCTTGTGGTATTTTGGCTATATCTTGAGTTACAAGTATTGGATTGAAATGATTCTTGTACCATTTCGAAACTAAGAGATAGGTCTACATTTGGTATGAAGACATTGAAGTCCAGTTTAGTCGTTTTCATTGTTAAAATGTCAAAATACAGAAGTGCATTTTCATTGTCGAAAACTGAAACAGAGTTCTGACCAGTTGAGGGTATTTTGATCATTTCTCAGCCCACAGAACTCCAAATTGAATGATTCTTAATCCATTGGAAAGTTAACTTAAATAACTACAATGTTCATGTTTTGTACAAGAGTTAGTTCAACCTCTATCATTGAGAAAATATCAGTTAAAATTGGACAAAAAATAGAGCAAAGAGAAGATTGACTAGAAATGAGCAAACCTGGAAAAGAGCAATACATGGGGTACAATACGTGACCTAAGGTTGCGTTTTCGAGGTCGCATATTCATCATTTTCAATTGCAACTTGCTCTGCAAATTGTGCTTTATTCACACAACTTTTCAACTCAACTCTAGCAAGCAATTTCAGCTATATCTGATCAAAAAGAGTGTGGAAACTTGGAGAAACAACCTTTGGGAGTTTCAAGAGCCAAAGATGACAACTAGAAACAACTATTTTGTGGTTTGAATCTCTCTATAAATAGCAGCATTTGGAGAACATTTTAATAACTTTGGAAGGCAAGAGAAACTTCACAAAAATGTAGTCTTCACTAGAATTTTCTCAGGTCATTAGTTAGGGTAGATTAGTATAGCTAGTGTAGTTTATCCTGTTTGTATTTGTAGTTAGATTTGGATGAAAATTTGAAGAGCAAAGATGGAGAGTTGGATTTCATATGATAAGGATGACTTCTCTCCTATCACTTTCTCTTTTGTATTTAATTTCATGTTTAGCTATAATCTAAGTTTGGTGTTCATTTTCATGTTTTGTTAAAATTTATATCTAGAGTTATGAATGAACTTTCTATATCTTGTTAATGATGTTTATTTGATTATTTGGTGATATTATTTTGTGCAAGTTATTTATCACTTTTACTTTTGTAATCATGATTAACCGGCCATTAATTGTGATAATCTTATGGTGTTAAATTTGCAATGAGAATTGGAATTTAACACTAATTCAAGGAAGTGATAAATTTAGAGAGTTCACTCACAAGAGTAGAGGAGCACCTTTATGGCTTTAATGACTTGTTTCATGTAATTTCATAGAAAGAATGAACTTGTAGTTAATTTCATAACCACGAGAGTTGGTATAACTTAGTTACAAGTGTAGTTGATTCACTACTAGAGTTGGTTTCACATATATTAGGAAATTATACCATAACTAGTCATGATAATAGAATTCAATTAACCGGTAATTTCATTTACATGAGTAGTAAGGAATTTCATACCTCAAGGAGCTTTCTAGTGTTATTTGTATTACTTTTATCTCATGTTTGTAGTGTAGATTTAATTATTTACACTTATGATAGTCTAAAAAATAAAGGAGTTTGAAAACTATTAGTAATTGACAATCTTCCTAGTGGGTTCGATTCTTAATACCCCTATACTCAATAAACGACTCGTATACTTGTTGAAAATCACGTGTGGGGTATTTAGAAATCTATAAATGTAAAAGTTAATTGTAGATAAGTTAATTATTATATGTATACCCCGCGCTTGTCAGTAGAATACAAGATCATTTACATGTTTTGTGTGAAATTATTTCTTCTAATGATATATAAAATGACCCTAGCATAAATGATCCATCTAATGCGTGTTTCAATGAGAAAATGTCCATTTTGCAAGATAATATCCTTGGAACCAATGATAAACTTCAAGAGATGAATATCAATGATATATATTTAACCTCTCTTGAGGAGTGCTTTGAAAGTGTAGGTTCTAAAGATGTTATCTCCCAAAAAGGTTATTATGAACATTCCTTTGGTGAGTTCTCAAGTGACATACATTCAAGGTAATATCTATGAATTACTTGAATTAGGTAAGCTACTTCCATCTCTCATATCATGTGATTATGTGGCTTTTGCTATCAAGTCATCTTTTAATGATCCACCACGATCTAATCACGTTGGCCGGACTCCACCCGACAATAAGGTAATACTCGAGTATACCAATCATTTACCCAGGGTTACCAAATTGCCCGACCGAGTCCGCTTCTGGCACGAGTCGATCGGTAAAGAAGGGCAGGGTTCGGTTCAACCATCAGACTTACATTCATGCACATATAATCATTCAATCATTGTAAATTTTCCATTCATTTAGGTCGAGTGCGATAAAGTACACACTTGCCTAGAAAACTCATTTTAGCAATCATAGAATGCATTTAACATGTTATCAATCATTCATAACAAGCCAAATATTCAAGAATATAACAAACAAAAAACACTCACCTATTTAAACAAAAGAACGTCCAAAATATGCCTCCGGATAATACCCTCAGTCACCGATGAAACTTAAGATTAAGCAAGAGAGAATATTACAGTTCATTTAGCAAAACAATTAGGTGAAATCGAAGAAAATCTGACTAATTACGAGTAGAACGTATAGAGATGACTTTGAAAGGGAAAAGAGGCATTTGGATCTAATGACAGAAATAACTAAGGGTTTCACAAATCAAACACAAAACTAAACTCAAAAGGGTTGTAGAAAATCCCAACGGGAAACACTTGGATCGAAAACAAATTGGAATCCGGCTAGATAGGCTAAAGAAATGTTTTTCGGAATCGTTTATGTAGCTCAAAATCAACATATATTCAAGTAGATATTACATAGCAAATGTCTTGATAAAAATCATGTGAAAAGAAGGACAAAAATACCTTAATTTCACACTGAAAACCTCACTTGAAAGTAGTTTTCTTGTGGCCGAAAAAACCCTAATTCATACTTCTTTATTTTGGTAAAGAGTAAGTAAACATTCGGAGTTTCAAACTGAAGAGGTATCTTGTTTTAAAATGGTAAAATGGTCATAATATTCACCAAGCGAAAATTTATAAGTTCAAATAGAAATTTAACTTCTCTAACACCCTTTGAGAAAACCGATGTAGTTCTCAATGAAGTGCGTCCAACTTGACACAAAATCACATCTCCAAGTCCACTCTAACTCACTCAAATTACAAGAAAATAAACGGACAGCATTTCCCCCTAATTTCTTCACTTTCCATCCTACAATCAAAGATCAAATCTCATCCCAAATCAAATACAATTTCACATACAAATCATAGGTGATAAAACACCTTTCGGCATAACAACCACAACCGAAGCTATACTTATCGGATGAAAACGAATCTTATGGCGTTTTGAAACCAAGACATATACCTACATTTGTTATGAAGACCTCCAAAGCCAAATCATGCATGTTCAGGGTCAAAAATGAAAATTTCCACGAAAACAGAAATCTGTTCGCGAAACAGGGTTCATGGGCAGTCAAGGGTATTTCAGTCATTTCACATGCTACAGTACTCAGATCGAGCTAAAATTTTGTAGGCAGCTAGTTAATACCATTTGCTACAACTTTCATGTTTTAACCTAAGTCTGATTCAGCCTCCATTATGGCTGAACAGAACCGGCCAGAACAGAGTAAGATAAAACCCTAAACAGAAATTTCTGCACCAAACCAGAAATTTTCCGCAACCAATCATAGCCAACATATACCAACTCCATTTTACACTATAACAAGCCATCAATCCATGACTAAACAATAATTATGATATAAAAATAGAAAAATCACTAATAAATAAAAAATCCATCAAAATTCCACTTTCAACCATAAAACCTACCACAATCAACATATTTAGCCACTAAAGCTACTAATTTTACATTAGCAAGAACAAAGAGAAAGTTTCCAAGCAAGGTACCTTGACACTTCAAGAAAGGTAGTAGTTTAGGGGTTTCTCCTCCAAAACAACTCCACCAAGACCTTCAATCTTCCTTAACAAGTCACTTTTGTGGACTAATTCAAGGTTTAATCGGTTGGATTTCAAGATTTGTGCAAGAAATGGAAGATATAGTTGAAGCTTTCTTTTCTTTTCTCTCAATGTGAGGTTCGGCCAACAAGGTAAAAAAATGAAGAAACATTTGGTCAAAATTTGATTTTAGTAAAGGTAAAGAAAGTTAGGCAAGTCCAACTTTCAATCGTGTCGCGACACGTGGCACTTTTAATGGTTCAAATTTATCTTCCATCTTCCAATGGTTAATCTATCTAACTAACCTCTAATTATCTCCTAGCACCTTATAAAATAATAACACTTAACACAAAAATCACGTAATCACCAAAATTTTATTGCACTAGCGGGTCCCCCCACGTCTATAATGCGTTTCAAATGTAACATACACTAACTTATACTAGGAAAATGATTTAAAACTGTACGTGCTTATAAAAATGCATAGAAACTTTAATATTTTAAAGGCAAGTATAAGAATGTAGCCAAAAATAAAATAATGCCTAGAAAAATATGAACATTTTTGAATTCTCACAAAGCGGGTATCACGTGTATTAGAAAACTACGCCATAATTTAGCTGAGATTTTGGTAATCATTTGGTTAGGGAGTTGCACTAGGATGGATAGATAGGGATTCCATTACCCAAAAGCTTTTATTTGTATTTATCTGTCCATTTATAGTTTAGTTTATTTTTTTTAATTCGTTGAACGTCTAAATAATAGAGAAATTTTAGCAGTGCTGGTAATTATCCATTCCTTCCTGTGGGCTTGATTTTTAATATCCTATACTCACTCTCGACTCGTATACTCACGAAAAATCGTGTGTGGGATATTTAGAATTTTATAAATGTAAAACTTAACTGTGAATGAGCTAATTACTATATGTATACTCTGCACTCGTCACACATAGATCCACAGGCTATTATTATAATCCACATTTTATTCCTTTGTTTCTTTATTTTTCTCTTTTTTTCTTTCAAATTCCCCTACACTTAAGTTTTTTATTTTTTTTTTTGTTTTAACAAGGGGAATGTACTTAATTCTTTACTATTTAAACCTTTTTATGTGAACTCCAACATTACTCAACTTTCATCGCTTAAGAATCACATACTCATAATTATTGCTAATTTTTCATATGAAAGTCGACACTTTTAGATAAAAACCTCCGATTACTAGGCAATGACAAACAATGGACTGTAGTCAAATTAATAAAAATAAGCATTTAAGTACAATTAAAAACACAAAAGCCTGCTTTATATCCCAATAATATAGAAAAATAAGATTAGTAATTAGGCCAAATTCACAAGAAAAATGCTAGAAAATTATTTACAATGCCTAGAAAAGTTAGCCAAAATTGAAAAAAATCTCAAAATATCAAATATTCACTAAAGAAGCACTTAACACTTAACACATTCATACACATAAACTTTAATAATAATAACTCGAAATACAAGCCATTGTCTATCAGGGAATCAACAATAAGAACAAAAATTTGAAAATCTTAATAAAAAATTTCACTTCACTCATTCACCTCTTCCCTACACTTAAGACAACATTGTTCTCAATGTTGGAGATAAAATAAAGAAATAATAACAAGAAAATAGATCAAAGTGAAACTCCCCTGATAACAATTGGAGTGCCAAAAACCAAGTAAGGGAGAGAAGTTGCTCATTACCATCCAATAGTCAAGTTCAAGAAGCCATCGTACCAACCTAAAAGAATAAGTGAACACTATAAATACGGGTTAAAAACACCACCAAATAACCCAAACTAGAAAGCAAGAAAAGCCTAAGGAAATAAACACCACCATTACTCCCAAAAAACAAGAAAAATATTAAATGAAATTGAAAAAAAAATTGGTTGCCTCTTGAGAAGCGCTAAGTTTAACGTCTTCAGTCGGACAAGGCTAGATAAGCTCAAGGAGGATAAAGAGTTTCAACCTGTCTCATTGCTTCCACGTTATACTTTGGAAGGCTCCCAAGGTATGTCTGAGGTAACAACTAAGTTTCTTCCTCCCCAGCCATATTGCGCTTCTGTACCACGCAATAAGTATACTTGCGAAAATCCTGTAGGGGTGCAAATACTAGATTTTGTTCCATGCTTAAAACATTTACGGCCTTCATATCTTCATCCTCACCCAAAGTAATGATACCTTCTAATGGATCAAATAACGACTCACGGATATATACTCCATTAGAAACAGTATTAATAATATCAAGATGATAACAAGACTTAACATATGAGGAACATTTCAAAGTTTCAAAAATTTTAAACTCTTGCACATTCTTACCCATTCTTAAAGCAAGTTTCCCTTCAAGAACATCAATAAGAGCCCCTCTCATGCCTAAGAGTCCTCTACCTAGAATTATAGGCATCCTAATATCTTTCTTCATATCCAAGATGAGAAAATCTGCAGGAAAGTAAAATCTACCGACTTTTACAAGCATGTCCTTTACAATACCAATAGGATATCAAATTGAACGATCTGCCAGTTGTAGAGTCACCGTTGTATGTATGAGCTGAGCAAACTTTAATTTCTTGAAAAAGGACAAAGGCATTAGATTAACACTGGAACCAAGATCACACAAGCACTTTTCAACTAAAATATTCTCAAAATAACATGGAACTATGAAGCTCCATGGATCCTTCATTTTGACAGGAAGACGATTATGAGGTACTGCACTAGGCTCCTTGGTAAGTGAAACTCTTGTAAATGCCTCCCATTTCTTCTTCTTCTGCATAATTTCCTTCAAAAATTCTGCATAGGAGGGCATATTTGCAATAGTTTCGTTAGCTAGAATATCCATGTGTAACTTTTGTAACCTATCTAAAAGTCTTTGATAAGGGCTCTTCAACTGCTGAGGAAAGGGAATGGGTGGCACATAAGCTCTAACCTCGAGCACCTTAATGGATTGATTTTCAACTCAAACTCTTTTCCCGAACTAAGTATCTTCTCTTAAGTCTCGGTTGTGTTGTTATCTACTACACCTTCCTCCTTGAGTATACTTTTTGGCTCATCAGTAGGATCATCCAATACCTTTTTTGAATAAAGGGATAATGCCATAGTGGACACCATATGAGTCATCTCTGTATTGTTGTGCAATCCCCTCTGCTCCCTTTGAATCAATGTCATAGATAATTGGCCTACTTGCTTCTCAATGTTATGAATATATGCCTGCTACCATTAAGCCAATTGATCTATTTCTACATATACTGCAGCATCATCTCCTCCATACTGGAATTTCTTTCTTGTGTAGGTAGTGGTTGACCTTGAGGCCCTTATTGCTGATTGAAAAACTCTAGTGGTCTGGCAAGTCCAACTCTTGAATCCTTTCATATGAGATTAAGGTGATTATTCCATCCAAAACTATATGCACTAAAGTAATGCTCTTGCTGGACACCATAACCTCCATATGAATACGGGTCTTGTGGTTGAGTTATACGATGTGATAACACTTGTACATGACGACTCAACTCAGCAACTTGTGAACCCAATCACACTAACGTGCTCATCCCATGAATAGCTACTCTTCTACCTTGAACTACCTTTTGTTGTGAATTACTAGAGAGCAACTCACATATTGCAACCAATTCTTCAGGGGTTTTATCTCCAATATATCCTCCAGTTGCAATATCCACCATATTTTGTGTTGTAAATGTCAAGTCAACATAAAAGAATTGTACTTGCAATGCCAAAGGATATTAATGATGAGGGCATTGAGCAAGTAATAGCTTGAACCGCTCCCAGGCTTCATGAATTAGCTCCCCTTCCATTTGTGCAAAGGTGCAAATCTTATTCCTCAAATCAAATGTCTTTTGAGGTGAATAGTACTTTGACATGAAGATATTATAAACATTTTTCCATGTTCTCAAAGACCCTTCTTGCAACCATGATTTGCTCAATCCTTGAGACAATAAGGGAAGCACGTCATTCGAAAATCATCCTCAATAATTCTATGCAAAGGAAAAGTTTGTAATACCAAATAGAATTCACGAATGAAGGAGAGAAGATCATCATTCATTAGGAAGACCATGAAAAGATGGAAGCATGGTAAAGTGAATAGTTTTCAACTCATAATTTCTGGCCTCTTCACTCGGCCAGATACAATAAGGAGATGCTATAATTATTGGGCGTTGGATGCCTCTCAAACGAAGTCCAACATTATTTCTATTATCTACTGCCATCTTGGACTTGTTTGAATTTTTTTATTTATCAAACTCCAAGGAGATAAAAGCCAACAAAATAACGAAGAAACAAACAAAAGATCAAGAATGTATGCAAATAATAACTAAAGTAAGAAAATTAAGCATCGTACCTAGCAACGGCACCAAAAACTTGATCGATATTTTCCTGCAAGTGCACAGAGTCAATCGTAGTAATAAAATCACTTGGAGTATTCTAGGGGTCGAACCCACAGGGATGAGTAAATTTTCTACTTTAATTATTCTAAAATAAAAAAAATTTAAATTCAATGAGTGGTATTTTCTAACTAAATAATAAAACAATAACCAATTCAAATAAAGTAGTGGTGAGAAAACAATATAGGCGAGTTTAGGGTTTCAGGTTTTAATCCAAATTTTGAGTCAATCATCTAATTAATTTCTTAACAAACCATGAACGCATCACACAATTGTATTGTAGATTATCTCTCAATACATCTAAAGTGTGTCTAATTAAATCTTATGTCTCTCTCGAGATCGCAAGTATTCAATTAAACCCTTTACGAACTTTGGTGATATAAGTGTATCATACAAATCGTAAGCTACTCTTGTGATTAGGTTAAATATATTTATCTATCTAGTACAAGGCTGTATATCCCTTCTCAATTCAATACAAACCCTAAAAACATGCCTATGGTGGCCAGTCAGAAACATGTGATTAAATCAAGATAAATAAATCATAGTAAAAGGCAAGAAATTAAACTAGAAAAATTAATCAAATTCCTTCATAAAAACCCTAACCCTAGAAACAACTTAGTTTAACATGATTAAGAGATTAAAACCACGAATTCAAATAATTGCTACAAAGATGAGAAAAAGAGCAAGAAAACTTCTCAGTTGCTTGCTCTAATCTTCTCCTCACGCGCGCCTTTGATTTGCCTCCATTTGATCTTGATCTCTCAAGAATAGGCTATGAAAAGATGTTAAAACTAAACTAAACTAATGTTTTTCCTCCCTAAAAATGACCTAAAGAACTCCTATTTATGGTTTTCTGAAGATATATCCTAAATAGGGTAGGAATAGGCTCTATTGGACTCGAAAAATCACGTTTTCGCACATTTATCCGATGAAGACCTGCCCAATGACTGGCCCAATGTTCGGAACCGGTCATTAGGCTAAGTTTAAAACACCAAAGAATCTGCAGATGTCTAGCACCAGTCTTGGATCTGTCCGCGGGTTGATATGGATCTGTGCATGGATCAAATTTGAAGCCCAAAAACTCCATCAAATAGGCTGAATCAGTCTTACTCAAAATAGACAAGTTGTAGCCCTTTGAATAAGCTTTCCAACGCCACAAGAATCAAATCATTTGGAGGTCTAGACGCCGAGATAAACCTAAATTCTAAGACCTGGTCGTAAGAGCTTTGCAGCGCAGCTGCACTTCAGTAATTTGAATTTTTGACTATGAAAACGGGAGAACGAAACTGTAAGATCTTCATAAAAGTTGTAGAGCATTCTCTTAACTTCAAATTGAATCGAGAATCATCTCAATCCAACTTGGGTATTACCAAAACACTGAAACATGTCGTTCCTGCGAAACCTCTTTCTGTTGACTTTATTCTCTTTCATTGCTTCTTCATACCACATTTTTAGTCCATTTTCTCTCCAATTGAAATTGTCACCTATAAGAACAATATAAGAGTAAAATCAAGTAGTTTTTCTTCAAAATAAAGTTCAAATAACATGGTTAAGTAGCAACTTATACCTATAAATGCACTACAATTTACAGCCTATTAGTATAGTTACATTTTTCTTTACCTGAACCCGACCCAGACCTGTTTATGCTAATCTGAAAATGGGTCGGGTACGGAATATTGGGTTCCGACTCGGGTTCGACCCGAACCCATTTGAATAAGTAATTATTTTGATAATATATTTGAGTATTTAATATTTGTTTGGATTTTTAGAAATTGTAATTTGTAAGCATTAGAATCAAAAATAATTTGTGATTTTTAATTGAAATTTGTGGTGTACAATTAATGTTTGTTTAGAAAGATATTTTTTACATTTTTTTGGCCTAAATTTTTTGGTCGGGTATGCCTCCAAACCCGATCGGACCCGGATCTGGAAGAATAAGTTCAAGACCCGTCGAGTATCCGGATGGAATCCAATACAAGTATAGCTATGCGGATCTAGATCCAAAATATTCAATTTCGACCCGTTGACAGCCCTAGTCTAGGAAGTAGTGTTCAGTGCAATTGTGCTAAGAATACTTTTTGTATATCGGGCTATGGATATTACTTGCTTTATATAGATAATTTTTGAACATATGTGGTCCAGTGTTACGTACTTATGCTTCTAGTATTGATCAATTGCTCGTGTAACTTTTTTTTTCGAAACAATAAGTGATTTTATAAATGAACAAAAACTTTACAATTTCAAGTAAAGACTTGAGGGAACTACACAGTCAGTGCTAACTATCACTGAGGAATCCAAAATTCCTGGTCATAAAAAAAGTCTAGCGCATGAGCGCTAATTCTATGAGTAATATGGTTAATATCCCTATTAACTAGGCAAAAGAAGCACATGCGAAACAGGTACTTAAGGCTATGTATATCCTTCAACAGTGTTACCACTCGTATATCCGAAGATTTCGTCTGTTGGATGAGGTGGAGCGTCTGCTTATTCTGGACATGAACTTCTAACCTCTCCAAATTCTATACAGCAACTTTACACATCAGTAGCTTAATTGCAGTTAGTTCATCAATTAGCTTATGGCCAGAACATCTTTCCTGTAAAGCCCATCCTCTCATCAGTTGTTGATTATCCAAAGAGACAGTTGCTCCAATCCCCATTTGGGGGCTGTCCTTGCTCTTTCTATAGCAAACCTTAACCTCAGAATGCTTGCTATTTCTTCTTGTTGTTGGGGTGTTGCGGCTGATCTCCTGTTTCTTCTGTACTCATCTTTAAAGCTATGACCGTAGCTTCACCATATTCCAACCATTCCTCCTGAGCTTTCAGCACTATTCGTAGTGGGGGATGCTGCTTACCTTCAAATTCCTTCGCGTTTCTGCTCTTCCAGATATGCCAAAGAATGTTAGATGTGAGAGAAATGTGTTCATATCCCTCACTTCTCGACCTCCCCTCCATCACCAAGGTCCATCATGAACTAAAACAACCTTGCAGATTTGTAATTCCCTCCCACTGGATAGGCGCCATTCTCCACACCAGTTTAACATGATTACAGTTAAGTAACGCATGTTCAACTGTTTCGCAGTCTTCTTCACACACTCTACATGTAGGATCACTTTGTTGTGTTCCACTGTGAATGAGGTGTCTTACAGGTAATGCTTGGTTGAGACATTTCCATAAGAAAAGCTTCACTTTATGCTTAATATTCATTTTCCACAGGTGCTTCCAAATTTTCTAACCTTGGATACTCCAGCTAGTACTAGCTAGCCCCCTAAACTCCTGCTCGTAAGCCTTCAGCCCTTCAGTTTGTACCCTGTAGGCTGATGGCACTGAATAATGCCCATTTGAATTATGAATCCAGAAGTTGCTGTCCTCTCTGTCTACTAAACTTACGGGGATGCTTAGTATTCCTTCTACCTCCATGGGGGTGAAATTCCTAAAGAGAAGGTTCTTGTTCCATCTTTTCTGGACGATCAAGTCTGTCACCTTAACCAAATTAACTCCTTGTGGCTGCTGTGTTGTCACTCTTCCAATTGGTGTCATAGGAATCCAGTTGTCCTCCCAAATGTTAGTACTCATGCCATTACCAATCCTTTTTCGAGTCCCTTCTTCAACCATCAGCCTAGCTCGCATCAGTCCTTTCCAAATCCATGAAGCATTCCCAGCAACTTTACTCTTGAATATAGATTGCTTTGGGTGATATCTGGACTTTAGCACTCTACTGACCAGCAAATTTGGTTGAGTGAGCAGCCTCCAAATCTGCTTTCCCAATAAGGCTAGATTGAAAGCCTCCAAATCCTTGAAGCCCAAGCCACCTGCCTTCTTGTTCCGTGACATCTTGTTCCAAGCTTTCCAGTGCATCTTGTTCTTCCCATTCTCCTTACCCCACCAATAGTTGTCCATTGTGGAGTTAATCTCCTTGCACAATTTTTTAAGTAGCTTGAAGCAAGACATTGTGTATGTTGGCAGTGCCAATGCCACATACTTGAGCATAATCTCCTTACCTGCTGCACTCAAAAGTTTATTTTTCCAAGTTTTAAGTCTCTGTTGAATACTGGATTTAATATATCCGAACAGCTACTGTTTAGATCCTGTTACCACCATTGGGAGACCCAAGTATTTACCTTGGCTTACAACATGGATATTTCCTAGAGCTTGGCTGACTTCCACCTTCATTTCTTACTGCATATTGTTGCTGAATATGACTGAGGATTTTTCCAGGTTAATCAGCTGGCCTGTTCCTCTTTCATATATGTTAAGTAACCTTTTGAGCTCTGTTGCATTCTGGGAATCAGCTTTACAAAATATCAAAGAGTCATCTGCAAAAAATAAATGGGATAGTCTTGGTCCCTGCCTGCTGATTCTCATGCCTTCAATTTTTTTCTCAGTCACAGCCTTTTGGAGGAGATTGGAAAAGCCTTCCGAGCATAGGAGAAATAAGTAAGGTGACAGTGGATCATCCTGCCTAATGCCCCTTTGTGGCACCACATACTCCTTGACTTCCCTATTAACCAGGAAGGAGTAATAAGCAGTAGAAATGCACTCCATGATCCAGCTTCTCCATTTGTCATTGAACCCCATTTTTCCCATTACAGCTTCCAGGAACCTCTATTCCACTCTATCATAAGCTTTAGACATATCTAATTTTACAGCCATAAATCCTTCTTTCCCTTGCCGTTTGTTTTTGAGATAGTGTAAAAACTCATGTGAAATCATAATATTGTCTAAGATTTGCCTCCCGGAACAAAAGCTGACTGAGTTTTACTGATACAGAAATGAAGAACCTACATCAACCTATTAGCTAGAATCTTTGCTATGATTTTATATATTGTCGTGCACAAGCTAATAGGTCTATAGTGCTTAAGGGATGTGGGAATCAAAATTTTAGGAATGAGAGAAATGACTGTATGATTTATAGACTTGAGCAGATGACTAGTGTGGAAGAATGTTTGGACAGCTCCTACCAAATCCTTTTTAACTATGTTCCAAAACTTTTGGAAAAAAAGGGAGGCATTCCATCTACACCCGGAGCTTTATTAGGATTCATAGAAAAGAGAGCTGATCTAATCTCCCCTTCGTCTACAGGTTTTGTTAGGTTATCATTCGTACTACTTGAGATTGTGTGTGGAATACCATTTAACACTTCCTCCATTTCATTTGCGTCTGAAGTCTTGAAGAGTTTTCTATAATAGCTAGCAATCTCTACACTGAGCTCATCTTCATTCTTAGTCTATGTGCCATCCTCTCTTTGGATGTTGACCACTTTGTTCCTCCTCCTTCTCCCCTCCACACTGGCATGGAAAAATCTGGTATTTTTGTCTCCTGCCTTGAGCCATTGCACCCTTGCTTTTTGACCCCAGTAGATCTCTTCGTCTCTATAAGACTTTTTTAGTTCATTCTTAAGACTCTTCTTCCTCTCTCGCTTCGCCTCAGTATCACTCAGATTTAGTTGCTGCAGTTGGTCCTTGATTTGCTCTATTTTTTGTTTTGAATTGCCTTGGATTTTACTATTCCACTTCAGTAGATTTACTCTACTCCTTTTCACTTTCTGCACAACCTTGAACATCCTTGAGCCATCATCCTTTTGGTCCCACGCTAGTTTGACAATATCCAAGACTTCATCTTGTTGGAGCCACCTTTTGTCAAAGTAGAACCTCTTCTTTCTCCTGATTTGTGTTGGATTTGTCTCTATAATCAACATGCTATGATCTGACGCAAATGAATCCAGGTGTTTACAGTTAACCTTATCAAAAATTTGGAGCCCAGGATAGCTACATAAACCTCTATCCAGTCTTTGTTTTATCTCACCCGCACCTTCCCAATTATTACACCAGGTCCAAGGATGACCCTCAAAACCACATCCATCAATTGATTATCATTGATAAAGTTTTTGAATGCCATGAAGCTACCTTCGTCCCTCCAGGTTCCACCCCATTTTTCTTCATTCGAAACAATGTCATTAAAGTCACCGGCCATAATCCATCTTTCTCCCCACAAAACTTTCCTAGCTTGGAGTACTTGCCATTGCTGTTTCCTAACTTAATCATCACTACTTGCGTATATACCAATAAACCACCAATCCCATCTACTTTCCTTATCCTCAATCTGAGCTTCAATTGTAAAGGCAGTCTTGAGCACTTGTTTTATCCTAATCTCCTCCCTCCAAAGAAATGCCATCCCTCCTGCCTTGTTCATGGCATCCACGATGACAGCTTCATCAAATCTCAAAATATTTTTGACTTTTTCCAGATACTTACTTCTATTTTTGGTTTCACACAAGAATACTATGTCTGGAGAGGAGAGGTTGTTCACCTCTCTTAACTGAGGAATTGTCAAGGGACTTCCCACTCCTTGACAATTCCACACCAGGACTCTCATTTAGCCATTGGGGTCCATAAAGGGTTGGACCCCTCCCCCTCCTCCATAGCAGCGATCAAGTTACCCATAAGATCTACCTTGCTCCTCTTACCCACTTGTATGGTGTCCTCATCAATATCCATATCAAGTTCCCCCTTGAACCCTTTCCTTTTCCCAGCTTTCCTTTCCCTAACTGTGTTGATGTTCACTTTTTCCTCTGGTTGCTTAGGTGTCCTTGGGGATCTTAGGGTTCTCTGGATTCGTCTGGACTGTTTAACCAAAGCTTCTTTGATCTTTGGTCCACTCTCAACAGTTATATTCGTAGTTGCAGCACCTGGTGTTTCATCCTTCTGTCCTTCATCCCATGGGATTTGGATTATCAAGTTAACTTGTTCATCCTCCATTATTGGACATTCAGAGGCTAGTTTTACTGTGAGCTGTTCTTCTGGTTGAGATATCCCCTCATATGAGCTCGGCAATTTGGATTCCAGATTACCCCCCTTTGATTGTCCTATGTGTAGAATTTTCGTTAACTCCGAACCCACTTTGCTACCAGATTCATTAAGCTTCTCTGAATGTACTCTCATATCTCCTATCAAACCACTCCCCTGCCCATCCTGGCCCCTGACATTGCTTGTCACCAACCCCGTATTAGCCACAAGCTTCCTAGCTAGACCACTTTCATTGTCAAGTTGAGTTTCCAAGGCTTTTTTGGGGCCCTCTGATTGCCTTTGCTCCCTCCACTCCCCATCTTGAAGTCTCCAGTGATATTTTTGGGGGTTATACACAATACCAACTTGTTGCTTGTGCTGGGAACTCCTCACATTGCCTTCCCTTAGCCAAGGGCCATATTGGTTATCCTTTTTCCCCACCCCCTTGTCATCTTGCCTCTGACAATTTCTCTCACTGTGTCCAATGATACCACACTTATAACAAAAATCCGGGCACCTCTCATATTTGAAACTAGCCGATTTAGTTTGTTCACCTACCTTGACAATGGTACCTCGCAGTAGTGGTTGTGAGATGTCTGCCACCACAAAAATTTTCAGGTGTCTTCCTTCTTTCCCACCAGTTTGAGGGACAATTACCTCTCTTATTGGCTGAAAGTTTGAACCAAGCCTTCTCCCAACTTCCTTTGACATCCAATGGACTAGCAAATTCCATACCTGTACCCATAAGGGAACTGACCTGAACGCCTCACCATCCTTCTCTATCCCTTCATACCACTCGCTTAGCACCAGCACTTGGTTGTCCACTATCCACGGTCCACCAGTCAGAATCCTGTGTCTATCATTTGCTGAAGGTAAGATGAATTGGAACAGATTGGGTCCTAGCTCCACCACTTGTAGTCCTCTTGGGAAGCTCCACGCAGCTATCACAAATTTCTTGATTCCAGTATAGTTCGATACTTTCTCTCCCACGACCTTCCCAATCAAACTACTTCTACACTCTTGAAACCCCCTCCCCACCTATTTCCTCATGTCCTAGGGTAGTGGTTTGGAGCTCTGCACTTGAGAGATCAAAGTTTTGCAAAATCTCAGCCAGTTCCTCCGCCATGGGGAAGATAAATCAAATGGTATTTCACACACTTCTCTTTGTTAAGAAAGCTAACCCAGATGTAAACCAAAAGGGGCGGATCTACTATATACTCCCAGAACAAGAGTTAAAAAAGAAGAGAAGAGCTTAGACAAACCAAAAGGTGATAGCTTGGGAAAGCAGAATATGAATATGAAATTACCTGTCCCAGCTCGTACTGGTTTCCAAGGGGTTTGGATGCAGTAAAGTAGATCTGCGGTTAAGGAGACTTGAGTGTTTTTTAATTTTTTTTTTAATTTTTGCATCTTCCTCCTAAAGTCGCTTTAGCTTCCCCTGCTCCTTCCCCTGTTTCGATACGTACTAATTCCTAGTGTCTCGAGGTTTTATTTTTGTCTCTGACAGTGGATTTTGTCCGCCAGTTGTTACCGCACCCTAGCCAGTTATAAGGGTTGTTGGTGCTGGTCTGCAAAATGTTGTTGTAGATCCGTCAGCCTTTAAATTCCTAAGCTGATGAAAGAAGTCCAAAAAGAAAGGTAGTGGTAGAAATAAGAGCACCAATAGCAGAGTTTCTTGAATGCATTGAAAGTGAAACCTTCCAGATTTAGCTTTTTGAAGCTTGTCTAAAGCTCCCACCACAAGCTCTCTTTAGAGAGAGAAATGCCTCCACTAGAGAGAGGATTATAAAACAATTGCTCTTTTTCTTTCATCTTCTTATGAAGCCACAAGAATTTCGCAAATAAACCTAATCGCCGAATAATCCTCAAAAGCCGGTAACTTGTGAGGACGTCCAGGGGACTTATCTACCAAACCCCCCCCCAACCCCAAGAGCGATGTGGGATAGAAACCCCACAGGGACAGCCTATAGGGCGGCTACTGCTAAGTGTTAAAGAATTGCTCGTGTAACTAGTTTTGTGGTTTCGCCTTAAATGCCAAAATAATAATGCATTTCTACTAACAATGGAGAAGAGACGGATAAGATGAAAGAATGTCTTGGTGTGCCAGTGCAATTAATATGAAAAACAAAGCTACTGGCTTCAACGACCCATTGTGAAACATGTGTTTGGATGATAGATTATTTGAGATAATTTTTAAAAAAAAATACTATATCACTTTTTTTATGTGATGTATGTTAGATAAAAATAATATTGAAACATGTAATGATAATGCGATCAAATAAAATTTGATAAATAATCCACTATCCAAATAAACCTGACTCTAATCTACTATCCAAATAAACCTGACTCAAGGTAGAGCATCTCTTTGCTTTAATTTTTATTTTTGAAATGAGTTAAGGTAGAAGCATCCATAAGATGTACTCTTTGTTCCATTGAAAGTATTATACTTTTCTTTTCTATCCGTACCAAAATTTGTGTTACTTTTCACTTGTACTCCTTTATTTGTTGGTAAAAAACTTGGGTAAATCTGATCTACAATCCTACATATAAACCCTATGGTCTATTTTAAACCACATCTTGATTTCTACTATTTAGGTAGTGTTTGATAAAAGGGTTTCAGAATGGAGAATTGGAATAAACACCAAATTGTTGTTTGGATTAATACTATCAGAATTGGGATTTTGGAATCATATGTAAACGTTTGGAATTCCCTAATCCCTAATAACCTGGTGGGTTTTGAACAAAAGCCAAATCTGATTCCTATCTAATTTATCAAAAACTAGAGATGGCAATTGGGGCACCCGCCTAGCGGGGGGGGGGGGGGGTTAATGGGGCAGGAGGGAATATTTTTCCCCATTTAGAAATGGGACTCATCCCTCCACCCGTTAAAAAAATTAATATATAATTATATACATATATACATATAATTTTATATAATATATAGTATAATTATAATAGTTAATTATAATAATATATTTTATTATAATATTATTCTAAATATTTAATATATTTATAATTATTATATACACATATATATTATTAATGTAATTATAATATATTATTATATACACATATATAATATATTATATAAATATATATTATAATTATAATCATATAATATATATTATAAATATATTAATTTTATACTAATATATTATAAAATATATAATTATAAATATATAAATATATATTTATATTATTATATAATAATATATTTATATTATTATATAATAATATATTTATATTATTTATAAATATATATTATATGTGTATATAATTATAATATATATGTGCATATAGTAATAATATATTATATATTTATATTTATATTTATTATACATATAGTAATAGATAATAATTATTATAATTATAGTATATGTGTATATAATAATACATTATATTATATTTATAATTATATTTAATATTTAATATACATTTTAATTATATAATATATTAGTATAATTAATAATTATATATATTATATAATTATAATTATATATATTTATATAATAATATTGGTATATTTATATTTAATTATATATAATATTTAATTTAATTAGTCACAAACATATAATAGTGATATTATTAGTTATATGTATTATATAATGTATATTAGTATATGTAATATAATTGATATTATCAATTATACTATTAATTATACATGTTTACTAATAGAAATTATTAATTAGTTATACTAAATTTACTAATACATTTATACTAATACATTTAATTAGTGAAAATTTCTTATATCCCATTTTGAAAGAGTCAATAAACCAAACATCAATTATAATAATGATATACATTCCTGATACTAAACTAAACAAATGTATTGGAATGACTGATTTCATTCCAAACACAAGATGAACGATTCCAAATCTGAATCCAATTCAAAGAAGCGAACCAAATGTCACCTTAGTTCTATCAGCATCTACCTTCATTCCAAAGTCCAACCAAAGTTAAAAACATTCTTTTACTTTTCCATAATTGTCCAAATTTCTCTAGTTAAAGTTCCACTTCTACTATTTAATTCCATGGCAGGATCTCAAAATTCAAGTCCAACTCCTTCATCAATCATGGGTTCAGTTCCTATCAACATGAACTCCATTTGTGTACTTTTATTGCCTCCTCTATCTCTCTTCTTCCCTTTGCTGACAAAACAGTCACCTGCCAAACACAACCTTATCCATTGCTTTCACCATATCCATTTTTCATTTTTGGCAAAAAAAAAAACTTCTCTCCTTTCTTCTTCGATTTCTACAGTGCTGTTTTATGCCCTGCTTGTCTCGCTTTCGCAATGCTTACTCCAACAACCCATGCTTTGTGTTCTTTTTTTACATCGAATTGTATACTAGTTTTTTTTTGTTTTTGTTTTTGTTTTTGGGTAAATTATTTAGTTTGGGCAAAATTTGTATTTATTTCCAATTTACTACCTTTAATTGATTTTGTAATTGGATCTTACTCGGCAAATAGTTTTTTTTTTTTTTTTGGAGCTGATCTTGGTAAAAGTTGTCATTTTTACACGGTAATTTTCATACGTGCTAGTCTAGTGAAGTTGAAATGGATTGTTTTGGAGTTTGGTAACACACGTTAACTCCCTGAATGCTAATGCTGACCAAGCCATTAAAGAGGAGAAAATGCTTTGAAGTTTTCAAATGAGGAAAAAATCTTATGGAAAAAAATGCTTTCAAGACTTCAAAAGGGAAAAAAAATGAAAAAAAAAAAAGAGGCTTTCATCAAAACTCGCCTTGGAGGCTAAAACTTGCCATTTTGCTTTGGTCAAAATTGGAAGCGAGCGAGACTTCATTCTGGAAGGCAATGAAGGTGTTAGGTTGAAACTTCAATACTTTGGGAGATGGGATATTTTTAATCACAGTTAGCTTTAATGATAGAGAAATCTTATTACTATAAGATAATCAAAGGTTTCCAGTTACTGTAGCATGCTGTCTCACTGGCACATGGCACTCTTGGTGAATTTTTGAGCTTTCATTCTTTCCGTTTCTTTTCATAGGCAATGGGTAGATAGATTGGACTGCATTGCACAATGACCAAATTTGGTCTGGCCTTGGCATTCAAGTATGAGGTCCAATTATTTTTATTGGACTTTTCAATTTGTAAGCCTTTTATAGATGTAATTCAATTACAAATTATTATTATTATTATTATCATTATTTTAGTTTATATTTATTATGATGTCAATTTGAGAGAGTATTTTTCAAATCATCGTATTTTCAAAAAACAAAAAGAAATATTTAAAATTGATTTCAAGCTCTAGGTCTTGGATAGATGTAATCCAATTATAATATTATTATCATTATCATTATTTGAATTTATATTTATTACGATTTGAAATATCATTTAAAGTTATATTTCACAGATTAACTTGAATTTATTAAAAATCATAGAATTCTATTCGTCTTTTTGAAAGTTTATATTTTTTTTGCTATGTTGTTAATATAACTTTTGCTATTTCAGAAGCCGTCAAAAAATGATAGAAAAATTGTCACATTTTCAAAAATTAAAAGAAATATCCAAATCTCATAGCAAGAATTTTATTATTTTAATCTACATGCTAAAAAAATATTTAAACTTTCTTAATCAAACCTTGGCTATTTTTGAAACTCGAAGGAAAAGAAAAAGATATCTTCAAAGTGGGAAAAGTGATAAAAAAAAATGAAATTGGTAATTTGTTATAAATGCAAAACTGAAATAGCCAACTAATAGAATATACACCTTCGAATCAATTTTATTTTAATTTATTGATATGTGAACATTTGTCTTTTATTTTGACAAAATAAATTTTTTGTTGAGCAAATGAATGCATTAATTTCTGAATGACAAAAACTATATGCTTTTATTCTATTTTATTTAGCTGCTTTTTTTTGTTATTTAAGTGCTAGCAGTTAGATTTTTTTTTTTTTTTTGCCTTTTTGCCTTGTCATTGGATCATTAGATTATGCAATAAAGGTTACATTTCTTTTGCTCAATTTTTAAAACAGTCAACCATTGCTTTTATGTCTGGTTCTCCTTATTTTCCTCTTATTTTCCTATGAGTCAATAATGTAATCCTTTTTCAACTTCTCTACTTTTTCCCAATTACCTAACCAGATTTGATAGTTGCTTTTTCCCTTAATGTTAGGTTGTCCTTGACAACAATCTCAACCATGTGATGAATTATCAATTGTACTTCATTGTTTCATAACCATTAGATTGAAACACAAAGTACTGGGCTAGTTTAGATATCATTGACTAGCTTTTTAGATAAAACTATTATGGAGAAACAAATTTGCAATTATATAGTACACCCTGCTAGGTAGACTTGCAAGTGTTGCTCTGCTTCTTGTTATTCGTGCTATAGAGAAAGTCTTTTTCAGTTTCTTGGTTTCTTGCCATTTGGTAATATGGTTCTTCTCAAATTTTTCTTCAGCATACGTATCCCCATTTATAAGTTACTATACTAACATATACTAGTTTCTTTTACATGTTTTATGTTTTCATTTTGCAGTATTAACATGGTTGTCGATGACTGTTGCTTTGCTGATTACATTCCTTCAGGTTAATCACAATGCTTATAACCAACTTGCCTAATGTTTGATAGAATACCGCTTAACTTTGCTCCCTATTTATAAGCTTGATTAGTAAACTATTAGTAGTTGCTTGCTATTTGAACAAGTACTCCTACTGTAGCTGAAATATAATCTGGTTTGCCGTTTATGTATAACTTATCACATAATGTACTTGAAAGTAGTCTCTTTTGGATTGGAAACCAAATCTGCTCACAAGCTGTATATGTGCCTCGCATATATAATATATATATATATATATATATATGTGTGTGTGTGTGTGTGTGTGTGCCTTTATGAAGGAAAAGAATTTCCGCACAAGTTCTTTGCATTGCTTTTCAATTCCTTTAACTATTTAACTTTTAAATACAAAAACCATGTAAATATCTATTGAACTAAACTTAAAAACTATATTACAAATGCATTGTTAATCGCATTGTTTTTCAATTTCTTTGCTTATATTTATCCGATCATATTATACATAAATACATCATGTACTTTCCAATTACTAGATAAACAAACATTACAAAAGTTATTAACCTGAAAAACTCTTGAAAAAAAATAATTTGTTAATGTACACAATTAACTAGACTCATTTTATAAATATTGCAATTCACTATCAAATTACATTCCATTCCTTTGCCAACTCTAAAATCTCAAGACTGCACAATTTGATTAAAACATAAATAGAATTTCAAAACCCCCAAAAAATTCCATGTTCCACAGCCTCCACATTTTGAAAATGAAAAGGCAAAATTATAGCATACAAATTAGAAGCAAACAATTAATCAACAAATCTAAATTTATTAAAATTTCTACTAAATTTTATCTATGATATCCACTTCAATTACTTATAAAATAAAGCAAAAAATTTTAAATAGCAAGAAGAAGTATAAGAATTCTTCACAGTACTCAATATACACACAATATGTATAGATTTAAAAATGACAATTAACTTAGGGATATTTTTTGAAAATTTCCTACTCTTAAACACTTTAAAATGGGCACCGGCAGTGCGTGGCATAACAAAGACTTACTAGTATATATATATATATATATATATAGTATTGAATGGCGTGGCTTAATGTATATCACTTGGTCTATTCGTGGGCTTGTAGACCAGGTCTACTCAAGTTTTTACCTTGTTGGTTTATTCACGTGGCTTATCAATCTTTGTCTTAAAATAGATCAATCCGCGTGGCTTGTCAATCTTTGTCTTAAAGTAGATCAATTGGTCCATTGGTGGCCTGTACACTGGGGTCTACTCAAATTTTTGCGTCGTTTGTTTATTCACGTGGTTCGTCAATCTTTGTCTTAAAAGTCGATCCAATCTAAACACATCCAATCAATGGGGAATTGGTAAGTATTCATTCAATCAAATATATACTCCCTCCCTTTTTTTATAACTGACGTTTAAGGTTTTGCACATCAATTAAAAAAAAATTTTCATTGCTTAAATCTATATACTACTTTTCTTTTGTACCCTCATTAATTATCCAATTCACTCATGTTTTCTCTCACTAAAGTACTAAATAGTGCTATTTTACTAGACCAAAAGCAATGCAAACTAACTCCCACCAAACTAAATGTTTCTAAAGGGTAAAATTGTGAAAAAATAATTAATGCTGTATGGGAATGATAGAACGACAGATAAAAGTACTTAAAAGCGAATTTTTTAAACGTCAATTATAAAAAAAGGGAGGGAGTACTATACTTACTGCAAGATTACCAAATTATCCTTATTTCATTAAAACACCAGACTATTACATTTTTTCAATTAGACTTTGTATGTTGTTGTGTAAAATTGCGAAGCAACTCTTAGTTTGGACAGTAAAGTAGATCTCGTGCTTTAGTGATTTCTTTTGGCTATTATTGTACTTACAATATACTCCTTTCGTCCCATTGAAAGTGTCATACTTTTCTTTTTTATCTGTCCCAAAATTAATATCACTTGCTATGATTGGCAATAAAACTTTCCCTCATTTCCATCTCATGCCCTTAAATATACCAGATTCCTTTTAAATTTTTAATGGGTCCCATGAAACTACAAGAGTTACTCTAATATGCGTGAGTCTCACTGCAAATGCAAACAATGGCCGTGCAAGCTACTTTCTCAAAAAAAAGGCTGGACACATTTGTAAAGTATGAGTCCCACACATCTTGTCATCCCTTCTTTTTCTTTCTGCCACTCAATGGAGTAATGCACGGAAAGGGTAGCGCTGAAACTTAGACCAAAATGCGACACTGTTAAAAAGAAACTCAAGACCCGAAGTGCGACATTCATTTCGGGACGGAGGGAGTATTTTATAACTTTTACTCGCAAATTAGCGATATGTATTGAGCGACATATCAATTTCTTATCATATGAAAAATTAAAGTTCAGCATTTAGAATGAACTTGCAGAGTAAGTTAGAAAACCAGATAAACTACTGTTTTAAATCATCATTGATAGTAAATTTATTATTTTGTAAGTATGACAATTAATTGTTCATTTCTAAATTTTCTTTTAAGGCAATAGTGAAATTTAGAGAAATTAATTCTGACTCAAAGAAAATTCTTTTGAACAATAAAACGTTTTCATTTTCCTTTTCTGAAAAAAAAAACTAAAAGTGAAAAAATTTCCCCCATGAGGGCTTTAGATGTACATTTATGAGCCTTACAAGCTGGTTAAACATTTATGAGCATGTGCTACAAATGCTTGTTTCAAATGTTATTTAATTGCAAGAGGGCCAACCGCCATTATCATATACAGATAGATGACGGATATCTACCGAAATCCGACGGATAAATCGGATGGACTTTATCCATCAATGCAATCTTCACGTCCTCACAAATTAGAACACGTGATGATCATGTCAGAGAAAATGGTCCATCCTGAGTGAGCCAACTTGGGTGCTTGTGTCTACTTTGGATAATTTGTCGTATATACATAATAATTCTGGGATGGGAATATGGGGTACTGTCGGTGTATGATGTACCCATCGGGGAGACAGTTAAATAAGTGGACCATAACGCAACACGTAATAAACGTCAAATCAGAGGTGTGCGAAAGGAAAGGAAAGGAAAGGAAAGGAAAGAGCGTGTCTCCACAAACAGGGCGCCTAAAAATGTCCTGGCCCACAGGAGAAAAAGTCCAATGCAGGACAAGGGGCTTTCAAGCAAAATTGCAGGGACTGGTACACAATTAAATATAAGCATGCTGTGTCTAGGGACCAATATGCTGCATTGCTGCTCACCGCTATGGCTCCTGCAGACTGTTTGCCTTTAGGTCTGTCGGAGATTTAGTTGTTCTGATTGCTTGATAAACTAAAGCTTATCTGCGGAAATTGGAGGTAGCATTAGTGAGCACAAGCGAGCTTTTGAACATTAAAAAAATTTTTACATTTTTCGCGAACATAAATCACAATTTTATTTTATATGTATCAAATCATTGCAGTATAATTTTTTTTTTTTATAAAAACTCCAAAAAATTGCAATCCAAACACAACCTTAAGTTTCCATACTCTGATGCCTCTAAATAGCCTGGGGAGTTCTGATAATGGATATTTGTTAGGTGTAGTGTAATGTTTATAGGTCTAAGTCGAATTAAATATGTATCAATGAATTAGTATTTGTGATCCACGGCCTGTGAATGTTTGTTTAATTGTTTAGCCTTGTTGAATTCATGTTCCTATTTTTTTTGAGGCAAAGTGGTCCTCGGTGAAAGTGGCAATAATGTTTTACTTAAAGCTAGTTTGGGAGATGAGACTTGAACAGAAAAGAAAGGAATAGAAGAGAGAGGCTGCATCTCCCATATTTGAGAGTTTTAAGTGAAAAAAAAAAAAGGAAAAGAAACCGACAGAATTAGAAAAAGGAAGAAACAGCTACACAGTTTAAAAAAAATTTCCCGCCCAAATCGGGCAGAAAGCAAAGGAAAGCAAGGAAAGGCAGCAAAAAGTTTTTAAAATTGCCCATTTTACCCCTAAAAAGCTGTTGAATGAAATATTTATTTACTTATGTATCCAAAATCACATGCTTTCTTTCATAAATTTCCAAACAACATTAAAATATCTTCTCTTCTTTTCTTATCCTTTCTTTTCTCTCATAACTTAATCTTTCTCTTCTTTTCTTTTCTATCCTCAACTCACAAACTAGCTATTAAAGCCCATCATGGCGGGGTAATTGTGGAGGAAAATATCAAAAAATATATCGGTAGATTTGTTGAGAGTTTCGACGCGTGTAATGCTGAACTTGTCCGGATTGAAACAAGTTGCCACCGATCTTCGGTATCCAAAAACTACAAATTTTCAGAATAGAGATCCTGATAAAGACGTGAAAACGATTCTTAGAACTCTAAAGAATGAAAGGGATGTTAGTGTTAATATATGATTGTTCAAAGGGCAATGGAAAAGGGACAAAGGAAACTATAGGCGTTTAATCCTAAAAAGTATGTTAGTCCATTTCTTATTTACAGTTGCTCATTTATATACATCTGTTGCGGTCTCATGAACCGGAAAATGCCACTGGAGACTGATTGCAAGGACTCTAATGCAGCTTCTACAGATGTTGCTGAAGAAGTTGAAGTCTAAAGGGAATTTAGTTTGGCTAGAAACTTCAGTTGTAATTGTAAACCTTTGACATAATATTTGTGGCCTTATAACTGGCCGTAGTTATGTATATTTTTGTTGGTTTTTAATTGAAATTGAATGTAGACTTAATTTTGGTGGCCTGTGGACTTGTATTCTGATAACCGGAATTATATGCATTGCTAAATTATACACTACTTTAGTGATGCATAAATTATATACTAAATTTGGTAGCTGATTCAATTATTCTTTACAATTGCTGTTGAATGTTTCAATTTAGGGACACACTGAGTGTGTTTGGATTGATGTGATTTGAAAGAAAATAATTTGATTAGTAAATTTCAATTATTTTTTTATTTTTATAATTATTTTTTTATCTTACATATGTCACATCACAAAAGGTACTATATAATTATTTTAAATAAATCATGTAAATAAACTTCTATCTAAACAAACTCAGTGTGTTTGGTTGTTGTTTGAGACTGATTGTATTACAGGGCAAACATTGCCCAATTTTCTAAACAAAAAAAGAATGTTGTCCCGTCAAAACTTTTTTTAATGATTTTAATAAGGGTTGGAAAGTAGGCTTCTTGTTTGGCCCCTCCGTCAACTGAGAAAACTTTGTATCATTACTGGCTCAACTCGAAAAGAACTAAATTGGTTAGACATATATAATTGAGCGACTAAATCGGCCCCAATTCAAGTTTAGAAATTATTGTTGTTTTTGATAAATAGTTTAGAGACTATTTTGGCCTTTTGATCTATTTCTTAACCATGTTCAGAATAGTTCTCCAATTAAACAAGCTGATACATTTTGCCTACTGGTTTTCTACTTCTTTTTTTCTCTATTTAATGATTTTCAACTTTTTCTCCATGTCTCTCACATATTTTATTCTTCTAACTAGTCACCTTACTCCTTAACGTTGCTTCTAACTAGTCTTCTCAAATTCTTTTTCCCCCCTCTTTTGTAAGGTAAGTGATATTGCTTATTTGTTGCTTGTTTTTTTTTTTTTTTTTTTTGTATATTATGCTATATAGGTCTATCTACGTGCGATGTATGTATAAAACCAGATAATTCAAGCAGCACTAATTGGAAAGTATCGAAAATATTCAAGTGATTCATATAATTATACTTGATTGAATCACGTCCTAATAATTATCTAATTTTTCATGTACTGCAAAACTCACAAGATATCTAAATATGATAGCATCCACTACAGATGAATACATTTCATCATAATCAAATCCAGGTCTTTGTAAAAAATCCTTGAGTTATAAGTCTTGCTTCATTTTTCTCATTTTCTTTTTCTCACAAATACCTATTTATATCCTATTGGCTTTACACTTTCAGATGTTTGGACTTCAGTCTACAGGTTCAAAAACTTTTCTTTTAGCCAGTGAAACCAATTCAGATTGGATCGCATCTTTCCATTTTGGTCAATCATTTCAACGTCGACATTCATCAACCGACCTAAGCTTATGATTCTCGTCCTCCACTATAATATTAAGTGCTACATTATATGTAAAAATATTATCAATAATTATTTCTTTTCGATTCCAACTTTTTTCTGAAGTAACAAAATTTATTGAATTTTCTACAATTTCATTCTTTTCAAGAATTGGTTATTTAGGAGCAACCTCTTCAGGAGGTCGAATTTTGTCACTAATCGTTGATTCATCTATTCCACTTTTTTTCGAGAATTTTTATCTTTGGAACCAAGAGGCCTCCCACACTTCAGGCGTGCTTTAGACTCATTAGCACTTGTAATTTGTCTTTCAGAGACATTAATTTTAATCGGAGCATTTTCAGCAGGGATATTTGATTTAGTAACTCTTCTGGAGTCATTAAAAGCATCCGGTAATTGATTTGGAATTTTTTCGCAAATGTATAATCTTTTGAACTTCTAGTTCACACTCTTTAGTACGAGAATCAAGTAAATCCAATGATATTTTTCAAATAATTTCCTTTTTCGGTTGATTTTTATCTACCTCTAATGTCGAAAAATGTGATTCATCAAAATGACAATCTGCAAATCTCGCAGTAAATAAATTACCTATCAATGGTTCCATATACTTAATAATTGAAGGTGATTTATAACCGACATATGTCCCCATCTTCTTTGGGGGCCCAATTTACGACGTTGGAGCGGTGCAATTGAAACATAAACTGCACAACCAAATATTCGTAAATGAGAAATATTAGGTTCATAACCAAAAGTTAATTGTAGGGGAGAATAAGTATGATAACTTGTCGGCCTAATCCTCACAAGTATTGTTGCATGTAATACAGCATGTCTCCAAGCAGATGAAGGAAATTTAGACCTCATCAACAATGGTCTAGTAATTAATTGTAACCGTTTAATAAATGATTTGGCTAGACCATTTTGTGTGTGAACATAAGCTACATGATGTTTAACAGTTATTCCAGTGATCATACAATAATCGTCAAAAGCATGTGAAGAATATTCACCAACATTATCTAGACGAATTTTCTTTATTGGATAATCTGAAAATTGTGCTCGCAATTTAATTATTTGAGCAAGCAATCTCACAAATGCCAAGTTTCGAGTAGATAATAAATATACATGTAACCATCTAGTTGATACATCAATTAGCACCATAAAATATCGAAATGGTCCACATGGTGGATCTACAGGTCCATATATATCACCATGAATTCGTTCTAGAAATGTAAGAGATTCAGTCCCAACTTTAACTGTTGATTGTCTAATAATTAATTTCTCTTGAGAACAAGCAACACAAGAGAATTCATTGACTTTTAATACCTTTTGATTTTTCAATGAGTGACCATGTGAATTCTTAATTATTCGTCTCATCATTATAGATCAAAGATGTTCGAGACGATTATGCCAAATCATAAAATCATTGGGATGAATAGACTTCTGATCTACTTGATGATAAATTTCAACTGCACTAATTTGTGCATAATATAAGCTAGAAGAAAAGGAAGACAACTTTTCTATTACACATTTTTGCCCAAAAATGATACTTGTGATTAATAAAAATTCTCCGTTTGTCTTAGTCATTGTTTCGATATGATATCTATTTTCGCAGATATCTTTAAAACTCAATAAATTTCTCCGAAACTTAGGAGAGAGTAGTGCATTATTTACGATAATTTTAGTCCAATCAGGGAGAAATAAAGTGGCTCTTCTGGCGCTTTCAATCAATTTTGCACTACCACTGATGGTATTAATATTTGTTTCTCCCATTTTTAAATAAAAAAAATATTTTTTATTTTTCAATATGGTGTGTGTAGTAGCACTATCAATGAGATGAATGTCATCATCACCATTATTTAATCCCAAATATTTAGCATCCATTCTTCTTCAAGAAGAAAATTTCAAACAAAAATAAATATTAATAAAGATGCGAAAATAAATATTGAATACAAAGAAAATTACATGAAAAATATAAAATATCATAAAATAGCTAAATAATCATAGGGTATTTGTTGACATCTTCAGAATGTTCAAAGAAATCAGTTACATCGAGGTGTGTCATATCAATATCATCACCATCATCATAATCATTCTTTTGATCAATGAGATTTGTTTCAACACCTTTGTCTTTCTTTTTCAATGATGTTTGATAGAGGTCAATAAGATGCTCAGCTGTACGACAAGTACGGGACCACTGATCTTCCATACTACACCAATAGCATTTTTCTTCATAAACTTTCTTTTCTCCATTTTTTTTTATCGTAGTTATTATTCCTCTTTTGAGGAATATTTTATTGTTTGTCATGGTTATAATTTCACGAGACACAAATCTACTACGGTCGCGTCCACGGCCATGGCTATGTCCACAGCCTCCTCCACAGCTACCTCTATGGCCACGTCTACGACCTCGACCAGAATTTTGAAATTGAATTGCATTCGCTTCAAGAAATGGACTTGCACTAGTTGGTCGGGACTCATGGTTTTTAAGTAATAATTTATTATTGTTAGGAAATTGGCTTAATTTCTTTTTAGGTAGGATTCTTATTTGGTGTGGGAAGTAACTAGTTTCCTAATTGGATTTAGTTACTTGAAGTAGTAGTCAAGTAAAGTCCTATTTAGTTAGATACTATTTTCTACTCTATATGAGTTTAGGAAATAGTATTGGTTTCCAATTGTTATTTGATTTTTTTGGCAGTAATGCTCTCTATAAATAGGTGGGTTGGCATACTACACACAGGACGCACAAGGGACACAAGGGGCATCATGTAGCCTTATACATGGGGTGTGAGAGAGGGTTCTTAGGAGATGAGAGATGGTATACAAGGGTTGGGCTTGGGTTCAAGTTGTATTCTTGTATAGGATTTTCCTCTCATAATAAAAAACAGGTTTCTCTCCGTGGATGTAGGCTCAATAGTGGAGCCGAACCACGTTAAATATTGTGTGTCGTTTATCTTTCATGCTTGTGACTTGTTTCCTCATTAAATTGTTGTGCACTTGATGTCTCAATAGTTGTTTATTCCGCGCCTGGATCCTAACAAGTGGTATCAGAGCTTGGTTGTGAGACTGGGCTGCTCAAGGTTCATAGTTGGATCCTAGTTAACTATTGAGATCAAGTGAATTGGTAGTTGTCACCAATTGAACAATTTAATGGGTGGTATCCTTGTTTCAATGGTTTGGGAAAAACCATTGATGGTGAAGGATGGGAAGTCGAAAAGCATGGAAATGCTTGACAGTGAATCTAAGCAGGTGATTCAAGGGTCAAGAAAAAGGTGGAGTCCAATGTTGATTTTGGACGTGAATCGGTGGAGACTTTCTCACACCTCCAACGGTTGATTCTTCATCCCGGTGGATTTTAGATTTTGGTTATGTTTTTTGGGTGGTGTGGCACGTGTCCCAAAGAAATAAGGAGATCTAATTTCTATGCGCCAGAAGACTCTGACAGGTACGAGTTTTTCGTTTTAGGTGGAGTCTTGGAAATCACATGTGGCGAGACAGTCCTGAGGATGGGAAGAAGTATGGTGACTTTACTACTTGATTGCCTCAATGGTTAAGGTTAGAACTCACAGAAGGGGATCCCAGATTGCAAGTGGTGGTGAGAAGAAATCCTGCAAAGGGAGATGGTGAATTGAGGCACCTTCTCACGAGTCAACTGGAGGTTGGACTCGGGATAATTACACATGTTTATTTGCCGATTGAATCAACTTGGTGTCAGGACTGTATTGATTCGAGTGTGTAGTTTGGTACCATATTATTTGGTAGTTGAAGGCAAATGGTTGCTAAAAGAAATTTTCGCCAAAGTGGAGATTTGTTAGGAAATTGGCTTAATTTCTTTTTAGGTAGGATTCCTATTTGGTGTGGGAAGTAATTAGTTTCCTAATTGAATTTAGTTACTTGAAGTAGTAGTCAAGTAAAGTCCTATTTAGTTAGATACTATTTTCTACTCTATATGAGTTTAGGAAATAGTATTGGTTTCCAATTGTTATTTGGTTTTTTTGGCAGTAATGCTCTCTATAAATAGGTGGGTTGGCATACTACACACAGGACGCACAAGGGACACAAGGGGCATCATGTAGCCTTATACATGGGGTGTGAGAGAGGGTTCTTGGGAGATGAGAGATGGTATACAAGGGTTGGACTTAGGTTCAAGTTGTATTCTTGTATAGGGTTTTTCCTCTCATAATAAAGAACAGGTTTCTCTCCGTGGATGTAGGTTCAATAGTGGAGCCGAACCACGTTAAATATTGTGTGTCGTTTATCTTTCATGCTTGTGACTTGTTTCCTCATTAAATTGTTGTGCACTTGATGTCTCAATAGTTGTTTATTCCACGCCTGGATCCTAACAATTATTTTGTTCAGTCAAGAGAAGACATTCAATAAATTCAGAATATTTTTTAAATCCCTTCTCTCAATATTGCTGTTGCAGGAGCATGTTAGAGACATGAAAAGTAGAAACTATTTTTTCTAACATATCTTCATTGGTGATTTTTTTCACAATATAATGATAATTGAGAAGTAATTCTGAACATGGTTGAATTATATTCATTGACAGATTTGAAATCTTGTTGCCGTAAGTGAAACCAATCATATCGGGCTTTTGGAAGAACAATCAACTTCAGGTGGTCGAATCTTTCTTTCAAATCTTGCCAAAGGACAAGAGGATCTTTAAGAGTAAGATACTCTATTTTTAATCTTTCATCTAAATGATGACAAAGGAAAATCATAACTTTGGCACGGTCTTGATTTGAAGATTCATTTTTTTCAATAATAGTATTATCAAGATCCATTGCCTCAAGATGAATTTCAACATCTAATACCCATGATAAATAATTTTTTCAAAAAATATCAAGAGGTACGAACTCTTGTTTTGTAAGATTAGCCATAAGAAATTAAAATAAGTTTTTGAGTTAGAAATTTACCTCAGAAGTTACTTGAAGAAAAACGGGCAGAATTTTGGCAAAATCTCGTGTTTCACTTTTGTTCAAGGTAGAGGCTCTGTTTTCATCTTTTTCTCAAGAATAGAGACTTGTACTGATAACGTGTTATAAAACTAATAAAATAACAAGATGTAGGATAAAATAAAATAGAGAGAAGTAGGCAAAAGTAGTAAACTATTCTTTTATCTTTGAGGGAATTCAATAGACATAGGAAAACTTAATAAATATAGGAGAATTTAATGGACATTTATTCCCATTTAATTGTTTCATAACAACTTAGTGGATAAATTCCATTATTCTTCTAAAGTTATATGACTATTACGAAGGACAATACGCTTTAAAGTTATATGAGTACAATCAATTAACATATCTAGTCTATGGAAGAATGTCAATCTTTCCAATTGATTTCAATTGCTGATGTGGTGCCTCCTTATTGGTCAATTAATGATAGTCTTCCAATTGATTGTAATTTGATCAGACGTGGTCTTGTGATTCATCAATTCATGGTTGTCCTCCCAATTGCATACAGAATTGATGATGTGGTGAGTTTTGATTGAATGGGAGATGGTAATTAACATATTGCATGTGGGATTGTGCTAAATTTTGGTCTTTTATCAATTTTTCCTTTTCCAACAAAAAATCGTGCTAACAAAAAATTGGCCTCCCTTTCTTTTTTCTTCTTGTCCAGCAAAATCACGTTTAACTACCAATCTTTCTTGATTAATTAATCATTATTAATAGCTCATTAATAATGCCGTGTTTTTTGACGGTAAATTAAATATATGTTCCGCCTTTTATTGCCTAACAGATCACACCTAATTACCAATTATTTACAATTATTGACACTCTCGTTTGGTTGCCAAATGAATCATAATTAATTATCTTTTTTTTTAATTGCATGTGTTATGCTCCAACCGTGACAAAATTGGCTCCTTTTTTTTCTGTAAAAACAACCTTGCACATCGCGTTTCTCTTTATTATTATTATTTTTTGGGAATGAGAGGGGAAGACATTTAACAATTATTATCAAATTCTTCTAATTATCTTTACTTATTATATTATTAATTCTGTGCAAACGATTGATAATGTGGTGCCCTTCCAGTTGTGTTAATAACGTGGCAACAGGTACGTTTAGTTACAAATTTTTAAAGTTTTCTCAATTAACTATTAATAACTAATTAATAGTTTCATGCATTTGGTCGCACAACACACCACGTTCAGTTATCATTTCCCACTCTTTTTTTTTTTTTAAATAAAACCTGATTTTATTGCACTAGAATGGACATAATACAACTCTCATCACAATCTTCTCCTACGAAAATTGGGGAGACCTAACTGCTCCAGTTGGATCTCACCCCTAACCCTAGCAGGCAATTCGCGATGACTCCATCATTTCCCACTCTTAATTGTTAATTAATTAATTGATATTTTTGCTATTTTATTGCCTCAAAAGTGATATCTAATTATCAGGTTTTTGCAATTATTACCACTTTCTTTTGTTTGCCATATAAATAACAATTACTTATCATCTTTTCTTTTCAATCACTCGTGTAATGCTCCGATTGTGAAAAAAATTCCTCCTTTAAAAAAATATGGCGAATTATTTACACACACTGACTTGCTTGTATCATTAATACATTTTCTAATCATCTTTTTATTTCACATACATCATATCAAAAAAGCGCTACAGTACTTTTTCCACAAAATTTTCTCAAATAATTTACAATCCAAAAGTGTTACATAATTTTTTCTGTTGTAACTTGCCTTCTTATTACTAATTGACAACTATTTTTGTTAGTAAATATTTTGTTCTTTCAATTGAAACATATACATGTTTTCTCAATTCCTTAATACACTGCATTCTCGGACATCACTTGTCCTCCTTTGCAGACGAGTGGTTGTACCTGACCCGAATGATGGATGTTTTATATCACTATATTACCCATCCCTTGTGTGTGAATTTACACTTCCACTCAACAGGCCTTACAAATTTTTTTTCCCACTTTCCTTAAGGTCACTCTGCACTCTTGTTATTATTGAGGAGTTAAGGGGATTTAGTTTCTTCGGGACAATTGCTGTAAACTGACTGCTATTTTATTCTATGTTATACCTTTAATTACCCAAAAAAAAAAACACTATGAGTAAGGGCATGTTCTGTGAGTCCACAGGTCGCTTACAGTGACACTTACCGTAACACTAGCAAATTATCTATCATTTCAGTCTTCACATCAACAGTTGATACGAACGCATCACCTTTTTGGAGATAATGGTCCATCCACGGTGAGCCGCCTCGTGTGTTTGCATCTACTCTGGATTCATGCACGAGCACAAAGGTGATAATCATCCACTTGGCTGCATCCCTTTCAGAGCGATAGATACCAGAAGTTACGTTGTACATATATAAAATTTTGGGATAATTTCCGAAACCTCCCTTGAGGTATATAAAATTTCACTTCAGTTTGACAAAACTAAATATTTCTATCAAAGGTCACAAATTGATAACATTACTCTTACTCTCAATAATTATTTAACCAAAAAAATAAAATAAAATTTTAAACCAAAATATGTAGATTAAAAAGATAAATTGATATCTAATAATGATCCATATTTCTCTATATCAAGGTCGTAGTGGAATAGCAAAAAACGTGGATAAATTAAATCTAATCAAAGTTAACCACTTGGAAGGATTTTGGTAAGTAATTGACACTTTGAAAAATTTCGTGGACAGTTATATTTTAAGAAGTCAAGAAATTTTTTAGGAAATATATTTTAATACATGATGTAGTTTAAGTTATATTGTAAACTAAAATAATCTCTTCATACATTTGACTTTTTCAAGGCGTAAATTTTTCAATACAACAAAATAAATAGTTCTGATATTAAGAGAAACCTTAGGGGATATTAAGAATTTACACCATATAAAAAATTTCAAGGTGATATTAAAAGAAACCTCATGGAGGTTTCTGATATTATCCCTTTAAATTTTATAAATAAGTGGGGGAAGGATTACCCTCTTCATGCCAGTAATGAAGGCCCAGGAAAAAAAAACTTAATTGGAAGTAAGTGAACCCCATAAAAATGTGGATGGAAAAAAAAAAAAAAAAAGAAGATTGTCGATGATGACAATTATTTTTACCTTTCTTCCATGTCAGGATAGACCTATTGTATTCCCTGACTAGAGCTTGTCTAATCTAGTGAAAGAGCCTGAATACAGATGAAGGCAATCAAGATCATTTGAAAGTTGTTCTATTTCAAATGAACAAGATGCTTTCTTTTTTTTTCTTTTTTTTTTTTTTGTCAAACTATGAAGTATCACCCACTTTTTCTATACAGCGACATACCCATAAGAAGTCTTTTGTAGTGTTGTAACAAATCCAGACCTCTACCATAAAGAAATCAAGAAGTGCGACTCCTCCTTTCCAGTACCTCATCCAGGAGTTAGTATATTTCTTGCTGATTTAGGGAATTCCTTTCTTTTGCTCATATTCCCTCTCAAATGGATTTGATAGGAGGAGTTTCTACTTCTTACCTGTTCACTTTTACTTGAATCGTTTCATTCAAAATCGTATAACAACTCTGCTCGATATGCCACTCATGCACCTCACAAAAAATGTAAAGAAACAAACAACCTTATGATAAGTTCCATAATTTTTCATATGGAAAGCAGTACAAGCTTTCAATATTACAGAGTCATACATTATTCACTGGAGAGATAGAGCATACATGGCTCCTTATTGTGCTTGCTTAAAACTGAAATTAAGTAGAGGTAACGGACTTGAGAATATCTTCATTTTTCTTACTGAAGAACACCACGAAAGGCTGACCACCTAAAGCCAGTCGCCTGGTTCCATCGTCATCATGATAGATGCCAACATATTTGCAAATCGCTTCAGAACTGGAGTCACAAACTGTGGGACAGAAAACAAGCTTGTAACCTCGATCACCGACGGCTTCAATCTTAAACCAATTGGCCGTGGTTCCACATCCCGAGTTCCCTTCAACTCCGTCAGTCAGTACAAAGTGTTGTTCGAGTGCCTCGTTGAAATGAACCTTCCACACATTTGATCCACTACAAAAATCAATAATTGGTGGTTCAGCGAACTTGATGTTCAAATCAGTGGAAACACGAACCACGCCTTCTTCTGGGTTCACCGGTGTAAAAGTTACTGGAAGGCCTCGTTGGAGCCACGCCTGAGCCACTGCCAGAGGGCAAATTTCATTGCCTGGGCCCTTGCCATAAGTTACACCGCCGCCAGGGCGGAAGGTGGTCCCGATGTAGTACTCGACACCGGGGCGGATTTCCTCCCCGTTGATGTCGAGCACTGGATAAAGCTCTTCAGCAGCAAAAGAAAGGAAAGAGTTGAAGAGTAGAAATGAAAGGAAGAGAAGTAATTTCTTCATTGTGAGCTGCAAGGTGTGTACGAAGTCTAGGAAGTATTCAGTGCAATTGTGCTGATGTCGAGCTATGTTGCTCGCTTTATATAGCTGAATGAACTCAAAGGTGATGATAAAGTTTTGTTTCCAACTACTGTGGTCCACCGTGTGCTTGTACCGTTCAATTGATCTTGTAACTGCATTTTTTCATGGCTTTCAAAACCGTAGTAGCGTTCATTCGATTCGATGAAATTTTCTGGAAAATGCTTTACATGAAGAAGATTTATTCTTGACATCTTCTTGTGCTTGGTGTCATTAAATATTTTTAAAATTGATCTCAAAATTTGTAATTTGAAGGGAAAATATTGTGAATGGTAAAAGGAAGTTTTGAAATTCATAAGTAGGGTATAACTTTTTTAAAAAAATTATAAAGGGGAAATTCATAAGTAGGGTATAACTTAATTACTAGATTACCATATTATCCTTATTTCATTGAAACACTCTATTGGCCAAATCTGCCCAGACTATTAGGTTTTTTTTTTTTCAATTAGATTTTGTATATTTTTGTGTACAATTGCCCAATAACTATTAGTTTGGAAAGTAAAGTACATCTTGTGCTTCAGTGATTTCTTTTGGTCGCTATTGTTTTTGTTATATATTTTCTTACTCTAATTCTCAATTTAGCAATATGCATTGAGCTCTATTTCAATTTTCTATCGTACGAAAAATTAAGTTCAGCCTATAAAATGAATTTTCAATGCAAGTTAGAAAACCTGGTAAGCTGCTGTCTTAAATCCTCAATGATATTAAATTTATTATTTCGTAAAAATGATAATTAAGTGTTCACTTCTAAATTTTATTCCAAGGTTATTGTTAATTTTAGAAAAATTAATTTTGAATCAAAAAAATTTCTTTTAAATAGGAAAAAGCTTTTATTTTCTTTCTCTATGAAAGAAAAAACTATGTGAGAAAAATTTACCCCATGAGAGCTTTAATTGTACAATTATAAGCCTCAAAAGTTCGTTAAACATTTGTGAACCTCAGGAGCTCATAAAGCGTTTATAAGCACGTGCTTGTTTTCAAATGTCAAATGTTATTTAATTATGAGAGGGCCAGCTGCGTTGTAATATAGGGACAGGTGGTATACTTTCAATCGCCTCAGCCCTTAAGGAGCCAGTTTACCGGATCTCAACCTAAATATTTGATATCTGTAATAAATTTGACATCAGAAAACACATTTTTTTTTTTATAATAGGAGTAGTGAGTTTTTAGAATTCCAAGTCAAGTAAATCACAATTATTTTAGAGTGATTTTCTGGAATTTCAAATCAGTCACAGATATTCAAATTTAAAAAAGGGGGTAAACAGTGATGAAAAACATCAGATGCTACTAAGAGGGTTGAAAATAATTCTAATTATAGATTTACGATTTATAAATTTTTGTTTGATGTGATTTCTCATTGGTTGAGTTATTGATACAGTGATTAGGTTTCGTTATAATCAAGAGGAAGGTAGCCAAATTGGTTTCCGAGTAGAATTGGGTTAATAAAATCACGTGAACTATTACGGATGTTAAAATTTTAGAATGAGATCAAATAAAGAAACTGATGATCGGATGCGATTTTCAATGGGATCGGAACAAACTTTCATATCAATCAGATGTACATTTGCTCCCGCGTGAATGGTCCAGCGGTAGCGCCTCTTACCGGTGACTCTTGAGATCCCAAGTTCGAATTTCCGTTCCGCTGGATTCCTCCGCGCACTTATCGCGTTCAGGTCGGATTGAGGCGCCGAGGCCGAATCGCAGAAAATTAGTCAGACCCCGTAAGGATTGACCCGAACACCCCTGTATCAAAAAAAAAAAAAGATGTACATTTATTTCTACTTATATATTTTTGTATCTAACGCTGTCTTTACATCCACGACAAATTCAAATGCATGATCATCTGAGACAAAATGGTCCCTCCTGGGCAAATATTTGATAAACCAAGAGGTGCAAGTTATGCCACATCATCCTAGTACCAATCTCCCCTCAAATCAGTGTACTGCCTCCAGGCCCCCACCATCCTTATCAACTCCAAAGCCTGCTTCCTAGCCTCCATGCGAACCCCAATCATCACCGCTCCTTCCTTAGCTGCTCCTTCCCCAAAAGTCACTCCTCCCTTCCTACCCCAATCATCATCACCATATTATTTGCGCCTTATTTCCTCTATCTTCCCTCCCCAAAAATTGTGACCGCTCCCTTCCTTATCTGTGCCTCCATCAACACCTACTCTTGAAATCTTTCTTCATTTTTTTTATAAAAAAAATTTATGTAAATTCGACTCTGATCACCTACAAATTATTCACTAATGCAACTCTTACATCAATAGCACGTTTTAAGCACACGATTTTTTATTATAAATGTGGGCCGTCATTGTCAATTGATCCAAGTTGTGTTGGTGAGATCCTTCTCTGTTGAAACCACTGCCACTCTCCTTCTTCATGATTTCTTTCCCTCTTTCATTTCCTAAGATGCTTTAAGCTCATAATTACTGAAGAAAACCCAAATATATATATATATATATATATATATATATATATATATATATATATCCAAAATAATAAACCAAATCCACTGAGAAATTACCGAAAAAGAAAACTGAAGATGTGGGGAGGGGGTTTGGGAAATCTTACAAGAAGGGCGGGATGGAATTTGGGTAAGAAAGGCAAAAGAAACCTGATCTTGCAAATTGTTGCTTATTAGATTTTGATTTGTTCTCGTATGTATTTCAAAAGAGAAATTTAAAAAGATTTGGAAAAAAAAGAAGAAGATGATGAATGAGAGACATGGGAGTGCAGAGCGTTGCAAAGTGAAGCAAAGACTTGTGCTGAATGTTTTTACTTTTTTTTGAGTTTTGACGATACGGCAATTTCATCGTTACCTGGTTTACAAGTGGCTCATACACCAGGTCTACACAAGTTTTTGCCATCCATCCTCAGTGGGCTAACTTGTGTGATCGCGTCCGCATTACATTTATGCACGAGGACCAATTTCATATATACAAATAATTTCTTTTGAATCTACAAAATGATAGAAACCACAAGTTACGTTGTGCATAAGTAATAATTTCTTTTGAAAACTGTTTCAGTGGCACTTTTTAATGTTCTTTTTGGGGTTTTTTTTATTATGGTTTAGAAAACAAATTTTGAGATTTTTATCACAAAATTAATTATTTTTAATTGTTGAGGATTTCATTGTCTAGTGGATAAGTTTTTTTTTTAATTTTAATTAGAGATCTTAGGTTCAAATTCCCTATTTCCCTCCCTACTTCTTAATCACACCTCTCTTGCAAGAAATTTTTTTTAAAAAAATAATTCATGTTCTTAATAGCTAATTGAGTACAGGATGATATGAATTTAATGAATTTTAAAAAATATAGTTTACTTAATTACCTTTACAATCCTTATTTATTTTGTATTAAAAAAATTATTAAGTCATGTAGCATCGTAAGATAGGTAAAGTTATTAAATTTAGTACCACGACGTGGTCATGACACTAAGTTATCATGATCTTGTGATACTTATTAGTTAAATGTCATAATAATGTCACTAAATCTTATTTTTCTGACATTTTAAACAAAGTGTCATTAAGCAATAACAACAGATGCTGTTATAATCTCTTATCTTGGCATTATAATTGAAAACGTCATTAATTTAATGCCACTAAATTGCTTTTCTCTTGGAATGAGCTCAAGGCTACAGGTTAATCTTGTTGCGTCAAGGAATTTTCTGCATCTCCACAAGTTAAATATTTTTCGCCAATTTTAGGAGAAATTTTCCTTGGAGCAAAAGGCCAAAATAGTCCTTAAAATATTTGTCAAAAGCTGCAGTAGTCCTTAATTTCCACCGTCACCCTGCTGCGAAAATTTTGTTTTTAAAAAATCGCGATAGTCCCTAAACTTTAATTGGGGCTAATTTAGTCCTTAAACTATATATGTCTAGCAAATTTAGTGCTTTTTGGGTTGAGCCACCACTAATGCAAAATTCGGGGCAAAAAAAGAAAGCATACATTCCAACATTCATTAAAATCATTAAACAAGATTTTGACGGGACAATATAGCATCGATTGGAGGATCGAAAGCACAGGTGCATTTTGAAACCCTACATCCAAATTCCTTATCCACCATTCATCTTAAAATCCATCCAAAAGGACACCAGTTAATCTAAACCCAGATCTTCGTCCGCCGCATTAATGAGCAACAAAATGCAAATAGGAGGTAGCATTAATGAGCTTTTGAAAAGTTTCCTCACTCTTATACCTCCAAATAGCATTAGGTTTGGTGAAATGTTTATGATTGTTGGTCTGGGCGTAAACAACTTTATGATGTTTAGTGGGGTAATTGTGGAGGAAAATATTAAAAAAATATGCCAGTGGATTTTTCGATAGTTTGGGTGCGTGTAATGTTGAAACAATGAACTTGTCCATATTGGAACATGGTGCCACCGACAGTGGCGGAGGGAATGGGGGAAGGGGCCCCCAAGTCTTGAGATTACTTTTTAATCCCTAAGAAATTTTAATAACTTTTATTAGAGATCTTTTTTTTGTCCCCTCTAAAATATTAACAAAATTTAATCACCTAATTTTTGCCTTGTGAAATTTTGAACTTCTATTCATCTTTGAATATTTTTTACCTTGCATTATTGTTAGTTGATTACTTATTAATTGTTTTAGCATTATATTTTACATTGTTAACAGTTTATTGTCGACTTAAGAAAAATCTCTTGTTAGCTAAGTTGCACACACCTTTCAATTAACTGTTTTCTTTTAATGTTCATTATTGATTAGCCAAATTTTTTATTTTAATGTTCATTATTGAGTAGCCAAATTTTAAAGTTAAGTACTTCATTCTACATTTATGCAATCTTTTTGTGTAAAACAAGGAAACTAATAAGAAGTAAAGTTTAGAAATTCTCTTCCTAAACATTTACAGCTAATTAATAATATTATCCCTTTACTTCTTTTTTGCACTTTGAGATATGATTGCTTTCCAAAGTTTGATATTACAGAATAATCAATTATATTTTGTCTCCTTAATAATGGAAGAATAAAAAGTTGGAAAATTGAGTAGTTGTATTTAATTAATATATTAATGTAAATTTTTATTTATTACACAATATATAGCTTCCTTATTATGTTTCATTAAATTAACTATTACTATTATTTTGTCAAAAAGTCCACTGACAGAAAAGAACTTGTTAATATAACATTTTAATTAAAAATATTTTTCTCCAATTGCAATTCAATATCTAGACTGAATAAAAAAATATAAACAAATAGTTAACATGCAATTTATAAGTCTGAAAATGATGCACATAAAATTTTTTTTTTTTACTCAATGTACTCCCCTCCCCCTGCCGCAGTAATCTTGACTCTGCCACTGACCACCAATCTTGGGTACCCAGAAATTACAAATTGGCAGTATAGAGTTCTTGATAAAAGATGTAACTATCATTCTTAGAACTCTAGAGAATGAAGGAGATGTTAGTTACTATCACTACAAGAAATTTGATTATTAGTGACAATATTTTCTAGTGACAAAATTGTCGTCATAAAATAGGGCACATTACCCACAACATAGAAAGTTGTCACAATTGACTGAAAGGAACCAGTGATGACCTCGAATTGTCGTGACAATTAGAATCCCACTAGAACGCGCTCAAGTATGTCAGTGGCGACTTTTAAATGTCGTCAATAATAATTCCCCTTTCTTTGACAACGTGTCCATTTTTGTCAGTGATAATAATGGAAGTCGTTAGTGATGACTTATTCTTGTCACTAAATAAAATGAATTTTGTAACTATTAAGAACCAAGTCTTGCAAATGAATACTCGTACAATAATTTAAAACAAAAGTAGCCATTAAAATTCGTGCTTCTCAGTGTAAAACAACTGAAAATACTACTGTACTGTTAGGCTAAAATAATGAAAAGAAACAAAAATAAGTTATAATAATTTAGTTTCACAATTTCGAGATAGTGTTAACAATATTAACACTGGATGAGCTATTTGACGTCATTAAAAAGTGAACTATTTGAAATAAAAAATGTACATTTATCACTGGTAATAATGCAACAAATTTTCTCACCCTTTATGAATAGTTTCACAAAAACATAAAACAAATAGCAATTAATAATGTATTACTAAAATTAAACTTCAACTAAAAAATAAAAATAAAAAGCCTTGTTTGAAAATTTGCAACCAAACAAGAAAAGGGGGGAAGCTAAGGAATTGAAATTTCATTAAATGAGTAAACAAAGAAGAGGCGTGGTTCCTAGTACTCTTTCACTATACACTGTACTACCAACATTTAGAACCAAAATAGAGCTTCTCCCTCTTCATCGCTTCATCTCTGCCAAATGAAATAGAAGAACTTCTCCTCCTCATTTCTATCGATCAATTATGGCTCTGTAGCGCTAAACCGAAGACTTCCTCCACTACCAATGCTCTACAATAAAAGGTATGCCCTCTCTCTTTTTTCTACTGAAATTTTCCCCAAATTTTTGGGTAAAAATTCCTCTCCATTTTTTTTTTGGGTTTCTTTTGATTTATGGATGGGGTCATCTCCTGATAGTGGAATTTGCTTAGTTGTGGGTTTCTGCCCTATGTATTTTTTGCCAATTTTTTCTTGTACAAGGCAAGGGGGTTTAGAGGGATTCGATTATGGGTACAAGGTTTGGTGAAAATTTTTGTGCTATCAAAGATATTTTTGTTTTGTTGAAATTTGGTTAACTGTAATGGGAATTTCACCAATGAATCATTTATGTAGTTGGAGTGTGCTTTGTTCTTCACATTACCGGAGTGTGTATGGCCCTGTTTCGTGTTTGTTTGGTTTGGAGTGTAATTTTTTCCTATTTCCCAAAGAGGGATCTCATTAAGGAAAAAAAAAAAGGAAAAAGCAGATTTTTGTAAGATGGATTTGATGATGGGCTTCGAGGTACTACCTTCAACGATTACCATACCAGTTCTTTGTGTTCCTGCTACTGTTCTGAGAATAATTACGTATGATGCCTGACCTCTGCATAATCAGTTAATCCACTAGCTTCTTGTACAGATTGGATCATGGAGTTGAGTAATTCTTTGCAATTAACTTGTCCATTTTCTACTGCAACTTTAGCTTCAGTCAGTGAGCAACTTATGGACAAGGCCTGCAAAATACCATGAAGAGCAAAGAGTATTGGTACAAGGACATGCCATGATTTTGACAGATTAAAATAAGCACAAATAAGAAGTACTAGACAAAAGCCACTTTAGGAAACATTCCTAGTAAAAAGCAGGTTCAAGAACACAGGCAACTGAAACTGAAAGTAGAAAGAGCCATAACCACAAAGATATAGTTAATATAGTTCAATACTATATGTTTTAGAATGCATCAAATTATTAACAAAATCACATCACTGTAAGCTCCAGAAGCAAGTGTATGCACTTGATGATATTAGGTAACTTTTTACTCTTAATTTCTAAAAAAGTTGTGCAATCTATCCAACAACTTGTTTGGTCTATTTTGTCTCATTTAATCCTCTTAATGTTCTATTTTTTGCTTGTTAAAATGACATCTCTAGAGCATAGATTACTTTTGATTAGCTAAAATAATCTCTAGAGTATAGTCATCCCTAGTTGTTAAAATTCATTTATGACTGGTTAACTGACTATGGATTACGCTTGACTGTACTTGATTGTAATGACTATGCTTGACTATCCTTTAATTTTTGAGCAATAATGCTCTGTTTAGATTGATAGTTGTAGGCCTTGTTAGATCAATTTGCATATGTACAATTTGATGCGAATTAAACTCCCAAACCTTAAATTGTTTGTACTGTGATTATTATTTTTTGCAGTGATTGAAGCTACAAACATAGGCTCAGTGTCTCACTAGGAGATTGTCATATAGCTGCATTTTTTACTTTAAGGTGAGTTAACGCGAACTCTCTCTTTCTCTTTTTCTTTTGTTTTTGTGATCACATGTGCATGTAATTAGAAATTTTCTCTTTCATTGAATGATTGAAAAATTGGCATAGTGCTGCATTATTGTAATTTTTATTTTCAATGTACTGAGTTGTCATGATGTGGTCAATCTAGTTCATTTAGTATATGTTTTCTATTCTACTTTGAGATATATGCATCTAATTGTGACATATTTGAACATGAAAAATATGTATTTCATGCTTTTGGAGTTTATTTGATAGTATTTGAGAAGATTAGTTTTTCCAATTTAGTGTTTGAATCTTCACTGTAATTTATTTGTTACAAATCTTTATGTTAGGATAGAGGATGAAAAAAACATGGATAGGAGTTGGATGTCAATTAAAAACTACCTAGATCTGAGATATATTGCTGGAATCAAAGAATTTATCGAATTTTCTTATTTAGGAAAGGATTCGACTTGTAAACTCCCATGTCCTTGCAAATTATGTAACAATTTTGAAGATCAAACTATGGAGGTCATGGCTGATCACTTGTGTAGGGGAGTTGTAGATGGTTGTACAAGGTGGGTATATCATGGGGAAGGCTTTGAAGAATCTGATGATAATGAGAGTGCTAATACTACTATAGATGAAGAACTAAGTGATAGTGATGAGATTCAAGAAATGTTAGATGATGTTGGAGTGGCTAACTTTGGTGAGAATTGGAGAAATCCACAAGAATTTGATGTGAATGTCCCCCATGAGCAAGATGGTGAAGCTAGTAGGTTTCTTAGATTATTAGCTGAAGCTGAAAGAAGTCTTTATCCAGGTTGTGATAAATACTCAAAGCTCTCTTTTGCTGTCCATATTCTTCACCTAAAAACAACGAACATGTGGACTTGTAAATCTGTTGATACGTTGCTGAAATTTTTAAGTCAAGTGTTTCCCATGGCTTCAATTCCTACTTCCTACTATGAGGCAAAAAATTTAATTCGTGAGTTAGGACTCAAGTATGAAAAGATACATGCTTGTGAGAAAGATTGTGCACTTTTTTGGAAAGAAAATGAAGGCTTAGACCATTGCCCCAATGAAAATTGTAGAGCCCCTCGATATAAGTCTACGGGATAAAAAATTCCAAGAAAGGTCTTGCGCCATTTTCCATTAAAGCCTAGGCTACAAAGACTCTTTGTAAACAAAGAGATAGCTTGTGATATGAGGTGGCATAAGGAGAGACAATGAGAATAGCATGTGGCAACCTGCTGATTCATTAGCTTGGAAGGAGTTTGACAAATTTCATCCCTCATTTGCCAATGATCCTCGCAATGTAAGGTTAGAGCTTGTGAGTGATGGTTTCAATCCCTATGGAAACATGAATAATTCCTATAGTATTTGGCATGTAATCCTCATTCCTTATAATTTGCCACCTTGGAAATGCTTAAAGGATCCCTTTTTCCTATTAACCATGATCATTCCCGGTCCTAAATGCCCCGGGAATGATTTGGATATATTTTTCAAACCTCTAATTGATGAGTTGAAAGAGTTCTTTTTCACTAGTTTTGAAACCTATGATGCCTTCAAAGGCTAGAAATTTATATTATGTGCAACACTTTTATGGACAATAAATGATTTTCCAGCATATGCCTATTGGTCGGGTTGGAGTGCAAAAGGATATAAAGCATGCCCAGTTTGCTTAGATGAGACAACTAGTTTGTATTTGAGAAATGGACTCAAATGTTGTTACATGGGGCATCTGCGATTTTGCCGACTGACCATAATTGGCATCGAAAAAGGAAAGCATTTAATGGTGATAAAGAACTCAGGCAGCCTATTAGGACATTATCTAGTGAACAAATCTTGCAATAGCTTTTGGGTATTGACCATGTTGAGTTTGGGAAGGCCTCCGATACACTTCAACAAAAGAAACGAAAATACACGCAGAACAATTCAAATTGGATGAAGATGAGCATATTCTGTGAGACATAATCGCTACCTTACTAACAAAATGAGACATAATCGCTACCTTACTAACAAACTGAGCTACCTTACTGGAGTACTAACAAAACAAGATCTTCAAGCAATTTGGGACAGTGGAGGAAGCACTAGCACATTGCCCTGAATATGTGTCAGAATCTAATTGGAGTTACCTTTGTAACTGCTTTTGTAGTCCAGAATTTAAGGTATCTAGGCTGACTGTTGTTCAATTACTTTTTCGTAGCACTACACATGCTATATTTTGTGGAAGTTGATCAATCTTACAACTTCTTTAATGTAGATGGTGAGTGAGAGGAACAAGAGTAATAGAGCAAAGCAACAAACTGCTCATATAGATGGAACAAAATCATTTCTGCGACATAAATATGAACAAGTAATTAACCATTATAACGATTTGCTTCACGGTGTATGATCAAGTATTTTAAATTGTTATCCCAACAGGAAGCACAAGAGGGAAGGAAAATTGGTCCGATTGAACTTTATGACATTATGCATTTCAGTACAAAAAGAATGATATGGTTGACAAGATATCAGCTACCAATTTAGTGAGATAAACTGAACTTGTTATCAAATAGTGTATGTATAACTCTTATGCACACCTAACTATCAAAAACTTGTTTGCAGCGTAAGATGAAGGAAAAGAAGTTGGAATCTGAGGCTAATGGTGCAAATAGAATTGAAGAAGACATATGTGTTGAAGTAATCAGACGTGTCACAGGATATGTGCGTGGTTGCGGTCCCTCAATATTCTTGTCACTTGAAATAATTTTTTTATTGTTGATTTTTTTTGAATTGGGTTAATTTGTTACAAAAACATTAGTTTTAAGAGAGGTTAATGATATTTTCAAAATCTCAAGAGAGGACAGTGAAACTATCAGAAACATCAGGGGAGTTTTCTAAAATTATCCCCTTTTCCTTTTTATAAATTTTGGGTGAGATCTACTCCAACCACCATTTCAATTTAGACTTTTGTATTTTTGTTGATTGCCTTCCATCTTCCCTTCCCCCCTTTCCACCCAACAAATATCCCCTGTTGTTATTGAGGAGTTAAGGGGAGTTAGTTTCTCTGGGACAATTGCTGTAAACTGATTGCTATTTTATTCAATGTTATGCCTTTTGTCACAAAAAAAAAAAAACACTACAAGTAAGGGCAAGTTCCGTCCCCCACCCCCACCCAACAAATATCCCCTATTGTTATTGAGGAGTTAAGGGGAGTTAGCTTCTTCAGGACAATTGCTACAAACTGACTGCTATTTTATTCTATGTTATACCTTTTTTTTTTTAAATTATTTATTTATTTTCCCAAAAAAAGACGCGAGCTCGTAGCCCAAACCTCCTAACTACACCTATCTAGAACTACCTTCGGGTACCACACAACCTGACCGAAGGAACTGCTAACCTATCTAGCTGCAAAGCGGACCGGGCCTCCGTGGGAGTTCAGCCTCCATTGTGATGATGGCATCCTGTCCAGGGCCTCCCGATGCAATGGCGTCTGCTACTGTATTTGCCTCGCGAAAGGTGTGCGTCACGGAGACACCCAACTGCACACCTAGCCATTGTATACGCCGAAGGATGTTGACCAAAGGCCAACGCGCCGAGCCACGAGATGAGACCAGACTCACCAATGCCTTGGAATCCACCTCCACCACAAACTGCCTGATGTGCCTCTCCCGGCACAACTGCAAACCTGTTAGCAGTGCTAACGCCTCCGCCGTGAGCACATCGTGCTCCCCGAATTCCTTATAGAAAGCAAACACCAACCCACCGTCTAAGGACCGCACTATACCTCCTCCGAACGCCCTGCCCTCCTTGATGCTCGCATCGGTGTTCAGCTTCACCGCGCACCCATCTGGCTTCTCCCACCTGACTACCCGGGGCCACGTATGCCTTCTCTTCCATCTGCCAAGCACCGCCCATTCACAGTCAGCATCCCCCTTGAAGTCAGCCCTCCTTAACCGACCTCCCCTACCCAATTGCCCGATAAAAGAGCGCACTTGTGAAATGATCTGAGCAGAGGCCATGGCTGATTCCTCAAATCTTGCTGAGTTCCGGGCTTTCCAAATAAACTAGAGAATCACCGTCGGGAGGAGAACACGAATGTGATCCCTCCTTACCCAGGAGGAGGAGAAAAACCAGCTGGCGAGCCGCGTTGGCACCCCATTTCCCTGGGTCGGAACCCCAAAGCGATCCGTAAAGTAGCCCCACACCTCGGTTGTAACGGGGCCTGTCACGAAAAGGTGTGAAGTGGTCTCCTCTGCACGCTCGCAACACGAGCACCTGGACACCAATGGAAGCCTACGCTGCAATATGCTATCCACTGGTAACCACTGCCGCAACACCCGCCACCCAAAGAAGGAAATCTTTTTTGGAATCCCCGGGCTCCAGATCAGAGAGTCAACAGTGGAGATGTTCCTTCTCTTGCGCAACTGGTCCCAGGCTGATGTGATGGAAAACTCCCCTGATTGTGATGCTACCCAAATCATCTGATCCCTCACACCCGGGAAGATGTTTAAGTTCAGGATTTCCTCCACAATGGATCCCGGAAGCATTTGGCGCAAGCGTTGGACATCCCACCCCGTACTCATGAAGAGCTCTCCCACCAGAAGGTGCGGTTGGCTCGACCCCGGGATCAGTTGGGCGAGCGGGGCATCCGTGCACCACCTATCATGCCAGAAGTCTACGAGGCCATCGCCCAGACACCAACGAATATTCCCCTCCGCGAAGTCCCTCACCTCAAGCATGCGCCGCCACACTGCTGACGGCCGAGGTATTGTAACCCGACTAGGATGAGCTCCTTTGACATACTTGCAATGCATGAAGTCCGACCATGCTGACACGTTTTCCCTCAATTTCCACCACAGCTTGCAGGCAAATGCCTTAGAGACCGTCTCAAAAGATCTGAACCCCAGTCCCCCTTCATCGACCGGGTAACATAACTTCTCCCACGCCGCCCAGTGAATACGCCGAGAATCCGAACTATCCCATAGAAAGGCATTACAAAGCCGCCCCATTGCCACTACCACCGCTTTGGGAGGTTGGAAAACCTGAAGCCAATACAGGGGCATCGAACTCAGAACATGCTGAATGAGCACGATCTTACCACCCATTGATAACAGCTTTGAACTCCAATGGAATAACCTTTGCCGCATCCTGGATAATAGGCCATCAAAAGTCCCACACGCCACCTTTCCCCGGACCAAGTGAACCCCTAGATACAAACCGGGGGGCTGCTGCTCTTTGAAGCCCAGGATTGTTCGCACTAATCCCAACTGTGAATCGTCCAATCTAGTCGATGCAGTGACGGAACTTTTGCTAACGTTCACCACTTGCCCCGAGTACAACTGATATTTTTGTAAGAAGTCCCTGACTGCTGTTAATGCATCGAGTGAGCACCGAGTGAAGATAATCGTGTCATCAGCGAAAGCTAAATACGGCACTCAAGGCCCCGCCGTCACGAAGAAGCGGCTCTCCTTAGCTTCAAACAGCTGCTGGACCCCTCTTCCCAGAAACTCAGCGACAAACAGAAATAATGTTGGGGATAGCGGGTCCCCCTGCCTTACTCCTCGGGAGGATTTGAAGAGGCCGGATGGTTCCCCATTAATCAACACAGAGAACCACGAGTTAGAGAATGTGCGGAACAGCAGGTCCACTACCCCTTCCTCAAATCCAAACTGTCTGAGCATAAACAGCAGGAATGGCCATTCCACTCGATCATAGGCCTTTTCCATATCAAGTTTTAAAATGACATTCGGCTCCACCAACTTTCTATCTATCTCCCCCATTAGTTCCTGTGCCAGCAATATGTTGTCCACAATCCCCCGTCCAGGTACGAACCCTGCCTGCCAAGGCGAGATCAGGTGTGGCAGCACTCGATTTATCCTGTTAGCTAGAATCTTGGACACGATCTTAGAGCTCACATTACATAAGCTGATCGGGCGGAACTCGCGCCAATGCGAAGCACCCTCAATCTTCGGAATGAGCACTAGGAGCGATCGTGTCCACCCTCTGGGTTGCTGCATCCCCTTGAAAAAGTCCTGTATGGCCAGCACCAGGTCCTCCTTAATAATACTCCAACAGCTCTGGTAGAAGGCAGCCCCAAACCCATCCGGCCCCGGAGCACTATCCACATCTAGGCCGAACACCACTGTATGAACCTCCTCCTCGGTTGGCAAGCCTCTCAACATCTCGTTTTCTGAGCTACCCACCTTGGGAACCTCAAAGGGAGAGCAGGCATAGGCAGGCGCTGGTTAGCAGAAGCGAAAAGGTCAGAATAGAACTTAACTACTGTGTCTTTTATCTCTTGTGCCATCTCGCACCATCCCCCACCGTCTTTCTTGATACGCGAGACAAAGTTGGAGTTACGCCGTTGTCTGACCCTTGCATGAAAAAAGGCAGTATTCGCGTCCCCCTCCTTTAATGACTTTATACCTGCCTTCTGTCTCCAGAACTCGCATTCCACCGCCATTTCCCTATTATATCGCGCCCGAGCCTCATTAAGTCTAAGTTTGGATTCCTCATCTCTGTGCGTATCAAAATCTGCCTCCCTTTGCTTAAATTCCTGTTCCGCCTTTGCTACGTTGGAAGCCACATTTCCAAATACCTCCCGATTCCACCGCTTCAGACATTGACGCACATTCATTAGTTTATTATAGAATTTAACCATACCTACCCCTCTTACCTCAGGGCCCCAGGCCTCAGACACCACATCCTTGAAGAGGGGGTGGCGTCGCCAGACGTTCAAGAAACGAAAACTAGCTGGTACAGTTCCAGCAGACATGCACTTAATAAGCAGAGGGGCATGATCCGAGCGCCCCCTCGCTAAATGCCAGACTCTCGAGGCCGAGTATGCCTCCAGCCATTTACCATTGACCAATGCGCGGTCCAACCGCTGCCAGATAGAGCCATTCGTCCACGTAAATTTCGAGCCGTCGAAGTCAAGGGCCGATAGCCCACATTTGAACATGGACTCGTTGAACTCCTCCATGTTCCGGCCATTCGCTGGTGCCCCACCTTCCCGCTCCTCCATGGAAGATACCACATTGAAGTCCCCTGCTGCCAACCATGGTTCCCCTCCCGAGAACCGCTGTGCCACATCTTCCATGGCCTCCCACAATGGCCTGCGTCCCACTCTAGTGCATTTCGCGTAGACCCCCGAGACCCAAAAAGATGCTCCCGAGGGAAACATTACACGGGAGTGAACCATTTGTTCCGCGTGATCTACCCAAACTACGCGCAGCAAATCCCCCCAGAAAACCCAGATTTTCCCATTGACAAAACTCCCTGCATGGTCAAACTGCAATTGTCTACGTACCCTGTCTAACTGAGCTAGTTCTGACATTGGTTATAAAAGAAAAAGCAGGCGAACCGAGTTGTCTCGGCACATCTTACGTGAGTACCGTAGGGAGTCTTTGCGCGAGGCCCCTCTAATATTCCAGATTAAGATATTAATCGGATCTAACATGGGACCGTAATGTATAAGAAGTGTGAGACTCTGATACCTGTCCAGCGTTCCCCTTGCGTGGCCTCCCCCGTTGCCTTTTTGGATCGACGCGTCTCGCCCCCTCCAATTGGATGACCAACGTCGCTGCATTGTCTTTTGCTATCTCCCCCCCTTCTGGTTCACCCTCGTTGCCGGCCCGTTTCTCCCTGCCGGTGAGACGATTATGCATCTCCTTTTGGAAATCCCGCATCTGGCTCACCGAGCTCGCCACCACACCCGCAAGCTCCACAGACTTGCTACGCGGAAGGCGGCAGCCCCTCCCCTGCCGCGGGGGGGACGTAGTGCTAGCTTGCGAATCCTCACCATCTGCATCTGACGTTTCCAGCAACTCCAGAGCCGCAAATGAGTTGGCCTGCCCACCAGCCACACCCCGCAACAGTAGAGACCCGCGCACTGTATCTGCACCAAGTTCCTGGCAATGTTCTTCCTCCTGAACTGCCCCCCCAGCCCGCCACTGTGTTCCCGCACCGGGCCAGCCACCAACGTTGTTGCTGCCCCCACTTGCATCATCAAATTTGCCTCCTGCCGCTGCTCGTGCCCCTGGGCAGCAGCCGTAAGCTCCCGGAAGTCATCCAGCAACGTGCCCGCTTCCACCGTTGTTGCTGCAGTAGTCTCTTGCCGCAGCCTGTCTGCACCTGCCGCCCACTCCTGCTGCTGTTCCGTCACCTGGGCATCAAGCAGGCGACAGTTCTCCAGTTTCGCAGCAGCCCCGCTGTCCGCTGTTGGTGGCTCCTGTACTGGAACCTGATCAGATGGAATGATCTGCTTTTCTCCGGTAACCTTCGGCGCATACGCACGCGCCAGCTTCGGATCTGCACAAGCTTTGTGGGAGTCCTTCGTCCGACGCAAAGCTGGGTTCTTCTTAAAGCAGCTCGTCTCTTCATGCCCAAAGTTGCTGCAGTATGGGCAATACGCAGGGACGGTTTCCCACTCCACTGCCTGCCAGAAGCCAAATTGGTCATCTCCTATCCATACCCGCTTCACCGGTGGCGAGGCCACATTTACTTCCACCATTACCCGAGCCACTGAAGGACGCCGCAGATCAATGGTTGCTGCATCTACCCGAAGAGGGCGGCCTAGAGTCGCAGCAAGGCGCAGAAGCTGGTTCTTCTGAAAGAAGGGGATTGGGAGTTCTGGGAAAGAAACCCACACCGGAGCTATCGCCAGTTCGTGATCTGCTTTAAACTCCAACGACCACTTCGAGAGTGACATGGGGGAGTTCTGGACGTACCATAGCCGGCGAGCAAACAGTCGTGTGTAGTCTTCTTCCAACGACGGCCGGATGAGGACGTGCTTGGAATCCAAAAGACCCACTGCGCATTCTCCCTTTAAGTCGATGGAGGTGATAAATTTTCGGATGATTTCCATTGTCGGTCTGCTGAAGGGAAACCGACCCACCAATGCATTCTGGAAAGGCTGTGAAAGTGTTTCAATATCATGACGGGAAAGGCGCAAGGCAGGTTCTCCCCTAAAAGAGGAAACCTCCCCCAGCGCCATGGATTCCGTCGGGGTTGATGAGACCACTGCTGCAAAGGACCGTGGCGCTCCGCCTGACGGAGGCTGCCCCGACGGTCCCTTGGTCGCCATGCTGCTGCGGCGAGCGCCGCAGTGGAGCCCTAGCGGAGGTTCCTAAGGTTTCCTGCTGTTACGGAGATCCTGTTTTTTCGGAGGTTTTTTAAGGTTCTTCCCAGCAAATGAAAGCTCCTTCACTTGAGCAAAGACACCCACAAATTACCTTTAATTATACCTTTAATTACCCCAAAAAAAAAACACTATGAGTGAGGGCATGTTCTGTGAGTCCCCGGGTCAGTTATAGTGACACTTACAAATTATTTATCATTTCAGTCTTCACGTCTACAGTTGACACGAACACATCACCTTCTTGGAGATAATGGTCCATCCACGGCGATCTTGATAAGTGTTTATTATATATGCTTTTAAGTAGCATTAGGTGTTTACTTTTGGTATAAATTAGGGTTTTGGGGTGTAACTTGCTCTCTAAGTCTCTAAATTTTGCGAGTTTCATTTGAACAGTTTAATGTGCAAATTTGGTTTTATTTATAGGATTTGAGAAATGTTATAAGCATTGGATCAAGAAGGATTCATTCAACACCATTAGTGCATGATTCAACGATGATTTGGAAAGTAATTGGGCATAAAAGGCAAGTATTATTGGCGTAATGCATGAACAAAAATGTGGACACCTTACTTTTAATCTTAGTGTTGAATTGGAGTAGAAAAGAATTAAGAAAAATTCACTGAAGAGAAAACATGACCTCTGAACACGTGAGATCTAGCTCACATATTCCATTGCTCACGTATTCTCCCTTGTTTTCTACAACTTGTTCTGTCTGCTTTCACACAACTTTACAGCTCAAGTCCAGCAGATAATTTCAGCTATACCTGCTCAAGAATCTTTAAGGATATGCATAGAAAGCTTTATGTCATTCCATTAAACACTTTTTGAGTCTCTTAACAACATATATGTAAGAATCATTGAAAGAGACAGGGGAGATGCAAGAAACACCACAAAAATGTAGTTCTTAACTCTTTAGTTTGGGTAGTATAAGATTCTTTTATTAGATAATTTCATCCATTTCTTGTGTACAGCTAAACTTGAATGAAGATTAAGGAGCAAGATGGAGAGTTTGATCTCATGTGATAAGGGTGATATCTCTTCAACTACTTTCTCTTTTGTAATGAATTTCATGTTTAGTTATTATACAAGTTTGGATTTTATGTTTATTATGTGTTTCTAAAATTTATGCCTTGGATTTTGGTTGAATTTTCTATGATTGTATTGTGTTGATTTCTTAGCTATTTGATGCTATTATTTTGAGTAAGTTATTTAGCACTTTTGCTCCTCTAATCATGATTAACTAGCCATTAATTGTAAGAATTTTAAGATGTTAAGTTTGCAATAAAAATTGGGATTTAACACTAGTTCAAGAGGTGCTAAACTTAGGGAGCACACTCATGAAAGTAGAGGTGCACCTTTGTGGTTTTAGTGATTTATTTCATGTAATTTTATATAGGTAATGAACTTGTAGCTAATTTCATAATCACGAAAGTAGGTATGGATTAGTTATAAGTATAGCTGATTCACTACAAGACTAGGTTTTAATGCATGAGAAATTATGCCATAACTAATCAAGATAGTAGTACTCAATAATCCACATCAAAAGCCAGTTCAAACGTATGATTGCGCAATTTTCTGCAGTGGGGCAGAAACATGCAGCTATGGCCTACTTAGCAATTCTGCTCCACAAAAACATATATAGTACTAGTAGAAGACAACTTAATATCTTATGTTGTTTTTATTCTTGGTTCCAACAATTATATGCTTCTCTTTTCTTTTTTCTTTTTCCACATGGAGATGGCAAACCAAGTTGAATATAGACATGGAATCTTTTTTATTTATTGATGGAAGGAAATTCTTATCAGACAATTTTTGTCAGATTTTGTAGTATTTGTATTTCCAAGCAATTTCATACTGGACTCCATATCCATTGATACTTAGGACAAAGATGCATTTATTTTATTGTCCAAGGAGCTTTCATTTGCCATTTTCTTACATATTTTAGCTTAGTTTTATTTTCTTCAATTTGTTGATAGTCTAAATAATAGAGGAGGTGTAGCAGTGTCGGTAATTGTTAATTCTTCTATGTGGATTTGACCCTTAATACCCTATACTTAATCACGATCTATATAGTTGCAAAAAATCACGTGTGTGGTATTTAAGAATTTATAAATGTAAAATCTAACTGTGGAATGAATTGAATTTTTATATGCATACTTCAGGCTCGTCAAGTTTTTTGCGCCATTGCCAGAAAAGATTTATGGCAATATCGGCGTGAAGAGCAACTCTATTAGTTTAGGCATTTTATTTGTTATATTGTGTTTGTTGTGTCTCGTGTGTTTGTTGAGTTTTTATTTGTGTGTTTTTGTATGTGTCAGGTCACCTATTCTTTTTGACTAAACTTGTTTTTGAATTATTTTGAAAGCATGTTTAGGGACTCAAGAAGAGTAATATACATGGGCGGACAATGCATAAGAAGTGGAAGATCAACAATGGATTGTTTTCAAGTACGAAGTTCCATGAATAGAGGTAACCAAGAAATGTCTAAAGATATATCATTTGAAAATGGTTTAAGAAATTTAAGGGTTAAACTTGATTATATAACATTAAAAGTTTAATTGGACACCATTATGCATTTGATTGGACAAAAAAAGGAATGTTAATGCTTTTAATTCTAATTATGCAATTTGTGACTTGTGTAAAGTTATCATACATGTAGGCAAGTGCAAAATGTGAAGTATTATGATGATTTTGAGCATTGCAATTTTTATTGTAATTAATATGGTCCTAATTGAGAAAATTCTTATGCTTATGGTTGGGGTAATCAATGTAATTATAGTGATTCTTTATATTTTTATGATTATCAACTCGAATTTATCCAATATGAATCTAAGCTATTTTGAAAATTAGTTATTAAAAAATTAGTTAATACACCTTTATCTTGGGAGTAAGTTAGTGAAAGATTAGCTAATAAACTTAAACCAACTTGGGAGGTACCCATAGAAAGGTTAGCTAATCAAATTGATTCAAATTTAGAAAAACTAGTGATAAGTAGATATTTTATGTGTTTTAAGTGTGTTTTAACTATTTTTACAGCTAATTAATTAGGAATCTAGTGAAAATATGCATTTTATGGTTTAAAGTGTGAAAATTGCAATTTCTATGGATTTTTAGGGTAAAAACTTCATGTTTTTGTAGGTTTAATGATTCAATCATCAATTGGAGTGATTTGAGAAGATAATTGGATGATTGTTGATGATTTGAAGTGGTTCAAAAAAGACATGAAGTGCAAAACATTCAAAGGAATAAATGCAAGTGAAAACAGTTTTGATATCTTGTGGTATTTTGGTTATATTTTGAGATACAAGCTTGTTTTGTGAATTGATTTTCGAGCTTAAGAGGAGCTTGATAGTCAATTGGTTTGCATTTCTTATCTTTTTATTTATTTATTATCTTGTGATCCTTAAATTACATATCTCTTCTACTTCTCTCAAGTGATATTACTCCTTTATTGATTGATTTATTGTATGATCATTTAGAAAAGAGGGTAAATTTCGTATTAAGCAAAAAGTGCCCATAATCTGATTAGTTTTTAATCAACCTAATTCACCCCCTTTTAGATTGTCTTCGAGCCTAACAAATATCATCAAATAACCAAGTAAATATTACTAACAAAATATAGTAAGTTCATCCATAATTCTAGGCATAAACTTTAATTAAATATGAAGATAAACACCAAACTTGTATTCTAACTAAATATGAATTCAATTACAAAAGCGACAGTGATAGAAGAGAAGAGAAGAGAAGTCACCCTTGTCACATGAATTTTAAACTCTTCATCTTTACTCTTCAAATCTTCATCCAAATCTAACTACTAATGCAAGAAGAATAAATTACACTAACTATACTATATTACCCTAACTAATGAACTAAGAAAATTTTGGTGAAAATTACATTTTTTGTGAGTTTCTCTAACCTTTCAAAATTTTCAGAATGTTCCCCGAAGGCCTCTATTTATAGAGGATTTAAGAGCTAAAATGAGTTGTTTCTAGTTGGCATTTTTGACTCTTGAAACTCTCAAAAGTTGCTTCTCAAAATTTTCATACTCAGCTGATCATTTTCAGCTAAAAACTTTGCAGAAAAAGTGGTAAAAAAGATTGTGTGGAAAGAAACACAGGTTACAGAGCAAGTTGTAGCTGAAATCCACTAAAACGCGGGCAAGAAACGTGGTCTGGCTCGCGTTTTGTCCCCCCATTTTGCTCTTTTTGTAGGCTTGCTCATTCTGGGCAGATTTCATTTTTGCTCTATTTTTGTTGATATTTTTTTGATGATGGAGGTTGAACTATTCTCGTACAAAATATGAAAGTTATAGTTCTTTGAATTAGTTTTTCAATGCCTCAAGAATTATCTAATTTGGAACTCTATAGACCTAAAAATTATCAAAATACCTTGAACTGATCAGAATTCTGTTTCAACTTTCAACCATAAAAATGCACTTTTGTATATTGACTTTTTGACTAGGAAACGACTACACTGGATTTTGATATCTCTATATCAAATGTAGATCCATCTCTTAGTTTCAAAATAGTACAAGAATCACCTCAATCCATGCTTGTAACTCAAGATATAGCCAAAATACCACAAGGTGTCAAAGTTAAAAAACTCTCTTCTTGTATACTGAGCTGCATTTCATTTCTTACACTTCATATTCTCTTTAAAACCATTTTAAATCATCATCAATCATCCAATTATTTTCTTAATTCATGTCATTTGATGATTTAATCCTTAAACCTACAAAACATGAAGTTTTTACCATTAAAATTCATAGAAATACAATTTTTACACTTTAACTATAAAATGTATATTTTCACTAGAATTCTAACTAATTAACTATAAAATTAATTAAAACACACCAAAACTAATTAATAAAACACACTAAAACATGTAAAATACACACTTATCAAACTCCCTCACCCTTGAACCATTGTTTGTCCTCAAACAATAAGAAATACAAATCAATAATGATCTAAAACTTTAAAAATAAACACATGTGCACAATTCAACATCATTTCTTCAAAACAATGTAAATAACCATTATTCAATCACTCAACTAAACTCAAGTACTCATAATATCAAGTAAAACAGAGTCAATTATACCATAATTGTAATTAGTTCAAGTCATTTTCTCATCCTTACCCAATTTCACAAGTAACTCATAAGGTCAATAAAAATGCTTCCTAAATCCATGATCATTTCTTATTCAACTGGAAGAGGGATTTATTCATATCACATATATAAATATTACTCAAGTTGTGAAAAGTACCTTTTGATGTGAAAATCGACATTTTTGATGAAAATCGTCTGTTATTCAATACTTCACATACTCAAATTGCCTTACATACTCTTAATTCTAGTACCGTTTTACGCAAAATCGACATTTGTAGATAAAAACTGCCAATTACTAAGTACAAGAACCATTGGAGTAGAACAACTCTTATTCTTTTTTTCTTTTTCTTTTTTTTTCAAAGTAAAGGTAATAACATTTTCTCAAAAAAATAATCATGAGAAGAGTATTTCAATTATTGACCATAAGTATCACTTATAAATTTAAGTAAAGAGAAGAAATTTTACTAAACTTGGAAAATATAGGTATAATTTTCTCCACTTTGCAAGTTATACGTTCCCATAAATACACAAATTATAATCACATAATAGTCATTTCTAATTTAAATGAGAAAAAAAAGTTTTCAAATCACATACATTTATCTTAAAAGGAGAAGGAATTTGAGTTACTAATGGTATGAAACTTGTTGCCCTTGGATATAATCAAAAAAATATTTTAAACTTTTTGGGGTAAATTTGTAATTTTGGATAAGATTTTGAAAAAATTTTGACAGAATTTTTTTGTAAAATTGGATGAAACTCCCCGTCAGCAAACCCAAGATTTACAATATTTAAGTACAATTTATATTCCATCATCAAGTCAATGTCAATATAAGCACAAATATCACAAGTACCACCCATTTCCTCCTCCACACTGAAAATACATGTTGTCCTCAATGTGTGGGAAAAGAAAAACAATAAAAGATAGAAAAAAGTACTCTCCAGTGCAATGGCTGGGATCCAGATCAACCATGATTCACGAATCTTTACCAAATGATACAAATATCTACTAACACTGTCGAAAAGATCAAATGCAAAAGAAAATGTTAATGTCACCTACATAAGAAAAGAAAAGCTAAAAGATCATAGAAGCAAAGTAAAATGGCAGCTCAAGATGCTAGCCTAACGCCTCCTGCACTAGCGGATCCTTGACCATCATCACTATCTCCAAGACTAGTGCGAGGCTGAGGAGTGATGCCTAAATGATCCTTCATTCGACGCATCCTAACATCATAGGAATCTAGGCGAGTATTGATTCGATCAAGTCGTTCAACAACTTGAGTCTAATGACACCCTAGAATGTCAAAGAGTCACTATCAGTTGGAACGTTGTGGAGGTAGAGATGGCGGTGGTGGGATGGAAGTAGATGGTTCGGCAGAAGTAGAGGGACTAGCAGAACTAGAGGGAATTGTTTCGCATTACTCAGTTTGACCAGCTTGTCTTGATCTATCTCTCCCTAAGCAGGGTAAATTATCCGTCGGAATGCCCATGTTAGTAAGAGTAACAACATTTAACTCGTCCATAGGTCGCACCGGAGCTTGTGGGATACCCTCCAAATTGACGCCTTCCCTTTCAAAAAATAAGGATAGGAGACGTGAAACCCCCAATCGATAGGAAGTCGTACTTCTTTGGACGGCCGTCCTTATGTTGCTAATGATTATATTCAGAAGTGAAATACGAGCATAAGAAAACTCCCAGTTTTAGAACATATAATCAAAGAAGTAGATATCACTATGTCGAACATCTCCTTGTCCACTCTTCTTGGGAATCACATTGTGCGCTATGACAAAAATAATGAGATGGTGTCAATAATTGAACACGCATGCAAGAATGGCCTCTTTCTTAGATGAACGAAATAGTTGGTATTGTAGACCAAATCTTGTCATGGCATGTGAAGGGTCCCAATACCTTCTTTAAATATGGCGATGTAAATCCCTTCTTTAAATCAATGATTGGTCTTTGATTATTGGACTCCAGAATTTGAGCAATTTTGGCTCTAGTAATGGTCAATTGCCTCCCTCGAACAAAAGATCTAATCTCTTCACTACTATGGCCCTTTTTGTTGTCAATATTGACATAGAATTCTTGGACCAAATCGGGGCATATATGGTGAGAAAGAGTAAGAATAGGCGCCCATCCCAATAGTTCAAAAGCCTTCGTAATTCGATAGACGGCATCAATGTCTAGAGCTATGTGCATTTCATATATGAACACCACGTGCTCACGCTTGTCGAACCAATCTTGATTATCTTTGGAAGTGAAGCACTCAACATTATAGTTCGGAGGAGGTGGTCGCCTAGATATGTCTCTTTGCAATCTCCTTTGTTGGGGCACTGGAGATGGTATCCTCTCGACTTCTTCTTCACTAGAAGATTCGCGAATAATAGCTCGTCCTTTTCTTATCATGGAGTATAAAAAATATCGTTAAACTTCTCATACACCTATCTAAAGTATGATACAATCACACATTATACAAGAATTAAATCCTATAAAACATCTAAAAGAAGAATCTTTCCCTTTATGGTAATCGTAAGCATTTTATAGAATTATCATTCATGTTTAGGGATTAAAAGTGGTACAAATAATCACAAATACACGTCTCCATGTCATAAAGAATCAATTAAATATTCAACAATGTCTAATATTATAACATGAGAGACATGACATTAAAATTGCCAAAATCTTGTCGAAAATTGTCAAAATCACCAATTTATTAAAATAGGTAACAAATATGTTTCGATTAATGAAATTAGCAATAATGAAGTTTATAACAATCCTTAATTAGTAATAATAATCCACGTTTAGCCATAAATATGATTAAGCAAAAATTATCTCCATAAATTACAAAATTCAATAAAATTACTCTTTATACACAACGCAGATGCTAAAACGTCATCAACCAATCATTTTTAGTCACAATCATGAATCAAAATGGCTCAAATAACAATCCAAACTACTTTTTCAATTTTATCCAAATATAGCAAATTTAAAATTTTAACAACTAATTAGCCATCAAATTGCTACATTTAAAAATATAAACATGCTTAATCAACCTTAATAAGCATATTAGAGGTAGGGTTGCAAACGAACCGAACCGCTCGCGAGCGGTTCGAGTCAAGCTCAACTCGAACTCGAGCTAGCTTGAATCGAAATCGAGCTCGAACTCGAGCTCAAGATATTAAGCTCGTTAGCTCGTGAGCTCGAGTATATATATATATATATATATATATATATATATTATTTTAAGTATATATATATTTTTAAATTTTTTTATTTTAATAGTAAAATTACATATATATCCTTAATAATTTATTATTTATTAAGAAAAAAATTATTTTATTTATTTTTTAAAAAATAAAAATAATTATTTTTTATTTTTTTGGAGTTCGAGCTCGAGCTCGAGCCCGAGTTCGAGTTCACTAAAATTATGTCAAGACTCGGCTCAATTAGGCCAAAACTTGACTCGACTCGACTCGTTTGCAGCCGTAATTGGAGGCCAAAAATATCAATAAATATCATCAAAAATTCAAAATTAGAAAATGTCAGAAAACTATGGAAATTGAAAAATATCAACTTCTAAAATATGAAATTTTGATGAAGAAATTTATCTCAATCAAGTAGAAGGATGTTTGGTGATGCTAATGATTCAAAAAATCCGATGAAACACCCTCTAATTGGCCTCCAATTGATGAAATTTAGAACCAAGAACCCTAGCCTTCAATTTCTTTAAAGCTGACTTTTTGGTTGTTTTTTTTTTTGAATTTTAATCGGTTAAAAAGGGTTTATGAAGCTTAAAAGAAGTTGGGTTGATATTTGTCTACAAAAAAATAGAGTAAAAGAGAGAATTTGTGAAGGTGCGTGTAAACGAGTAAGCAAACACGGGTGAGAGGTAGGAAGAAGAAGAGAAAATATGGCCTGCGTTTTTTGTTTTTAAAAGCAAAAGATGAAAACGCGATGTGACGACCCGACCTTCTCCTAAGACATACCCTAGAAATTAGCGGATCGCCTGCCTGGTTCTCGCTAGGACTCACTCACTTACAATAACATTCAGTCAATTATCGACCTTCAAGCTCAACTAAGTCGAATGCGATAAAGTACACTCCCGACTTAGAAGGCGAGGGACAATTGAGATACACTTTACACTGAATCATTTAGTAATAATTCATAATAAGCACATTTGTCACGTAATTTCACTTAGGTACACATAAGCAGTTTAACACATAAATTCGGAAAACACTCACCGTTAAAGATCGATTAAGCTTCGCTTTCTGGGTTAAACCCTTGATCACTCTCAATTCCTGAGGTAAAATATAACTACAATCATTCAGGTATTCTTAACGTGAATTCTAATAAGTTTATTTAGAGTTTTAGGATTCTCTAAACATAGTTAAACTAATCCAAGCAATCTAGTACTCTTAAAACTCCCATTTGATTTACACTTTCAAGATTAGGAATTTTATGTACAACCCCAAACATAAGTTCTAAAGTTCTAAAGTGTAATGAGAGAAGTTTTAACCGTTAAAATCTCACCAACTTAAGGATTAAATCACTAGAAACCAAGTTCCTTAGCTTATTAAACAAGATGTGAAATTCCAGGAATTCTTTCTTACATTTCTCTTCGAGATTTATTAAGTTTATTAACTAAGAATGATGAATATATACGTATACACCAAATTTAAAGTCTTGTGAAGTATTTAGACTAAGATTATATCATTTTCAATCCAACTTAAAGAGTAGACCTGGAAAAACTTTTCATTTCTTCTCTCTCGGCCAAATCAATTTCCAATCAAATTTGTTGTTTAAGTTCTCTCAGATTTCATTAGCTTTTCAGGTCTCAAATTCACTAAAATGAACGTGAATGATAGGGTCAAGATGTTATAAGATGTTTTATACAAGATTACAACCAATCATCCTGGAATTTTTTTGAAATATCATAAGAGTTTCAATTCTTCACTCTCTCGGTCAGCAAGACAATTTTCCAGCAATACCACTTCAAAATTTCCACAAAGTTCCATCTTTTACTTGCTTAAAACACTAAACACTGAGTATACATTCTGTCCAGTTTGAACCAAAATAGATATCATATAGTTCCAGCAAGTTATTCGACCAAGAACTGCACACACCAATCTGTCATCAGCTAGCTAAAACATTCAGTAACGTAGCAGTTTAGTACAGGGCATTTCCTCTATAATTTCTTCAGTTTTAACTCTAACTCATCATGCAAAGGATGATTCTTCAGCTACAGAGTATTCTTAACCAGCACACATGGAAGTTTACGGTTAGAGTTCGAAAGAAAAACTGATCAGAAGTTTAACTCTTTCTCTCGGCCAAGCTGGAAAAGTTTTTTCAGGCAGCAATCAGCTTTTAAGCAAGAACTTTCTCCAACAATCCCTTCAGTTTATAATCAAATCTTTCATGCATGAAGAAATCAAGGTTTTATATAATATTTTACAGCTTAGTACAGAATTTTAGAACCAAGATTCGCAAAAAGGAAACTGGTACTTCATTATTTCTTACTCTCGGATGAAGCTGAGAAATTTCCAGCAACCTCTTATCAGTATTTTCAATCCAAATTTCCGGCTTTTCACAAGTTTCTTCAGCTAAACTTCCTATAATACATAAGGCTAACGTATTACATGCATTTCCTATCATTAGTTTCCATTCTACACCGATAACAAGTTGCAACTCAGCATGTAAGCTCTTGGTTCCTACAGGTTTCAGTCCAGCAGCTATGCAGTCTCAAATCAGAGTTTTCCTCAACATGCAGCTTATGTATTCACTTATACTTAATAAGTAAAGGATTATTACCGAATTTTTTTTACCTCCTTTCCTTTAGAATTCAACAGTTGCAGACTGCTCCAGTTTTTAAGCTTCGGTTCCTCCAAATTGCACCAGGTCTCACTCTTTTCCTTCCTTGTGTCCTTCCTCGGTTGAAGCTGATATGTGATGAATCTAACTAAGTTTCTCTTCCTATTCCTCAATTTAGCTCTTGGTTTTGGTGTTTTGAGAAGAAAGAAATGGGTCGATGCCCTGCTTTCTCTCTCGGTTGTTGCTGCCTAAGTAAATGCAGAGCTCTCGCTCACTCTCTCGGTTGGTCTTGAAGTGAGACTAGGAAATAAGCTAAGTCCTCACTTTTCTCTCTCGGTCTTTAACTCCAAAGAAGCTGATCACTCAACTTCCTCTTCAGTCGGTGATTGATAAAACCAAAGTTCTCCACTCAACTTCTACTTCTACAATTCAGGTATCCGGTTGGCTGCATGGTAGTTCTAACCAAGGCTCAAGGTTATTTCTTTTCGGTGGGAAGTGGTAGACAAGAACATATAAGATGCTTCCCTCGGTTCTTCCGCCTACCAACTCTTATTTTTCTTTCGGTTTCATTCCAGAAGGTGATCCTCTCGGTTGCATGGTTAATTGCTCAAGCTTTAGGGTTAAAATGATCTTTTAACTTTGGTTTATTTGTTTGCCATGAGTCCGAAATTTTATTATCTCACACATTAACTCCAAATTTCATTTATTCTAATTTGTATATATCTTGAAAGATTTTGTTTATATCGATCTAGTGATTTCCACACAATTAGCTTTAAGAAAAATTAATTAATCATGTAACTTATTCAACTATATAATATATTCAAATGGCCCAAATTACAATATACATATCATATGTTTATTTGATTCATATTCATTTTTCTTTTTACACCATTCTATCATTTTGCTTATCATTTTATTTATTTATTATATCATTTTTTTCCTAAATTTTCAATTCAATTAGGCATTTAATTTACCCATTCATTTGTTACATATAATATTTCTAATAGCAGATTAAATGTAATGAAATAAATTCAAAGTATACACATAAATTTTCGAGTTCTCACACACGACCCTAGTCGCGTTTCTAGGATCGCGTTTTCTGGTTGGATATAGCAGATTCTAAAACGTAGGCAAAGGAAACGGGCCATACTCACATTTCATAGCCTGCGTTTTCAATTTTTTTATCCAAGCTAAAAACGCAGGGCAAAACGCGGGGTGAGGTCGCGTTTTTGCCCACGTTGTCTTCAAATTTTCTTGAAAATTTGATAAAACGTGATCATAAAATGCAAGGCTAGCCCGCGTTTTAGTGGGTATGTTTTATGCTCTGCACTTTTAGTGAAAAAATTGCTGCAATTTTCTAAAAATCATGTACATGACCACAATTTCTATAATACACCCTAGATCATTCGTATATGAAAATAACACATTCACGCACATGTAAAATGATTTAAACATGCATTCTAACATTCTTTAACGCATAAAAAATCACAATTACTCAATTTGAAGTATTGAGATCATTGATCAGATTTCGCTTTTTCACCTCATTTGGCCGCCTTTGCTTTTGTTTCCCAATCTTGCAAATGAAAAACAACAAAACAACTTAAATACATAATTTAAACATAAAATCACACCAAAATAACATAAATTTAAACAAATATTTGGTTGCCTATCAACAAGCGCTTCTTTATAGTCATTAGCTTGACTATTTCACCTCATTTTTCAAGGAGACTTTGTTAAAAAATAATCCACCATTTTTGGAGGTGGTGGATCATTAAAAGGCGACTAAACAACCAAAGCCAGCTCCGAAGATAGTTTAGAATCATTAGCTAATAATTCACTTTCTAATTCTCAAGGTAAAGATGCATTAGCTAACCTTTCTATTGCTAATTCCTAAGATGGTTTAGATTCATATTGGACACATTTAGATTGATAATCATAAAAATATGGTGAATCATTATATGCACATTGATTATCCCAACCGTAAGTATAAGAATTACCCCAATTAGGACCATTTTAATCAAAACAATGATTGCAATGCCCCAATTCATCATAATAATCCATATTTTGTGCTTGCATGCATTCATAAGTAGCAAGATAACCTCCACACAAGTCACAAATCATATGATTAAAATTAAAAATATTAACATTCCTCTTTTGCTCAAGCATATGTGTAATAGTGTCCAATTAAATTTTTGACGTTATAACATCAAGTTTAGTTTTTAAACTTCTTAAACCATCTTCAAATGACATACTTTCAGTAATTTTTTGGTTACTTCTATTCAAGGAGCTTTGCATTGGGTAACAATCCATTGCCGATATTCCACTTCTCAAACATTGTCCCCTCATATTTTCTACTCTCCTTGAATCTCTAAACATGCTTTTAAAGTAATTCAAAAATAAGTTTAGTCAAGAAGAATAGATGATTGGATTTATATAAAAATAAGACACTAAACATAAAATAAAAGACTCAACAATACACTAAATACAACAATTAAGACACTAGACACAACAAAACAAGAAAAATAAGTAAAAGTGTCTAAATTAATAAAGTAGTTTTTAGCACTGATATTGACAAAATCTTCCTCGATAATAGCGCCAAAAACTTGACGAGCGTGGGGTATACATATAATAATTAGCTCATTCCATAGTCAAATTTTATATTTATAAAATCTTAAATACCCCACATGTGATTTTTCGTAAGTATACGAGTCGTAATTGAGTATTGGGTATTAAGGGTCGAACTCACGAGGAAGAATGTCAATTACCTATATTTTTTGAATTTCTTTATTATTTAGACTATCACAAGTATTAGATATTAAATCTATACTATAAACATGAGATAAAAATAATAAAAATACTAATAGAAAGATCCTAGAGATATAGAATTCCTTACTACTCTTGCAAATGATATTACCGTTTAAATGAATGCTATTATCTTGACTAGTGATACCGTAATTTCATAACGTGATTTCCTAATATACGTGATACCCGCTTTTGCCGATGTACCAACTATACCTATAGTTAATTCATACTTACTTTTGTGGTTATGAAATTAACCACAAGTTCATTGTTGTTATGAAATTACATGAAACAAGTTACTAAAATCACAAAGGTGCACCTCTACTTTCGTGAGTGTACTCCCTAGGTTTATCATTTCGTTAAATTAGTGTTAAATTTTAATTTTCATGGCGAACTTAATATCTTAAGATTATCATAATTAATGGCCAGTTAATCATGATTAGATAAGCAAAAGTGATAAATAAGTTGTTCAAAATAATATTATCAAATAACCAAGTAAATATCAATAACAAGATATAGAAAGTTCATCCATAACTCTAGACATAAACTTTAATTAAACATGAAGGTAAACACTAAACTTCTATTATAGCTAAACATGAATTCAATTACAAAAGAGAAAGTGATAGCAGAGAAGTCACCCTTGTCATATGAGTTTCAAACTTTCTATTTTTGCTCTTCAAATCTTCGTCCAAATTTAACTATAAGTACAAGAAGTATAAACTACACTAACTATACTATACTAACCTAACTAATAAACTAAGAAAATTCTAGTAAAAACTACATTTTTTGTAAGTTTCTCTTGCCTTCTAAAGTTTTCAAAATGTTCCCCAAAGGTCTCTATTTATAGAGAATTTAAGAGTTAAAATGAGTTGTTTCTCGTTGGCATTTTTTACTCTTGAAACTCTCATAGGTTGCTTCTCGAAGTTTCCATGTTAATCTAATCGTTTCCAACCGGAAACTTCACAGAAAAAGTGGTCAAAAAGATTGAGTGAAAAGATCATAAGTTACAGAGCAAGTTGTTGCTGAAATCCACTAAAACGCGGGCAAGAAAACACGGTCTAGCTCGCATATTGACCCCCTGTTTTGCTCTTTTTGTAGGTTTGCTCATTCTGGGCAGATTTCATTCTTGCTCTGTTTTTATACCAACTTCCACTGATATTTTCTTGATGATGGAGGCTGAACTAACTCTTGCACAAAACATGAAAATTATAGTTTTTTGAGTTAGCTTTCTAATGCCTCAAGAATCATCCAATGTGGAGCTTTGTAGAATGAGTAATTACCAAAATATCCTCGACTAGTCAGAACTTTGTTTCAGCTTTTAACCATGAAAATGCATTTCTATATTTTGACTTTTTTGACTAGGAAAATGACTAAGCTGGACTTTGATGTCTCATACCAAATGTAGATCCATTTTTTATCTTCAAAATGGTAGAATAATCACCTCAATCCGTTACTTGTAACTCAAGATATAGCTAAAATACCATAAGATGTCAAAACTGGAAAACTCCCTTCTTATATACTAAGTTGCATTTCATCTCTTGTACTACATATTCTCTGTAAAATCACTTCAAATCATTATCAATCCTCCAATTATCTTCTCAATTCATGCCATTTGATGTTTGAATTCTTAAACCTACAAAAAACATGAAGTTTTTCCTTTTAAAATCCATAGAAATATAATTTTTATACTTTAACCACAAAACGCATATTTTCACTAGCATCCTAACTAATTAACTATAAAATTAATTAAAAACACACCAAAACTAATTAATAGAATACACTAAAAACATGTAAAATACACACTTATCACTCAACAAGGAGCTGATGGCGATGAAGATGGAGATGCTCAAGAAGCTCTAGTGACAAGGGTTTTTCTTCTCTCCGCCTCTTTATCTTTGTATTGGACTCTAAATTTTGCTGATACAAGTTTTGGATATTATGTTTGTGATGTTGTTTTAAAGTTTATATTTTGGGTATTTGGTTGAATTGTCTATGATTGCTATGTATTGATTTCTTGATTATTTTGGACTATTATCTTGACTGACTTATTTAGCACTTTTGTTCTCAAAATCATGATTAACTAGCCATTCATTATGATAATCTCAAGGTGTTAGATTCACAATGAAGTGTTTTGTAGTAATTTCATAGAAGTAAATGAATTTATGGTTGATTTCATAACCACGAAAATAGGTATCGATTAGCTGTAGGTATAGTTGGTACACCAAAGAAAGCGGGTATCACATACATAAGAAAATTACGCCATGACTTAACCAAGATTTTAGTACTCAATTAGTTGAAAACTTGCACTAGCATGAGTAGATAGGGATTCCATTTCCCGGGGAGCTTTCATTTGTATTTTCTTCCCATTAGTAGTTTAGATTTGTTGGTAGTCTAAATAGAGAAAAACATTAGTAGTGCCGGTAATTGTTTATCTTCCTTGTGGATTCAACTCTAATTACCTTATACTCGCCCACGACCCATATACCAGCGAAAAATCCCGTGTGGTGTCATTGAGGAGATTATAAATTTAAAACTTGATTGTGGATTGAGTTTTATTGTTATATGCATACCTCGCACATGTCATCTGTCAACACTTCCAACCCAAATGATGAGATTCTACCATACACCAAATTTTAATTAAACCTAAACACCCCGTTTTCTGCAAGTATACAGGTCGTTTATTGAGCATAGGGGATATCAGGAATCGATCCTACAGGGAAGAGTGTCCATTAACGATGATTTTTAAATTTCTTTATTATTTAGACTATCACAAGTACAAGAAATTAAATCTATACTATGAAATAAAAGTAATACAAATAATAATAGAAAACTCCTAGAGGTGTGAAATTTTTCACTACTCTTGCAAGTGAAATCACCGGTTAATTAAATATTATTATCTTGGTTAATTATGGCGTAATTTCCTAATGTATGTGAAACCTACTCTCATAATGAATCAATTATACGTGTAATTAAACCATACCTAATCTCGTGGTTATGAAATTAACTACAAACTCATTTCTTCTATAAAATTATATGGAACAAGCCACTAAAGTCACAAAAGTGCACCATTACTCTCGTGAGTGTACTCCCTGAGTTTAGCATTACCTTAAATTAGTGTCAAATTCTAATTCTCATTGTAAATTTAACACCATAAGATTATTACGACTAATGGTCAGTTAATCATGATTAAAAAAGCAAAAGTGATAAATAATTTGCTCAAAATAATATCATCATTTAATCAAGTAAATATCACGAACAAAATATAGAAAGTTTATCCATAACTCTAGGCATAAACTTTAGGTAAACATGAAAGAAAAGACTATACTTGTATTATTGTTAAATATGAACTTAAATACAAAAGAGAAATGATAGGAGAGAAATCACCCTTATCATATGAATTACAATCTCTCCATCTTGCTCCTTAATTCTTCATCCAAATCTAACTATAAGTACAAGAAGGAAAAACAGCACTAACTATACTATACTAATGAACTAAGAAAAACTAGTGAAGACTACATTTTTGGCAGTATCTCTAATCTTCCAAAGTTATCAAATAAGCCCTCCAAAGGCCCCTATTTATAGAGAATTCAAGATCAAAATGAGTTGTTTCTAGTTGGCAAATTTGCTTCTTGAAATCACTAAAAGTTGCTTCTTCAAGTCTCTACACTTTTCTTTACAGCTACAGCTGAAATTCTTAGTTGGGGAATAAATGAAAAAGTTATGTAAATAGAGAACAAGTTGATGAGCAAGTTGTAGAAAACTGGAAAGAATACGTGACCTCTGGAATACGTGAGTTGGAGCTCACGTATTATCCCACATTTTCCTCTTTTGCAGGTTTTCTCAATCCTAGTCAATCTTCAACTTTGTTTTTTTTTTTTTTGCATCAATTTTAATTGATATTTTCTCGATGATGATGCCTGAAATGCTATTGTATAAATATGAAAGTTGTAGTACTTTGAGTTAACTTTCCAATGCTCAAGAATAATCCATTTTGGAGCTCTGTAGATTGATAAATGACCAAAATACCCTTGATTGGTCAATTCTCTTTTTCAACTTTTGATAACAAAAAGATGGCTGACCGTATTTTGACATTTTAACTAGAAAAACTCATGAATTGGATTTCAATATCTTCATACAAAATATAGAGCTATGTGTTAGATTTAAAATGATTCAGGAATCATCTCAATCCAATATTTGTAACTCAAAATATAGCCAAAATACCAATAGGTGTTGAAACTATCAAACTCCATTTCTTTCATACTAAGTTGCATTTCATCTTTTGAACATTTGCACTTCATATTCTTTTTAAATCACTTGAAATCATCAACAATCATCCAATTATCTTTCCAATTTACTCCATTTGATGATTGAATCATTAAAACCTAAAAAAACATGAAGTTTTCACCATTATAGTCCGTAGAAATGCAATTCTTCACATTTAAACCATAAAATGCATACTTTCACTAGAAACTTAGTTCATTAGCTATAAAAATGAATAAAATACACCAAAACTAAATAATAAAACACATCTAAAACGCTTAAAATATACACTTATCAAATTCCTCCACACTAGAACTATTGTTTGAGCTCAAGTAATTAAGAATTACAAACCAACAATAATTTAATATTTTGAAATGAAACAAATGTGCGCAATTCAAAAATTTTCCGCAAAATAAGGTAAATAACCATTATGCAATCACTCAATTAAGTTCAAGTACTCGTAATATTAAGTAAAGAAGAATCAATTATAACTAGTTCAATTCAATTCCGCATCCTTTTCCAATTTCACAAGCAAGTAATTTCTATTGTCAATAAAAATGTTTCATAAACCCATGATCATCTTTTTCTTTCAAGTTTAAAGAGGGATTTATTTACGTTTTGACGTGAAAATTGACATTGTTAGATAAAGATCGCTGGTTACTCAATACTTCACATTTTCAAGTTACTTTGCATACTCTTAATTCAACTACCGTTTTACATGAAAGCCAACATTTTTAGATGAAAATTCTCGATTACTAAGTACAAGAACCACTGGAGTAGAACAACTCTTATTCTCTTTTGTTTTCTTTTTTCTTCTTCTTTTTTTTTGTTTTCGTTTTAAAATAAACAAAGATAATAAAGTTTTCCTCAGAAGAATAATCATGAGAAAAGTATTGCAACTATTGACCATATTTATCACTTAATTATGTAAAATTAAGTAAATAGGAGAAATTTTATCAAACATGCAAAATGTAGGCATAATTTTCTCCACTTTACACGATATACTTTTCTAAAAATGTAAAAATTCTAATCGCATAATAGCTATTTCAAGTCAATGAGAAAAGAAATTTTCAAATCACATATATTTATTTCAAAATTAGAAAGAATTTGAATTGCTAATGGTATGGAACTTATTGTCCTTGGATAAAATTGAAAAATTGAAAATATTTTGGGGCAATTTTGTAAATTTTGACAAGATGTTGCAAAAATTTTGACAAAGTTTTTTCTTATAAATGGATGAACTCCCTCCCAACAAATCCAAGTTTGAAAAATTTCCAAGTATAATAACATTTCCAAGCATAAGTCCAATATTTTAAACCAACAAGTTAATCACATATAATGTATATAATTTTAATTCTCCCTCCTCCCAACACTTAAAATATACATTATCCTCAATGTGTAAAAAGAAAAATCAAGATAAAGAAAGAAATACTCCCCTATTGATGTGATTGAAGTGTTCAAATATGAAGTTTCACAATTCATCATGAAATTTATGATCCATTTGCTGCAATTCTACGAAAAGGAAATTTCATGAATTCCACGTATAACCATTAGTAATAGAAACCTAAGAAGTGAAAATGAGAAATAAACTACTATGATTGAAGAAATACAAAGGCAACAACAAAGGCATTAATAAATATAAAACGGTGATCCATGATTCTACGCTTTTATCTTGGTGATGTACCCAAATAAAATTGATAAGAAACTTTTCAACGTACAATGAAATACTTCACTTAACACATTTTGTCTTTTCATCCTAAATACCTTACTTTTCACTTATAATGCATACATCCTCCTCTAGGTATTTATAGGATCACCGTATTATAACCATTAGGAGGAAAGTCAAACCATGGATAATATACCATGCACATATGCAATTTTCATTCCTAATATTCCACTCAAATTACTAAATTCTTCATATGTTTAAAATTTATCATCCAATCACGCTCTATATGAAGATCAAGTTACAAACTTTCATTTAAATGCATCATATTTCTTACTAGATAAACTAGCCATTCTCTAAAGTTTCAAATTCAAATTTTCTAAAATGTCACCATACAATGAATGTATACATGTAAGCATCATAAACAAGGCATAGTTTGAAAATTTGAACCATCCAATTATACTTAACAATATTCCAAAACCAATTACCACATTGATCATGAAATAGGAATATGCATAAATTGAAACATTGCATAGATAATCATGTTCCCACACTTGATCATCTAGACATGTTTAAAACTGTTAAATAAGTATAATGGGATTTATATACATCAACAAATAACATAACAAATTCACTATTCAAAGTGTGTCAATAAACTCAAAAAAATGTGCAAATGGTGAATTTTAAAATATCAACTTAAGTATTTTAAGAAACTTATCTTAAATTGGTATAGTGATCTTTGGTGATTCAAATGATACAAAAAAACCTATAAAATACCCTCTAATTGACCCCTAATTTACAAAATTAGAAACTACGAAACCTAACCTTCAATCTCTCAAAAATCAATTTTTGAGATGCTTTATGTGAATTTTAATCGGTTAAAAAGGTTTTATAAAGGTCAAAAGACGTTTGGTTGATGATTTCTTGTAAGAAAATGGTATATAAAAGAAGATTTGTAAAGTGTGCGTTTGTGTGAATGAAAAATGTGGGTTTAGGAAGAAAGGAAGAAGGGAAGAAGTGAATTGCAACCTGCATTTTGTGTCTTTAAATAGAGAAACGAATACATGACCTGAAAATGTGTGTTGGAGCTCACGTTTTCAAACTTGTGTTTTCTGTGTAAATTTTACGGAAGACAAAATGTGAGCTGATGAAAACGTGAACTGTGCCACGTTTTTAGAGGTCACAATTTTGTGTTAATTTTACGAAACACAAAACGTGAGCTGATGAAAACATGAGTTGAGCCACATTTTTAGAGCCTGCGTTTTTTGCTTCGCAATTTTTTTGCAAAAAATTGAACTTTAAAAAATTACACACTTCACCCCAATTTCTCAAAATGCATTATAGATTATTCTTTTGTCAAAATAATCAATGTGCGTACATATAAAATAATCAAAACATGCATTCTAAATCTATATAACAAATAAAAAATAACAATTACTTAAATTGAAGGGTTTCGTTCCTTGATTAAAATTTGCTGTTTTCACCACATTTGGTCACCTTTGTTTCTATTTCCCATTTCTATAAAACAAACATAATAAAATGATATTAATACGTAACTAATCTAAAATCACATTAAATTGAAATAAAATATTAAAATATTGGGTTGCCTCCTAACAAACACTTTTGTTTATAGTCGTTGGCTCGATTATTTCACCTTATTTTTCAAGGAGACTTTGTTAATGAGTAATCCACCCTTAGAGTATGAGGTGGATCAACAAAGGGTGGTTCAATAACAAAAGCCGCATGTTCTAATGATAAGAGAGATGGAAGTGGCTTACCAATCTCAAGTGATTCATAGATATTATTTTGAATGTGCATCACTTGAGAACTCACTAAAGGAACATCCATATAACCCTTTTGAGTGATGATATCTTTAGAATCTACTCGTTCAAAACACTCCTTAAGAGGGTTAAACATGAATCATTGACACCAATTTCTTGAGATTCAAATTTAGTTCCAAGGATATTATCTTGTGAAATGGATACTTTTTATTGAAACAACACTTAGGATCATCATTTTGATCAAAATGCAAACTACTTTCACATGCAACATTTCCACCATTCACAATAGGGATAACTTGCATATTATTAGAAGATATAATTTCACACAAAACATGCAATTGGTCTTGAATTGTCTCAAAGTGAGAAGTTAGTTCATCTAACCTATCGTCAATTCTATCAAAACGGTCAAAAGTCACATTAGCTACCTGTTCTAAATTTGAATCAATTTGATTAGCTAACCTTTCTATAGCTACTTCCCAAAATGGTTTTGATTCAAGTTGGGCATAGTTGGGTTGATAATCATAAAAACATAAGCATCATTTTATGTACATTACTTATCCCAACTATAAGTATAAGAAATACCCCAACTATGGTTGAATTGATCAAAAACAAGAATTATAATACCCAAATTTATCATAATAATCCACGTTTTGCACTTGCATACATTCATAAATAGCATGATAACCTTCAAACAAGTCACAAATCACATAATTAAAATTGAAAGTATTAACATTCTGCTTTTGTTCAACCATATTTGTAACGGTGTCCAATTGAACTTTTAATGTTATATAATCGAATTTAGCCTTTAAACACCTTAAGCTATTATCGAAAGACATACCTTTGGCCATTCTTTAATTACTTCCGTTGTTGTAGTTTTGAAAATTGTAATCCATTGCCGAACTTTCTTCTCTTAAGTTTTTATCCTCTTTTGGTTACTATCCTCCTTATAACCTAAAAATGCTTTCAAATAATTTCACAAGCAAGATTAATCTAGAAGAATTGTTTAAAGACACAAACAAAAATGAGACATTAAACAAAAATAAATGACTCAACAAGACACAAAAAATGACAATTAAGACACTTGACACAACAAAACAAGAAAAATAATTAAAAATGTCTAAACTAATAAAGTTATTTTAGCATCGATATTGAACCAAATCTTCCTTGACAACGGTGCCAAAAATTTGACAAGATTCTATCATGCATCAAATTTAAAAAAAAAAAAAACCTAAATACCCCGTTTTCTACAAGTATATAGGTCGTTTATTGATTATAGGGGATATTAGGTGTCGATCTTACAGGAAAGATTGTCAATTACCAATAGTATTTTAACTTCTTTATTATTTAGACTATCACAAGTGCAAGAAATTAAATATACACTATGAATATGAAATAAAAGTAAGACAAATAATTATAATAAGCTCCTAGAGGTACGGAATTTCCTACTACTCTTATAAGTAAAATCACTGGTTAATTGAATGTTATTATCTTGGCTAATTATGGCATAATTTCCTAATGTATGTGAATTACCTACTCTTATAGTAAATTAACTATACTTGTAAATAAGCCATACCTACTCTCGTGGTTATGAAATTAATTATATTCATTTCTTTTATGAAATTACGTGGAACAAAAACCCACAAAGGTGCACCTCTACTCTCGTAAGTGTACTCCCTAGATTTAGCATTTTCTTAAACTAGTGTCAAATTCCAATTCTTATGGCAAGTTTAACACCTTAAGATTATCACGACTAATGCCCAGTTAATCACGATTAGGAAGGTAAAAACGATAAATAATTTGTTTAAAATAATATTATCAATTGATCAAATAAATATCACAAATAAAATATAGAAAGTTCATCCATAACTCTAGGCATAAACTTTAGCTAAACATGAAAGAAATGAAAGAAAAAGCCATACTTGTATTATAACTAAACATGAATTCAAATAAAAAAAAAGTGATAGAAGAGAAATCACCCTTGTCACATGAGTTACAAGCTCTCCATCTTACTTTTTAATTCTTCATCCAAATCTAACTATAAGTACAAGAAGGAAAAACTACACTAACTATAATATATTAATGAACTAAAAAAAATTAGTGAAAACTACATTTTTGGTAGTGTCTGTAGCCTTCCAAAGTTATCAAAGAAGCTTTTCAAAGGCCCTTATTTATAGAAAATTCAAGCTCAAAATAAGTTGTTTCTAGTTGGCAAATTTGCCTTTTGAAATCACCAAAAGTTGCTTCTTGAAGTCTCTACACTTTTCTTTGCAGTTACAATCGAAATTCTGAGTTGGGGAATAGCTGAAAAAGCTATGTGAATGGAGAAAAAGTTGATGAGAAAGTTGCAGAAATAAGGGAGAATACATTGCCTTTGGAATACGTGGGTTGGAGCTCACATATTACCCCACCTTTTCCTCTTTTGCAGGTTTTTCTCAATTCTGATCAGTCTTTAACTTTGCTCTTTTTTTGCACCAAATTTCACTGATATTTTCTCAATGATGGAGGCTGAACTAGCTATTGTACAAAACATGAAAGTTGTAACTCTTTAACTTAGCTTTCCAATGCCTTAAGAATCATCCAATTTGGAACTCTGTAGGCTGAGAAATGACCAAAATACTTTTGACTAGTCAATCCCTTATTTTAGCTTTCGACAACAAAAATAGCCGACTGTATTTTGACATTTTGACTAAGAAAACACATGAACTTGATTTCGATGTTTTCATATGAAATGTAGAGATAGGTGTCAGATTCAAAATGGCTCAAAAGTAGCTCAATTCGATGCTTGTAACTCAAGATATAACTAAAATGCCGATAGGTGTTAAAGCTGTTAAACTCCATTTCTTTTATACTAAGTTGCATTTCATCTTTTGAACATTTGCACTTCATATTCTCTTTAAATCATTTCTAATCATCAACAATCATCCAATATTTTTTCAATTTACTCCATTTGATGATTGAATCATTAAGAACTACACAAACATGAAGTTTTCACCACTTTAGTCCATAGAAATGCAATTCTTCACATTTAAACCATAAATGCATACTTTCATTAGAAACTTAGTTCATTAACTATAAAAATGGATAAAACACACTTAAAACACTCAAAAATTCACCCTTATCACCAAGCTTCTACCAGCTTCCCATCCTCTTTCCTAGCAGCCACTCTCCATTCTCCACTCTCCATCCTGCTTTCCTCTTTTTTATATCCAATGTTGCATCAGTATCAAGCAAATGAAACCTTGAGGTGGCAGGATCCATCTGTTTCTTTTCTCATCAGCTCTTTTTCCTTCATCGTCTATGTTCTTGCTACTTGAATTTGTCTCATTGTACTCCAACCATTTCTGTACTGCTTTGTCAATGGTTTTATCAGGACATTTCATTTCTCTTTGGAACTTCATCTGATTTCTAGATTTCCATATTTGCCAAGAGTATGTTGATGGTAAGGGCTATATGGTCCCTTCATTCAGTTCTCCTTTTTGTCTCCATAATACCATTCCACCAGAGCCAAAATTTGTTTCTACAATCATACAAGCCATCCCATTGAATTGGTGCTGCGTTCCATATTTGTTCTGCGTGCTTGTAAAAGAATAACACGTGTTCCAAGATTTCTGTTTCTTCTCCATAGTAAAAGCATCTGTTCTCCCTCTTGCCTATCCTACTTTTGACAACTTCACCAATAGGCAGAATTCCATGCTAACACTTCCAGATGAAATGTTTAAGTTTATGTTTAATATCAAGACTCCATATGAATTTCCAAGCACCAGTATTGCCTTTAGCTCTACTGCTTTCCTCCACTTTTTGCTTTGCTAGTTCCTTCTCTTTTGGTATCTCTCTGGCAAGCATGTATCCTATTTTCACACTGTACTCTCCTAACACTATATAGGGCTACACAATTCTATCTTTGCTTCCATACATGCTGATAGGGATGTTCTTAATCTTCCAACAATCCTCTTCATCAAACATGGAGTATAGTATATTAACGTTCCAATTCCATCCTGTATTAACTCAGAAACTTTTCTCACTTGACAACTTGGTGTTTTTCTAGTTGTTACCCTCCCTGTCCCTTGATCAGGAATCTATCTATCCCTCCAGATATCAATACTCTGACCATCTCCTACTTTTTTTCCTAGTTTCCCTCTCTAATAGCTCCCTTGCACTTAAAATGCTTCTCCACATCCATGAATCCCCATTCTTTTGTTTCATTGTCCAAATAGATTCACCCTTGAAATATTTCCCCCTTAAAACTTTTCTCATCATGAGATTTGGCATAGTGATTATTCTCCTCAATTGCTTAGCTGACATTGCAATATTGAAGTCTTGAAGATCTCTGAATCCTAACCCCCTTTTGCCTTTAATCTTAGACAATTTCCTTCACTCTACCTAGTGAATCTTCTTATTTCCCTCATTACTTCCCCACCAGAAATTAGCCATCTCTTTGGATATATTCTTACATAGAGCTTTTGGTAAGTTGCAGCATACCATAGCATAAGTAGGCATTGATTGTGACGACCCCACTTCTCTTTAGGGCGAACCCTAGGGTTTCGGCGGGCTGCCTGTCTAACTCTCGCCAGTACTCGATACAAGTCAAGATTTATAGCTTAGAACTAAACAACCAGTAAGAAAACTAATATAAAAAAAAGTCGCTTCCTTCAATAGTCATCCAATTCTACATCATAATATTTCCAAAAGTTACATCAAATTTTTTCAAAATACAACCACCAAAAGTTGACTAAATCATTTACATCCCCAATTCAACCAAAAGACAATCAAAGCTAGGTTCTTCAAAATCTTTCCACTTCAAGCTCCTGCTAAGGAAAACAAACTTACGGGGGTGAGCTAACACTCAGTGAGGCCAAGAAAGGAAACAGACAAGCAAACAAGTACAACAAGTATTAAACTTATAGCAGAAAGGCAGTCACATAGTATTCATGTAATTCACAAAAAAAATCAAGACACAATCATTAAAGGATACGGAAGTTCTCAGGAGCTAACTCCACACTGCTTCGCCAAGGTCTTGATCCAAAATTTCAAATGTTGACACTCTGTCAACCGAACAAGTATCAAGTTCGTAGAACCCCACTTTTCACCAAATTTCAGTCCACCGTTACACCCCCTACCGGGCCCGAACGTCACACAAGTTTTTGATATTACTCGAGTATATCCAAGTCAAGTATGTGTCCAAGGTTCACCAAACTCCTCAACCAAGCTCTTGCTGGCTTGAGTTGAATGGCTAGCCATTGGTTTTGGACGTCCCCACAAGTTCAAGTATAAGTCGACGAGATTGCTCTCAAATCGATGCCAAGTCAATCACAAGTATAATTGTCAAATACGAGCAGGTCAATTATCAAGTCAAGTAAAAGAGAACGAGTGCGATAAAGTACACACTTTTCTCGACAAGTCCAATTCACATATTCAACAAGAAGTAGTTCAAGTATTATGCAACAAGTCATGCACTTTACACTCACCAATTTCAAAAGCAAGTGAGCAAGAAATTCCTTTAAAGTTTCTCGTCGGGATTCCTTTCGAACCCTTCTTGAGCACCTGAAGAAATATTAACCAACCATCACTCACGGATATCCTAGATCACTTGGCATACAAGGAAGAAAATTCGTTTGCTTAGAACTTAGGACAACGCCTCAAAAGTGTTTTACTCCTTCGAAAACCAAAATTCAAAAATGAAGGTTTAAAGTCACAAGAGAACTTGTATCATCTATGAAATCAATTTTGAATTGAACTATCAATCTCAAAAGGAAGTCGGAAGTTCATAAAAGTTCATTTTGTTAGAAATCAGAAATTTTCAGCTTTACGCGACAACACTTGAAAATTCATATCTTGAGTTCGGTAAGTTCAAAAATTGGAAACTTTATACTGTTGGAAACTAGATTCAAGGTACTAAAATTTTCAGAACACTTTTCTCAAATTCCAATCAGAAATCATTCGAATCTCAGCTCAAACTTGCTGTTTTATTAAAACAGGGCAGAAACAATCTTGATTTTTAGTAAAGTTTGAAAATACGGCAAAATTCACAGGGATTGAATTAGCCTCTGAAATTTATAACATAGAAAGAAATTCAAGTCAAGTTTCAAACACAACAAGCATAAGTCAATCCAGATTTTCCAACACCAAAATACAATAGCTTTAAGAAAACTGATTTTTGGAAACCTATTCCGCGGATTCGTAGTCATAAAGCTTTGGCATAGTTTAGAAATCAGGCTATAACTAATGCTACACAAGTTGAAATTGGAAATGGTTTATGGCATTGAAAACTATATTCAAAATGCTATAAATCATCAGAAAAAATCGTGTTCAAACTCTTTTCACAAGAGGGACAAAATTGAGTCACAAGATGCAACTGTATAATTTTCTCGGGTAAACAGGTGAAGCAAATTAGTCCAATTTGCCATTTCGCTACTGCTCACTCAAAACGAATTAGCAGGGAAATTTTATACCGTTGGAAAGCTCTTGGTGTCTAGTTTCAAATGCTACTAACAGCACTTGATTTCAACTTTTGTACAAAGATTTATGAGCAGTCAAAGAGCCCCTGGTCAGCTGGCCTGGGCAACTTTTCCAATTTTCTTTCTTTTCTCAAAATTCAAGTTTTACCCAACCAATTGAAACAATTTTTGAGAGATAGCTTTTACCCACACAATACAACATATAACAAGCATTTTTACAACCATTTTAGTAACAAAATTCGAAATTAAAGCACCGAGATAACTCAGAAAAATTTTGGCAGCACCCTTCCCCTTCATCTTCAAGTTTCTTTTCAACTTTCAATCCAACAACCAAGCTATAATCCACAAGAATACAATCAAACAAGCAAGAATCCTCAAGTCCTCTACCTAAAAGTTCACCTCAAGACCACTACCTAGGATATAAAGCAAGAAACAAGAGTTTCCTCAAGTCCTCTAGTTTAGGTTTTTGGTTAGAGTTTTCAAATCCATGCAACAACCACTAACCATTACTAATTTTTGAAAAATTAAAGATCAAAGGGTGTGAAATTGGTTACCTCTTCAAGGCTTCTTGAACCCCTGGGTAGAGCCAAGGTTTTTCACCAACAATCCACCAAAACCACCACAAGATAGCAACTTTCCTCTAGCTAGAGCAATATCCAAAGGTCTTGAGGGTTGGGTCTGGATCTTTGAGCAAGATTAAGGCAAAAGGTTGAATCTTTTCCTTCCTCCTTTTGAGCTCCCAAATTCGGCCAAGATAGAGAGTGTGTGTGAGGGAGTTGAAGTTTTTGATTTGTGGTGAAAAGATAAGAAGAAAGGTAGCCTTTTGTTAAGTGAGAAAGTCAACTTTGACTAGTGGGGTAATAGTGTCATGCACTACCAATTTCCTTATTGTTTGCTACACTTAAATACTAATCCTTCAAGGTAGTTCCTCTAACACTACAATTACTCATTCTTATTAGTCTAAAATTAATTCTCCAAATATCCGATTAGTCATGCCGGTGTGACTTTTGAAAACTTTTGACGTGTAAGCGATAAAAATATAATTTAAGTAAAATTCATGCTAAAGTAATAAAATTAAATAACACCAAATGCAAATAATTTTAAAATAGGCTAAATTAAGAATAATAATATGAGTCCTCATATCGATAAAGCAACTGATTTCAATAGCACTTCCTTTCTAGCATTAATTAGGAACTTTTCCTTCCATCCACTTAGTCTATTTAAGATCTTCTCCTTGGTGTAGTTAAACACTTGCATTTTAGACCTCCCAATGACCATTGACAAACCTCAGTACTTACTTTGTTTGACTTGATTCATCCTACCAAATATACTTAGAATCTCATCTCTCCTTCCTTCATCTGTGTAACGACCCCACCTCTCCCTAGGGGGTACCCAAAGATTTGGCGGACCGCCTGCCCAATTCTCACCAGAACTCACTCATTTACTTCAATCAACTCTCAAGATTTAACCGTTCAAGCCTTCAAAAATAACATTTAAGTTCTACAATTCAACCAAAATTCAAACTTATTTACAACCCAAAAGCCAAATGTGACATACAACATCTAATGTCAAAATATATTCTATCTACCAAAAGTATAAGTACAAGACAGTTGTACACACTAGTTCACACTTAATTGATCCGGCCTCCACTTCTGTAAGAAAAACAAATCTAAAGGAATGAACTAAAAGTCCAGTGAGATTCCCAAACAAGTAGTTAGATAGATAAAATATGGAAGTATTACATTTAACAATTTGCACACTTTGTACAGTAATAAACAGTCATTCAAAAAACAAACATTGAATCATTGGAAGGATACGTGCTCACTTGGAGCCATTCATTTATTCAGTTATTCAGTCATTCAGTTTCCAACCATTTCTCCCTTATTCATCCAACATGTAAAAACATTTGAAAATAAAACTCCAACAGTGATCATTTCATTCAGTCAGACATGTCATTCATTGCATTTCATTCACTAGCCAGTACTCCATCAGACTTTGTGGTCATACTATAGTATACCAAAACAGTGGCCTAGTGTGACGACTGGAAAAATTTCCTTATATTTTTTCTTAAAATTCCCTTTTATTTGGAATTTATTACTTTAGAATAGCCTTACTACTCATTTACCCCACAATAAGTGCAAATAAACATAGAATCAAGGGTTTTTTCTTTCGTTTTCAAGTTATCGTAAATTAGGGTTTTTACGCCTTTTCATAGTGTAATTATTCGGCACGGAGTGTGTATCAAATTTAGTGATTTAGAGTGAGTTTTAGATGATATTAAGTGTATGATTAGAAGTAATCATAATAAGTCAGTGAATTGTAAGTGAAAACCCTAGTACACGCGATTACGAAAAAACGGCTTAAACCGACGGGTATCGTTCACTACCGATTGAACACACCACTTGACCACCACTTCATTAACTTAATCTCATTGTTATTAGAGCCAAAATATCAGCCCCTAATCAACTCTTGTTGGCCGAAATTATTGACCATAAAAACCAAAGGAAAAGAAAAAATTTGAGAAAAGATCTTAGAGTGACACTTGGAGACAATCCAACCATCTTTGACCCAAGCTCATTTCTATCACCTTGACCTTCTTGAAGCTTCATTCTTCCTCCATTTTGACACATCTTGACCGAACCTAAGAGAAAAAAAAAAGAGAGAAGAAATTTTCATTTCATCTTTGGGGTTTAGCTCATTTGAGTGAAAAATCAAGAAACTAAACTGATTAATCATTTCTTTGAGCACTTGGGAAGCTTGGTGTGCTAAAACTTTACAAGGAGAAGTGGTGGATATCTCTTACAAGCATCATAGTGAGGTATATTGGCTGTCCATCATTTTTAGTTCCCTTAATCTTGCTTAAGTTGCTATACAACTCATATTCTTGGTTAATTGATAGCTATGCAAGTAGTTTTGATGATTATGAAGAATTTGTGAGTTAGGGTTTTGAATTGTTCAGCTATATTTCTTCTTGTTTAGATAGAATATGATGTGAATAAGTTTAGATAAGGAGGTGAAGTAATGTTTCAAGCTAGAATTGTGAAGATTAGCACTTGAATGCATGAATTCCAGTTTTTCGGTTTTGTATTACCTTGTTCTGCCCAGTTTCATTCGACCATGATGGAGGCTGAATCAGCCTTAGGTTAAAACATAAACATTCTAGAAAATGATGTATTATAGCTGCATGTAAAATTTCAACTCAATCAGAGCACTGTAGTACATGAAATGACAAATTTACCCTTGCTGCTATAGGTATAGTTTTGTGGACAGTTTTGACATTTCCTCATTCTGGCTGCATTTTTTCACCTTGATCCGTATCAAATTAGCCTTTGGCCAAAACACGAAACTTTTAACCCTATGTTTTAGCTTTCCAATGCAACTGAAAACACCTCAAACGGAATTGTGTAGCCTGAGTTATTGTTATTTGAATTCAGTACTGACAACCGTACTGACAAGGACCTTCTGGTTTTGTAATATGTACCTTTGACCTAGATCACTTGTGAATTGAATTGAGTGGTCTTGATGAAAGTTATAGCTCTTTGTCTTAGCTTCGCAGAGGTATAATGTTCACACCAATCCGATAAATGTAACTCTAGTTATGACTAAAATGTTATAAGATATCGAATCTGCTATTTAGCCTTTTGCCTTCAAAACATGATTTACGATTGGATTATTATACTTGTGTTATACTTGTATTGTACTTGGATGATTGTTGAGTTTATTGAATGGCTATTGTAATAAGATTATCTGTGTGTGACTTTGGGACTGATTGAGAAAAATATTGAAACCATAAATGACTGAAAAATAGGTAAATACAAAGGGCGTGCTGCCCAAATTTACACTCGAGAACTAGGTAAGGATTTGAGGACAAATACCACTTGAACTATCTAGGATATTTCCGTCTTCTTTTATCGAGATATATAAGTTAGAATTCGGCCGAAACTTGTACCTTTGGAAAAATAAAATTTACGACTAATAGAAATATGTTTTCTTTGTCACTTCGACTCAAATGGAGATTTCAAAGTTTTACGAGCGAGCATAAGTTTTACAATTATTTTACTCATGTCCTTTGGTTTAAATGTACTCTTTTCACTTTCAAACCATATTTATACTTTGTACTAATAGTTATTCGGATTTTCTTTGGTTCACCTAAACTTTGGATGGTTTAACCATAATATTTTCCCTTGGTTATTATTAGGGTTCCTTGGTAATTGAGAGTATTATCTGGAAGGATACTTTGGACGTTCTTTTGCTTAAATAGGTGAGTGTTTTTTGTTTGTTATGTTTCCATTAACTATATGATTTGTTGTGGATATTTGATTAAATGATAAATGTTTGTTAAAAATGAATGTTGCTAGGCGAGTTTGTACTTTATCGCACTCGACCTAAATGAAATGTGAAACTTTCGATGTTTAAGTGATTAAATGTTAGTTGTGTATGAATGTAAGTCTTTTGGTTGAACTGGGCCCTTGCCCTTCGTTGCCGGTCGACTCGAGCCAGAAGCGGACTCGGTCGGGCGATTTGGTGACCCTGGGTGAAAGTTTGGTATACTCGAGTATTACCACGTTGTCGGTGTGGAGTCTGACCAATGTCCAGAAGGAGGAGAAATGAAATGAATGAACAAAAGGAGGTTTTCAATTACAAATGAAATTTTAAATATTTTAGGAATAAGGAAATGAAAGGAGAAGGAAAGAATGACAGGCTCCATGTGAGCATGTATCCTTTTAATGAATGTGTTATCATTGTTTTATATTGTTAATGTTTCCTGGATTACTTGTTATTACATGACTAATGTCCGTGTTTAAGTTGATTATGTGTCTGGAACCTCACTGAGCTTTTAACTCATTTCGTTAGTTTTGTTTTCCTTAACAGGGGATGCGAGCAAGGTCGAGAGATCTGTACAGATTAGCCTAGTCTGGTTCTTTTGAATTTTTGAAATGGTTCTCGCCCTCGTGCTTGATAAGGGTTGGATGTATGAAAAATTGAGAACCTTTGTACATTTGGGTTTGTACTACTATTTGAGATTTGAATGTATGAACTTGGGAAATGTTATTTCGTTTATTATTGAGGATTGTACCCTATATTTGGAAGTGAGTGATGTAATTTATTTGACAACTGTAGTGAGCCCCGGTGAGAGTTGGGCAAGCAGTCCACCGAACCCTTTGGTTCGCCCTAGGGGAAGGTGGGGCTGTCACACCTAGGGTCACCAATCTACCCGACCGAGTCCGTTTCTAGCTCGAATAGGCTAGCAATGAAGAGCAAGAGCCTATTTCAGCCAAAGGCTTACATTCATGCACAAGTAACATTCAGTTATTTGATCATTGAAAATTTGCATTTACTTAGGTCGAGTGCGATAAAGTACACACTCGCCCATTGAAAATCCATTTAACAATCATTGAAAAGCGTTTAATAGTCAAGCAAACATTCACAACATTCCACATAGTCATTAGAAGAACAACATGCAAGGAACACTCACCGATATCAGTAGATTAAACGCCAACTCTCTGGATGATAACCTTGATCGCTACCAAACCCTGAGGCAAGATTCACAATCACAATAGATTCAAACTTAGTAGATTCAACTAGCCAAAACATACACGTCTAGTATTTCAAGGTATTCCATATACTTCTCACTTTGAGCTCGAGATGTTAAGATAAAATCCAACACAAGTATTCTAAAAGTGAGGAGAGCAATTTAAGCATCCAAAATCACACCAAATTAAGGTTTAAGACCATTTGACAAAATTTTCAACTTTGGTGACATTCTTTGAAAAAATATAACTTGAGTTTCATAGGTCAAAAAATCGTAAAACTTACACCATTAGAAAATAGACTCAAAGCACTAATAAGTTTAGAAGATATCTTCATGAAATTCAGGTCATAGGTTAGTCAAATTTCAGTTCAAACTCACTATTGTCTCATGTGCAAAAACAGAATAGTCATGGATTTTAAGAAACATTGCAGATTTGTTGGTATTTATAGGAGTTGAACCGTTGAAAGCTCTATGATTCTAGTTTCAAATGCAACAAACGGAACTCAATTCGAACTTTCCTATATGAAGTTATAGTCAATTTCCTAAAGCTGCACAGGGCTTCCTGCGAAAATTTTCCAGCAAACTATTAGTTTGGAAAACTAGGTTTTTCTCTTCTTAAACCTTTTTGTTTTGGCTCAAAACTAACACACAAACAAAGAAATAGATTGTAACAAGTGTTTTGAGTAAAATAATATGCAAGAGGAGAACCAAAAACCCTAAATTCACACCTCAACTCTCACTTGACCAACAAGGAGAAAATCCAGCAATATGTCTCCATATCTCTTCAAGTTAATCATCCAATTCAAATCTTAGTTTCATAGTAAATGAACCTCAATCAAGGACACATATTTTAGGGGATAAATGGTGCATACACTAAGCCACAAACTATCAATTTTGAACATATATCAAGCTCCAAGTTACTTACACCAAAGGTGAAATTTTTCATCAATCAAAGCTGGAAATTAACACTAAAGGTAGAAATTCGAATATATGAGCTAGATAACCTCATACCAAAGCTAAAACTTCATATCAACCACATATCAAAGGTAAACCATTCATATCAAAACTGTCCAATGCATTTCAAAGCTGAAAATTACAACCTAGTAAGCAAAATCATGAAATCTTCCATAAAACTTCCTTATTCAAGTAATATATCCACTAAAATGAAAGTTTAAAGGGAAAAAGTAGTTCCTTGCCAAGAATACCTTCAATCCTTAAGGAAAGTAGCAAATCACAGCTTTCTTTCCCAAAATAACTCCACACCAACCTCCTTCCTTCCTTGTTGCAACATTCTATGGATGGATTTAGGGTTGAAGGTTGATTTTCCCACAAAATCTTGCTAGGAATCAAGATGAAACTTGAAGAAATTTTCTCTCTTTTCTTCCCTTAGAAATTCAGCCAAACAAGAGGACAAATGAGGGGTTTGTTGAGTGAAAATGGAAGATAAGTATTGAGGTAGTCTTGGTCAATGTTGGCCTTGATTGCCAACACTGGTCCCTCTCTCTCTTTTTTTTATGTCTTTTCCTCTCCTTTTCTTTCCAATTTCGTCCAGCCCTTAGAGGCAAGTAAGAAATAATGATAAAGGAAAAAAAATGGAGAAAGTAAGAAAGAAAAGTCTTGTCCAAGTAATAGCTTTGACCGGTGACAAGTGGTGCGAGTTGGTTCAAGCCTCTCTCTTTGTTTTCCTTTGTTTTGTAATTTATGTTCACTAATTCACTCTTAACATTTCCAATCACATACTCCCTCTAGTACCAAACTTGTTCTCATCTACCAAATATAACGCACACATTTCATTCGTCAGTCAAACTACCTTAATGTACTACGAAACTTAGCATGCCCTAAAATATTAAAAGGGGAATGATAAAAATCTTGACTCAACTAATGAAATCACCATGAAATTAAGGCAAGCAAAATAAAATAAAAGAAAATATAAATTAATTTTTTTAAAAATAAGAGAAATTATAAAATAATTTTCCAAGTTCTCACAATCTGCGTTTTTGTTGAAGAAGACAGAAGACTTGTCAACATTGATAATTTGCCATGAAGCTTCACCATACCTCTTAAGGATCTTCATCACTTTATTTGCTTCATTCTTGGTGGCCTTATAGAATATAAGGGTGTTATCTACAAACAAAAAAGTGGGAAATAGCTGGACTAGAAGAAGCAATTTTCAAACTAGAAATTGTATGATTTGGCATGGCTTGCTTTAACAAATTAGAAAGACCTTCTGAAACTAGTAAGAACAGGTGAAGGATAGAGAATCCCCTTGCGTGATTCCTCTAGAAGGCCTAAAAACACCTCTTTTCTCTCCATATATATTAAAAGAGTAGAAAACAGAAAACATGCATTTCAAGATCCATTAAATCCAAGTTTTGTAGAATGCTATTTTTTTTTCATAATTTTAGTCACATAATATCACTCAACCCTATCATATGCCTTGAACATATCAAGTTTAAGAGCCATGTAAGCATTGGTTCCTATTCTCCTTCTATTCAAACAATGTATAAATTTATGAGCAATTATAGTATTATCAATGATTTGTCTTCTAGTATGAAGGCTGATTAGTTAGGACTAATGTAGTGCTTAAGCAGTAGTTTAAATCTGTTCACAAAAACTTTAGCAATGACTGTATACATTACATTGCACAAGCTTATGGGCCTGAATTGATAGACAAGGGTAGGGGACTCAATTTTAGATATCAAGGTTATAATGGTCTCATTAATAGCATTTTGCCAGAATGAAAAATACCGGAGATTACATCAGTAACGTTATTTATGCTTGCTTTTATAGATGACTGTTAGTGATTCTTGAAAAATCATATTCTCTATATTTGTCATGAGTTTTTTTGGCTCGTGTGAAACAATGCGAGTTAGCTCTATCGAGGGATGAGGTTGCATAAATCCCTTGGGTACGGCCAATTTGTGGGGAACTGATACTGATGCCTTGTGTTAAGGCAGCATCAGCAACAAAAACCGTTCCAAATTGAAAGGCATTTCTTGCCCTATCAGGAATCGAGCAACCACGACAACAATGACATCTGGTCCAATAGTGAACTCTTGAATTAACGCAATCATCATTGTTTCCTTTGGAAGGCAATGACATTCATGAAGATAAGCTTATGAACAGACAAATCTTGAGAGTAAAAGCAATCTACATATTTGGATTGATGTTAGAACTAAACATTTTTCCGCTAAAGGAGTTGCTGAAAATGCATATGGAAGGAAGTAGAGTTGCAAGGTGAAAGTTGCTAAGTGTAATATTTATAGGGATTCCAAATTCCTCAACAACTGGATAAATAGTAGATGAAAAAGAATCTATGCCAAGTCATTAATTTGATGTACTGAAGTTGCAATACACGATCTCTTGTTTAGACGTCAAGGAAATTACTTGTAGGGGTGACAATTTCTAATACAATGAAATAATAAAATTTGAGAGCTACCTGAAAATAATAGGTTTAACACAAGAAGAATAAGTAGGTCATTATTGAATTGATGTTAATGACATGAATTTAAAGGGGTTGAGTTGGATAAACCCACAAGTTATACAGTAATCAATAATAGTTGAACTTTACAAAACATCATGGTTTTTGTTGTTTTTTCTTTTTTTTTCTTTGTTTGGATAATAATTTCCTTTTTTCCCAAAAGGTATTGTTGCCCAAGAAACTCTTATAGCATCTCCTTTGGTGAGTTTTCAAGTGATACATATTCAAGATAATATTTATGAATCACTTGAAATAGGTAAGTCTCTTCCACCCTCATATCATTTGAATATGTGGTTTTTGTTATCAAACCACCTTTTAATGATCCATTAAATTCTCTAATGGTGGATTATTCATAGACAAAGTCTTCTTGAAAAAAGAGGTGAAATAGTCAAGCTAATGACTATAAAGAAGTGCTTGTTGGAAGGCAACCCAATATTTTGGTATTTTATTTCAATTTGGTATGATTTTAGGGTTTTGTTATGTATTGAGGTGAAAAATGCGAAATTTGATTAAGGAACTCAACCCTTCAATTTGAGTAAAAATTGTTTTTGATTTGTTAGAAAGGGGTAAAATGCATGTTTTGATCATTCTACATGTGCGCGCATTGATAATTTTGACAAAAGAATGATTTAGGATGCACTTTGAGCATTTGGGGTAAAAGTCAAATTTTTGGAAAGTTGCAAATTGCTGCAATTTTTTTTGCAGAAATTGAAAATGTGACTCAATACGCAACCTTAAGTCGCATATTCGATGGTCGCGTATTGCACCCATAACAAAGAAAACGAGGTTTAGCAAAGCGTGACTTCAGGTTGCGTTTTCCTGAAGTCGGATTTTGCTTCCTAGTTTTAAAAGACCAGAAAACGCGACTCATTTCCAGTTCCTTCTTCCTCTCTTTCTTGCGTTTTATCACCCACACTCACACACACTTCACCAATTTTCTCTTATACACCATTTCTTTGTAAGAAATCATCCAACAAACAATATTTGACCTTCATAGAGCCTTTTTAACCAATTAAAATCCAAGAAAAACACTTCAAAATTCGATTTTAAAGAGGATTAAGGTTAGGGTTCTTAGTTCTTAATTTCTTCAATTGGAGGTCAAATGGGGTGATTTTCATAGGACTTTTTTTGCATCATTTGCATCATCAAATATCACTGTACCAAATTGAGGTAAATTTTTTGAACTTAATTTGGTATTTTAAAATTCACCATTTGCATGTTTTTTAGTTTATTGATACACTTTGAATGGTGAATTTATGATGTTATTTGTTGATGTATATAAGCTCCCTTATACTTATTTAACATCTCTAAGCATGTTTAGATGATTAAATATGAGAATGTGATGATCTATGCAATGTTTCACTTTATGCACATTCCTATTTTATGATCAATATGGCACTTACTCTTGGAATGTTGTTAAGCATAATTGGATGGTTCAAATTGTTAAAATGTGACTTATTCATTATGTTTACATGTCTACATTCATTACATGGTGACATTTTAGCAATTTTGAATTTGTAACTTTAGAAAAAGACTAGTTTATCTAGTTTAACAAAATGATGCATTCAAATGGAAATTTATTGCTTAATCTTCATATAGAGTATGATTGGATGATGAATTTTGAATATGTGAAAAATTTAGCAATTTATGTGAAATTTTAGGGGTGAAATTGAACATGTGCATAATGTATGTTCCTTAGATTGCATTTTACTCCTAATCTTGTTATTATATGGTGATGTTATAATTACCTAGAGAAGGAGACATGCTTATATTTCATATTCTAGGTAATAAATGTGATAATTGTGTTAAATGCATAAAAAGTTTGGGAAATATTTGTGATGATGTAGGAAATGTTGGCATAGAGTTATTTGCAAAAATTCTTCATGCCTTTATCACTTTTGCATCTTTTACCCTTATCTAGTTTATTAGCCATTTTATATTTTAGTACTAATGGTTATCCAATGGAACTCGTGAAGTTGTGAAAATAAGCGAACAATGGTTTGTGATACATCATGATACTTCAATCGCAACATAGGGGAGTATTTCTTTCTTTATCTTGCTTTTCCTTTTTACACATTGAGGATAATATGCATATTAAGTGTTCGGGGGAGGGGAGAATTGAGATTATATATGTTGGTTGTGATTGACTTGTGATTGAAGTGATTTGGACTTGCCTTGGAAATATTTCTTGTGCTCTAATTTGTTCAAAACTTGGTTTGTTGGCAGGGAGTTTTGTCCAGTTTTAAGGGAAAACTCTGCCAAAATTTTTTAAAAATCTTGTCCAAAATTATAAAATTGCCCCAAAAGGTTTCTAATTTTTCCAAGTTTATCCAAAAGGCAACAAGTTCGATACCATTAGTAATTCAAATTCCTTCTACTTTTGAGATAAATATATGTGGCTTGAAAACTTCTTTTCTCATTTAACTTGGAAATGACTATTTTGTGATTACAATTTTTGCATTTATAGGAAAGCATATCATATAAAGTGGAGAAAATTATGCCTATATTTTGCATATTTGATGAAATTTCTTCTCTTTATTTGATTATATAAGTTAAGTTATTGTAACACTCTTCTCATGATTATTCTTTCGAGAGAATGTTTATTATCTTTACTTTAAAAAAAAGGCAAAAAAATGAAAAAAACAAAAAAAGAAAAAAAAAAGAAAAAAAGAATAAGAGTTGTTCAACTCCACTGGTTCTTGTACTTAGTAACCAGGAGTTTTCATCTATAAATGTCAACTTTTCACGTAAAATGGTACTTGAATTAAGAGTATGTAAAACAACTTGAGAATGTGAAGTGTTGAATAACCGGCGATCTTCATCTAAAAATGTCAATTTTCGCATCAAAAGGCCTTTTCACAACTTGAGTAATATTTAGCTATGAGATGTAATCCCTCTTTAAATATCAATAAGAAGATGATCATGGGTTTAGGAAGCATTTTATTGACCATATGACTTACTTGCTTGTGAAATTGGGTAAGGATGAGAATTTGACTTGAACTTGTTATAATTGCGGTATAATTGACTCTTTTTTACTTGATATTCTGAGTATCTGAGCTTAGTTGAGTGATTACATAATAGTTCTTAACCTTGTTTTTAAGAAATGAAGTTAAATTGTGCACATATGTTTATTTTCAAAATTTTGGAGTATTGTTCGTTTGTATTTCTTATTACTTGAGGACAAGCAATGGTTCAAGTATGGAGGAGTTTGATAAGTGAGTATTTTACATGTTTTTAGTATGTTTTATCAAGTTAGTTTTGGTGTGTTTATTTAGTTTTATAACTAATTAGCTAGGATTCTAGTGAAAATGTGTATTTTGTGGTTTAAAGTGTGAAAATTACATTTCTATGGATTTTAATGGTGAAAACTTCATATTTTTATAGGTTTAAGGATTCAATCATCAAATGGGATGAATTGAGAAGGCAATTGGATGATTGATGATGATTTGAAGTGATAAAAAGAGAACATGATGTGCAAAATACTCAAAGGATGAAGTGCAAGATTTTCAACTTTGACACCCTGTGATATTTTGGCTATATCTTGAGTTACAAGTATTGGATTGATATGATTCTTGTACTATTTTGAAACTAAGAGATAGATCTACATTTGGTATGAAAAATCGAAGTTCATTTTAGTCGTTTTCATTATAAAAAGTCAAAATACAGAAGTGCATGTTCATTATCAAAAGCTGAAACAAAGTTCTGACCAATCAAGGATAGTTTGGTCATTGCTCAATCCACAGAACTCCAAATTGGATTATTCTTGATGAATTGGAAAGTTAACTCAAAGGACTACAATGTTCATGTTTTGTACAAGATCTAGTTCAGCCTTTATCATCGAGAAAATATCAGTTGAATTTGGACAAAAAACAGAGCAAGGATAAAATCTGCCCAGAATGAGCAAACCTGCAACAAAGCAACACGTGGGATACAATACGTGATCTAAGGTCACGTTTTTTAGGTCGCGTATTCTCCAATTTTGGTTGCAACTTTCTCTTCAACTTGTACTATGTTCACACAAGCTTTTTGACCCATTTTCCTGCGAGAATTTTGGTGGAAACATACCAGGATAGCTACAAAAGAAGCTTTACAACTCAAATCTAACTTGTTTATGGGCTTAAAAGGAATCTTAACTTGATTAAACACTTTGTCTTTTGCACGGAATTCCTCTATAAATATAGGCCTTGGAGACCATTTTCACAACTTTGGAAGGTTAGAGAAACTCTACCAAAATGTAGTTTTCACTAGTTTTTCTTAGTTCATCAGTTTAGTTTATTAGTTTAGTATATGTTAGTATAGTTCCATCCATTTTTGTAGTTGCTAAACTTGGATTATGTTGAGGATGAAGATGGAGATCATGAAACTCATGTGATAAGGGTGACATTTCTCCTATCACTTTATTTCTTGTATTGATTCTAATGTTTAGTTATAATACAAGTTTGGATCTTTTTATCATGTTTAGCTAAAGTTTATGCCTAGAGTATGGATGATCTTTCTATATCCTATTTGTGATATTTATTTGGTTATTTGATAATATTATTTTGAGCAAGTTATTTATCACTTTTGTTTTTCTAATCATGATTAATCGGCCATTAATTGTGATAATCTTAAGGTGTAACGTTTGCAATAAGAATTGGAATTTAGCACTAGTTTAAGGAAATGATAAACTTAGGGAGTACACTCACGAGAGTAGAGGTGCACCTATGTGGATTTAGTGACTTGTTTCATGTAATTTCATAGAAGAAATGAGCTTATAGTTAATTTCATGACCACGAGAGTAGGTATGGCTTAGCTACAAGTATAATTGATTCACTACGAGAGTAGGTTTCGCATATATTAGGAAATTACGTCATAACTTGTCAAGATAATAGCTTTCACTTAATCGGTAATGTCATTTGTAAGAGTAATAAGCAATTCCATACCTCTAGGAGTTTTTTATTGTATTTTTATTACTTTTATAGTGTAGATTTAATTTTTTGTACTTGTGATAGTTTAAATAATAAATGAGTTTGAAAACCACTGGTAATTGACAATCTTCCCTGTGGGATTGACACCTAATACCCCTATTCTCAATAAACGATTCGTATACTTGCAAAAAGTCGTGTGTGGGGTATTTAGGATTTTATAAATATAAAATTTGACTGTGGATGAGATAATTGTTATATGTATATCCCGCGCTCGTTACTCGCACCTAAAACTCACATCACTTACAAAACCCCACTTTTCACCATCAAATCTTCAAACAATCTTTACCAAAACACTCTCACATCCTCTAGAGTGGATTTCATGGTTTCAAATTCTTCAAACACAACTCAAGATCTAGATTCAAGTTTTAAAGGTGTAATACCCGGTGCAACCCAATGAGTACAAACAATTTCACAATGATACACAAAGATATATCAAATTTAAGCACAATAAAGAAAACTTAATTAAAGAGAAAAGATAAGAAATGCAAACCAAATATCAATCCAATAGCCTCTTCAATTGATGGCGATGCTAACCAAGATGTACAAGTGAAGGTTCACTCCTTCCTCACCCCAAATACTCTTTGGTTGAGCCAAGGAGTTTTACAACAATTCTAGTTAACCCTCAACAACCTACACTTGAAAGATCACTCACCCAATTAAGAACTATTTTATACAAATGAGGCAACCTTCACCAAGGTTTTACCACTCCAAGTGATAGGTTCACCTTCACCAAGGTTTTCACTTGAGCAACATCACAACCCAACTTTCCCAACCCCTTATACAACCAACAAAGAATCTTTCTACTCAAAAATCTCACTTGTAAGCTTGTATTTTGTGTTGGCAAAAGTCTCTTGTTTTCTTGTGCTTTGGGGTGTTTATAGAAGGTGAGAAATGGCTTCAAAAGGCTCTCCAACGGTCAAATATTAAATGCTGTCAAAACTAGCCGTTGGCCTGTCGGACGTCCGAACCACCTGTCGGACGTCCGAACCCTGCGTCCAAACCACCTGTCGGACGTCCGAACCCTGCGTCCGACCGTCGTCAGAGAGTCATCAAATCTTTGCGAAATTTCTCAGACGTCCGATGCGATCGATGTGCGTCCGATGCGTGCGTCCGTTGATGTTCTTCATCCTTTCGGACGTCCGATAGCTTCCTTTCGGACGTCCCACATGAGTGCCCTGTTTTTGCTTCTTCTTTTACGCCACAAGAATCTGTTCTAACAAATTACTCACATAAAAACATTAGCCCAAATCTACATTTTGGTTTGATAATCATCAAAACCAAGGATTGATCGACCAAGGTCAACAATCTCCCCCTTTTTGATGATGACAAACAAAATGAAGATTTCTTTTATCAAATAAGTTCAAATAAAGCTCCCCCTTAGAAAGTGCCAACATACAAAGAAATTTCAATAAATCCTACTCCCCCTTTTGGCATCAATCAAAAAAAAAAAACAAACTCCCCCTTTATTTTTCAAATCAAGACCATATTGAATATCAAAATTTTCAAATGTACTTACAACCATATAGCACTACTTGGATCAAATCTTCATGATGTACCTAAATATGAGAAATTTCATTTGGTACCATTTCTTTATAGGGTCCTTGGGAGTTAATACGACATGATCTAGCAATTCACATGAATTTCATGCATTTTCTCATATTTTTCTTAACATAGCAATCATTTTGCATATGTCCAAATTTGCAACAAAAGTTACACATGATATAAGTATTTTGCACATAGGTGGATTTAATGCAACTAATTTTCTTATTTCTTATCATAGTAAACTTATTTGTGCCTTGAAAAGATTTGCTTTTTTTTGTTTGAGAAAACTTTTATTTTTCATTTTGGAGAAACTCGTTCAAGTCATTAATTCTTTTCTTTAACACATTTTGTTCCTCCAACATTTTTTCATAAAACTTTGTTTTCTCTTCTAACTTCCTTTTCAAATTATTTTTGCAATCAAAAACACTTTTTTGATTTTTTAAATCATCATTTTCCATTCTCAAACATTTGTTTTCTTGAAACAGTTTGGAGTTTTCTTCCAACAAATCATTTATTTTTGTTTTCAAATCTTTATTTTTAGCATAAGATTTTCTCAAACTTTTATGCATTTTAATCATAAGAATTTTCACATCATCATCTTCATTATCTTCATCACAAGAAGAGTGATAAGAACTTACCTCATCTTCTCCAACGGCCATTAGTGCCATTTGGGCCAACTTTTCTTTTTCTCTTTTTGAATTGCATTCATCCCATGTAACTTTGCAATCTCCTCTTGAACATCTCTTGTTGAGGATCTTCTTGAAACTTTTGATGTGAGCAGTTATATCATTGTCCACTTCCATGATTTCATTACCCATGAAGGATGGGTTATCCCCCACTTGAGATGCTTTAAAAGCTATGCCTCTCTTATACATTCTTGCATTTTCTTCCTCTTGCACTTTGAATTTCAACTTTAATTCATAAGAGGTTAGGGTATCCACAAGAGATTCAATGGACATAGAATTTAAATCCTTTGCCTCTTCTATAGCATTTATTTTGTTTTCCCATTCTTTTGGTAAGGCATTCAAAATCTTTCTATTTTTCTCACCCAAAGAATATTCTTTTCCAAGCAATTTAAGATCTTCAATAATGTCACAAAATCTACTACACATCTTATCAACATTTTCAAGAGTATGCATTTTGAAAAATTTATATTGAGAAACAAGCAAAGATTTCTTTTGTTCTTTAATATCTTGGTTACCTTCATGAAATACACACAATTTATCCCAAATATCTTTAGCTGATTTACAACCTTTAATCCTACTAGATTCATTTACATCTAATGCATTGTACAATATACACATGGCCTTGGCATTCAAAGAAAGGTATCTCTTGTCTTTTTCATTCAATTCTTGTCTAGTCTTTAATCTACTCAAATTGGTGGTGGAGTCAACTATTCTAGCTTCATAAGGACCATCTTCTACTACATACCATAATTCAATATAAACGGATTGTAAGAAAATCATCATTCTTTGTTTCCACATGCTAAAATGAGAACCATTAAACATAGGTGGTATATCAATAGATTGCCCTTCTAAAAAAGAAACTTTTATGGTTGCCATGATCTTTATTCTAAGCGGTTAAACTTGATCAAAAGAGACCAAGCTCTGATACCAATTGTAATACCCGGTGCGACCCAATGAGTACAAACAATTTCACAATGATGCACAAAGATATATCAAATTTAAGCACAATAAAGAAAACTTAATTAAAGAGAAAAGATAAGAAATGCAAACCAAATATCAATCCAATAGCCTCTTCAATTGATGGCGATGCTAACCAAGATGTACAAGTGAAGGTTCACTCCTTCCTCACCCCAAATACTCTTTGGTTGAGCCAAGGAGTTTTACAACAATTCTAGTTAACCCTCAACAACCTACACTTGAAAGATCACTCACCCAATTAAGAACTATTTTATACAAATGAGGCAACCTTCACCAAGGTTTTACCACTCCAAGTGATAAGTTCACCTTCACCAAGGTTTTCACTTGAGCAACCTCACAACCCAACTTTCCCAACCCCTTATACAATCAACAAAGAATCTTTCTACTCAAAAATCTCACTTGTAAGCTTGTATTTTGTGTTGGCAAAAGTCTCTTGTCTTCTTGTGCTTTGGGGTGTTTATAGAAGGTGAGAAATGGCTTCAAAAGGCTCTCCAACGGTCAAATATTAAATGCTGTCAAAACTAGCCGTTGGCTTGTCGGACGTCCGAACCACCTGTCGGACGTCCGAACCCTGCGTCCAAACCACCTGTCGGACGTCCGAACCCTGCGTCCGACCGTCGTCAGAGAGTCATCAAATCTTTGCGAAATTTCTCAGACGTCCGATGCGATCGATGTGCGTCCGATGCGTGCGTCCGTTGATGTTCTTCATCCTTTCGGACGTCCGATAGCTTCCTTTCGGACGTCCCACATGAGTGCCCTGTTTTTGCTTCTTCTTTTACGCCACAAGAATCTGTTCTAACAAATTACTCACATAAAAACATTAGCCCAAATCTACATTTTGGTTTGATAATCATCAAAATCAAGGATTGATCGACCAAGGTCAACAATCTCCCCCTTTTTGATGATGACAAACAAAATGAAGATTTCTTTTATCAAATAAGTTCAAATAAAGCTCCCCCTTAGAAAGTGCCAACATACAAAGAAATTTCAATAAATCCTACTCCCCCTTTTGGCATCAATCAAAAAAAAAAAACAAACTCCCCCTTTATTTTTCAAATCAAGACCATATTGAATATCAAAATTTTCAAATGTACTTACAACCATATAGCACTACTTGGATCAAATCTTCATGATGTACCTAAATATGAGAAATTTCATTTGGTACCATTTCTTTATAGGGTCCTTGGGAGTTAATACGACATGATCTAGCAATTCACATGAATTTCATGCATTTTCTCATATTTTTCTTAACATAGCAATCATTTTGCATATGTCCAAATTTGCAACAAAAGTTACACATGATATAAGTATTTTGCACATAGGTGGATTTAATGCAACTAATTTTCTTATTTCTTATCATAGTAAACTTATTTGTGCCTTGAAAAGATTTGCTTTTTTTTGTTTGAGAAAACTTTTATTTTTCATTTTGGAGAAACTCGTTCAAGTCATTAATTCTTTTCTTTAACACATTTTGTTCCTCCAACATTTTTTCATAAAACTTTGTTTTCTCTTCTAACTTCCTTTTCAAATTATTTTTGCAATCAAAAACACTTTTTTGATTTTTTAAATCATCATTTTCCATTCTCAAACATTTGTTTTCTTGAAACAGTTTGGAGTTTTCTTCCAACAAATCATTTATTTTTGTTTTCAAATCTTTATTTTTAGCATAAGATTTTCTCAAACTTTTATGCATTTTAATCATAAGAATTTTCACATCATCATCTTCATTATCTTCATCACAAGAAGAGTGATAAGAACTTACCTCATCTTCTCCAACGGCCATTAGTGCCATTTGGGCCAACTTTTCTTTTTCTCTTTTTGAATTGCATTCATCCCATGTAACTTTGCAATCTCCTCTTGAACATCTCTTGTTGAAGATCTTCTTGAAACTTTTGATGTGAGAAGTTATATCATTGTCCACTTCCATGATTTCATTACCCATGAAGGATGGGTTATCCCCCACTTGAGATGCTTTAAAAGCTATGCCTCTCTTATACATTCTTGCATTTTCTTCCTCTTGCACTTTGAATTTCAACTTTAATTCATAAGAGGTTAGGGTATCCACAAGAGATTCAATGGACATAGAATTTAAATCCTTTGCCTCTTCTATAGCATTTATTTTGTTTTCCCATTCTTTTGGTAAGGCATTCAAAATCTTTCTATTTTTCTCACCCAAAGAATATTTTTTTCCAAGCAATTTAAGATCTTCAATAATGTCACAAAATCTACTACACATCTTATCAACATTTTCAAGAGTATGCATTTTGAAAAATTTATATTGAGAAACAAGCAAAGATTTCTTTTGTTCTTTAATATCTTGGTTACCTTCATGAAATACACACAATTTATCCCAAATATCTTTAGCTGATTTACAACCTTTAATCCTACTAGATTCATTTACATCTAATGCATTGTACAATATACACATGGCCTTGGCATTCAAAGAAAGGTATCTCTTGTCTTTTTCATTCAATTCTTGTCTAGTCTTTAATCTACTCAAATTGGTGGTGGAGTCAACTATTCTAGCTTCATAAGGACCATCTTCTACTACATACCATAATTCAATATAAACGGATTGTAAGAAAATCATCATTCTTTGTTTCCACATGCTAAAATGAGAACCATTAAACATAGGTGGTCTATCAATAGATTGCCCTTCTAAAAAAGAAACTTTTATGGTTGCCATGATCTTTACTCTAAGCGGTTAAACTTGATCAAAAGAGACCAAGCTCTGATACCAATTGTAATACCCGGTGCAACCCAATGAGTACAAACAATTTCACAATGATGCACAAAGATATATCAAATTTAAGCACAATAAAGAAAACTTAATTAAAAAGAAAAGATAAGAAATGCAAACCAAATATCAATCCAATAGCCTCTTCAATTGATGGCGATGCTAACCAAGATGTACAAGTGAAGGTTCACTCCTTCCTCACCCCAAATACTCTTTGGTTGAGCCAAGGAGTTTTACAACAATTCTAGTTAACCCTCAACAACCTACACTTGAAAGATCACTCACCCAATTAAGAACTATTTTATACAAATGAGGCAACCTTCACCAAGGTTTTACCACTCCAAGTGATAAGTTCACCTTCACCAAGGTTTTCACTTGAGCAACCTCACAACCCAACTTTCCCAACCCCTTATACAATCAACAAAGAATCTTTCTACTCAAAAATCTCACTTGTAAGCTTGTATTTTGTGTTGGCAAAAGTCTCTTGTCTTCTTGTGCTTTGGGGTGTTTATAGAAGGTGAGAAATGGCTTCAAAAGGCTCTCCAACGGTCAAATATTAAATGCTGTCAAAACTAGCCGTTGGCCTGTCGGACGTCCGAACCACCTGTCGGACGTCCGAACCCTGCGTCCGACCGTCGTCAGAGAGTCATCAAATCTTTGCGAAATTTCTCAGACGTCCGATGCGATCGATGTGCGTCCGATGCGTGCGTCCGTTGATGTTCTTCATCCTTTCGGACGTCCGATAGCTTCCTTTCGGACGTCCCACATGAGTGCCCTGTTTTTGCTTCTTCTTTTACGCCACAAGAATCTGTTCTAACAAATTACTCACATAAAAACATTAGACCAAATCTACATTTTGGTTTGATAATCATCAAAACCAAAGATTGATCGACCAAGGTCAACAATCTCCCCCTTTTTGATGATGACAAACAAAATGAAGATTTCTTTTATCAAATAAGTTCAAATAAAGCTCCCCCTTAGAAAGTGCCAACATACAAAGAAATTTCAATAAATCCTACTCCCCCTTTTGGCATCAATCAAAAAAAAAAAACAAACTCCCCCTTTATTTTTTAAATCAAGACCATATTGAATATCAAAATTTTCAAATGTACTTACAACCATATAGCACTACTTGGATCAAATCTTCATGATGTACCTAAATATGAGAAATTTCATTTGGTACCATTTCTTTATAGGGTCCTTGGGAGTTAATACGACATGATCTAGCAATCCACATGAATTTCATGCCTTTTCTCATATTTTTCTTTACATAGCAATCATTTTGCATATGTCCAAATTTGCAACAAAAGTTACACATGATATAAGTATTTTGCACATAGGTGGATTTAATGCAACTAATTTTCTTATTTCTTATCATAGCAAACTTATTTGTGCCTTGAAAAGATTTGCTTTCTTTTGTTTGAGAAAACTTTTATTTTTCATTTTGGAGAAACTCGTTCAAGTCATTAATTCTTTTCTTTAACACATTTTGTTCCTCCAACATTTTTTCATAAAACTTTGTTTTCTCTTCTAACTTCCTTTTCAAATTATTTTTGCAATCAAAAACACTTTTTTGATTTTTTAAATCATCATTTTCCATTCTCAAACATTTGTTTTCTTGAAACAGTTTGGAGTTTTCTTCCAACAAATCATTTATTTTTGTTTTCAAATCTTTATTTTTAGCATAAGATTTTCTCAAACTTTTATGCATTTTAATCATAAGAATTTTCACATCATCATCTTCATTATCTTCATCACAAGAAGAGTGATAAGAACTTACCTCATCTTCTCCAACGGCCATTAGTGCCATTTGGGCCAACTTTTCTTTTTCTCTTTTTGAATTGCATTCATCCCATGTAACTTTGCAATCTCCTCTTGAACATCTCTTGTTGAAGATCTTCTTGAAACTTTTGATGTGAGAAGTTATATCATTGTCCACTTCCATGATTTCATTACCCATGAAGGATGGGTTATCCCCCACTTGAGATGCTTTAAAAGCTATGCCTCTCTTATACATTCTTGCATTTTCTTCCTCTTGCACTTTGAATTTCAACTTTAATTCATAAGAGGTTAGGGTATCCACAAGAGATTCAATGGACATAGAATTTAAATCCTTTGCCTCTTCTATAGCATTTATTTTGTTTTCCCATTCTTTTGGTAAGGCATTCAAAATCTTTCTATTTTTCTCACCCAAAGAATATTTTTTTCCAAGCAATTTAAGATCTTCAATAATGTCACAAAATCTACTACACATCTTATCAACATTTTCAAGAGTATGCATTTTGAAAAATTTATATTGAGAAACAAGCAAAGATTTCTTTTGTTCTTTAATATCTTGGTTACCTTCATGAAATACACACAATTTATCCCAAATATCTTTAGCTGATTTACAACCTTTAATCCTACTAGATTCATTTACATCTAATGCATTGTACAATATACACATGGCCTTGGCATTCAAAGAAAGGTATCTCTTGTCTTTTTCATTCAATTCTTGTCTAGTCTTTAATCTACTCAAATTGGTGGTGGAGTCAACTATTCTAGCTTCATAAGGACCATCTTCTACTACATACCATAATTCAATATAAACGGATTGTAAGAAAATCATCATTCTTTGTTTCCACATGCTAAAATGAGAACCATTAAACATAGGTGGTCTATCAATAGATTGCCCTTCTAAAAAAGAAACTTTTATGGTTGCCATGATCTTTACTCTAAGCGGTTAAACTTGATCAAAAGAGACCAAGCTCTGATACCAATTGTAATACCCGGTGCAACCCAATGAGTACAAACAATTTCACAATGATGCACAAAGATATATCAAATTTAAGCACAATAAAGAAAACTTAATTAAAAAGAAAAGATAAGAAATGCAAACCAAATATCAATCCAATAGCCTCTTCAATTGATGGCGATGCTAACCAAGATGTACAAGTGAAGGTTCACTCCTTCCTCACCCCAAATACTCTTTGGTTGAGCCAAGGAGTTTTACAACAATTCTAGTTAACCCTCAACAACCTACACTTGAAAGATCACTCACCCAATTAAGAACTATTTTATACAAATGAGGCAACCTTCACCAAGGTTTTACCACTCCAAGTGATAAGTTCACCTTCACCAAGGTTTTCATTTGAGCAACCTCACAACCCAACTTTCCCAACCCCTTATACAATCAACAAAGAATCTTTCTACTCAAAAATCTCACTTGTAAGCTTGTATTTTGTGTTGGCAAAAGTCTCTTGTCTTCTTGTGCTTTGGGGTGTTTATAGAAGGTGAGAAATGGCTTCAAAAGGCTCTCCAACGGTCAAATATTAAATGCTGTCAAAACTAGCCGTTGGCCTGTCGGACGTCCGAACCACCTGTCGGACGTCCGAACCCTGCGTCCGACCGTCGTCAGAGAGTCATCAAATCTTTGCGAAATTTCTCAGACGTCCGATGCGATCGATGTGCGTCCGATGCGTGCGTCCGTTGATGTTCTTCATCCTTTCGGACGTCCGATAGCTTCCTTTCGGACGTCCCACATGAGTGCCCTGTTTTTGCTTCTTCTTTTACGCCACAAGAATCTGTTCTAACAAATTACTCACATAAAAACATTAGACCAAATCTACATTTTGGTTTGATAATCATCAAAACCAAAGATTGATCGACCAAGGTCAACAATCTCCCCCTTTTTGATGATGACAAACAAAATGAAGATTTCTTTTATCAAATAAGTTCAAATAAAGCTCCCCCTTAGAAAGTGCCAACATACAAAGAAATTTCAATAAATCCTACTCCCCCTTTTGGCATCAATCAAAAAAAAAAAACAAACTCCCCCTTTATTTTTTAAATCAAGACCATATTGAATATCAAAATTTTCAAATGTACTTACAACCATATAGCACTACTTGGATCAAATCTTCATGATGTACCTAAATATGAGAAATTTCATTTGGTACCATTTCTTTATAGGGTCCTTGGGAGTTAATACGACATGATCTAGCAATCCACATGAATTTCATGCCTTTTCTCATATTTTTCTTTACATAGCAATCATTTTGCATATGTCCAAATTTGCAACAAAAGTTACACATGATATAAGTATTTTGCACATAGGTGGATTTAATGCAACTAATTTTCTTATTTCTTATCATAGCAAACTTATTTGTGCCTTGAAAAGATTTGCTTTCTTTTGTTTGAGAAAACTTTTATTTTTCATTTTGGAGAAACTCGTTCAAGTCATTAATTCTTTTCTTTAACACATTTTGTTCCTCCAACATTTTTTCATAAAACTTTGTTTTCTCTTCTAACTTCCTTTTCAAATTATTTTTGCAATCAAAAACACTTTTTTGATTTTTTAAATCATCATTTTCCATTCTCAAACATTTGTTTTCTTGAAACAGTTTGGAGTTTTCTTCCAACAAATCATTTATTTTTGTTTTCAAATCTTTATTTTTAGCATAAGATTTTCTCAAACTTTTATGCATTTTAATCATAAGAATTTTCACATCATCATCTTCATTATCTTCATCACAAGAAGAGTGATAAGAACTTACCTCATCTTCTCCAACGGCCATTAGTGCCATTTGGGCCAACTCTTCTTTTTCTCTTTTTGAATTGCATTCATCCCATGTAAATTTGCAATCTCCTCTTGAACATCTCTTGTTGAAGATTTTCTTGAAACTTTTGATGTGAGGAGTTATATCATTGTCCACTTTCATGATTTCATTACCCATGAAGGATGGGTTATCCCCCACTTGAGATGCTTTAAAAGCTATGCCTCTCTTATACATTCTTGCATTTTCTTCCTCTTGCACTTTGAATTTCAACTTTAATTCATAAGAGGTTAGGGTATCCACAAGAGATTCAATGGACATAGAATTTAAATCCTTTGCCTCTCTATAGCATTTATTTTGTTTTCCCATTCTTTTGGTAAGGCATTCAAAATCTTTCTATTTTTCTCACCCAAAGAATATTCTTTTCCAAGCAATTTAAGATCTTCAATAATGTCACAAAATCTACTACACATCTTATCAACATTTTCAAGAGTATGCATTTTGAAAAATTTATATTGAGAAACAAGCAAAGATTTCTTTTGTTCTTTAATATCTTGGTTACCTTCATGAAATACACACAATTTATCCCAAATATCTTTAGCTGATTTACAACCTTTAATCCTACTAGATTCATTTACATCTAATGCATTGTACAATATACACATGGCCTTGGAATTCAAAGAAAGGTATCTCTTGTCTTTTTCATTCAATTCTTGTCTAGTCTTTAATCTACTCAAATTGGTGGTGGAGTCAACTATTCTAGCTTCATAAGGACCATCTTCTACTACATACCATAATTCAATATAAACGGATTGTAAGAAAATCATCATTCTTTGTTTCCACATGCTAAAATGAGAACCATTAAACATAGGTGGTCTATCAATAGATTGCCCTTCTAAAAAAGAAACTTTTATGGTTGCCATGATCTTTACTCTAAGCGGTTAAACTTGATCAAAAGAGACCAAGCTCTGATACCAATTGTAATACCCGGTGCAACCCAATGAGTACAAACAATTTCACAATGATGCACAAAGATATATCAAATTTAAGCACAATAAAGAAAACTTAATTAAAGAGAAAAGATAAGAAATGCAAACCAAATATCAATCCAATAGCCTCTTCAATTGATGGCGATGCTAACCAAGATGTACAAGTGAAGGTTCACTCCTTCCTCACCCCAAATACTCTTTGGTTGAGCCAAAGAGTTTTACAACAATTCTAGTTAACCCTCAACAACCTACACTTGAAAGATCACTCACCCAATTAAGAACTATTTTATACAAATGAGGCAACCTTCACCAAGGTTTTACCACTCCAAGTGATAAGTTCACCTTCACCAAGGTTTTCACTTGAGCAACCTCACAACCCAACTTTCCCAACCCCTTATACAATCAACAAAGAATCTTTCTACTCAAAAATCTCACTTGTAAGCTTGTATTTTGTGTTGGCAAAAGTCTCTTGTCTTCTTGTGCTTTGGGGTGTTTATAGAAGGTGAGAAATGGCTTCAAAAGACTCTCCAACGGTCAAATATTAAATGCTGTCAAAACTAGCCGTTGGCCTGTCGGACGTCCGAACCACCTGTCGGACGTCCGAACCCTGCGTCCAAACCACCTGTCGGACGTCCGAACCACCTGTCGGACGTCCGAACCCTGCGTCCGACCGTCGTCAGAGAGTCATCAAATCTTTGCGAAATTTCTCGGACGTCCGATGCGATCGATGTGCATCCGATGCGTGCGTCCGTTGATGTTCTTCATCCTTTCGGACGTCCGATAGCTTCCTTTCGGACGTCCCACATGAGTGCCCTGTTTTTGCTTCTTATTTTACGCCACAAGAATCTGTTCTAACAAATTACTCACATAAAAACATTAGCCCAAATCTACATTTTGGTTTGATAATCATCAAAACCAAGGATTGATCGACCAAGGTCAACAAAAGGAGTTAGGGCATAACTTTCTTTAATTTTTCAAATGAGCTTGTTTGGAGCAAAATTTTTGGGGATATTTGTATCTCGTGCATCACTAAACATCCCCAAACCACCTTGAGGTAACAAATCTTTACCTAACTTTGTCATTCGAATGTTGCCATGATTGAATATTTTCTATTTATAGCAATTTTGAATTTCATTAATATGTGATGTTTGGTGTATTTATTTGAGCTTATTGATGATTATAGTAATTGTTAGTGATAAATAAATCTCGAAGTTTGAGTTTACTGTATTCATTTGGTGAATTTTAACTATTTTTATGCTTAATTTGATTTGGTGACAAAGTTTCATATTAAATGGCTAATGTAGCATTTTAATTAGCTTGTAGGAGTTTATAATATTCATTTGAGTAGTCTAGATTACTTGATGAATGAAAATGTGCTTGGTTGGATGATTTCTTGAATGCTTAGGTAATTGTAGAAAGTGTGGTGAATTGAAAATTGACCTTTAATGGACGAATTCATGAATGCAATTATGATCTTTGCAGTTCAATGATTTTTAGCATTTCATGAATTCTAAAAAAGGTCACTTCTATTGTGGTCTGGTGTGTTTGCCTCCATTTTGAGATTGCTTTTGTTCTTGGGGGAAATTGATCATTGATGTCAAAATGCTTGAATGAAACTCATTTTGTTCATGATTCTTAGCATATTTGTGAAATTAGCTTAACTTTAGTTTGATTAGTGATGCAAATACTTGTTATGTGAAGTTAACTAAATTCATGTTTTTTTATCCTTGAACATTGTGTTGGTTCCACATGATCGATCCCTTTACTTTTTTTATCTTGATTTCCATGTTTACTTCTTGATGGTTGCAAGTTTTTACTCTTAAGAAGTTATTTTATTTTGATTTTGCCATTTAAAGTGGTGCATTAATTGAACTCTCATTTCGTTGTCAAATAAGGTTGAAAATTCATCACACGGCCATGGATTTGGATAGCACTAGTCATAAGAGGAGCATTATATCTTACTCTTTAATTATTTTTCTTTTCTCACATTGAGGACAATGTGAAGTTTAAATTTAGGGGAGGGGATTAAATGGCTTGTTATTTTATGTCATGTGATGATATTTTGTGGATTTAAATGCGTTAGAAATGTTGGAATTGTGCTTGAAAAAATTGTCATGTGAAAAATTTTCTTGAAATTGGGTTTGTTGGTAGCGAGTTTCGTCCAATTACAAGGGGAAACTCTGCCCAAACATTTTCAAATTCTTTTCAAAATTTCACTATGACCCAAAATTTGTTCCAATTTTATTTTTAAAAAAAAGCCAATTTGTTCCAATCTTAAGTACTGTGCTTCTTGCATTTGTTGGGACTTTATATGTATTTTGAAAATTTTGGCTCTCATTTGACTTGGAAATAGTTAGTATGCTATTAGGACTTTTGCATTTTAGTAAGTATATCTTGTAAAGTGGGGAGAATTTTGCCTATAATTTTGCATGCTTAATGAGATTTCTCCTATTTATTTAATTTTACAAGTGATTGATCTAGTCAATAAAAGTTATACTCTTCCTTTGATTATTCTTATATACTACTAAGAGGGAATGCCTATTTATTGTCTTTTACTTAAAAAAAGAGAAAAAGAGAAGGAAAAAAAGAGAGAGAAAAAGAAAAAAAAAAGGATAAGAAGTTTTTGTTTTATTCCAATGATATTTGTATCGAACAACCAGAGATTGGCATTTACAAATGTTGGCATTCATGTAAAAAGGTATTTGAATTAAGAGTATGCATAGCAATTTAAATAAGTGAAATATTGAGTAACCGGGGTTCTTCACTTAAAAGTGCCGATCTTCGGGTCAAAAGGCAGTTTTACTAGTTGAGTAACAATTAGTATGAATAAGTCCATCTTAGTTGTGAAATTTGAGGAAAAGATGATTGTAGGAGGAGAATAGCTATGAATTGACTATGTGATTTTCTTGCTTGTGAAATTAGGTTGGAGTGAGAGACTAAATTTAACTCATTGAGATTAGGGTATAATTATCTTTCTTTTACTTAATATTATGAGTATTCAATGTAAATTGAACAATTATATAATGATTGTTTGACGAGTTATGAGGAATTGAATTCGAAAAAGTGTATATATTGTTTTATCTCTTGAATCATTGTAGTTGATTATGTGTAGATTGTTTGAAGATATGTAACGAATCAAGTATGGGGGAGTTGATAAGTGACTATTTGGTGCTATATTTGAATGATATTTTATATTATTTTTAATCGCTTTTCAATATTATAAGAAGAAAATGGTCAATTTTGCTAGAATTGGTTTTAAATGCAATCCAATGCTTAAATGAGATATCCCTTTTATTTGAATATTTTTGGTTGTCTTTGTAGGAGTTGGAAATGGACTTTATTTTGGACAAAAAATAATCTCACAATATGACGATTGAAGTCTTAAAGTTTGCAAGGATGATAAGTTTCAAAAGTAGTTTGAGTCTCTAGAAGAAGAAAACGAAAAAACTTGTCAAATATGGAAGTCAACTCGAATCCCTCCAAAAAATCCGGCCAGTTTTAGGAGAGATTGCTTGGAGGGATTCAAAGCAAAGAATTTTGGTGAGACAGGGAACAAATCCCTCCAAAGAATCCGGCCGAAAGTTGGAGGGATTGTTTGAAGGGATTCTGGTCAACAATAACGGCTTCCACTTGTGCAACTTGTTTTCATCTCCATTTGTAAAAGAGATATTCTAGCAATAATTATTGATTTCATTTCTTCCATAATGATGTGATATAACTCGGAGCCAAAATTATTGACTTATTTGGAGTTATGTACACATTGAAGATGCAAGTAACGGACTTGAAGATTTCTCTATAAATAGGAGGTCGTGTCTTCATTTTAGAGAGCTTAGAGAGAGGGACAAGAAACACTATAAAAATGTAGTTTCTTAACTCTTTAGTTTAGGTAGTGTAGGATAGTTTAATTTTAGCTAGTTCATCCTTTCTTGTATGTTAGTTAGATGAAGATGAAGTTGGAGGATGAAGAAGGCAAACAGAGAGCTCATGTGACAAGGGTTACTCTACCTTCCTAACTCTTTATCTTTTGTAATTGATTCTAAATTTAGTTAATATACAAGTTTTGGATTTTATGTTTATTATGTGTTTCTAAAGTTTATACCTTAGGTTTTGGTTGAACTTTCTATGATTATATTGTGTTAACTTCTTGGCTATTTAATGCTATTATTTTGAACAAGTTATTTAGCACTTTTACTTCTTAAATCATGATTAACTTGGTATCATTAATTGTGATTATCTAAAGGTGTTGTTTTTTCAATGAAAATTGAGATTTAACATTAGTTCAAGAAGTGTTAAATCTAAGGAGTACACTCACGAGAGTAGAGGTGCACCTTTGTAGTTTTAGTGATTCATTTCATATAATTTCATAGAGGTATTGAACTTGTAGCTAATTTCATAACCACGAGAGTAGGTATGAATTAGTTATAAGTATAATTGATTCACTACGAGAGTATGTTTCACATGTATAAAAAAATTATGCCATAACTAGCCAAAATAGGAGTACTCAATGATCCAAGAAGTTGGAGGATGAAGTTAGATGAAGATGAAGATGGAGGATGAAGAAGGCAAACAGAGAGCTCATATGACAAGGGTTACTTTACCTTCCTAACTCTTTATCTTTTGTAATTGATTCTAAATTTAGTTAATATACAAGTTTTGGATTTTATGTTTATTATGTGTTTCTAAAGTTTATACCTTAGGTTTTGGTTGAACTTTCTATGATTATATTGTGTTAATTTCTTGGCTATTTAATGCTATTGTTTTGAACAAGTTATTTAGCACTTTTGCTTCTTAAATCATGATTAACTTGGTATCATTAATTGTGATTATCTAAAGATGTTGTTTCTTCAATGAAAATTGAGATTTAACACTAGTTCAAGAAGTGCTAAACCTAAGGAGTACACTCACGAGAGTAGAGGTGCACCTTTGTAGTTTTAGTAATTCATTTCATATAATTTCATAGAGGTATTGAACTTGTAGCTAATTTCATAACCACGAGAGTATGTATGAATTAGTTATAAGTATAATTGATTCACTACGAGAGTATGTTTCACATGTATAAGAAAATTACGCCATAACTAACCAAGATAGTAGTACTGAATGATCCAAGAATTGCACTTGCATGAGTAGTTAGGAAAATCATGACTTAAGGAGTTTTCATTTGTTATTTTCTTTCAATAGGCTTATTTTTGATCACCGTTGTCAAGCACAAATTACTATCATGTGCCTCATTGTCTCTTTGCCTTTTTCTTGCCTATTCTAATAAAATAAAATATGTAGAAGAAGAATTTAGAGTAAAAGGGCTTCTAACCTATGCCTAATCAGAGAAACTCTCTTGTAGATATAGCACCAGAGGCTATTTATAGTTAGGTTAGGGATCCTTGCTGGCAAATATTAAATTCCTAAAATTTTCTTCTATCAGATAATGCTATATCTGATAACGGTATATGTATATATATGTGTGTATATATATCCTGTATTCATTTGTTCGTGTGATAATTGAGTGCAAAGTATTTCATTGTTAGCCAACTTCGTATTTCAACTTGGTAACAAGAGCACTATATACCATGGCTGAAGATATGTCCAAGTCATCTTGATACAAACGTCGTCGCCAATCTTGTGACGAAACCCATAAGAGACAAGCACAGGATCGATAAGCGGTATCAAGCTTGGGAGCGGAGACCTCAACCCGTTAATCACATGATTAACAAACTTTGGTATGAAAGGTAGTAGACGCTACAACCTAGTGTGATTCTAGATAGATAAGTCGTGAACACTTAAAGAAAGCTCTAAATTGTTCAAGAAGCCCTGGAGTAAACCAAGAAAACTCTCAAATCTGATGTATTAATTGAATGATTAAAACATGACCCTAGATAGCCTATTTATAGCCTTACAAGTAAGAAACCTAATGCTAAATGGAAAAGGCTAAAACATGACAAGGCTCCCTACATTTTAGGAAACCTAGAATCGGCTCTCAAGGCTTGCAAGTTGGCCGAATTATTCCCTAATTTGAAATGACTAAACATGACTCCAAAGCAACTAAATAAACGACTAAACATTTCTATGGGTCCGAGGGCAAGTGCTCGGCTAGGTGTAGGTGTCAATTGTGATCCTTCTTTATTTGGACAACATGAACAATCTTCAAACCTTCATGCTCGAATCCCTCAATAGCTTTGGGGATACTTTCTTGGCCGTGCATCTCTCGGACAAGCCCTTGAAACTCCTCTCGCATCTTCTTAGATCGCGCTCATGTCATGGGTCTTAGAGGAACTCGAACCTTAGCCAATGGGCTTTCTCGATTCGTATCATCCCCTCTTCTTGAAAAAGATTTGTCCTCAAATCAACTTCATCGTTTGCAACAAAAGGAGAAAGGTCAGAGACGTTGAATGCAGCACTCACATTGGACTCACTAGGAAGATCTAGCTTGTACGCATTGTCATTGATACGCTTAATGACTTGAAATGGTCCATCCCCTCATGGGAGTAGTTTATTGTGCCTTTGGATACGGAACCTCTCCTTGCGGAGGTGCAACCACACCCAATTACCAGACTCAAACACTACGCGTTGGCGTCCCTTGTTAACCCGTTGAACGACTTGATCCATCTTTCGCTCAATGTTTAAGCGGACCTGCTTATGCAATTTCTTCACAAAATCTGCCCGCTTAGCACCATCTAAGTTAACATGCTCAGATGAAGATAAAGGTGATAAGTCTAGTGGTGTTAAATGGTTAAAACCATAGACTATCTCAAATGGTGAAAAACGAGTAGAACCATGCACAGTGCGGTTGTATGCAAACTCAACATGAGATAAGCATTCTTCCCACGTTTGAATATTTTTCCTAATGATGGCACGTAAGAGTATAGACAATGTGCAATTAACGACCTCAGTTTGGCCATCAGTTTGTGGGTGACTAGGAGTAGAAAATAGCAATTTAGTACCCAATTTTTTTCATAAAATTTTTCAAAAGTAACTCAAAATTTTTACATCCCTATCAGAGACAATTGTCCTAAGCATGCCATGCAATCTAATGATTTCTTTGAAAAACAAGTCAGCAATGTGAGATACATCATCTGTTTTGTGACATGGAATAAAATGTGTCATTTTCGAAAATTTATCAACAACAACATAGATGCTATCATTACCTCTCTTTGACCTACGTAATCTTAAAACAAAATTCATGGAAATATTGGTCCAAGGTTCCTTAGGTATAGGTAGCAGGCTATAGAGACCATAAGATTGAAGTTTAGACTTAGTTTTGTGGCAAGTGATGCACTTAGCCACCATTCGTTCCACATCTCGCTTCATCCTTGGCCAATGGAAGTGTTCTTGAAGGATAGCTAAGGTTTTAGCCACGCCAAAATATCCCATCAAGCCACCTCCGTATGCTTCCCTAACAAGTAAAGAACGAAAGAACGGCTAGGTATACACAGTCGATTGAAATAGAAGAGAAATCCATCAAGGATGTAGAATTTACCTTGAGTTGCTGAACCACAAAAAGCATAAATACCTGAGAAATCTAGATCATTGGAGTATAACTCTTTAACTAACTCAAACCCTAATAACTTTGCATCAAGTTGAGTGAGCAAAGAGTGACGGCGTGACAATGCATAAGCAACAACATTAGTTTTCCCAACTTTATATTTAATCACATAAGGGAACGTTTCAATAAATGCAATCCACCTAACATGACGCTTATTTAACTTGTGTTGTGACTTAATGTGCTTAAGCGATTCATGGTCAGTGTGTATAACAAATTCCCTTGATCTCAAGTAGTGCTGCCAGGTCTCTAAAGCACGAATTAAAGAGTACAACTCTTTATCATAAGTAGAATAATTCAAGACTGCCCCATTGAGTTTTTCACTAAAATATGCAATTGGTTTACCCTCTTGCATTAAGATAGCTACAATACCCACCCCAGATGCATCACATTCAATCTCAAATATCTTGTCAAAACACGGTAATGCAAGTAGAGATACGTGTGTGAGTTGGTATTTAAGTATTTGAAATGCACGTTCTTGAGTATCACCCCACACAAATTTCTCATTTTTCTTAATTACAACAGTTAAAAGTGCAGCAATGGTACTAAAGTTTTTGACAAACCGTCTATAAAAGCTTGCGAGACCATGAAAGCTGCGTACTTCTCCCACCGTGCTTGGAGTCGGCCACTCTCGAATGGCCTTGACTTTGTCCTCGTCCACCTTGATTCCCTGTTCACTCACAACAAAGCCTAGGAAGACAAGTTGATTAGTACAAAAGGAGCACTTATTAAGATTGGCGTATAGTTTTTCCCTTCAAAGCACATCAAGGACAAGTTTGACATGCTCAACCTATTCATCTACACTCCTACTATAAATCAAAATGTCATCAAAATATACAACCACAAATTTCCCTAGAAATAGACGAAATACATGGTTCATCAACCTCATGAATGTACTAGGTGCATTAGTTAGACCAAATGGTATAACTAACTACTCGTACAAGCCATGTTTGGTTTTAAAGACTGTTTTCCATTGGTCTCCATCCTTCATCCTAATTTGATGATGGCCACTTTTTTAAGTCAATTTTTGTAAAAATAACAGCACCATATAACTCATCTAGCATGTCATCAAGTCTAGGAATAGGATGATGATATTTTACCACTATTGTGTTTACAGCCCTACAGTCGGTGCACATTTATCAACTTCCATCTTTTTAGGCACCAAGATGACCGGAACTACGCATGGACTTAACCTTTCCAGCGCCCATCCTTTTGTTAAGAGTTCATCGATTTGGCATTGTAGCTCTTTTGTTTCATCTGGTCTCATTTTGTAAGCTGGTTTGTTAGGAAGTGAAGCGCCTGGAACCAAATCGATCTGATGTTCAATTCCCCTAATTGGTGATAGTCCACTTGGAATCTCATTGGGGAAGACATCATCATATTCCTGCAAGAGAGAGACAATACTTGATGGTAAAGTATTAGTAAAGTCACTTGTAATAACCATCACCTCTTTGCACAAAAGTACAAAGACAGGTGTATTAATACTTAAAACTTTCCTCACTATATTAGTTTTTATCAGTAGATTTTGCCTCCTCTCTTTTCTTTCCTCTTTGGCCGGCTCACTATATGCCTTTTTCCTCTCAATTTTCTCAGCCTTTTCACCTTCTTTTGAACTCTTGGCCTTTTGTTTCTTTTTCTTCTCACTCTCTAGCTCACTTTCTTTTATCGAACTCTCTTGATCCTCACGAACTAGGCTAGGAGTTAGTGGTACAAGAACAATTCTTTTGTCGCCTTGTTTGAAAGAGCACTTTTTGGTAATGCCATCAAAGGTAATTCCTTTGTCGAATTGCCATAGTCTTTCCAACAATACGTGACATGCTTGTATCGGGACCACGTCGCAAAGTACCACGTCCTTATACTTTTCAATTCGGAAAGGTATTTGGACTTGTTTGGTTACTCGAACATCCCCACTATAGTTCAACCATTGCAAACAATACGGTGTCGGATGTCGTAGAGTTGGAAGTGCTAGTTTCTCCACCATTAGTGCACTCGCGACATAAGCGCAACTTCCTCCATCTATGATTAAGCTACACACTTTGCCTTTGATGTAGCATCGGGTCTGAAGATATTCTGTGATGCCTCCACTTCTCCCTAAGGCGAACCAAAGGGTATCCGCGGGACGCCTGCCCAGCTCTCGCCAGGACTCAAGCAAACACCATTCAAGCTTATAGCGGTGCTAGAAATCAACATCCAGAAAAGATAAATACAATTAATACGGAAGCGTTTAAGCTTAATGAAATATAACAATCATCCAATCCTTACATTGGGTTTCCATAATACAACCCAAAATATACAATATCTCAAAAGTCTAGACAAAAGAGTTGGAACCTTATTACATGAGTACACAAAAGAGAAATTCCTCCGAATCTCACTTCAAGCACAAATCCTGTTAAGGAAAACAAATCTACAGGGTGAGTAAAACGCTCGTGAGGCCAAGAACACACATACAGGCATGTAGTTCAAGTAACATCCCCAAATTAATCAATTTACAATAATAACCATTCAATAAACCATTCATGTGAGTAAATCCTGTTTTGTTTTTTGTTTTTTAATTAAAAGTGTTTCAAGATTTCAAGGTTTTCCATTATCTCACTATATAACAAAAGAAATTCTTGACTCTAAGTTTGAGTGATATATCCGCCATGTACACCAGAGCATTCTACACAAACCTACTATGATAGGTGGCCACCCATTGAGGTTTATTTCTCTTTTGAAACTTTATATGCTCTACCTAACTCTTTGAAATGTAATCCTATTTCATTTAAACCATTCATATGCAGAAAAATCAAAAGTCAAGTTTGATTTATCTTCTAACTTTAAGTTTGGGACATTGTTAAACTGGTACAAATTCGAAGGTGCAAAGTGGAGTTAATCATTTCCTAGAACCCTGTTAAATGTATTTCATTTTTTTTAGGTAAATGTGTTTCAAGTTTTCAAGATTTTCTATTATTACACTATACTGCAAAAGAAATTAGGAATGACGACGGGGCGGGGATGAGGCGAGGGAATCCTCCCCCACCCCATGCCTCGCTACCCACTAATCCCCCTTGCCCCATCCCCGCCCTACCTCGCTTCCCCCAGGGAGGGCATCTGTGGGGCTAATAAAAATTTGTCATACAATTTCATTATAGTCAAATTTGAACAGAGGATCAAATACTTAAATGCCAACACATCATCAAATTATTATCCATTGTAATTTTATAATTGTAACCGATAAAAATAATCAAACAAAAGTTATTTGAATACAATCCAACATGATGAAATAAATACAATTAAAGTAGTCAAGTTTTCACTTTTGACACAAATACAATCCCTAAATTATTGTGTTAAGTGTAATTAGAAATTTAGTATAAATGTATTAGTAAATTTGATATAACTAATTAATAATTTCTATTAGTAGACATATATAATTATTAGTATTCGATAATATCAATTATATGACAAATACTAATATACATTATATAACACTTATAATTAATAATATCATTATTGTGAGTTTGTAACTAATTAAATTAAGGATTAATCTTTCCTACACTGACAGTGTATACACTATCAACGTTGGATGAATGACAACTATGCAAAATTTTTAAATTAAATATCATATATATAATTATATACATATACATATATATATATATACATAACTTTTTGAACAGGTGTGGGGCGGGGGTATACTCCCTCCCCGCCCATCCCATTTTTTAATGCGGGAAAAAATTCCCTCCTGCCTCGTTAGCCTATGGGCACCCGTTCCAATTGCTATCACTAAAAGAAATTCTTGACTATGAACTTTGAATGATACATCTATTGAGTATATCGCACCATTCTACTCAAACCTATTGTGATAGATGGCCACCCATTGATGTTTAATTTTCTCTTAAAACTTTTTATGCTCTACCTAACTTTTAGAAATGTAATCCTATTTCATTGAAACCATTTATATGCAGAAAAGTCAAAACTCAACATTGATTTATCGGCTAAGTATATGTTGGAACCTTGTTAAAGGGGTACAAGTTTGAAAATGCAAAGTGAAGTTAATCCTTTTACAGAACCTTATTAAATTGTTTCGTGTTTTTTAGGTAAATGTGTTTCATGTTATCAAGGTTTTCCATTATCCCACTATATATCAAAAGAAATTCTTGGCTACGAACTTTGAATGATATATCTGCTTGGTACACCACACCATTCTACACAAACCTATTGTGATATTAAAACTTTTTGTGCTATACCTAACACTTTGAAATGTAATACTATTTCATTTAAACCATTTATATGTAGAAACATCAAAAGTCAAGATTGATTTAATTGTTCTACTATAACCATTTGTAACTGCTACTTCCTCCATCCTATAAATATTGTCATTGAACAAATTATGTTTACTATCTAGCTATTTGTTTCTTCCTTCTTTGTTTTTCAGCTTGCCTTTCAACATACAAAATGGCAAAAGGTTCAGCTTTAGCATCCATCCAAATTTCCCTTGTGCTATTACTAGCAATCTTTGTTTGTTCAGAAGCTGATCTTCTTGACCCTTACTACTGCTGCCGTGGAAAGGAGACCAAGATTACTGTGTACCTTCAATTGTTTACAGGCGGACCAAAAACCACCAGTGTTGCAGTTGCCGGCGCCCCTGGTAGGCCCAGAACTCTCTCCGAATTTGGAACCATTTTTGTTAATGATGCTAACATGACAGAAGGCATCAGCTACAGATCTCCAACTATTGGTCGAGCCCAAGGCCTTTATATAGTTTCAGCCCGTAATGGATCCAGCTCACAGGGCTTATTTTCCCTCCTTTTCTCCAACTCACAATACAACGGTAGCACATTGGAATTCCAAGGACCAGGATTTAACTTACAAACAGGTGGTCCGACGAGTGAAATTCCAGTAATTGGTGGCACCAAAAAGTTTAGGCTTGCTCGGGGATATGGACTTTTTAAGATAGTTCGACAAAATCTGTCACTGAATAATACGGTTATAATGGGCAACATTACCGTAGTGTCCAATAATAAGTTTGAATAATAAAGGAAAAACCAATAATAAAGAAAGCCAATTACAGGCCATATACGTACTTGGCAGTCTATGTTTCACATGTACTTCTTGTTCACTCGACTATCTTAATAAGAAATCCATCTAGGAGGATGGGAAAAAATAACTAATAAAAGAAAAATAATAAATTAGAAAACCAAGTATAGATTTTTATCTTTATTGCGGACTTATATGTACTTGGTGATCAATGTATGACTTTTCTTCATGCACTTTTTGTTTCGTCAATATGTTCATCTTAATAAAAACACTATCGGTGTTCTTCAATTGCACTTGGCTTCGCATTACATAAGCTTGTGAATGTGTTAAAATAAGATATTTGCATTTACTAATAGAGATGTGTATTGAAACTTAGATAAAATCTACTCCTAATTGTGGAATTTGCTTGAACTGATGGTGTACGTTGATTATTGCTTTTTACATATGCAAAATCCCCACTATAATGTTTTTGGAAAATTTTTTAACTATCTCCCCTGAAGTTTTTTATTATTACAACTACGTCCTCTAGGGTCTTAAAAATTTATGCTCACACTCCTTGATATTTTGAAAAGACTACAACAGTCTTCACAAAAACTTAAAATACTAAGTGACAATCACGTTGGAAAAAGGAAAAGGGAAACCCTTCTAATTAAGCTAATGCCTCCCTATCCTAAAAGTTCCAACCCCATCTAATGTAGCACGTTATATTTCATTCCCAGTTGTGGTGAATGGATTTTTTCTGAGTTCTGTGAAGAGCTAACCAGCAAGTAGCAATGCATTTGTTAAAAGAGATCTCTTCACAAATTAATTAGAAAAAAGAAAGTAAAGTCCAAGCACCAAAAAATCGTTCGAATTTTAAAGAACTACTCAGAAATTTTTAGATAGTAGGTAATGGTGATATTTGACTTCCTTTAGCATCTAATTTGTTTTAGAAATCAAATAAGGACATTACTTGTTATGTCGTGTTTAATTTGCATTGAAAAGAATTCAGCCTGAAACTGACACACTAAACTTTTGTATTATTTCGTGTTGTGTCATGACCTGCTTAATAACAGGTTAACCCAATCCACTTATTCATGTAACCCATTAGTTTTGCTATCGAAAAGGTTTTCAATGACAAAATGCACCATAAATATTTCAACAACAAATTAATCCAATATTGAAATACAGTAATACATAATGAAAAATAGAACTTAAAGAGTTTTCAAAGTTTTTAAAGATATGATACACAAGGAAGTCTCCTTAGTATGAAACAAGTCTCAAGTTTTAGAATTTTCAACAAAAACAAAGTCTAATACTACCATATATAATTAGACATTGAACTTATGAGTTCTTAAAACTTTTAATTTAAATCTTCAAGCAAAACAAGCAAGCCTGGCCATGAAACCATCCTTATTATAAGCATTCATTTTTTCTCTTTTTTTTTTCAATTCTATAAAGGAAAAAAGGAAATTATTTTCAAAACAAGGAAGAAAAAAAAAAAGAAAACCAACAACAAGCATGGTGGTTTAGTAAAGTTCAGCTATTATTCAATTACTTTGTTACCTGCGGCTTTGTCCAACTCAACCCATTTAAATTCCTTTCATTGACAGATCAGTCCAACAATGACCTACTTATACTCTTATTATTTTCAGGTCGCATTTGAGTTGTATTACTCCATTGTGTTAGAAATTGTCATCTCAATCTACATGTAAAAACAAGAGATCGTGTATTGCAACTTCAATACATCAAATTCACAGAATTTTTTTTCCATCTACTACTTATCCAGTTGTTGAGCAATCTGGAATCCCTATAAATATTACAATCTGATGAACCCAAATTAGCAATAAATTCATAAGAAATCGATTAAGAGGTAAAAGAAATTCCTCTCGTATTGACAAAGGCTGCGGCTATAGTAGTTTTCTCAGTACAAAAAATACCACGACTCGAGGCTATCACTGATGCATATATATGAAACTATAGACTCCTACACAATAAGCCCTATACGGCTTTTTATCTAATATGCTAGTAATATACCCAAGATAGCTACTGACTCCTAATACCAGTAATAAAGGGAATAATCCCATACAACTCCAACACAAATTGACCAACTAACTATGACATGTAGACAACTAATAAATAAACATTAAAGATTGGTTGAAATTTCGTACAATGCCTCCTCTAAACCAAACTCTTCAAGGTTGAACATACCCAACTTCTCCTTCAACTGCTATAAAAGTAGTTTTTAATGTCAACTTCAATCTTCTTATCTTGAACCAACTCAAGTTTGAAGTGATATTTAATATCAATGTGTTTGCTGCGCCCATAGAAAAGAGGAATCTTGGACAACTCAATGGTCGATTTACTGTCACAATAAATTTTCGTAGGATCAACCTGGTTGTGTTATACAACACCAAGAATGTGACACAACCACAAATTTTGAGTTGCACTATTAGCTACTGCAATATACTCCGCCTCTGTAGTAGACAAAACTATCACCTACTACTTCTTCAAATACCAAGATAACACCCATGAACCAATAACAAATGCATAATCTGAAATGCTCTTCCTTTCAACTGTATCACCTGCTAAATCACTATCTATGTAGCCAAATAACTCAATTGGGTCATTTCTTGAATAAATATACCTACGGGTCCGTTTGGTTCATGGGATGACATAAGATTGAATTAATCATCATGTGTCATCCCATGTTTGGTTGCATTTTATACATGGAATGATACATCCTACCTAACCGAATTAATTCCCTATTCATGGGATAAAATAATCCCATGCGAGAGATGGAATTAGTCATCCCGGTATGACTAACAGATAGGATGATAAAATTTTAGACTAATTGATCCTTACAAAAAATACAAATTTATACTCTTATAATTATATAATCCTACTCTCACATGATAATATCATATGAATGGGCTAATTTGCCCCTACTAGTTAATTTTAAATTTTGAAACCAAGAGATAGATCTACATTTGATATGAAAACATCGAAGTCCAGTTCAATCGTCTTCATTGTCAAAAAGTCGAAATACAGAAGTGCAACTCTGCTGTCGAAAGTTGAAACAGAGCCCTGACTAGTCAATGGTATTTTGGTCATATCTCAGTCTATAGAGCTTCAAATTAGATGATTCTTAAGGCATTGAAAATCTAACTCAAATGGATACAACTTTCATGTTTTGCACAAGAGCTAGTTCGGCTTCCATCTGTAAGAAAATAGCAGTTGAAGTGGTGCCAAGTGTGTAGAAGTGAAAACGCGACTACATGAATACGTGACTTGAAGTTGCGTATTCCCTAGTCGCGTATTCCTGAATTTCAGCTGCAACTTGTGTTTTATTCACACAAGCTTTTTGACCCATTTTCCTGGAAGAATATCAGTGGAAACAGCCCAAGACAGCTGCAAATGAAGCTTTACAACTCATTTCTAACTTGTTTATGGGCTCAAGACATGGTTTAAAATTTTGTCTCTTGCAAGAAGTTCCTCTATATATAGAAGCCTTTGGAGGATATTTTAATAATTTTGGAAGGCTAAAGAAACTCGCTAAAAATGTAGTTTTCACTAGAATTTTCTTAGTTCATTAGTTAGAGTAGTATAGTATAGTTAGTGTTGTTTATCCTTCTTGTATTTGTAGTTAGATTCGAATGAAGATTGAGGAGCAAAGATGGAGAGTTTGAAACTCATGTGACAAGGATGACATCTCTCCTATCACTTTCTCTTTTGTATTTAAGTTCATGTTCAACTATAATACAAGTTTGGATCTTGTTTTCATGTTTAGTTAAAGTTTATGCCTAGAGTTATGGATGAACTTGCTATATCTTGTTAGTGATGTTTACTTGGTTATTTGATGATATTATTTTGAGCAAGTTATTTATCACTTTTGCTTGTCTAATTATGATTAACCAGTCATTAATTGTGATTATCTAAAGGTGTTGAGTTTGCAATGAGAATTGAAATTTAACACTAGTTCAAGGAAGTGATAAACCTAGGGAGTTCACTCATGAGAGTAAAGGAGCACCTATGTGGCTTCAGTGACTTGTTTCATGTAATTTCATAGAAGAAATGAGTTTGTAGTTAATTTCATAACCATGAGAGTAGGTATGGCTTAGCTACAAGTATAGTTTATTCACTACGAGAATAGGTTTCACATACATTAGGAAATTACGCCATAACTAGCCAAGATAATAGCATTCACTTAACCGGTAATCTCATTTGCAAGAGGAGTAAGGAATTTCATATCTCTAGGAGCTTTCTAGTATTATTTTCCTTACTTTTATGTTTATGGTAGTCCAGATAATAAAGAAATTCAAAAATCACCGGTAATTAAAATCTTCCCTATGGGATCGACACCTAATACCCCTATGCTCAATAAACCATTCGTATACTTGCAAAAAATCGCGTGTGGGATATTTCGAATTTATAAATGTAAATTTTGATTGTGGATGAGCTTAATTGTATAAGTATACCCCACGCTTGTCAACTAGCTAATGGACTTCCGACCATTTTGATAGGGTTGAGGAAAGGTTAGCTGAATTAGCTTCTCACTTTGGTAGAATTCAAAATCAATTCTTGATTTGTGTGAAATTATTTCTTCTAATGATATGCAAATTGACTCTAACATGAATGGTGGGAATGATGCATGTGAAAGTAGACATCTTTTTTATGATAATGATAATTCTAATTGTTGTTTCAATAAGAAAATGTCCATTTCACAAGATAATATCCTTGGAACTAATGACAAACTTCAAAAGATGAACATTAGTTATTCATATTTAACCCCTTTTGATAAGTGCTCTGAAGGTGTAGGTTCTAAAGATGTTATCTTTCAAGAAGGTCATGTGGACATTCCTTGGATGAGTAATCAAGTGATGCACATTTAAGATAATATCTATGAATCACTTGAGATTGGTAAGCCATTTCCATCTCTCACATCATTAGAACATGTGGCTTTTATTGTCGAGCCACCATTTGTTGATTCACCACGTCTTCTAAGGGTAGATCATGCATTAACTAAATTTCATTGAAAAATGAGGTTATATAGTCAAGCTAATGACTATAAAGAAATGCTAATTGGGATACAACCCAATATTTTGGTGATTTATGTTAATTTGGTATGATTTTATGTTTAAATTATGTGTAAGTTGTTTTGTTGTTCTTCATTTGAAAGAATTGGAAATGGAAGCAAAAATGGTCATTTGAGGTGAAAATGACAAACTTCGATCAAGGAACTCAACCTCTCGATTTGAGTAATTGTTGTTTTTGATATGTTGAAAAGGGTTAGAATTTACGTTTGAGGAAAAAACCTGAGGAGCCCTTAAACTATTGTCGTTGTCATCTTTTGGCCCCCCATCTAAAATTTGTTTCCGATTGATCCTTAAACAATAAAAAATGCATACATTGAGGACTTCTGATGACTTTAACCACAAATCTGACCGGAAGTAAAGGGCATTTTTGTCCGTTCATGTTTGCACCCTCGGGACCAGCAACTAAGTAGTGTAAAAAGAGATTGAAAGATGCAACTCTTCAATTCTTAAGCAAGGCAAAATCGAAGCAACGGAAATCCTTTCCAAAAATCGAGTTTTGCCCATTTGTTGAAATTTCATCTTCTTCTTCTGCAAAAGAAAGAAAAATTAGGGTTTTCTTGCACGTATAACATTGGAAACGACGAGGTGGAAGATGCCAAGATCAAATCCAATACCTCCAATGTGTGCCTGCGGAATGAGTACCATTCTGAAAACGTCATGGACTCCACGGAATCCAGGTCAAAGATATGCGGAATGTCCAGTTGCTCAAGTAATGGATAGCAGTAATTTAGTGAAGTTGTTAGTAATTGCTGAGGTAAGTTGTTAGTAATTGCTATTTTGTTATGAATTTGAATTTGGGTTAGGGATGCAAGTACTGGAAATGGATAGATGAAGAAATGTGTCCGCGTTCAGTGGAGATTATACCTGGGTTGCTTCGGCGAATCAATCAAATGGAGAAACAGCTCACAAATGCCGAAGAGTCTGCACAAAAGTGGGAGTGCAAAGCAGCAAAATTGCAGACAAAGGTTCGAAGGTTGGAAATTATGATGCAACAACATGCATCAAGGGAGAGGAAGTTTGCTGCAGCTCTTGCAATCACCTATGGCTTTGTGTTAGCAGGATTTGCAGTCTGGGTGTTTGGAAATTTAGGAAATAATCATCTATTGCAATTGTGGCGACCCCACTTCCCCCTAAGGCGAACCAAAGGGTTGGCGGGTCGTCTGCCCAGCTCTCGCCAGGACTCACGCAAGCATTCTAACCCAAATCCTTCCGGAAATTTAACCTAGCTATTACAACAGAGATTCTTCCGAAATAAATCGATTTCTATCACCACATTAACTTCAAAGATAACAGAATACAAACTTAGCCAATCGACGGCTCTTAAACACTTCACACGTTACTCACAAGGGTTAAAGCCATACCATACCAATACAAACATATATACCGAAAATCGGAATTAGGGATTAAACCTTTCCAACCTCAAGTGGCAATCCAAAATGAAAGGTACAATGCTTAACTTAGAATTCATTACAAACCGAAATTTAAATTCAAGTTGTTCAAGTACATTCATAGGAAATATAAGCAGCTCAAATTCTTTCAAACTTCCCATCCTGTAAGGAAAACAAATAAACGTGGGGTGAGCTAAAGCTCAGTGGTGCCCCAAAACATGCAGTCACGTAAATCAAACAGCGAGTAATAGCTTAACCAAATTGAACAGTTATGAAAGCGTATAACAGCACAAGGTAGGATACAGGGGCTCTCAGGAGCCATTTTCCTCGCTTGATCACTATTCATCGTAGTTGACCCTCCGTCAACTCTCACTACTTATAATCCATGTAGATCCACTCATTTTAATCCTAACCCGTCACCGTTCTAACCCCTGTCCCGGGCCCGAACACCGACTAAGGACGCAGTATACTCGAGATATACCCGTAGATGATTGGTCGAGGGATTCATCCAACGACGTTATTGTAGTTGGATTCAGGATGTCGAGGGATTCACCCAACGACGCAACTACATTTTGATTCACGGATTCAGGAGAAAATGATTCACGCAAGTCACCACTCGAACGGCTAGTGCGATAAAGCACACACTGCTCACTTCGATGGATCAAAAACTAGTTTTGCAAATATCACATTTCAAGTCAAGAAAGCACTTTAATCAAGTAGGAATAGAACAAGCAGGGACACTCACCAAGAGTGAGATTCAGATGTCAAGTTGGGAATTGAATTCCGCATCCTCGCAAAACCCTAAAATACCAAATTTTAAAACTATAAGTTGGCTATACTAGTTCTAGAATTATGTAGGAAAATTATTTGCAGTATAGCTAGTTTATTTGTTTGTAATAAGTCACAAACCATGTAGTAGTAGAACTAGTAAAATACTTGGTAAAGTCTCTGTAATATTCCTTTTCTTGTAAAAGTGTTACTAAAACTAATTTTTACGTGAAATAATGTTTCTTGCCGAACAAGTTTTCTACGCTTTTAGCTAAAGTCACAAAAGTCTCGTATTTTAGAAATTTCCTCTAGAAAACTAGTCAAGGACAAATTTTAACAAAAGAAAAGGAATTAAAGCGAGACTTGAGTTTTTGAACCAGGTGAAATCATTTCCTAAAAGTAGTAAGGTTAATTTAAGCTCAAGTAGAAAGCGTCGAGTCGGCAAGATTTAGAAAATCCCCACACCAGAATTTCTAACTTAAACGTTCAATACTAAATTTTATCGATTAATGTTAAGCACCAAAGTTTTTGAATAGGTTGCTTAAGCCTTCGCAAATTTGCAGGGTCGAAACGAATTCACAAATTCGATCCCATCTCGAAATCCCATTTTGGTTCAAATTTGCCAGCAAATCAAAATCACATTTTAATAGAAAATCCCTAGGGCTTCGTCAATCATTAGCCCTGGGTTTTCAATAGATTCACTTTTGATCAAGATGGAATAAATGACCAAGGCTTCGTCAATCATTAGCTCTTGGTTTTGGCAAGTTCGTATAACCTCACAGTTGAAGCAAAATAAATATAAAGACTTCAAGTAATTCTAGCAATTGATTTCATCACGCTTTAACACTTGTATAAAATCATTCAAATGACCAAAACGATCTTAACAATTCCAGCTCATTTGTACAGTGGATTCCAAGTCACAAATATAAACAAAGTCACAACCCAAATATCAATTTCTCTAGGGCTTCATCAATCATTAGCCCTAGGTCTCAACAGATTCTAGTACAACCAAAATTCGACAAAGGAAGTCCAAGGTATCAAAGTAATTCCAAATCACGACCCATGGACCTTCCAAATACATTTCAGCCAACTACTTGGACAGTTTATTAAAATTAGATTCTTGCAGGAACTACTTGAATGGCCAAGAGCTTCATCAATCATTAGCTCTTGACAGCAAATACTCAATTTTTAATCACAACTCAATCCAAAACAAGAAGGATAACCACAGCCAACTTGACTCCCGAATGACTCTAAGAATTCAGGTTTTCTTTTCTTGTTTCGGAAGTCAAGAAAATTCCAGCAAGTTTCAACCCAAGACGACCATTAAATCTCCAACTTTTACTTGCTAGAATCACTAAGCTTATAGCTTATAATCTGCCCAAACCAAGCTAAAGTAAATAACACACGAATCCAGCAAATGAACTCACCAAAAGTTTGAACTAGTACGGCTAGCAACCATGTACAAATTTCCAGCAAAGATACTTCAAAATTTTCAACAAGGTTTCCATCCTTAACTTGCTTTAAACACCAAACACTTAACATGCATTTTATCCAACATGGAATGAGTCAAATGGTAAATAATTCCAGCAAGTTATTCCACCAAAAAGTCCTCATAAATCTGTCATCAGTTAGGTTATCATTTTCCGGCAATTGATAGATTAAATTTTGAAACTTTCTCCATAATTCCTCATTTTCTTTCCATTCCAGCTCAACATGCAGAGTGCAGTTATCATGCTAAGGTGTATCTTGTGCAATAATATGAAATTTATAACCAAAGATTCAAAAGAAAAAGTTGGATAAAACTCTGTTTCTTTCTCTCGGCCCAAGCTAAGAAACTCCAGCAGCTTGTTTATCTTGGATCAATTTTTTTCTCAGCTAAAACAGTGTTTTAAGTATTCCATTGGGACATGCAAACTCTTAGCTAGCTGATAAAAATTTCCAATGCAAAACCAGATTCAAACAACAATTATAATCATCTAATACAATTCCAGAAATTTGTCCAATTAGCCTCGGATGAACATATATGTAGCAGATTTCTATTTCATTTTATTTTTCTGATTTAAACCCATTAATTAACTATATGCAGAGCTTAATTATCTTGTAATTAACTAGTTAATCATGGTTAGAGGCTCAAAACAGCAGAATTTACCAAATGAAGCTGCATTATTCAAGTCAAGCTCTCGGCAGTCCCAAATTCTTATGCATAACAGATTTCTTTTTTTTTTTCTTCACATCATCAAGTTTTCACTCGGCTAAATCACTAGATTATGCACTCAAAACCAACATGCATACCTAATAAATGGAATTGTTATCCATTCTAGTCCAAAACAGAGTCAAACACCAGCAACGTTCATAAAAAAAATCCAGAACCTATTCAGCTAGTTGTCGGACAACTTGCATGCAGCAGATTTTATTTTCCCTTCTAATTCTCGCTTAAACACAGCTAATAAATCCCATACAAGCTTAATCATCCATCTACTAATTAGCTAATCATACAACTAAGCTCAGATCATCACAACTTAGCAAATTAAAACTGAGATTACCAGCTCAAGCTCTCGGACAGTACCAATTTTTTTTTCAATCAAATTTCTGGTAACTTAATCCTTTATCCAAACATACAACCCTCACATGCATGCCTCCAACAGCCTCATCTACCCAAAATCAACTAGTTCAAGTCTATATATTACCTCAACCTGGAGTTTACACACACGGCTGGCAGCAGAAATAGTTTTCCTCCTTTCAACGGCCCAGAAATTGCAGACCGCTATCTCTCTCTCTCTCCCTTGTTCTGGCTTGCGGCTGGATGAAAGAAATTTGGTCTCAAACTCTTCACCAGCTCACGGATGGAAGGCAGAATGGGCCGCAAGTCACTCTCTTCCCTCTCTGAGTTACGGATAGGAAGAAAAGAAACAAGAAGCTCGGCTCCCTCTTGCTCACTCTTGTCGATGGAACCGAGGCTACAGCTCTCACTCCCTCCTGCTCTCGGTCCGAAGCAGAAACTGAAATGTGTAGTGGAGTTTGGGTGCTTAGTGGTTGATATGGTTGTGTGTGGTAGTGGAGTCGCGGTTTTTGAAGAATGGTGAAGTGTTGAAGTGGTGAAGTGAGTGCATTGGTCGAATGAGAGGTGAGTGATCATGGTGTCCGAAAATTTGCTTGGTTTGCATGGTGATTTTGTGAGGTTGTGAGGGTAGTTTAGACATTTCACATCGCCCTGCTAATCCTCACTTAAATCCTTAATCCTAACTTAATTCCACAAATTTATCCCGAATATAAATTAAGCTCCTAATAATACACTAATCTTGCAAGGCTTCAATTATCGAAATATTTACGTCCCACGCGTATTTAGTATACTTGTATTATTCTTATCTAAAATTTGTCGGCTTTATATTTTTAACGTGAAAATTTTTAGTAGTATTAACGTTATTCACTGATTAGAATTAATTATTGGACTTTAAATAATTTATTTTAAGGTAGTAAGATTAATCAGCTCAAGTATCGTTGATTTAGCGTAATGGAGACTAAGTGTTCTAACGTTTTATGTTAAGGCGATAAAATTGTTCTAATTCTAAATGTATTAATATATTTAAGCAAAACCAAGAAATTTCATAACTTAGAAAAATTATATTAGTTCACCCATGAAAAGTGTTTTTAAATACTTATTTGAAATAAGTGAAAGTGATGCTAGAAATTATTAAAGAATTAGAAACGCAAATGAAATATGAAATGATATTTGTATATATATATATTCAGGGATCTCACAGCAATTACCCCAGAAAGATGTATTATAAGCAAAGGAATGAAGAAAGTGGAACTGGAATGTAATATGTACAAATGTAGTTCATGGGTGAATGGAAAAGCATGTTTTGCTTTAATTGGACACAGAACGTATTGGAAAAGCATGTTTTGCTTTAATGATTGCATCATATTGGTTTATTCTGTTTTTGTGAGCAATGTACAATTGAAACAATGGTATATTTGACGTGTTCATTTTAACATGTTTAACAATGGAAAAGCTAGAATAGTGTAAAATTGGATTATGATAGAACATAGGGAAACCAAAAACCTTTTTGATTAAATACCAACTGCCAACATATAATTACATCATTAATACCAAGAGTCAAGCCACTTAATTAACAAACAAAAGGTGGTCCAACTGTATGACATCTACGAATAAACCACCAAAAAGACAAGTCATTTTCATGCTCGACATAGCACGAGATAAGTCATGTTCTGAAAGCAAAAGTAAAAGGGCATCCAATGCCATTGACTAGGCAACAAATCTAATAGTTAGTTGAAGATGAAGGCACACGTCCTCTTCCTCTTCCTCTTGCACCAGCACCCTCACTTTGAGTTGGATTGACATTTCTTCTTCCTCCTGTACCAGCAACTTCATCCTGATTTGGATTCCCACTTCCTCTTCCTCTTCCACCAGCACTTTCACTTTGATTTTGAGTACCACTTCTTGTGGATCTACCTTTGCCCCATCTTCCTTTCCATCTTCCTACAGAAAAAGGAGGCTGCTTTCCAAGATAAGCATAGTTGGAGTTTATCCTTCCCTTTTCAGCATCAGTCAATGTATTGTTTTTCTTTGTCCTGGAGGCTTGATTCTGGAGTGGTTGCCGTTGCTTTTGCTGTTGTGTTGACTGATTGAAGGGTGGTGGTTGGTGTTGTTGTCTAGCCTGAAATAGCTGTTGTTGTTGGTTGTTTTGTGATTGATTCTGCTGTTGGGTAGGCTGTCTAGATTGCTGTCCCTGCTCTTTATTTGCATGAGAAGATTCAAGTACACCCTGCTTTTCTCTCCTTCCCTGAAAATGTAAATCTGGTCAGATCAATATGTGGATTAATGTACAAACAATGTTAGTGAAAATTCAAATTTCATACTCGTTTGGACTGTTGCTTTTCTGAATTTTGGCTTTGCTGTTGCTGCTCAGCCCCTCTATCCCTTGAACAAGTTGCAGCATTGTGGCCAGTCTCTCCACATTTTCTACAGTGCATCACAACTATCTTGCGCAGCTTTGTACCATTTCCCTTTTCCTCTGTTATATCCCTTCTTCTAGCCTTTTTTGGCCTTCCAGGTTGTACACAAGCGACTGGAGGATCCATTTCCAAATGCTCAGAATTAGGCCAAAATGAGACCCCACTAATTGGCTCCAAGACATTCTCATAAATTTTAGCAAACAACTCTCTTGAGTAGCATGGGGCTGTGAACTGCATTGGATTTCTATCAGACACCAGCATTGCAGAAATGGCATGAATACACGGAATCCCACTTATCTCCCAAAGTTGGCACGTGCATGTGTTTTTTCTGAAATCTACTGCATATTGAGCTGCCCGAGGACCTTTCACTTGGTAGCCATACAAACCATTCCAGATTGGCTCCCAAAGACAGGCCTGCTTAATTCTATCCTCAATCAATTCTTTGATTAGGGGCCCTACTGGTTCAGTCCATTTAGATATCCCTTCTCTTCTTTGTTGGATCCTCTGCATCACCTTCTCTCTTATTTGTTCAAGCATTGATATTATTGGTTTGTCTCTGGCTTCAAGAATGAACGCATTGAAGGTTTCACAAATATTGTTTACCAGCATATCACATTTCGTATGGACTGGAAAAAATGCCTTACACCAGTGCCTGGCATGAGGTGCTTTTTCCACCCATTTAAAGGCCTCACAGTCAAAATCTTTCATGTCTTCCATGGCCTTGTTGAACTCTTCCATACTTGTACTAGTGGCTATACCCCACATCTTGGATTTCAAAGCTTTGCCGGGATGTTTCTTTTTAAAATTTCTGTACATATGTTGTACACAATATCTATGCTCACTCCCAGGAGGTATCTCAGACATAGCTCTGTCCAATCCCTTTACAAAGGTAAAAAAACATGAGTCAACACTCAAACTGATAAATATGAAGGATATCGTTTCTATTGGAACAATTGTTAACACTCAAACTATATTGATATTCTTACCTTTTGTTGATCAGAAATGAAGGTGTAATGATGTTGATTGTCAATATTCAAGTCATCAGCAAGGAGTTGAAGGAACCATTTCCATTGCTCTCCAGCTTCTTTTTCAACAACTGCCCATGCAATGGGCCACCATCCATTGTTAGGGTCAACACCCATAGCTGTTAGTAATTGACCACGATGAGTTCCTTTAATATGACAACCATCAAGACCTATTAGTGGCCTGCAACCACTAAAAAATCCCCTCTTAAGTGGCCCCAAACAGCAATAGAATCGCATGAATGTTGGATTACCACCAGGTTTTCTGAATGGAGTGAATACAATTTTAGTCGTTGTACCTGGATGAGTTTTTTTAAGCTCCTCAGAGTACCTACCCAAAAGTTTGTACTGCTCTTCAGCTGAACCCTTCACAGTTTGGGTAGCTAGTGCTCTTGCTTTATATGCCACTGCTCTAGTGATTTTGGACCTGTACTCTTCATCAACTGTTTGTATTAACTCTTTCACAGGCAGTTGTAGGTTGGATCTGTACCTCTCTTCATACCTATTTGCCAACCACTTTGAGGTAATAGCTCTATTCTTCCAAGCATGGCCACAGTTTTCATGCTTATCATAGATTGACTTCACCACTAAGTCATTTGTGCCTAGACAATTTACTGTTGAGGCAAAAACAAACCACCTACAGGGGTGCTTACATTTTGCTCTAACTCTTTTTCTCTCATTTTTGCAAGGCTTCACAGGTTTACCATTAACAATTGCATAGTTTTTAAGAGCTTCTTTGAACTCCCTGCTATCAGCAAATCTTTGCCCTTTAAAGAATTTTGGATTCTTCATGTCCCTCTCTGGGATAAAGTCAATGAATTTAGGGATATGTCCTCCCCTTTCCTCAGATGACTCTTCCCCACTATCTAGTTGATCATCTATTTTGTCCCCATCAAATGCAGCTCCAACATCTATAGATTTTGAACCAAAAGTTGCAGGCTGTCTTGCTTTATTTTTTTTGCCTTTCTTTTGTGATTGTTGGGTAGGAATGTTAGAAGTTCCAGTCACATCTTCATGCTCCTGCTGCTGCCTTCCCACAGATTGCTGGTCATTTTATGTTTCATCTATACTGCCTGCATCCTCAAACATCAAGTCATCTCTGCAGAAATTATCATCAGCACTGAACTGCTCATTATCTGAGCTGCTGGTCGTGTCATCAGCAGCATCATTGTCTCTACCCTTACTAGTACCTACCCCTCCCACTGTTTTAGTTGTTGTCTTTTGTTTGCCACTTTCAATTTCAGCCTGTGAGGTTGGAATCTTTTCATTAAGAATGTCTTTCTGCACCTGTTTTTCTGTTAAATTTTCACCTACACTTGCACCACTTTTTTTTTTTAATTTTGAGTTTCAGCATTCAAAGGCTTTTTGGTTAATACCATATCAGTACAAGGCTCCTCTATAACTCTGCCCTCATCATCTATTTCTTCTATCAAAACACCAGATTTTGGTGGTGCTGCATATGTCTCTACTGGCTCATTGAATTGCATTTTCAATACCTCTTCAATGGTCTTATGGTCACAGTAAACTTCCATCACCTTATATTCCTATACCCAACTACAGAACTGGTTAACATGTTGATCAGTTTGCAATTGCCTTAGTCCATCAGGTAGAACACTTGTCGGCTCAAGGTAATAGTACAACACAGCTTCCTCTTCCCCATACCCCAGTTTTTTTAACATTTCATTAATCTCAAGCACTGACATTCTATCACCATCACACAAATCTATATGATCAACTTCACCACCAGTATAAAATCTGTAATCCGAACCATTAAACTTGCCCCCATAGTGCAATCTAATAGTAAAATATTCACTCCCATGTTCTGTACAATCATGTATCAAATTAAAGTCAAAATTCACTATATTCATAGAGTAGTAAAAAATAAGCAGCAAAATTGCTAAATAAACAATTGCCCATGCAACATCAACTATTTTTTGTCAAACTCTATACCAGAAATTTCATTAATTTACTATTTTTAGTAAACTAATAATGGACCACAGATATAGTAGGACCCCATGCAACCTACCAACAGGACAAAACTCTCAGACCCTGTTTCCACCCAATTAATTTAATTAAACTCCACTATATCTAAGCCCCTCTCAACCAACATCTAATTCTTTAACAGCCCTTAAATTGTTCAATAATAACACAACAATTACACACACAAACCCCGACGATATAAGCTTACAAATCAAGAGGCACATTACCGTATACGAGATATGGGTCAAAATATGCATCCCTCCTTCTGATCATCCATTTCATTTCTCCGTCCATCTGTAGCTTTCAATGCAGAATTTCTCCCATGCAACCTTCAATAGCTGTAATTGAAAGATTATCTAGCCATTCTTATACTTTAGATGAAATTTCAACAAGAAATGGGATTTCAACAAATGGGCAAAACTCGATTTTTGGAAAGGATTTCCATTGCTTCGATTTTGCCTTGCTTAAGAATTGAAGAGTTGCATCTTTCAATCTCTTTTTACGCTACTTAGTTGCTGGTCCCGAGGGTGCAAACATGAACGGACAAAAATGCCCTTTACTTCCTGTTAGATTTGTGGTTAAAGTCATCAGAAGTTCTCAAAGTATGCATTTTTAATTGTTTAAGGATCAATCGGAAACAAATTTTAGATGGGGGGCCAAAAGATGACAACGACAATAGTTTAAGGGCTCCTCAGGTTTTTTCCTCTGCATGTTTTGATCATTTTATATGTGCATGTATTGATTATTTTGACAAAAGAATGATCTAGAATGCATTTTAAAAAATTGGGGTGAAGTGTGTAATTTTTAATTGGTGAAAATTTTCTGCAAAAAATTGCAGCTCAGTGATAAGTGTTTATTATAAGTGTTTTTAAGTAGAATTTTGTGCTTATTTTTTATATAAATTAGGATATTTTAAAATGTAACTTGCTTCCTAAACTTCTAAATTTTGTGAGTTTCGATTGAGAAACTTAATGTGCAAAGTTGGTTATATTTGTAGGAATGGATGTGAATTATCAATGTTGGATCGAGATGGATTCAATTCGAACTCATTAGCACTTGATTCAACGACAATTCGGAAAGTAGAAGAGCATCAAATACAAGTATTATTGGTGAAATGTATGAACAACACTTGGACATCTTGCAAGTGATATTAGTGATGAATTGGAGCAGAAAAGAAGCAAGAAAACGTACTAGAAGACAACACGTGACCTCAAATACGCGGGCTTATGTGCCCTATTGTAGGGTCACGTATTGTGCCCTGTATTTCTACAACTTGCTCTATTTTTACACTACTTTCCAACTGAATTTTAGCTCAAAATTTCAGTTGCACAAGCTCAAGATTCCTTAGGAAAGAAAAAAAAAAGCTTTATGTCATATCATTTTCCACTTTTTGACTCTCCTAACATTATACATGTAAGAATCATTGAAGAGAGAGGAAGTTCTTGACAGTAATTAGTTGTAGTTTTTTCTTCTTCTCTCTAGTTAGGAACTTGTAAGAAAAACTTGGAGAACTCATTGTATCACTTATTTTCAGGTAATTTTGTTTCAAGTTTTTAAGGTTTTCCATTATCCCACAATACAATAGAAGAAATTCTTGATTATCAACTTTGAATGATATATCTGCTGAGTATACCATTCTATACAAACCCATTTTGATAGGTGGCCACCCATTTATATTTAGTTCTCTCTTAAAATTTTTTACACTCTACCTAACTTTTAGAATGTAATCATATTTCATTCAAACCACTTATATGCAGAAAAATCAAAAGTCAAGATTGATTTAGCTACTGAGTGTTAGTTCGGAACCTTATTAAAGTGGTGGAAGTTTGAAGGTGCAAAGCGGAGTTAATTTTTTCCCAGAACCTTGTGAAATGTGTTTCATTGTTTTGTTTTTTGTTTTTTAATTAAAAGTGTTTCAAGATTTCAAGGTTTTCCATTATCTCACTATATAACAAAAGAAATTCTTGACTCTAAGCTTTGAGTGATATATCCGCCATGTACACCAGAGCATTCTACACAAACCTACTATGATAGGTGGCCACCCATTGAGGTTTATTTCTCTTTTGAAACTTTATATGCTCTACCTAACTCTTTGAAATGTAATCCTATTTCATTGAAACCATTCATATGCAGAAAAATCAAAAGTCAAGTTTGATTTATCTTCTAACTTTAAGTTTGGGACATTGTTAAACTGGTACAAATTCGAAGGTGCAAAGTGGAGTTAATCATTTCCTAGAACCCTGTTAAATGTATTTCATTTTTTTTAGGTAAATGTGTTTCAAGTTTTCAAGGTTTTCTATTATTACACTATACTGCAAAAGAAATTAGGAATGGCGACGGGGCGGGGATGAGGCGAGGGAATCCTCCCCCACCCCATGCCTCGCTACCCACTAATCCCCCTTGCCCCATCCCCGCCCTACCTCGCTTCCCCCAGGGAGGGCATCTGTGGGGCTAATAAAAATTTGTCATACAATTTCATTATAGTCAAATTTGAACAGAGGATCAAATACTTAAATGCCAACACATCATCAAATTATTATCCATTGTAATTTTATAATTGTAACCCATAAAAATAATCAAACAAAAGTTATTTGAATACAATCCAACATGATGAAATAAATACAATTAAAGTAGTCAAGTTTTCACTTTCGACACAAATACAATCCCTAAATTATTGTGTTAAGTGTAATTAGAAATTTAGTATAAATGTATTAGTAAATTTGATATAACTAATTAATAATTTCTATTAGTAGACATATATAATTATTAGTATTCGATAATATCAATTATATGACAAATACTAATATACATTATATAACACTTATAATTAATAATATCATTATTGTGAGTTTGTAACTAATTAAATTAAGGATTAATCTTTCCTACACTGACAGTGTATACACTATCAACGTTGGATGAATGACAACTATGCAAAATTTGAATTTGAAATTCAACTTTTGCACACATGTCATGAATCCAACGCTGATAGTGTATACACCGTCAGTGTAGGAAAGATTTACTCTTAAATTAAATATCATATATATAATTATATACATATACATATATATATATATACATAACTTTTTGAACAGGTGTGGGGCGGGGGTATACTCCCTCCCCGCCCATCCCATTTTTTAATGCGGGAAAAAATTCCCTCCTGCCTCGTTAGCCTATGGGCACCCGTTCCAATTGCTATCACTAAAAGAAATTCTTGACTATGAACTTTGAATGATACATCTATTGAGTATATCGCACCATTCTACTCAAACCTATTGTGATAGATGGCCACCCATTGATGTTTAATTTTCTCTTAAAACTTTTTATGCTCTACCTAACTTTTAGAAATGTAATCCTATTTCATTGAAACCATTTATATGCAGAAAAGTCAAAACTCAACATTGATTTATCGGCTAAGTATATGTTGGAACCTTGTTAAAGGGGTACAAGTTTGAAAATGCAAAGTGAAGTTAATCCTTTTACAGAACCTTATTAAATTGTTTCGTGTTTTTTAGGTAAATGTGTTTCATGTTATCAAGGTTTTCCATTATCCCACTATATATCAAAAGAAATTCTTGGCTACGAACTTTGAATGATATATCTGCTTGGTACACCACACCATTCTACACAAACCTATTGTGATATTAAAACTTTTTGTGCTATACCTAACTCTTTGAAATGTAATACTATTTCATTTAAACCATTTATATGTAGAAACATCAAAAGTCAAGATTGATTTAATTGTTCTACTATAACCATTTGTAACTGCTACTTCCTCCATCCTATAAATATTGTCATTGAACAAATTATGTTTACTATCTAGCTATTTGTTTCTTCCTTCTTTGTTTTTCAGCTTGCCTTTCAACATACAAAATGGCAAAAGGTTCAGCTTTAGCATCCATCCAAATTTCCCTTGTGCTATTACTAGCAATCTTTGTTTGTTCAGAAGCTGATCTTCTTGACCCTTACTACTGCTGCCGTGGAAAGGAGACCAAGATTACTGTGTACCTTCAATTGTTTACAGGCGGACCAAAAACCACCAGTGTTGCAGTTGCCGGCGCCCCTGGTAGGCCCAGAACTCTCTCCGAATTTGGAACCATTTTTGTTAATGATGCTAACATGACAGAAGGCATCAGCTACAGATCTCCAACTATTGGTCGAGCCCAAGGCCTTTATATAGTTTCAGCCCGTAATGGATCCAGCTCACAGGGCTTATTTTCCCTCCTTTTCTCCAACTCACAATACAACGGTAGCACATTGGAATTCCAAGGACCAGGATTTAACTTACAAACAGGTGGTCCGACGAGTGAAATTCCAGTAATTGGTGGCACCAAAAAGTTTAGGCTTGCTCGGGGATATGGACTTTTTAAGATAGTTCGACAAAATCTGTCACTGAATAATACGGTTATAATGGGCAACATTACCGTAGTGTCCAATAATAAGTTTGAATAATAAAGGAAAAACCAATAATAAAGAAAGCCAATTACAGGCCATATACGTACTTGGCAGTCTATGTTTCACATGTACTTCTTGTTCACTCGACTATCTTAATAAGAAATCCATCTAGGAGGATGGGAAAAAATAACTAATAAAAGAAAAATAATAAATTAGAAAACCAAGTATAGATTTTTATCTTTATTGCGGACTTATATGTACTTGGTGATCAATGTATGACTTTTCTTCATGCACTTTTTGTTTCGTCAATATGTTCATCTTAATAAAAACACTATCGGTGTTCTTCAATTACACTTGGCTTCGCATTACATAAGCTTGTGAATGTGTTAAAATAAGATATTTGCATTTACTAATAGAGATGTGTATTGAAACTTAGATAAAATCTACTCCTAATTGTGGAATTTGCTTGAACTGATGGTGTACGTTGATTATTGCTTTTTACATATGCAAAATCCCCACTATAATGTTTTTGGAAAATTTTTTAACTATCTCCCCTGAAGTTTTTTATTATTACAACTACGTCCTCTAGGGTCTTAAAAATTTATGCTCACACTCCTTGATATTTTGAAAAGACTACAACAGTCTTCACAAAAACTTAAAATACTAAGTGACAATCACGTTGGAAAAAGGAAAAGGGAAACCCTTCTAATTAAGCTAATGCCTCCCTATCCTAAAAGTTCCAACCCCATCTAATGTAGCACGTTATATTTCATTCCCAGTTGTGGTGAATGGATTTTTTCTGAGTTCTGTGAAGAGCTAACCAGCAAGTAGCAATGCATTTGTTAAAAGAGATCTCTTCACAAATTAATTAGAAAAAAGAAAGTAAAGTCCAAGCACCAAAAAATCGTTCGAATTGTAAAGAACTACTCAGAAATTTTTAGATAGTAGGTAATGGTGATATTTGACTTCCTTTAGCATCTAATTTGTTTTAGAAATCAAATAAGGACATTACTTGTTATGTCGTGTTTAATTTGCATTGAAAAGAATTCAGCCTGAAACTGACACACTAAACTTTTGTATTATTTCGTGTTGTGTCATGACCTGCTTAATAACAGGTTAACCCAATCCACTTATTCATGTAACCCATTAGTTTTGCTATCGAAAAGGTTTTCAATGACAAAATGCACCATAAATATTTCAACAACAAATTAATCCAATATTGAAATACAGTAATACATAATGAAAAATAGAACTTAAAGAGTTTTCAAAGTTTTTAAAGATATGATACACAAGGAAGTCTCCTTAGTATGAAACAAGTCTCAAGTTTTAGAATTTTCAACAAAAACAAAGTCTAATACTACCATATATAATTAGACATTGAACTTATGAGTTCTTAAAACTTTTAATTTAAATCTTCAAGCAAAACAAGCAAGCCTGGCCATGAAACCATCCTTATTATAAGCATTCATTTTTCTCTTTTTTTTCAATTCTATAAAGGAAAAAAGGAAATTATTTTCAAAACAAGGAAGAAAAAAAAAAGAAAACCAACAACAAGCATGGTGGTTTAGTAAAGTTCAGCTATTATTCAATTACTTTGTTACCTGCGGCTTTGTCCAACTCAACCCATTTAAATTCCTTTCATTGACAGATCAGTCCAACAATGACCTACTTATACTCTTATTATTTTCAGGTCGCATTTGAGTTGTATTACTCCATTGTGTTAGAAATTGTCATCTCAATCTACATGTAAAAACAAGAGATCGTGTATTGCAACTTCAATACATCAAATTCACAGAATTTTTTTTCCATCTACTACTTATCCAGTTGTTGAGCAATCTGGAATCCCTATAAATATTACAATCTGATGAACCCAAATTAGCAATAAATTCATAAGAAATCGATTAAGAGGTAAAAGAAATTCCTCTCGTATTGACAAAGGCTGCGGCTATAGTAGTTTTCTCAGTACAAAAAATACCACGACTCGAGGCTATCACTGATGCATATATATGAAACTATAGACTCCTACACAATAAGCCCTATACGGCTTTTTATCTAATATGCTAGTAATATACCCAAGATAGCTACTGACTCCTAATACCAGTAATAAAGGGAATAATCCCATACAACTCCAACACAAATTGACCAACTAACTATGACATGTAGACAACTAATAAATAAACATTAAAGATTGGTTGAAATTTCGTACAATGCCTCCTCTAAACCAAACTCTTCAAGGTTGAACATACCCAACTTCTCCTTCAACTGCTATAAAAGTAGTTTTTAATGTCAACTTCAATCTTCTTATCTTGAACCAACTCAAGTTTGAAGTGATATTTAATATCAATGTGTTTGCTGCGCCCATAGAAAAGAGGAATCTTGGACAACTCAATGGTCGATTTACTGTCACAATAAATTTTCGTAGGATCAACCTGGTTGTGTTATACAACACCAAGAATGTGACACAACCACAAATTTTGAGTTGCACTATTAGCTACTGCAATATACTCCGCCTCTGTAGTAGACAAAACTATCACCTACTACTTCTTCAAATTCCAAGATAACACCCATGAACCAATAACAAATGCATAATCTGAAATGCTCTTCCTTTCAACTGTATCACCTGCTAAATCACTATCTATGTAGCCAAATAACTCAATTGGGTCATTTCTTGAATAAAATATACCTACGGGTCCGTTTGGTTCATGGGATGACATAAGATTGAATTAATCATCCTGTGTCATCCCATGTTTGGTTGCATTTTATACATGGAATGATACATCCTACCTAACCGAATTAATTCCCTATTCATGGGATAAAATAATCCCATGCGAGAGATGGAATTAGTCATCCCGGTATGACTAACAGATAGGATGATAAAATTTTAGACTAATTGACCCTTACAAAAAATACAAATTTATACTCTTATAATTATATAATCCTACTCTCACATGATAATATCATATGAATGGGCTAATTTGCCCCTACTAGTTAATTTTAAATTTTGAAACCAAGAGATAGATCTACATTTGATATGAAAACATCGAAGTCCAGTTCAATCGTCTTCATTGTCAAAAAGTCGAAATACAGAAGTGCAACTCTGCTGTCGAAAGTTGAAACAGAGCTCTGACTAGTCAATGGTATTTTGGTCATATCTCAGTCTATAGAGCTTCAAATTAGATGATTCTTAAGGCATTGAAAATCTAACTCAAATGGATACAACTTTCATGTTTTGCACAAGAGCTAGTTCGGCCTCCATCTGTGAGAAAATAGCAGTTGAAGTGGTGCCAAGTGTGTAGAAGTGAAAACGCGACTACATGAATACGTGACTTGAAGTTGCGTATTCCCTAGTCGCGTATTCCTGAATTTCAGCTGCAACTTGTGTTTTATTCACACAAGCTTTTTGACCCATTTTCCTGCAAGAATATTGGTGGAAACAGCCCAAGACAGCTGCAAATGAAGCTTTACAACTCATTTCTAACTTGTTTATGGGCTCAAGACATGGTTTAAAATTTTGTCTCTTGCAAGAAGTTCCTCTATATATAGAAGCCTTTGGAGGATATTTTAATAATTTTGGAAGGCTAAAGAAACTCGCTAAAAATGTAGTTTTCATTAGAATTTTCTTAGTTCATTAGTTAGAGTAGTATAGTATAGTTAGTGTTGTTTATCCTTTTTGTATTTGTAGTTAGATTCGAATGAAGATTGAGGAGCAAAGATGGAGAGTTTGAAACTCATGTGACAAGGATGACATCTCTCCTATCACTTTCTCTTTTGTATTTAAGTTCATGTTCAATTATAATACAAGTTTGGATCTTGTTTTCATATTTAGTTAAAGTTTATGCCTAGAGTTATGGATGAACTTGCTATATCTTGTTAGTGATGTTTACTTGGTTATTTGATGATATTATTTTGAGCAAGTTATTTATCACTTTTGCTTGTGTAATTATGATTAACCAGTCATTAATTGTGATTATCTAAAGGTGTTGAGTTTGCAATGAGAATTGAAATTTAACACTAGTTCAAGGAAATGATAAACCTAGGGAGTTCACTCATGAAAGTAAAGGAGCACCTATGTGGCTTCAGTGACTTGTTTCATGTAATTTCATAGAAGAAATGAGTTTGTAGTTAATTTCATAACCATAAGAGTAGGTATGGCTTAGCTACAAGTATAGTTTATTCACTACGAGAATAGGTTTCACATACATTAGGAAATTACGCCATAACTAGCCAAGATAATAGCATTCACTTAACCGGTAATCTCATTTGCAAGAGGAGCAAGGAATTTCATATCTCTAGGAGCTTTCTAGTATTATTTTCCTTACTTTTATGTTTATGGTAGTCCAGATAATAAAGAAATTCAAAAATCACCGGTAATTAAAATCTTCCCTATGGGATCGACACCTAATACCCCTATGCTCAATAAACCATTCGTATACTTGCAAAAAATCGCGTGTGGGATATTTTGAATTTATAAATGTAAATTTTGATTGTGGATGAGCTTAATTGTATAAGTATACCCCACGCTTGTCAACTAGCTAATGGACTTCCGACCATTTTGATAGGGTTGAGGAAAGGTTAGCTGAATTAGCTTCTCACTTTGGTAGAATTCAAAATCAATTCTTGATTTGTGTGAAATTATTTCTTCTAATGATATGCAAATTAACTCTAACATGAATGGTGGGAATGATGCATGTGAAAGTAGACATCTTTTTTATGATAATGATAATTCTAATTGTTGTTTCAATAAGAAAATGTCCATTTCACAAGATAATATCCTTGGAACTAATGACAAACTTCAAAAGATGAACATTAGTTATTCATATTTAACCCCTTTTGATAAGTGCTCTGAAGGTGTAGGTTCTAAAGATGTTATCTTTCAAGAAGGTCATGTGGACATTCCTTGGATGAGTAATCAAGTGATGCACATTTAAGATAATATCTATGAATCACTTGAGATTGGTAAGCCATTTCCATCTCTCACATCATTAGAACATGTGGCTTTTATTGTCGAGCCACCATTTGTTGATTCACCACGTCTTCTAAGGGTAGATCATGCATTAACTAAATTTCATTGAAAAATGAGGTTATATAGTCAAGCTAATGACTATAATGAAATGCTAATTGGGATACAACCCAATATTTTGGTGATTTATGTTAATTTGGTATGATTTTATGTTTAAATTATGTGTAAGTTGTTTTGTTGTTCTTCATTTGAAAGAATTGGAAATGGAAGCAAAAATGGTCATTTGAGGTGAAAATGACAAACTTCGATCAAGGAACTCAACCTCTCGATTTGAGTAATTGTTGTTTTTGATATGTTGAAAAGGGTTAGAATTTACGTTTGAGGAAAAAACCTGAGGAGCCCTTAAACTATTGTCGTTGTCATCTTTTGGCCCCCCATCTAAAATTTGTTTCCGATTGATCCTTAAACAATAAAAAATGCATACATTGAGGACTTCTGATGACTTTAACCACAAATCTGACCGGAAGTAAAGGGCATTTTTGTCCGTTCATGTTTGCACCCTCGGGACCAACAACTAAGTAGTGTAAAAAGAGATTGAAAGATGCAACTCTTCAATTCTTAAGCAAGGCAAAATCGAAGCAACGGAAATCCTTTCCAAAAATCGAGTTTTGCCCATTTGTTGAAATTTCATCTTCTTCTTCTGCAAAAGAAAGAAAAATTAGGGTTTTCTTGCACGTATAACATTGGAAACGACGAGGTGGAAGATGCCAAGATCAAATCCAATACCTCCAATGTGTGCCTGCGGAATGAGTACCATTCTGAAAACGTCATGGACTCCACGGAATCCAGGTCAAAGATATGCGGAATGTCCAGTTGCTCAAGTAATGGATAGCAGTAATTTAGTGAAGTTGTTAGTAATTGCTGAGGTAAGTTGTTAGTAATTGCTATTTTGTTATGAATTTGAATTTGGGTTAGGGATGCAAGTACTGGAAATGGATAGATGAAGAAATGTGTCCGCGTTCAGTGGAGATTATACCTGGGTTGCTTCGGCAAATCAATCAAATGGAGAAACAGCTCACAAATGCCGAAGAGTCTGCACAAAAGTGGGAGTGCAAAGCAGCAAAATTGCAGACAAAGGTTCGAAGGTTGGAAATTACGATGCAACAACATGCATCAAGGGAGAGGAAGTTTGCTGCAGCTCTTGCAATCACCTATGGCTTTGTGTTAGCAGGATTTGCAGTCTGGGTGTTTGGAAATTTAGGAAATAATCATCTATTGCAATTGTGGCGACCCCACTTTCCCCTAAGGCGAACCAAAGGGTTGGCGGGTCGTCTGCCCAGCTCTCGCCAGGACTCACGCAAGCATTCTAACCCAAATCCTTCCGGAAATTTAACCTAGCTATTACAACAGAGATTCTTCCGAAATAAATCGATTTCTATCACCACATTAACTTCAAAGATAACAGAATACAAACTTAGCCAATCGACGGCTCTTAAACACTTCACACGTTACTCACAAGGGTTAAAGCCATACCATACAAATACAAACATATATACCGAAAATCGGAATTAGGGATTAAACCTTTCCAACCTCAAGTGGCAATCCAAAATGAAAGGTACAATGCTTAACTTAGAATTCATTACAAACCGAAATTTAAATTCAAGTTGTTCAAGTACATTCATAGGAAATATAAGCAGCTCAAATTCTTTCAAACTTCCCATCCTGTAAGGAAAACAAATAAACGTGGGGTGAGCTAAAGCTCAGTGGTGCCCCCAAACATGCAGTCACGTAAATCAAACAGCGAGTAATAGCTTAACCAAATTGAACAGTTATGAAAGCGTATAACAGCACAAGGTAGGATACAGGGGCTCTCAGGAGCCATTTTCCTCGCTTGATCACTATTCATCGTAGTTGACCCTCCGTCAACTCTCACTACTTATAATCCATGTAGATCCACTCATTTTAATCCTAACCCGTCACCGTTCTAACCCCTGTCCCGGGCCCGAACACCGACTAAGGACGCAGTATACTCGAGATATACCCGTAGATGATTGGTCGAGGGATTCATCCAACGACGTTATTGTAGTTGGATTCAGGATGTCGAGGGATTCACCCAACGACGCAACTACATTTTGATTCACGGATTCAGGAGAAAATGATTCACGCAAGTCACCACTCGAATGGCTAGGGCGATAAAGCACACACTGCTCACTTCGATGGATCAAAAACTAGTTTTTGCAAATATCACATTTCAAGTCAAGAAAGCACTTTAATCAAGTAGGAATAGAACAAGCAGAGACACTCACCAAGAGTGAGATTCAGATGTCAAGTTGGGAATTGAATTCCGCGTCCTCGCAAAACCCTAAAATACCAAATTTTAAAACTGTAAGTTGGCTATACTAGTTCTAGAATTATGTAGGAAAATTATTTGCAGTATAGCTTGTTTATTTGTTTGTAATAAGTCACAAACCATGTAGTAGTAGAACTAGTAAAATACATGGTGAAGTCTCTGTAATATTCCTTTTCTTGTAAAAGTGTTACTAAAACTAATTTTTACGTGAAATAATGTTTCTTGCCGAACAAGTTTTCTACGCTTTTAGCTAAAGTCAATAAAGTCTCGTATTTTAGAAATTTCCTCTAGAAAACTTGTCAAGGACAAATTTTAACAAAAGAAAAGGAATTAAAACGAGACTTGAGTTTTTGAACCAGGTGAAATCATTTCCTAAAAGTAGTAAGGTTAATTTAAGCTCAAGTAGAAAGCATCGAGTCGGCAAGATTTAGAAAATCCCCACACCAGAATTTCTAACTTAAACGTTCAATACTAAATTTTATCGATTAATGTTAAGCACCAAAGTTTTTGAATAGGTTGCTTAAGCCTTCGCGAATTTGCAGGGTCGAAACGAATTCACAAATTCGATCCCATCTCGAAATCCCATTTTGGTTCAAATTTGCCAGCAAATCAAAATCACATTTTAATAGAAAATCCCTAGGGCTTCGTCAATCATTAGCCCTGGGTTTTCAATAGATTCACTTTTGATCAAGATGGAATAAATGACCAAGGATTCGTCAATCATTAGCTCTTGGTTTTGGCAAGTTCGTATAACCTCACAGTTGAAGCAAAATAAATATAAAGACTTCAAGTAATTCTAGCAATTGATTTCATCACGCTTTAACACTTGTATAAAATCATTCAAATGACCAAAACGATCTTAACAATTCCAGCTCATTTGTACAGTGGATTCCAAGTCACAAATATAAACAAAGTCACAACCCAAATATCAATTTCTCTAGGGCTTCATCAATCATTAGCCCTAGGTCTCAACAGATTCTAGTACAACCAAAATTCGACAAAGGAAGTCCAAGGTATCAAAGTAATTCCAAATCACGACCCATGGACCTTCCAAATACATTTCAGCCAACTACTTGGACAGTTTATTAAAATTAGATTCTTGCAGGAACTACTTGAATGGCCAAGAGCTTCATCAATCATTAGCTCTTGACAGCAAATACTCAATTTTTAATCACAACTCAATCCAAAACAAGAAGGATAACCACAGCCAACTTGACTCCCGAATGACTCTAAGAATTCAGGTTTTCTTTTCTTGTTTCGGAAGTCAAGAAAATTCCAGCAAGTTTCAACCCAAGACGACCATTAAATCTCCAACTTTTACTTGCTAGAATCACTAAGCTTATAGCTTATAATCTGCCCAAACCAAGCTAAAGTAAATAACACACGAATCCAGCAAATGAACTCACCAAAAGTTTGAACTAGTACGGCTAGCAACCATGTACAAATTTCCAGCAAAGATACTTCAAAATTTTCAACAAGGTTTCCATCCTTAACTTGCTTTAAACACCAAACACTTAACATGCATTTTATCCAACATGGAATGAGTCAAATGGTAAATAATTCCAGCAAGTTATTCCACCAAAAAGTCCTCATAAATCTGTCATCAGTTAGGTTATCATTTTCCGGCAATTGATAGATTAAATTTTGAAACTTTCTCCATAATTCCTCATTTCCTTTCCATTCCAGCTCAACATGCAGAGTGCAGTTATCATGCTAAGGTGTATCTTGTGCAATGATATGAAATTTATAACCAAAGATTCAAAAGAAAAAGTTGGATAAAACTCTGTTTCTTTCTCTCGGCCCAAGCTAAGAAACTCCAGCAGCTTGTTTATCTTGGATCAATTTTTTTCTCAGCTAAAACAGTGTTTTAAGTATTCCATTGGGACATGCAAACTCTTAGCTAGCTGATAAAAATTTCCAATGCAAAACCAGATTCAAACAACAATTATAATCATCTAATACAATTCCAGAAATTTGTCCAATTAGCCTCGGATGAACATATATGTAGCAGATTTCTATTTCATTTTATTTTTCTGATTTAAACCCATTAATTAACTATATGCAGAGCTTAATTATCTTGTAATTAACTAGTTAATCATGGTTAGAGGCTCAAAACAGCAGAATTTACCAAATGAAGCTGCATTATTCAAGTCAAGCTCTCGGCAGTCCCAAATTCTTATGCATAACAAATTTTTTTTTTCTTCAAATCATCAAGTTTTCACTCGGCTAAATCACTAGATTATGCACTCAAAACCAACATGCATACCTAATAAATGGAATTGTTATCCATTCAGCTAGTTTTCGGACAACTTGCATGCAGCAGATTTTATTTTCCCTTCAAATTCTCGCTTAAACACAGCTAATAAATCCCATACAAGCTTAATCATTCATCTACTAATTAGCTAATCATACAACTAAGCTCAGATCATCACAACTTAGCAAATTAAAACTGAGATTACCAGCTCAAGCTCTCGGACAGTACCAATTTTTTTTTCAATCAAATTTCTGGTAACTTAATCCTTTATCCAAACATACAACCCTCACATGCATGCCTCCAACAGCCTCATCTACCCAAAATCAACTAGTTCAAGTCTATATATTACCTCAACCTGGAGTTTACACACACGGCTGGCAGCAGAAATAGTTTTCCTCCTTTCAACGGCCCAGAAATTGCAGACCGCTATCTCTCTCTCTCTCTCCCTTGTTCTGGCTTGCGGCTGGATGAAAGAAATTTGGTCTCAAACTCTTCACCAGCTCACGGATGGAAGGCAGAATGGGCTGCATGTCACTCTCTTCCCTCTCTGAGTTACGGATAGGAAGAAAAGAAACAAGAAGCTCGGCTCCCTCTTGCTCACTCTTGTCGATGGAACCGAGGCTACAGCTCTCACTCCCTCCTGCTCTCGGTACGAAGCAGAAACTGAAATGTGTAGTGGAGTTTGGGTGCTTAGTGGTTGATATGGTTGTGTGTGGTAGTGGAGTCGCGGTTTTTGAAGAATGGTGAAGTGTTGAAGTGGTGAAGTGAGTGCATTGGTCGAATGAGAGGTGAGTGATCATGGTGTCCGACAATTTGCTTGGTTTGCATGGTGATTTTGTGAGGTTGTGAGGGTAGTTTAGACATTTCACATCGCCCTGCTAATCCTCACTTAAATCCTTAATCCTAACTTAATTCCACAAATTTATCCCGAATATAAATTAAGCTCCTAATAATACACTAATCTTGCAAGGCTTCAATTATCGAAATATTTACGTCCCACGCGTATTTAGTATACTTGTATTATTCTTATCTAAAATTTGTCGGCTTTATATTTTTAACGTGAAAATTTTTAGTAGTATTAACGTTATTCACTGATTAGAATTAATTATTGGACTTTAAATAATTTATTTTAAGGTAGTAAGATTAATCGGCTCAAGTATCGTTGATTTAGCGTAATGGAGACTAAGTGTTCTAACGTTTTATGTTAAGGCGATAAAATTGTTCTAATTCTAAATGTATTAATATATTTAAGCAAAACCAAGAAATTTCATAACTTAGAAAAATTATATTAGCTCACCCATGAAAAGTGTTTTTAAATACTTATTTGAAATAAGTGAAAGTGATGCTAGAAATTATTAAAGAATTAGAAACGCAAATGAAATATGAAATGATATTTGTATATATATATATATATTCAGGGTTCTCACATCCTCCCCTCCTTAAAATGAATTTTGTCCTCAAAATTCTTACTTTCTCAAGAGATAGGTCGGGGTATATATATATATATAATTTTTTTTTTCAATTAGGCACTTATTTTAACCATTTATTTGTTATAATATTTCTAATAGCAAAGCAATTAAAGTAAAGGATATTCGTAGCGTACATACAATTCATAGCGAAAGATCACAACCTCCAAAAGTGCTATTCTAGTTTAGGGTAACTATAACCTCTATTCCTCGAGTGAGGTCAAACCCTCTTGATTTGCGAAACATTCACTTCTAGGACCCCGTTCATGGCCATTAGCACGAATTACTTCCATTTGGCACTTGGTCGCGCTGTAGCGGACTTAGTTAGCTGCTGAGTTCTTCCTCTTTTTAAATGCTCTAGGACAATCCGAAATCTTGTGCTTGGTACTACCGCACCCCAGACACTTTCTTTGCTTTAACCAACACTCAGCCTCAGTGTGGTTAACCTTACCACAATATCCACAATTTCCATGAAAAGTGGCGGCCTGGCTCTTTCGAGGGTTTTCTTTATTTTCCTTCTCCAGTTCTACATTTTGGCGTAACAGCTCAGTTTTTTCTGCATATTCTTGTTTCCATCGTCCTTCCCAGTAGTCAGCCAATTTCCTTTGAAATTCTACCTCATTTCGGAGGATGTCCATTTCCTTACGCATGTCTTCCAAAGTTGTCATCTTACTAGTTGGCTTAAATCAAATAGCTAGCCTGCCAGACAATTCATATGATCAAAATAAGCAACTATTCATACTGGAAGCTTGAGCCGTAATACTCTTTCATCCTTTTATTAATGATTACTCCAAAATATAAACCTTAACTACTTTTTACTTAACCCAGTGAGTTCTTAAATGTCATCGAGATTACCATCGTTAATCACTATCACGACAGAATAAGGAAGTCTTTTCCCAAAGAAAATTTTCATGTCTTAGTGCACTGTTCAGTACTTACCTTCAAAGTTGTTTAAAACAACAGTCATGATTTTTATTCGTTTGAGGAAAGCTTTTTCACGTACCTTTCGTAACCAAACTAATAACAGAATATCAAATACACATTTGAAAAAATTGTGGTCTATGTACATATAAATAAAATGGCTATTCGAATGGAAGACAAGAAGAAAAGAAATTGGTTCTGATCTTGATAGTCAAAATTTCTAAATGCATTCGACTTTTGATAAGAAATTCAACATTTGTTATTTGAACGTTTGATCAAGAAAAATCATTTAACCCCACAAATCACTTTTTGAGAATAAAATGCTTTTAAGAAAATAAGCAGACATGCAGGTTCGTATATACTTAAACTTTGGTCCAAAGCCTCTACTCTTCACACCTAATCTGAGATTTAGCTTTTATGGCACATAAAACTTAACTATTTACTCTCCCATTTCGCGACCAATATTCATTCTTATTTATAAAAGAAGTTCAAATATTCGTAAAAGTTTAAAACATGCCTATAGGGCCAATCACAAGATATATGTAAAATAATCATTAAGTTCACAAGGAAGAACCTCACTAGTTACTCAACCGGGTCAATTCATCATAATACCAGTAGATCTCATCTCCTCGTTCAGTTTCAACTTAGATCAAGTGCTAGGATCCCATTGGATTGTACAAGATTGTCTATCAATCTTTCCTTCTATTATCTGTACAACTCTTCTAACAGTTTCAAACCATTAATATCCTTTAACGAGTTAATCTTAACTTTTTCTCGTGTCTCTTTTCAAGTTCACATCGGATCAATATTTTCAAATTTAAGACCATAAAGTTTAAAAGGACACTTTTAATTCAAACTAAACTTGTTTGTATTTTTAAGTTCCATAAATCCAAAGAGCACCAATCCTATACCACTCAAAAGTTCTACATTTGTCCCAAAAGGCATTCCTTCAAGATGAAATTTGTAAATAAATGGATCTTGACCTTAAATTACAGCTTTATCAAATAGGAAAAACAAGAATGGATTTGACATTTCATTTATCTTAGGAAAATTTCCGATGCTCATAGAATTTAAGAAAATTTGGAAATTTTTACACGGTGAAAAGAGCCATTGTCAACTCTTAAATCTAATAAACGAAACTATTTTTCTTTTTTTGGAACAAAATTTTGGCAAAACCAGGTTTAAAAATTATTTCCTTTCAACTTCAAATTTCATTTTCAAGAATCAACATTTAAAATATTAAGCAAAATTTTGCCAATGATTTGTAAAAAAAAGAACAGGGTTAAAGGTAACTAAACATGTTCGGCCAGTAGCGATACTACCAAAAATTTTCACCGATCCTATCATCACTTCCCTATTATAATTCATCAATCTCATAGTTTCTTTACACTACTTTGGTTATCAAATTTTACTCAAGTTAGGAATTATTTAATCCCAAGGACTAATGTATTTTACAACATTATAGCAAAATAGACGCGTAATCATCAAATTTCATACTCGCAATATAAGTCACATTGCACACCAACTTCATACAACTTCAAGAGCCAAACAATTCACGAATACATTCAATATTTTCATACATAACTCAAACTTCAATCTTTATAAGCATGAAAGGAAACAATACAACAATACACAAATAATTATAACCAAATAGCTAGTAGCTCAACCCTTAGTTTAGATTCAACTTAACCTTCATTAGTTTAGTCCTGGACAATCCCACTAGACCCCCTCGTAGTAACACTAATCAAATTTCCTTAGTAAATTGTAGATCTACTACGTCTAATATCAAATCAAATAATATGATCATTACTTAAGTACATCTATGGCTCTTAAGTATTCTAAATGATCTCAAACATTCATACATTGGCTTTTTAAATAACGTATCAACTAGTTATCTTTATTCTATTGGACATTCACCCCAAATAATTCTCCAACAAAATTTAAGGAGCCACAATGCTGTCGAAAATTCACCTCACATGGCAAATTCGTCAAACTCATCTCACCTAAATTTTAAAAACTCCCCTCAAGGTTTAGAGCTATTCACGACTGCATAGTTCTTACTTAAACTACGATTTCGCTCAATCTCTATGTCTAAACCAATATTTTGGGTAAAAGATAGCATATATTCCACTTACCATGTGAATGACTAGCAAAATTATTCATCTTAAGTACAGAATTGGCACTAATCTTCAAGATCTCACTATTGGCTCTTCACTTTTATCTTTCAAAAGCTAAACTTGATACTTTCGGTTCTACTTTTCTGGATTTGATCTCTAGTCACATCATAATGCACTATACTAAATTCTTCCAAATTTGCAAATACACCATTGAATGAAATATCTGGTATTCGGGTACAAGAATCCGACAATAGGGTAATTCACATCTCAGGCTGGCCAGTCCCAAGAGTAACTTACCTACATTTGATATTCCTACCCAACATACATATCTAATATCCCCAACTATAGACTTTTGTTTCCCACTTAACAAGCCAATCCCCACAGTCCGAGAACCTTTTCCCGGTTTGAGCTCGATAAAAGCTCTGATACCACCTGTGGCGACCCCACTTCCCCCTAAGGTAAACCAAAGGGGTGGCGGGTCGTCTGCCCAACTCTCGCCAGGACTCACGCAAGCATTCTAACCCAAATCCTTCCGGAAATTTAACCTAGCTATTACAACAGAGATTCTTCCGAAATAAATCGATTTCTAAACCACATTAACTTCAAAGATAACAGAATACAAACTTAGCCAATCGACGGCTCTTAAACACTTCACACGTTACTCACAAGGGTTAAAGCCATACCATACCAATACAAACATACATACCGAAAATCAGAATTAGGGATTAAACCTTTCCAACCTCAAGTGGCAATCCAAAATGAAAGGTACAATGCTTAACTTAGAATTCATTACAAACCGAAATTTAAATTCAAGTTGTTCAAGTACATTCATAGGAAATATAAGCAGCTCAAATTCTTTCAAACTTCCCATCCTGTAAGGAAAACAAATAAACGTGGGGTGAGCTAAAGCTCAGTGGTGCCCCAAAACATGCAGTCACGTAAATCAAACAGCGGGTAATAGCTTAACCAAATTGAACAGTTATGAAAGCGTATAACAGCACAAGGTACGATACAGGGGCTCTCAGGAGCCATTTTCCTCGCTTGATCACTATTCATCGTAGTTGACCCTCCGTCAACTCTCACTACTTATAATCCATGTAGATCCACTCATTTTAATCCTAACCTGTCACCGTTCTAACCCCTGTCCCGGGCCCGAACACCGACTAAGGACGCAGTATACTCGAGATATACCCGTAGATGATTGGTCGAGGGATTCATCCAACGACGTTATTGTAGTTGGATTCAGGATGTCGAGAGATTCACCCAACGACGCAACTACATTTTGATTCACGGATTCAGGAGAAAATGATTCACGCAAGTCACCACTCGAACGGCTAGTACGATAAAGCACACACTGCTCACTTCGATGGATCAAAAACTAGTTTTGCAAATATCACATTTCAAGTCAAGAAAGCACTTTAATCAAGTAGGAATAGAACAAGCAGGGACACTCACCAAGAGTGAGATTCAAATGTCAAGTTGGGAATTGAATTCCGCATCCTCGCAAAACCCTAAAATACCAAATTTTAAAACTATAAGTTGGCTATACTAGTTCTAGGATTATGTAGGAAAATTATTTGCAGTATAGCTAGTTTATTTGTTTGTAATAAGTCACAAACCATGTAGTAGTAGAACTAGTAAAATACTTGGTAAAGTCTCTGTAATATTCCTTTTCTTGTAAAAGTGTTACTAAAACTAATTTTTACGTGAAATAATGTTTCTTGCCGAACAAGTTTTCTACGCTTTTAGCTAAAGTCACAAAAGTCTCGTATTTTAGAAATTTCCTCTAGAAAACTAGTCAAGGACAAATTTTAACAAAAGAAAAGGAATTAAAGCGAGACTTGAGTTTTTGAACCAGGTGAAATCATTTCCTAAAAGTAGTAAGGTTAATTTAAGCTCAAGTAGAATGCGTCGAGTCGGCAAGATTTAGAAAATCCCCACACCAGAATTTCTAACTTAAACGTTCAATACTAAATTTTATCGATTAATGTTAAGCACCAAAGTTTTTGAATAGGTTGCTTAAGCCTTCGCAAATTTGCAGGGTCGAAACGAATTCACAAATTCGATCCCATCTCGAAATCCCATTTTGGTTCAAATTTGCCAGCAAATCAAAATCACATTTTAATAGAAAATCCCTAGGGCTTCGTCAATCATTAGCCCTGGGTTTTCAATAGATTCACTTTTGATCAAGATGGAATAAATGACCAAGGCTTCGTCAATCATTAGCTCTTGGTTTTGGCAAGTTCGTATAACCTCACAGTTGAAGCAAAATAAATATAAAGACTTCAAGTAATTCTAGCAATTGATTTCATCACGCTTTAACACTTGTATAAAATCATTCAAATGACCAAAACGATCTTAACAATTCCATCTCATTTGTACAGTGGATTCCAAGTCACAAATATAAACAAAGTCACAACCCAAATATCAATTTCTCTAGGGCTTCATCAATCATTAGCTCTAGGTCTCAACAGATTCTAGTACAACCAAAATTCGACAAAGGAAGTCCAAGGTATCAAAGTAATTCCAAATCACGACCCATGGACCTTCCAAATACATTTCAGCCAACTACTTGGACAGTTTATTAAAATTAGATTCTTGCAGGAACTACTTGAATGGCCAAGAGCTTTATCAATCATTAGCTCTTGACAGCAAATACTCAATTTTTAATCACAACTCAATCCAAAACAAGAAGGATAACCACAGCCAACTTGACTCCCGAATGACTCTAAGAATTCAGGTTTTCTTTTCTTGTTTCGGAAGTCAAGAAAATTCCAGCAAGTTTCAACCCAAGACGACCATTAAATCTCCAACTTTTACTTGCTAGAATCACTAAGCTTATAGCTTATAATCTGCCCAAACCAAGCGAAAGTAAATAACACACGAATCCAGCAAATGAACTCACCAAAAGTTTGAACTAGTACGGCTAGCAACCATGTACAAATTTCCAGCAAAGATACTTCAAAATTTTCAACAAGGTTTCCATCCTTAACTTGCTTTAAACACCAAACACTTAACATGCATTTTATCCAACATGGAATGAGTCAAATGGTAAATAATTCCAGCAAGTTATTCCACCAAAAAGTCCTCATAAATCTGTCATCAGTTAGGTTATCATTTTCCGGCAATTGATAGATTAAATTTTGAAACTTTCTCCATAATTCCTCATTTTCTTTCCATTCCAGCTCAACATGCAGAGTGCAGTTATCATGCTAAGGTGTATCTTGTGCAATAATATGAAATTTATAACCAAAGATTCAAAAGAAAAAGTTGGATAAAACTCTGTTTCTTTCTCTCGGCCCAAGCTAAGAAACTCCAGCAGCTTGTTTATCTTGGGTCAATTTTTTTCTCAGCTAAAACAGTGTTTTAAGTATTCCATTGGGACATGCAAACTCTTAGCTAGCTGATAAAAATTTCCAATGCAAAACCAGATTCAAACAACAATTATAATCATCTAATACAATTCCAGAAATTTGTCCAATTAGCCTCGGATGAACATATATGTAGCAGATTTCTATTTCATTTTATTTTTCTGATTTAAACCCATTAATTAACTATATGCAGAGCTTAATTATCTTGTAATTAACTAGTTAATCATGGTTAGAGGCTCAAAACAGCAGAATTTACCAAATGAAGCTGCATTATTCAAGTCAAGCTCTCGGCAGTCCCAAATTCTTATGCATAACAGATTTCTTTTTTTTTTTCTTCACATCATCAAGTTTTCACTCGGCTAAATCACTAGATTATGCACTCAAAACCAACATGCATACCTAATAAATGGAATTGTTATCCATTCTAGTCCAAAACAGAGTCAAACACCAGCAACGTTCATAAAAAAAATCCAGAACCTATTCAGCTAGTTGTCGGACAACTTGCATGCAGCAGATTTTATTTTCCCTTCTAATTCTCGCTTAAACACAGCTAATAAATCCCATACAAGCTTAATCATCCATCTACTAATTGGCTAATCATACAACTAAGCTCAGATCATCACAACTTAGCAAATTAAAACTGAGATTACCAGCTCAAGCTCTCGGACAGTACCAATTTTTTTTTCAATCAAATTTCTGGTAACTTAATCCTTTATCCAAACATACAACCCTCACATGCATGCCTCCAACAGCCTCATCTACCCAAAATCAACTAGTTCAAGTCTATATATTACCTCAACCTGGAGTTTACACACACGGCTGGCAGCAGAAATAGTTTTCCTCCTTTCAACGGCCCAGAAATTGCAGACCGCTATCTCTCTCTCTCTCCCTTGTTCTGGCTTGCGGCTGGATGAAAGAAATTTGGTCTCAAACTCTTCACCAGCTCACGGATGGAAGGCAGAATGGGCCGCAAGTCACTCTCTTCCCTCTCTGAGTTACGGATAGGAAGAAAAGAAACAAGAAGCTCGGCTCCCTCTTGCTCACTCTTGTCGATGGAACCGAGGCTACAGCTCTCACTCCCTCCTGCTCTCGGTCCGAAGCAGAAACTGAAATGTGTAGTGGAGTTTGGGTGCTTAGTGGTTGATATGGTTGTGTGTGGTAGTGGAGTCGCGGTTTTTGAAGAATGGTGAAGTGTTGAAGTGGTGAAGTGAGTGCATTGGTCGAATGAGAGGTGAGTGATCATGGTGTCCGAAAATTTGCTTGGTTTGCATGGTGATTTTGTGAGGTTGTGAGGGTAGTTTAGACATTTCACATCGCCCTGCTAATCCTCACTTAAATCCTTAATCCTAACTTAATTCCACAAATTTATCCCGAATATAAATTAAGCTCCTAATAATACACTAATCTTGCAAGGCTTCAATTATCGAAATATTTACGTCCCACGCGTATTTAGTATACTTGTATTATTCTTATCTAAAATTTGTCGGCTTTATATTTTTAACGTGAAAATTTTTAGTAGTATTAACGTTATTCACTGATTAGAATTAATTATTGGACTTTAAATAATTTATTTTAAGGTAGTAAGATTAATCAGCTAAAGTATCGTTGATTTAGCGTAATGGAGGCTAAGTGTTCTAACGTTTTATGTTAAGGCGATAAAATTGTTCTAATTCTAAATGTATTAATATATTTAAGCAAAACCAAGAAATTTCATAACTTAGAAAAATTATATTAGTTCACCCATGAAAAGTGTTTTTAAATACTTATTTGAAATAAGTGAAAGTGATGCTAGAAATTATTAAAGAATTAGAAACGCAAATGAAATATGAAATGATATTTGTATATATATATATTCAGGGATCTCACAGCAATTACCCCAGAAAGATGTATTATAAGCAAAGGAATGAAGAAAGTGGAACTGGAATGTAATATGTACAAATGTAGTTCATGGGTGAATGGAAAAGCATGTTTTGCTTTAATTGGACACAGAACGTATTGGAAAAGCATGTTTTGCTTTAATGATTGCATCATATTGGTTTATTCTGTTTTTGTGAGCAATGTACAATTGAAACAATGGTATATTTGACGTGTTCATTTTAACATGTTTAACAATGGAAAAGCTAGAATAGTGTAAAATTGGATTATGATAGAACATAGGGAAACCAAAAACCTTTTTGATTAAATACCAACTGCCAACATATAATTACATCATTAATACCAAGAGTCAAGCCACTTAATTAACAAACAAAAGGTGGTCCAACTGTATGACATCTACGAATAAACCACCAAAAAGACAAGTCATTTTCATGCTCGACATAGCACGAGATAAGTCATGTTCTGAAAGCAAAAGTAAAAGGGCATCCAATGCCATTGACTAGGCAACAAATCTAATAGTTAGTTGAAGATGAAGGCACACGTCCTCTTCCTCTTCCTCTTGCACCAGCACCCTCACTTTGAGTTGGATTGACATTTCTTCTTCCTCCTGTACCAGCAACTTCATCCTGATTTGGATTCCCACTTCCTCTTCCTCTTCCACCAGCACTTTCACTTTGATTTTGAGTACCACTTCTTGTGGATCTACCTTTGCCCCATCTTCCTTTCCATCTTCCTACAGAAAAAGGAGGCTGCTTTCCAAGATAAGCATAGTTGGAGTTTATCCTTCCCTTTTCAGCATCAGTCAATGTATTGTTTTTCTTTGTCCTGGAGGCTTGATTCTGGAGTGGTTGCCGTTGCTTTTGCTGTTGTGTTGACTGATTGAAGGGTGGTGGTTGGTGTTGTTGTCTAGCCTGAAATAGCTGTTGTTGTTGGTTGTTTTGTGATTGATTCTGCTGTTGGGTAGGCTGTCTAGATTGCTGTCCCTGCTCTTTATTTGCATGAGAAGATTCAAGTACACCCTGCTTTTCTCTCCTTCCCTGAAAATGTAAATCTGGTCAGATCAATATGTGGATTAATGTACAAACAATGTTAGTGAAAATTCAAATTTCATACTCGTTTGGACTGTTGCTTTTCTGAATTTTGGCTTTGCTGTTGCTGCTCAGCCCCTCTATCCCTTGAACAAGTTGCAGCATTGTGGCCAGTCTCTCCACATTTTCTACAGTGCATCACAACTATCTTGCGCAGCTTTGTACCATTTCCCTTTTCCTCTGTTATATCCCTTCTTCTAGCCTTTTTTGGCCTTCCAGGTTGTACACAAGCGACTGGAGGATCCATTTCCAAATGCTCAGAATTAGGCCAAAATGAGACCCCACTAATTGGCTCCAAGACATTCTCATAAATTTTAGCAAACAACTCTCTTGAGTAGCATGGGGCTGTGAACTGCATTGGATTTCTATCAGACACCAGCATTGCAGAAATGGCATGAATACACGGAATCCCACTTATCTCCCAAAGTTGGCACGTGCATGTGTTTTTTCTGAAATCTACTGCATATTGAGCTGCCCGAGGACCTTTCACTTGGTAGCCATACAAACCATTCCAGATTGGCTCCCAAAGACAGGCCTGCTTAATTCTATCCTCAATCAATTCTTTGATTAGGGGCCCTACTGGTTCAGTCCATTTAGATATCCCTTCTCTTCTTTGTTGGATCCTCTGCATCACCTTCTCTCTTATTTGTTCAAGCATTGATATTATTGGTTTGTCTCTGGCTTCAAGAATGAACGCATTGAAGGTTTCACAAATATTGTTTACCAGCATATCACATTTCGTATGGACTGGAAAAAATGCCTTACACCAGTGCCTGGCATGAGGTGCTTTTTCCACCCATTTAAAGGCCTCACAGTCAAAATCTTTCATGTCTTCCATGGCCTTGTTGAACTCTTCCATACTTGTACTAGTGGCTATACCCCACATCTTGGATTTCAAAGCTTTGCCGGGATGTTTCTTTTTAAAATTTCTGTACATATGTTGTACACAATATCTATGCTCACTCCCAGGAGGTATCTCAGACATAGCTCTGTCCAATCCCTTTACAAAGGTAAAAAAACATGAGTCAACACTCAAACTGATAAATATGAAGGATATCGTTTCTATTGGAACAATTGTTAACACTCAAACTATATTGATATTCTTACCTTTTGTTGATCAGAAATGAAGGTGTAATGATGTTGATTGTCAATATTCAAGTCATCAGCAAGGAGTTGAAGGAACCATTTCCATTGCTCTCCAGCTTCTTTTTCAACAACTGCCCATGCAATGGGCCACCATCCATTGTTAGGGTCAACACCCATAGCTGTTAGTAATTGACCACGATGAGTTCCTTTAATATGACAACCATCAAGACCTATTAGTGGCCTGCAACCACTAAAAAATCCCCTCTTAAGTGGCCCCAAACAGCAATAGAATCGCATGAATGTTGGATTACCACCAGGTTTTCTGAATGGAGTGAATACAATTTTAGTCGTTGTACCTGGATGAGTTTTTTTAAGCTCCTCAGAGTACCTACCCAAAAGTTTGTACTGCTCTTCAGCTGAACCCTTCACAGTTTGGGTAGCTAGTGCTCTTGCTTTATATGCCACTGCTCTAGTGATTTTGGACCTGTACTCTTCATCAACTGTTTGTATTAACTCTTTCACAGGCAGTTGTAGGTTGGATCTGTACCTCTCTTCATACCTATTTGCCAACCACTTTGAGGTAATAGCTCTATTCTTCCAAGCATGGCCACAGTTTTCATGCTTATCATAGATTGACTTCACCACTAAGTCATTTGTGCCTAGACAATTTACTGTTGAGGCAAAAACAAACCACCTACAGGGGTGCTTACATTTTGCTCTAACTCTTTTTCTCTCATTTTTGCAAGGCTTCACAGGTTTACCATTAACAATTGCATAGTTTTTAAGAGCTTCTTTGAACTCCCTGCTATCAGCAAATCTTTGCCCTTTAAAGAATTTTGGATTCTTCATGTCCCTCTCTGGGATAAAGTCAATGAATTTAGGGATATGTCCTCCCCTTTCCTCAGATGACTCTTCCCCACTATCTAGTTGATCATCTATTTTGTCCCCATCAAATGCAGCTCCAACATCTATAGATTTTGAACCAAAAGTTGCAGGCTGTCTTGCTTTATTTTTTTTGCCTTTCTTTTGTGATTGTTGGGTAGGAATGTTAGAAGTTCCAGTCACATCTTCATGCTCCTGCTGCTGCCTTCCCACAGATTGCTGGTCATTTTATGTTTCATCTATACTGCCTGCATCCTCAAACATCAAGTCATCTCTGCAGAAATTATCATCAGCACTGAACTGCTCATTATCTGAGCTGCTGGTCGTGTCATCAGCAGCATCATTGTCTCTACCCTTACTAGTACCTACCCCTCCCACTGTTTTAGTTGTTGTCTTTTGTTTGCCACTTTCAATTTCAGCCTGTGAGGTTGGAATCTTTTCATTAAGAATGTCTTTCTGCACCTGTTTTTCTGTTAAATTTTCACCTACACTTGCACCACTTTTTTTTTTTAATTTTGAGTTTCAGCATTCAAAGGCTTTTTGGTTAATACCATATCAGTACAAGGCTCCTCTATAACTCTGCCCTCATCATCTATTTCTTCTATCAAAACACCAGATTTTGGTGGTGCTGCATATGTCTCTACTGGCTCATTGAATTGCATTTTCAATACCTCTTCAATGGTCTTATGGTCACAGTAAACTTCCATCACCTTATATTCCTATACCCAACTACAGAACTGGTTAACATGTTGATCAGTTTGCAATTGCCTTAGTCCATCAGGTAGAACACTTGTCGGCTCAAGGTAATAGTACAACACAGCTTCCTCTTCCCCATACCCCAGTTTTTTTAACATTTCATTAATCTCAAGCACTGACATTCTATCACCATCACACAAATCTATATGATCAACTTCACCACCAGTATAAAATCTGTAATCCGAACCATTAAACTTGCCCCCATAGTGCAATCTAATAGTAAAATATTCACTCCCATGTTCTGTACAATCATGTATCAAATTAAAGTCAAAATTCACTATATTCATAGAGTAGTAAAAAATAAGCAGCAAAATTGCTAAATAAACAATTGCCCATGCAACATCAACTATTTTTTGTCAAACTCTATACCAGAAATTTCATTAATTTACTATTTTTAGTAAACTAATAATGGACCACAGATATAGTAGGACCCCATGCAACCTACCAACAGGACAAAACTCTCAGACCCTGTTTCCACCCAATTAATTTAATTAAACTCCACTATATCTAAGCCCCTCTCAACCAACATCTAATTCTTTAACAGCCCTTAAATTGTTCAATAATAACACAACAATTACACACACAAACCCCGACGATATAAGCTTACAAATCAAGAGGCACATTACCGTATACGAGATATGGGTCAAAATATGCATCCCTCCTTCTGATCATCCATTTCATTTCTCCGTCCATCTGTAGCTTTCAATGCAGAATTTCTCCCATGCAACCTTCAATAGCTGTAATTGAAAGATTATCTAGCCATTCTTATACTTTAGATGAAATTTCAACAAGAAATGGGATTTCAACAAATGGGCAAAACTCGATTTTTGGAAAGGATTTCCATTGCTTCGATTTTGCCTTGCTTAAGAATTGAAGAGTTGCATCTTTCAATCTCTTTTTACGCTACTTAGTTGCTGGTCCCGAGGGTGCAAACATGAACGGACAAAAATGCCCTTTACTTCCTGTTAGATTTGTGGTTAAAGTCATCAGAAGTTCTCAAAGTATGCATTTTTAATTGTTTAAGGATCAATCGGAAACAAATTTTAGATGGGGGGCCAAAAGATGACAACGACAATAGTTTAAGGGCTCCTCAGGTTTTTTCCTCTGCATGTTTTGATCATTTTATATGTGCATGTATTGATTATTTTGACAAAAGAATGATCTAGAATGCATTTTAAAAAATTGGGGTGAAGTGTGTAATTTTTAATTGGTGAAAATTTTCTGCAAAAAATTGCAGCTCAGTGATAAGTGTTTATTATAAGTGTTTTTAAGTAGAATTTTGTGCTTATTTTTTATATAAATTAGGATATTTTAAAATGTAACTTGCTTCCTAAACTTCTAAATTTTGTGAGTTTCGATTGAGAAACTTAATGTGCAAAGTTGGTTATATTTGTAGGAATGGATGTGAATTATCAATGTTGGATCGAGATGGATTCAATTCGAACTCATTAGCACTTGATTCAACGACAATTCGGAAAGTAGAAGAGCATCAAATACAAGTATTATTGGTGAAATGTATGAACAACACTTGGACATCTTGCAAGTGATATTAGTGATGAATTGGAGCAGAAAAGAAGCAAGAAAACGTACTAGAAGACAACACGTGACCTCAAATACGCGGGCTTATGTGCCCTATTGTAGGGTCACGTATTGTGCCCTGTATTTCTACAACTTGCTCTATTTTTACACTACTTTCCAACTGAATTTTAGCTCAAAATTTCAGTTGCACAAGCTCAAGATTCCTTAGGAAAGAAAAAAAAAAGCTTTATGTCATATCATTTTCCACTTTTTGACTCTCCTAACATTATACATGTAAGAATCATTGAAGAGAGAGGAAGTTCTTGACAGTAATTAGTTGTAGTTTTTTCTTCTTCTCTCTAGTTAGGAACTTGTAAGAAAAACTTGGAGAACTCATTGTATCACTTATTTTCAGGTAATTTTGTTTCAAGTTTTTAAGGTTTTCCATTATCCCACAATACAATAGAAGAAATTCTTGATTATCAACTTTGAATGATATATCTGCTGAGTATACCATTCTATACAAACCCATTTTGATAGGTGGCCACCCATTTATATTTAGTTCTCTCTTAAAATTTTTTACACTCTACCTAACTTTTAGAATGTAATCATATTTCATTCAAACCACTTATATGCAGAAAAATCAAAAGTCAAGATTGATTTAGCTACTGAGTGTTAGTTCGGAACCTTATTAAAGTGGTGGAAGTTTGAAGGTGCAAAGCGGAGTTAATTTTTTCCCAGAACCTTGTGAAATGTGTTTCATTGTTTTGTTTTTTGTTTTTTAATTAAAAGTGTTTCAAGATTTCAAGGTTTTCCATTATCTCACTATATAACAAAAGAAATTCTTGACTCTAAGCTTTGAGTGATATATCCGCCATGTACACCAGAGCATTCTACACAAACCTACTATGATAGGTGGCCACCCATTGAGGTTTATTTCTCTTTTGAAACTTTATATGCTCTACCTAACTCTTTGAAATGTAATCCTATTTCATTGAAACCATTCATATGCAGAAAAATCAAAAGTCAAGTTTGATTTATCTTCTAACTTTAAGTTTGGGACATTGTTAAACTGGTACAAATTCGAAGGTGCAAAGTGGAGTTAATCATTTCCTAGAACCCTGTTAAATGTATTTCATTTTTTTTAGGTAAATGTGTTTCAAGTTTTCAAGGTTTTCTATTATTACACTATACTGCAAAAGAAATTAGGAATGGCGACGGGGCGGGGATGAGGCGAGGGAATCCTCCCCCACCCCATGCCTCGCTACCCACTAATCCCCCTTGCCCCATCCCCGCCCTACCTCGCTTCCCCCAGGGAGGGCATCTGTGGGGCTAATAAAAATTTGTCATACAATTTCATTATAGTCAAATTTGAACAGAGGATCAAATACTTAAATGCCAACACATCATCAAATTATTATCCATTGTAATTTTATAATTGTAACCCATAAAAATAATCAAACAAAAGTTATTTGAATACAATCCAACATGATGAAATAAATACAATTAAAGTAGTCAAGTTTTCACTTTCGACACAAATACAATCCCTAAATTATTGTGTTAAGTGTAATTAGAAATTTAGTATAAATGTATTAGTAAATTTGATATAACTAATTAATAATTTCTATTAGTAGACATATATAATTATTAGTATTCGATAATATCAATTATATGACAAATACTAATATACATTATATAACACTTATAATTAATAATATCATTATTGTGAGTTTGTAACTAATTAAATTAAGGATTAATCTTTCCTACACTGACAGTGTATACACTATCAACGTTGGATGAATGACAACTATGCAAAATTTGAATTTGAAATTCAACTTTTGCACACATGTCATGAATCCAACGCTGATAGTGTATACACCGTCAGTGTAGGAAAGATTTACTCTTAAATTAAATATCATATATATAATTATATACATATACATATATATATATATACATAACTTTTTGAACAGGTGTGGGGCGGGGGTATACTCCCTCCCCGCCCATCCCATTTTTTAATGCGGGAAAAAATTCCCTCCTGCCTCGTTAGCCTATGGGCACCCGTTCCAATTGCTATCACTAAAAGAAATTCTTGACTATGAACTTTGAATGATACATCTATTGAGTATATCGCACCATTCTACTCAAACCTATTGTGATAGATGGCCACCCATTGATGTTTAATTTTCTCTTAAAACTTTTTATGCTCTACCTAACTTTTAGAAATGTAATCCTATTTCATTGAAACCATTTATATGCAGAAAAGTCAAAACTCAACATTGATTTATCGGCTAAGTATATGTTGGAACCTTGTTAAAGGGGTACAAGTTTGAAAATGCAAAGTGAAGTTAATCCTTTTACAGAACCTTATTAAATTGTTTCGTGTTTTTTAGGTAAATGTGTTTCATGTTATCAAGGTTTTCCATTATCCCACTATATATCAAAAGAAATTCTTGGCTACGAACTTTGAATGATATATCTGCTTGGTACACCACACCATTCTACACAAACCTATTGTGATATTAAAACTTTTTGTGCTATACCTAACTCTTTGAAATGTAATACTATTTCATTTAAACCATTTATATGTAGAAACATCAAAAGTCAAGATTGATTTAATTGTTCTACTATAACCATTTGTAACTGCTACTTCCTCCATCCTATAAATATTGTCATTGAACAAATTATGTTTACTATCTAGCTATTTGTTTCTTCCTTCTTTGTTTTTCAGCTTGCCTTTCAACATACAAAATGGCAAAAGGTTCAGCTTTAGCATCCATCCAAATTTCCCTTGTGCTATTACTAGCAATCTTTGTTTGTTCAGAAGCTGATCTTCTTGACCCTTACTACTGCTGCCGTGGAAAGGAGACCAAGATTACTGTGTACCTTCAATTGTTTACAGGCGGACCAAAAACCACCAGTGTTGCAGTTGCCGGCGCCCCTGGTAGGCCCAGAACTCTCTCCGAATTTGGAACCATTTTTGTTAATGATGCTAACATGACAGAAGGCATCAGCTACAGATCTCCAACTATTGGTCGAGCCCAAGGCCTTTATATAGTTTCAGCCCGTAATGGATCCAGCTCACAGGGCTTATTTTCCCTCCTTTTCTCCAACTCACAATACAACGGTAGCACATTGGAATTCCAAGGACCAGGATTTAACTTACAAACAGGTGGTCCGACGAGTGAAATTCCAGTAATTGGTGGCACCAAAAAGTTTAGGCTTGCTCGGGGATATGGACTTTTTAAGATAGTTCGACAAAATCTGTCACTGAATAATACGGTTATAATGGGCAACATTACCGTAGTGTCCAATAATAAGTTTGAATAATAAAGGAAAAACCAATAATAAAGAAAGCCAATTACAGGCCATATACGTACTTGGCAGTCTATGTTTCACATGTACTTCTTGTTCACTCGACTATCTTAATAAGAAATCCATCTAGGAGGATGGGAAAAAATAACTAATAAAAGAAAAATAATAAATTAGAAAACCAAGTATAGATTTTTATCTTTATTGCGGACTTATATGTACTTGGTGATCAATGTATGACTTTTCTTCATGCACTTTTTGTTTCGTCAATATGTTCATCTTAATAAAAACACTATCGGTGTTCTTCAATTACACTTGGCTTCGCATTACATAAGCTTGTGAATGTGTTAAAATAAGATATTTGCATTTACTAATAGAGATGTGTATTGAAACTTAGATAAAATCTACTCCTAATTGTGGAATTTGCTTGAACTGATGGTGTACGTTGATTATTGCTTTTTACATATGCAAAATCCCCACTATAATGTTTTTGGAAAATTTTTTAACTATCTCCCCTGAAGTTTTTTATTATTACAACTACGTCCTCTAGGGTCTTAAAAATTTATGCTCACACTCCTTGATATTTTGAAAAGACTACAACAGTCTTCACAAAAACTTAAAATACTAAGTGACAATCACGTTGGAAAAAGGAAAAGGGAAACCCTTCTAATTAAGCTAATGCCTCCCTATCCTAAAAGTTCCAACCCCATCTAATGTAGCACGTTATATTTCATTCCCAGTTGTGGTGAATGGATTTTTTCTGAGTTCTGTGAAGAGCTAACCAGCAAGTAGCAATGCATTTGTTAAAAGAGATCTCTTCACAAATTAATTAGAAAAAAGAAAGTAAAGTCCAAGCACCAAAAAATCGTTCGAATTGTAAAGAACTACTCAGAAATTTTTAGATAGTAGGTAATGGTGATATTTGACTTCCTTTAGCATCTAATTTGTTTTAGAAATCAAATAAGGACATTACTTGTTATGTCGTGTTTAATTTGCATTGAAAAGAATTCAGCCTGAAACTGACACACTAAACTTTTGTATTATTTCGTGTTGTGTCATGACCTGCTTAATAACAGGTTAACCCAATCCACTTATTCATGTAACCCATTAGTTTTGCTATCGAAAAGGTTTTCAATGACAAAATGCACCATAAATATTTCAACAACAAATTAATCCAATATTGAAATACAGTAATACATAATGAAAAATAGAACTTAAAGAGTTTTCAAAGTTTTTAAAGATATGATACACAAGGAAGTCTCCTTAGTATGAAACAAGTCTCAAGTTTTAGAATTTTCAACAAAAACAAAGTCTAATACTACCATATATAATTAGACATTGAACTTATGAGTTCTTAAAACTTTTAATTTAAATCTTCAAGCAAAACAAGCAAGCCTGGCCATGAAACCATCCTTATTATAAGCATTCATTTTTCTCTTTTTTTTCAATTCTATAAAGGAAAAAAGGAAATTATTTTCAAAACAAGGAAGAAAAAAAAAAGAAAACCAACAACAAGCATGGTGGTTTAGTAAAGTTCAGCTATTATTCAATTACTTTGTTACCTGCGGCTTTGTCCAACTCAACCCATTTAAATTCCTTTCATTGACAGATCAGTCCAACAATGACCTACTTATACTCTTATTATTTTCAGGTCGCATTTGAGTTGTATTACTCCATTGTGTTAGAAATTGTCATCTCAATCTACATGTAAAAACAAGAGATCGTGTATTGCAACTTCAATACATCAAATTCACAGAATTTTTTTTCCATCTACTACTTATCCAGTTGTTGAGCAATCTGGAATCCCTATAAATATTACAATCTGATGAACCCAAATTAGCAATAAATTCATAAGAAATCGATTAAGAGGTAAAAGAAATTCCTCTCGTATTGACAAAGGCTGCGGCTATAGTAGTTTTCTCAGTACAAAAAATACCACGACTCGAGGCTATCACTGATGCATATATATGAAACTATAGACTCCTACACAATAAGCCCTATACGGCTTTTTATCTAATATGCTAGTAATATACCCAAGATAGCTACTGACTCCTAATACCAGTAATAAAGGGAATAATCCCATACAACTCCAACACAAATTGACCAACTAACTATGACATGTAGACAACTAATAAATAAACATTAAAGATTGGTTGAAATTTCGTACAATGCCTCCTCTAAACCAAACTCTTCAAGGTTGAACATACCCAACTTCTCCTTCAACTGCTATAAAAGTAGTTTTTAATGTCAACTTCAATCTTCTTATCTTGAACCAACTCAAGTTTGAAGTGATATTTAATATCAATGTGTTTGCTGCGCCCATAGAAAAGAGGAATCTTGGACAACTCAATGGTCGATTTACTGTCACAATAAATTTTCGTAGGATCAACCTGGTTGTGTTATACAACACCAAGAATGTGACACAACCACAAATTTTGAGTTGCACTATTAGCTACTGCAATATACTCCGCCTCTGTAGTAGACAAAACTATCACCTACTACTTCTTCAAATTCCAAGATAACACCCATGAACCAATAACAAATGCATAATCTGAAATGCTCTTCCTTTCAACTGTATCACCTGCTAAATCACTATCTATGTAGCCAAATAACTCAATTGGGTCATTTCTTGAATAAAATATACCTACGGGTCCGTTTGGTTCATGGGATGACATAAGATTGAATTAATCATCATGTGTCATCCCATGTTTGGTTGCATTTTATACATGGAATGATACATCCTACCTAACCGAATTAATTCCCTATTCATGGGATAAAATAATCCCATGCGAGAGATGGAATTAGTCATCCCGGTATGACTAACAGATAGGATGATAAAATTTTAGACTAATTGATCCTTACAAAAAATACAAATTTATACTCTTATAATTATATAATCCTACTCTCACATGATAATATCATATGAATGGGCTAATTTGCCCCTACTAGTTAATTTTAAATTTTGAAACCAAGAGATAGATCTACATTTGATATGAAAACATCGAAGTCCAGTTCAATCGTCTTCATTGTCAAAAAGTCGAAATACAGAAGTGCAACTCTGCTGTCGAAAGTTGAAACAGAGCTCTGACTAGTCAATGGTATTTTGGTCATATCTCAGTCTATAGAGCTTCAAATTAGATGATTCTTAAGGCATTGAAAATCTAACTCAAATGGATACAACTTTCATGTTTTGCACAAGAGCTAGTTCGGCCTCCATCTGTGAGAAAATAGCAGTTGAAGTGGTGCCAAGTGTGTAGAAGTGAAAACGCGACTACATGAATACGTGACTTGAAGTTGCGTATTCCCTAGTCGCGTATTCCTGAATTTCAGCTGCAACTTGTGTTTTATTCACACAAGCTTTTTGACCCATTTTCCTGCAAGAATATCAGTGGAAACAGCCCAAGACAGCTGCAAATGAAGCTTTACAACTCATTTCTAACTTGTTTATGGGCTCAAGACATGGTTTAAAATTTTGTCTCTTGCAAGAAGTTCCTCTATATATAGAAGCCTTTGGAGGATATTTTAATAATTTTGGAAGGCTAAAGAAACTCGCTAAAAATGTAGTTTTCATTAGAATTTTCTTAGTTCATTAGTTAGAGTAGTATAGTATAGTTAGTGTTGTTTATCCTTTTTGTATTTGTAGTTAGATTCGAATGAAGATTGAGGAGCAAAGATGGAGAGTTTGAAACTCATGTGACAAGGATGACATCTCTCCTATCACTTTCTCTTTTGTATTTAAGTTCATGTTCAATTATAATACAAGTTTGGATCTTGTTTTCATATTTAGTTAAAGTTTATGCCTAGAGTTATGGATGAACTTGCTATATCTTGTTAGTGATGTTTACTTGGTTATTTGATGATATTATTTTGAGCAAGTTATTTATCACTTTTGCTTGTGTAATTATGATTAACCAGTCATTAATTGTGATTATCTAAAGGTGTTGAGTTTGCAATGAGAATTGAAATTTAACACTAGTTCAAGGAAATGATAAACCTAGGGAGTTCACTCATGAAAGTAAAGGAGCACCTATGTGGCTTCAGTGACTTGTTTCATGTAATTTCATAGAAGAAATGAGTTTGTAGTTAATTTCATAACCATAAGAGTAGGTATGGCTTAGCTACAAGTATAGTTTATTCACTACGAGAATAGGTTTCACATACATTAGGAAATTACGCCATAACTAGCCAAGATAATAGCATTCACTTAACCGGTAATCTCATTTGCAAGAGGAGAATTTCATATCTCTAGGAGCAAGGAATTTCATATCTCTAGGAGCTTTCTAGTATTATTTTCCTTACTTTTATGTTTATGGTAGTCCAGATAATAAAGAAATTCAAAAATCACCGGTAATTAAAATCTTCCCTATGGGATCGACACCTAATACCCCTATGCTCAATAAACCATTCGTATACTTGCAAAAAATCGCGTGTGGGATATTTTGAATTTATAAATGTAAATTTTGATTGTGGATGAGCTTAATTGTATAAGTATACCCCACGCTTGTCAACTAGCTAATGGACTTCCGACCATTTTGATAGGGTTGAGGAAAGGTTAGCTGAATTAGCTTCTCACTTTGGTAGAATTCAAAATCAATTCTTGATTTGTGTGAAATTATTTCTTCTAATGATATGCAAATTAACTCTAACATGAATGGTGGGAATGATGCATGTGAAAGTAGACATCTTTTTTATGATAATGATAATTCTAATTGTTGTTTCAATAAGAAAATGTCCATTTCACAAGATAATATCCTTGGAACTAATGACAAACTTCAAAAGATGAACATTAGTTATTCATATTTAACCCCTTTTGATAAGTGCTCTGAAGGTGTAGGTTCTAAAGATGTTATCTTTCAAGAAGGTCATGTGGACATTCCTTGGATGAGTAATCAAGTGATGCACATTTAAGATAATATCTATGAATCACTTGAGATTGGTAAGCCATTTCCATCTCTCACATCATTAGAACATGTGGCTTTTATTGTCGAGCCACCATTTGTTGATTCACCACGTCTTCTAAGGGTAGATCATGCATTAACTAAATTTCATTGAAAAATGAGGTTATATAGTCAAGCTAATGACTATAATGAAATGCTAATTGGGATACAACCCAATATTTTGGTGATTTATGTTAATTTGGTATGATTTTATGTTTAAATTATGTGTAAGTTGTTTTGTTGTTCTTCATTTGAAAGAATTGGAAATGGAAGCAAAAATGGTCATTTGAGGTGAAAATGACAAACTTCGATCAAGGAACTCAACCTCTCGATTTGAGTAATTGTTGTTTTTGATATGTTGAAAAGGGTTAGAATTTACGTTTGAGGAAAAAACCTGAGGAGCCCTTAAACTATTGTCGTTGTCATCTTTTGGCCCCCCATCTAAAATTTGTTTCCGATTGATCCTTAAACAATAAAAAATGCATACATTGAGGACTTCTGATGACTTTAACCACAAATCTGACCGGAAGTAAAGGGCATTTTTGTCCGTTCATGTTTGCACCCTCGGGACCAACAACTAAGTAGTGTAAAAAGAGATTGAAAGATGCAACTCTTCAATTCTTAAGCAAGGCAAAATCGAAGCAACGGAAATCCTTTCCAAAAATCGAGTTTTGCCCATTTGTTGAAATTTCATCTTCTTCTTCTGCAAAAGAAAGAAAAATTAGGGTTTTCTTGCACGTATAACATTGGAAACGACGAGGTGGAAGATGCCAAGATCAAATCCAATACCTCCAATGTGTGCCTGCGGAATGAGTACCATTCTGAAAACGTCATGGACTCCACGGAATCCAGGTCAAAGATATGCGGAATGTCCAGTTGCTCAAGTAATGGATAGCAGTAATTTAGTGAAGTTGTTAGTAATTGCTGAGGTAAGTTGTTAGTAATTGCTATTTTGTTATGAATTTGAATTTGGGTTAGGGATGCAAGTACTGGAAATGGATAGATGAAGAAATGTGTCCGCGTTCAGTGGAGATTATACCTGGGTTGCTTCGGCAAATCAATCAAATGGAGAAACAGCTCACAAATGCCGAAGAGTCTGCACAAAAGTGGGAGTGCAAAGCAGCAAAATTGCAGACAAAGGTTCGAAGGTTGGAAATTACGATGCAACAACATGCATCAAGGGAGAGGAAGTTTGCTGCAGCTCTTGCAATCACCTATGGCTTTGTGTTAGCAGGATTTGCAGTCTGGGTGTTTGGAAATTTAGGAAATAATCATCTATTGCAATTGTGGCGACCCCACTTTCCCCTAAGGCGAACCAAAGGGTTGGCGGGTCGTCTGCCCAGCTCTCGCCAGGACTCACGCAAGCATTCTAACCCAAATCCTTCCGGAAATTTAACCTAGCTATTACAACAGAGATTCTTCCGAAATAAATCGATTTCTATCACCACATTAACTTCAAAGATAACAGAATACAAACTTAGCCAATCGACGGCTCTTAAACACTTCACACGTTACTCACAAGGGTTAAAGCCATACCATACAAATACAAACATATATACCGAAAATCGGAATTAGGGATTAAACCTTTCCAACCTCAAGTGGCAATCCAAAATGAAAGGTACAATGCTTAACTTAGAATTCATTACAAACCGAAATTTAAATTCAAGTTGTTCAAGTACATTCATAGGAAATATAAGCAGCTCAAATTCTTTCAAACTTCCCATCCTGTAAGGAAAACAAATAAACGTGGGGTGAGCTAAAGCTCAGTGGTGCCCCCAAACATGCAGTCACGTAAATCAAACAGCGAGTAATAGCTTAACCAAATTGAACAGTTATGAAAGCGTATAACAGCACAAGGTAGGATACAGGGGCTCTCAGGAGCCATTTTCCTCGCTTGATCACTATTCATCGTAGTTGACCCTCCGTCAACTCTCACTACTTATAATCCATGTAGATCCACTCATTTTAATCCTAACCCGTCACCGTTCTAACCCCTGTCCCGGGCCCGAACACCGACTAAGGACGCAGTATACTCGAGATATACCCGTAGATGATTGGTCGAGGGATTCATCCAACGACGTTATTGTAGTTGGATTCAGGATGTCGAGGGATTCACCCAACGACGCAACTACATTTTGATTCACGGATTCAGGAGAAAATGATTCACGCAAGTCACCACTCGAATGGCTAGGGCGATAAAGCACACACTGCTCACTTCGATGGATCAAAAACTAGTTTTTGCAAATATCACATTTCAAGTCAAGAAAGCACTTTAATCAAGTAGGAATAGAACAAGCAGAGACACTCACCAAGAGTGAGATTCAGATGTCAAGTTGGGAATTGAATTCCGCGTCCTCGCAAAACCCTAAAATACCAAATTTTAAAACTGTAAGTTGGCTATACTAGTTCTAGAATTATGTAGGAAAATTATTTGCAGTATAGCTTGTTTATTTGTTTGTAATAAGTCACAAACCATGTAGTAGTAGAACTAGTAAAATACATGGTGAAGTCTCTGTAATATTCCTTTTCTTGTAAAAGTGTTACTAAAACTAATTTTTACGTGAAATAATGTTTCTTGCCGAACAAGTTTTCTACGCTTTTAGCTAAAGTCAATAAAGTCTCGTATTTTAGAAATTTCCTCTAGAAAACTTGTCAAGGACAAATTTTAACAAAAGAAAAGGAATTAAAACGAGACTTGAGTTTTTGAACCAGGTGAAATCATTTCCTAAAAGTAGTAAGGTTAATTTAAGCTCAAGTAGAAAGCATCGAGTCGGCAAGATTTAGAAAATCCCCACACCAGAATTTCTAACTTAAACGTTCAATACTAAATTTTATCGATTAATGTTAAGCACCAAAGTTTTTGAATAGGTTGCTTAAGCCTTCGCGAATTTGCAGGGTCGAAACGAATTCACAAATTCGATCCCATCTCGAAATCCCATTTTGGTTCAAATTTGCCAGCAAATCAAAATCACATTTTAATAGAAAATCCCTAGGGCTTCGTCAATCATTAGCCCTGGGTTTTCAATAGATTCACTTTTGATCAAGATGGAATAAATGACCAAGGATTCGTCAATCATTAGCTCTTGGTTTTGGCAAGTTCGTATAACCTCACAGTTGAAGCAAAATAAATATAAAGACTTCAAGTAATTCTAGCAATTGATTTCATCACGCTTTAACACTTGTATAAAATCATTCAAATGACCAAAACGATCTTAACAATTCCAGCTCATTTGTACAGTGGATTCCAAGTCACAAATATAAACAAAGTCACAACCCAAATATCAATTTCTCTAGGGCTTCATCAATCATTAGCCCTAGGTCTCAACAGATTCTAGTACAACCAAAATTCGACAAAGGAAGTCCAAGGTATCAAAGTAATTCCAAATCACGACCCATGGACCTTCCAAATACATTTCAGCCAACTACTTGGACAGTTTATTAAAATTAGATTCTTGCAGGAACTACTTGAATGGCCAAGAGCTTCATCAATCATTAGCTCTTGACAGCAAATACTCAATTTTTAATCACAACTCAATCCAAAACAAGAAGGATAACCACAGCCAACTTGACTCCCGAATGACTCTAAGAATTCAGGTTTTCTTTTCTTGTTTCGGAAGTCAAGAAAATTCCAGCAAGTTTCAACCCAAGACGACCATTAAATCTCCAACTTTTACTTGCTAGAATCACTAAGCTTATAGCTTATAATCTGCCCAAACCAAGCTAAAGTAAATAACACACGAATCCAGCAAATGAACTCACCAAAAGTTTGAACTAGTACGGCTAGCAACCATGTACAAATTTCCAGCAAAGATACTTCAAAATTTTCAACAAGGTTTCCATCCTTAACTTGCTTTAAACACCAAACACTTAACATGCATTTTATCCAACATGGAATGAGTCAAATGGTAAATAATTCCAGCAAGTTATTCCACCAAAAAGTCCTCATAAATCTGTCATCAGTTAGGTTATCATTTTCCGGCAATTGATAGATTAAATTTTGAAACTTTCTCCATAATTCCTCATTTCCTTTCCATTCCAGCTCAACATGCAGAGTGCAGTTATCATGCTAAGGTGTATCTTGTGCAATGATATGAAATTTATAACCAAAGATTCAAAAGAAAAAGTTGGATAAAACTCTGTTTCTTTCTCTCGGCCCAAGCTAAGAAACTCCAGCAGCTTGTTTATCTTGGATCAATTTTTTTCTCAGCTAAAACAGTGTTTTAAGTATTCCATTGGGACATGCAAACTCTTAGCTAGCTGATAAAAATTTCCAATGCAAAACCAGATTCAAACAACAATTATAATCATCTAATACAATTCCAGAAATTTGTCCAATTAGCCTCGGATGAACATATATGTAGCAGATTTCTATTTCATTTTATTTTTCTGATTTAAACCCATTAATTAACTATATGCAGAGCTTAATTATCTTGTAATTAACTAGTTAATCATGGTTAGAGGCTCAAAACAGCAGAATTTACCAAATGAAGCTGCATTATTCAAGTCAAGCTCTCGGCAGTCCCAAATTCTTATGCATAACAAATTTTTTTTTTCTTCAAATCATCAAGTTTTCACTCGGCTAAATCACTAGATTATGCACTCAAAACCAACATGCATACCTAATAAATGGAATTGTTATCCATTCAGCTAGTTTTCGGACAACTTGCATGCAACAGATTTTATTTTCCCTTCAAATTCTCGCTTAAACACAGCTAATAAATCCCATACAAGCTTAATCATTCATCTACTAATTAGCTAATCATACAACTAAGCTCAGATCATCACAACTTAGCAAATTAAAACTGAGATTACCAGCTCAAGCTCTCGGACAGTACCAATTTTTTTTTCAATCAAATTTCTGGTAACTTAATCCTTTATCCAAACATACAACCCTCACATGCATGCCTCCAACAGCCTCATCTACCCAAAATCAACTAGTTCAAGTCTATATATTACCTCAACCTGGAGTTTACACACACGGCTGGCAGCAGAAATAGTTTTCCTCCTTTCAACGGCCCAGAAATTGCAGACCGCTATCTCTCTCTCTCTCTCCCTTGTTCTGGCTTGCGGCTGGATGAAAGAAATTTGGTCTCAAACTCTTCACCAGCTCACGGATGGAAGGCAGAATGGGCTGCATGTCACTCTCTTCCCTCTCTGAGTTACGGATAGGAAGAAAAGAAACAAGAAGCTCGGCTCCCTCTTGCTCACTCTTGTCGATGGAACCGAGGCTACAGCTCTCACTCCCTCCTGCTCTCGGTACGAAGCAGAAACTGAAATGTGTAGTGGAGTTTGGGTGCTTAGTGGTTGATATGGTTGTGTGTGGTAGTGGAGTCGCGGTTTTTGAAGAATGGTGAAGTGTTGAAGTGGTGAAGTGAGTGCATTGGTCGAATGAGAGGTGAGTGATCATGGTGTCCGACAATTTGCTTGGTTTGCATGGTGATTTTGTGAGGTTGTGAGGGTAGTTTAGACATTTCACATCGCCCTGCTAATCCTCACTTAAATCCTTAATCCTAACTTAATTCCACAAATTTATCCCGAATATAAATTAAGCTCCTAATAATACACTAATCTTGCAAGGCTTCAATTATCGAAATATTTACGTCCCACGCGTATTTAGTATACTTGTATTATTCTTATCTAAAATTTGTCGGCTTTATATTTTTAACGTGAAAATTTTTAGTAGTATTAACGTTATTCACTGATTAGAATTAATTATTGGACTTTAAATAATTTATTTTAAGGTAGTAAGATTAATCGGCTCAAGTATCGTTGATTTAGCGTAATGGAGACTAAGTGTTCTAACGTTTTATGTTAAGGCGATAAAATTGTTCTAATTCTAAATGTATTAATATATTTAAGCAAAACCAAGAAATTTCATAACTTAGAAAAATTATATTAGCTCACCCATGAAAAGTGTTTTTAAATACTTATTTGAAATAAGTGAAAGTGATGCTAGAAATTATTAAAGAATTAGAAACGCAAATGAAATATGAAATGATATTTGTATATATATATATATATTCAGGGTTCTCACATCCTCCCCTCCTTAAAATGAATTTTGTCCTCAAAATTCTTACTTTCTCAAGAGATAGGTCGGGGTATATATATATATATAATTTTTTTTTTCAATTAGGCACTTATTTTAACCATTTATTTGTTATAATATTTCTAATAGCAAAGCAATTAAAGTAAAGGATATTCGTAGCGTACATACAATTCATAGCGAAAGATCACAACCTCCAAAAGTGCTATTCTAGTTTAGGGTAACTATAACCTCTATTCCTCGAGTGAGGTCAAACCCTCTTGATTTGCGAAACATTCACTTCTAGGACCCCGTTCATGGCCATTAGCACGAATTACTTCCATTTGGCACTTGGTCGCGCTGTAGCGGACTTAGTTAGCTGCTGAGTTCTTCCTCTTTTTAAATGCTCTAGGACAATCCGAAATCTTGTGCTTGGTACTACCGCACCCCAGACACTTTCTTTGCTTTAACCAACACTCAGCCTCAGTGTGGTTAACCTTACCACAATATCCACAATTTCCATGAAAAGTGGCGGCCTGGCTCTTTCGAGGGTTTTCTTTATTTTCCTTCTCCAGTTCTACATTTTGGCGTAACAGCTCAGTTTTTTCTGCATATTCTTGTTTCCATCGTCCTTCCCAGTAGTCAGCCAATTTCCTTTGAAATTCTACCTCATTTCGGAGGATGTCCATTTCCTTACGCATGTCTTCCAAAGTTGTCATCTTACTAGTTGGCTTAAATCAAATAGCTAGCCTGCCAGACAATTCATATGATCAAAATAAGCAACTATTCATACTGGAAGCTTGAGCCGTAATACTCTTTCATCCTTTTATTAATGATTACTCCAAAATATAAACCTTAACTACTTTTTACTTAACCCAGTGAGTTCTTAAATGTCATCGAGATTACCATCGTTAATCACTATCACGACAGAATAAGGAAGTCTTTTCCCAAAGAAAATTTTCATGTCTTAGTGCACTGTTCAGTACTTACCTTCAAAGTTGTTTAAAACAACAGTCATGATTTTTATTCGTTTGAGGAAAGCTTTTTCACGTACCTTTCGTAACCAAACTAATAACAGAATATCAAATACACATTTGAAAAAATTGTGGTCTATGTACATATAAATAAAATGGCTATTCGAATGGAAGACAAGAAGAAAAGAAATTGGTTCTGATCTTGATAGTCAAAATTTCTAAATGCATTCGACTTTTGATAAGAAATTCAACATTTGTTATTTGAACGTTTGATCAAGAAAAATCATTTAACCCCACAAATCACTTTTTGAGAATAAAATGCTTTTAAGAAAATAAGCAGACATGCAGGTTCGTATATACTTAAACTTTGGTCCAAAGCCTCTACTCTTCACACCTAATCTGAGATTTAGCTTTTATGGCACATAAAACTTAACTATTTACTCTCCCATTTCGCGACCAATATTCATTCTTATTTATAAAAGAAGTTCAAATATTCGTAAAAGTTTAAAACATGCCTATAGGGCCAATCACAAGATATATGTAAAATAATCATTAAGTTCACAAGGAAGAACCTCACTAGTTACTCAACCGGGTCAATTCATCATAATACCAGTAGATCTCATCTCCTCGTTCAGTTTCAACTTAGATCAAGTGCTAGGATCCCATTGGATTGTACAAGATTGTCTATCAATCTTTCCTTCTATTATCTGTACAACTCTTCTAACAGTTTCAAACCATTAATATCCTTTAACGAGTTAATCTTAACTTTTTCTCGTGTCTCTTTTCAAGTTCACATCGGATCAATATTTTCAAATTTAAGACCATAAAGTTTAAAAGGACACTTTTAATTCAAACTAAACTTGTTTGTATTTTTAAGTTCCATAAATCCAAAGAGCACCAATCCTATACCACTCAAAAGTTCTACATTTGTCCCAAAAGGCATTCCTTCAAGATGAAATTTGTAAATAAATGGATCTTGACCTTAAATTACAGCTTTATCAAATAGGAAAAACAAGAATGGATTTGACATTTCATTTATCTTAGGAAAATTTCCGATGCTCATAGAATTTAAGAAAATTTGGAAATTTTTACACGGTGAAAAGAGCCATTGTCAACTCTTAAATCTAATAAACGAAACTATTTTTCTTTTTTTGGAACAAAATTTTGGCAAAACCAGGTTTAAAAATTATTTCCTTTCAACTTCAAATTTCATTTTCAAGAATCAACATTTAAAATATTAAGCAAAATTTTGCCAATGATTTGTAAAAAAAAGAACAGGGTTAAAGGTAACTAAACATGTTCGGCCAGTAGCGATACTACCAAAAATTTTCACCGATCCTATCATCACTTCCCTATTATAATTCATCAATCTCATAGTTTCTTTACACTACTTTGGTTATCAAATTTTACTCAAGTTAGGAATTATTTAATCCCAAGGACTAATGTATTTTACAACATTATAGCAAAATAGACGCGTAATCATCAAATTTCATACTCGCAATATAAGTCACATTGCACACCAACTTCATACAACTTCAAGAGCCAAACAATTCACGAATACATTCAATATTTTCATACATAACTCAAACTTCAATCTTTATAAGCATGAAAGGAAACAATACAACAATACACAAATAATTATAACCAAATAGCTAGTAGCTCAACCCTTAGTTTAGATTCAACTTAACCTTCATTAGTTTAGTCCTGGACAATCCCACTAGACCCCCTCGTAGTAACACTAATCAAATTTCCTTAGTAAATTGTAGATCTACTACGTCTAATATCAAATCAAATAATATGATCATTACTTAAGTACATCTATGGCTCTTAAGTATTCTAAATGATCTCAAACATTCATACATTGGCTTTTTAAATAACGTATCAACTAGTTATCTTTATTCTATTGGACATTCACCCCAAATAATTCTCCAACAAAATTTAAGGAGCCACAATGCTGTCGAAAATTCACCTCACATGGCAAATTCGTCAAACTCATCTCACCTAAATTTTAAAAACTCCCCTCAAGGTTTAGAGCTATTCACGACTGCATAGTTCTTACTTAAACTACGATTTCGCTCAATCTCTATGTCTAAACCAATATTTTGGGTAAAAGATAGCATATATTCCACTTACCATGTGAATGACTAGCAAAATTATTCATCTTAAGTACAGAATTGGCACTAATCTTCAAGATCTCACTATTGGCTCTTCACTTTTATCTTTCAAAAGCTAAACTTGATACTTTCGGTTCTACTTTTCTGGATTTGATCTCTAGTCACATCATAATGCACTATACTAAATTCTTCCAAATTTGCAAATACACCATTGAATGAAATATCTGGTATTCGGGTACAAGAATCCGACAATAGGGTAATTCACATCTCAGGCTGGCCAGTCCCAAGAGTAACTTACCTACATTTGATATTCCTACCCAACATACATATCTAATATCCCCAACTATAGACTTTTGTTTCCCACTTAACAAGCCAATCCCCACAGTCCGAGAACCTTTTCCCGGTTTGAGCTCGATAAAAGCTCTGATACCACCTGTGGCGACCCCACTTCCCCCTAAGGTAAACCAAAGGGGTGGCGGGTCGTCTGCCCAACTCTCGCCAGGACTCACGCAAGCATTCTAACCCAAATCCTTCCGGAAATTTAACCTAGCTATTACAACAGAGATTCTTCCGAAATAAATCGATTTCTAAACCACATTAACTTCAAAGATAACAGAATACAAACTTAGCCAATCGACGGCTCTTAAACACTTCACACGTTACTCACAAGGGTTAAAGCCATACCATACCAATACAAACATACATACCGAAAATCAGAATTAGGGATTAAACCTTTCCAACCTCAAGTGGCAATCCAAAATGAAAGGTACAATGCTTAACTTAGAATTCATTACAAACCGAAATTTAAATTCAAGTTGTTCAAGTACATTCATAGGAAATATAAGCAGCTCAAATTCTTTCAAACTTCCCATCCTGTAAGGAAAACAAATAAACGTGGGGTGAGCTAAAGCTCAGTGGTGCCCCAAAACATGCAGTCACGTAAATCAAACAGCGGGTAATAGCTTAACCAAATTGAACAGTTATGAAAGCGTATAACAGCACAAGGTACGATACAGGGGCTCTCAGGAGCCATTTTCCTCGCTTGATCACTATTCATCGTAGTTGACCCTCCGTCAACTCTCACTACTTATAATCCATGTAGATCCACTCATTTTAATCCTAACCTGTCACCGTTCTAACCCCTGTCCCGGGCCCGAACACCGACTAAGGACGCAGTATACTCGAGATATACCCGTAGATGATTGGTCGAGGGATTCATCCAACGACGTTATTGTAGTTGGATTCAGGATGTCGAGAGATTCACCCAACGACGCAACTACATTTTGATTCACGGATTCAGGAGAAAATGATTCACGCAAGTCACCACTCGAACGGCTAGTACGATAAAGCACACACTGCTCACTTCGATGGATCAAAAACTAGTTTTGCAAATATCACATTTCAAGTCAAGAAAGCACTTTAATCAAGTAGGAATAGAACAAGCAGGGACACTCACCAAGAGTGAGATTCAAATGTCAAGTTGGGAATTGAATTCCGCATCCTCGCAAAACCCTAAAATACCAAATTTTAAAACTATAAGTTGGCTATACTAGTTCTAGGATTATGTAGGAAAATTATTTGCAGTATAGCTAGTTTATTTGTTTGTAATAAGTCACAAACCATGTAGTAGTAGAACTAGTAAAATACTTGGTAAAGTCTCTGTAATATTCCTTTTCTTGTAAAAGTGTTACTAAAACTAATTTTTACGTGAAATAATGTTTCTTGCCGAACAAGTTTTCTACGCTTTTAGCTAAAGTCACAAAAGTCTCGTATTTTAGAAATTTCCTCTAGAAAACTAGTCAAGGACAAATTTTAACAAAAGAAAAGGAATTAAAGCGAGACTTGAGTTTTTGAACCAGGTGAAATCATTTCCTAAAAGTAGTAAGGTTAATTTAAGCTCAAGTAGAATGCGTCGAGTCGGCAAGATTTAGAAAATCCCCACACCAGAATTTCTAACTTAAACGTTCAATACTAAATTTTATCGATTAATGTTAAGCACCAAAGTTTTTGAATAGGTTGCTTAAGCCTTCGCAAATTTGCAGGGTCGAAACGAATTCACAAATTCGATCCCATCTCGAAATCCCATTTTGGTTCAAATTTGCCAGCAAATCAAAATCACATTTTAATAGAAAATCCCTAGGGCTTCGTCAATCATTAGCCCTGGGTTTTCAATAGATTCACTTTTGATCAAGATGGAATAAATGACCAAGGCTTCGTCAATCATTAGCTCTTGGTTTTGGCAAGTTCGTATAACCTCACAGTTGAAGCAAAATAAATATAAAGACTTCAAGTAATTCTAGCAATTGATTTCATCACGCTTTAACACTTGTATAAAATCATTCAAATGACCAAAACGATCTTAACAATTCCATCTCATTTGTACAGTGGATTCCAAGTCACAAATATAAACAAAGTCACAACCCAAATATCAATTTCTCTAGGGCTTCATCAATCATTAGCTCTAGGTCTCAACAGATTCTAGTACAACCAAAATTCGACAAAGGAAGTCCAAGGTATCAAAGTAATTCCAAATCACGACCCATGGACCTTCCAAATACATTTCAGCCAACTACTTGGACAGTTTATTAAAATTAGATTCTTGCAGGAACTACTTGAATGGCCAAGAGCTTTATCAATCATTAGCTCTTGACAGCAAATACTCAATTTTTAATCACAACTCAATCCAAAACAAGAAGGATAACCACAGCCAACTTGACTCCCGAATGACTCTAAGAATTCAGGTTTTCTTTTCTTGTTTCGGAAGTCAAGAAAATTCCAGCAAGTTTCAACCCAAGACGACCATTAAATCTCCAACTTTTACTTGCTAGAATCACTAAGCTTATAGCTTATAATCTGCCCAAACCAAGCGAAAGTAAATAACACACGAATCCAGCAAATGAACTCACCAAAAGTTTGAACTAGTACGGCTAGCAACCATGTACAAATTTCCAGCAAAGATACTTCAAAATTTTCAACAAGGTTTCCATCCTTAACTTGCTTTAAACACCAAACACTTAACATGCATTTTATCCAACATGGAATGAGTCAAATGGTAAATAATTCCAGCAAGTTATTCCACCAAAAAGTCCTCATAAATCTGTCATCAGTTAGGTTATCATTTTCCGGCAATTGATAGATTAAATTTTGAAACTTTCTCCATAATTCCTCATTTTCTTTCCATTCCAGCTCAACATGCAGAGTGCAGTTATCATGCTAAGGTGTATCTTGTGCAATAATATGAAATTTATAACCAAAGATTCAAAAGAAAAAGTTGGATAAAACTCTGTTTCTTTCTCTCGGCCCAAGCTAAGAAACTCCAGCAGCTTGTTTATCTTGGGTCAATTTTTTTCTCAGCTAAAACAGTGTTTTAAGTATTCCATTGGGACATGCAAACTCTTAGCTAGCTGATAAAAATTTCCAATGCAAAACCAGATTCAAACAACAATTATAATCATCTAATACAATTCCAGAAATTTGTCCAATTAGCCTCGGATGAACATATATGTAGCAGATTTCTATTTCATTTTATTTTTCTGATTTAAACCCATTAATTAACTATATGCAGAGCTTAATTATCTTGTAATTAACTAGTTAATCATGGTTAGAGGCTCAAAACAGCAGAATTTACCAAATGAAGCTGCATTATTCAAGTCAAGCTCTCGGCAGTCCCAAATTCTTATGCATAACAGATTTCTTTTTTTTTTTCTTCACATCATCAAGTTTTCACTCGGCTAAATCACTAGATTATGCACTCAAAACCAACATGCATACCTAATAAATGGAATTGTTATCCATTCTAGTCCAAAACAGAGTCAAACACCAGCAACGTTCATAAAAAAAATCCAGAACCTATTCAGCTAGTTGTCGGACAACTTGCATGCAGCAGATTTTATTTTCCCTTCTAATTCTCGCTTAAACACAGCTAATAAATCCCATACAAGCTTAATCATCCATCTACTAATTGGCTAATCATACAACTAAGCTCAGATCATCACAACTTAGCAAATTAAAACTGAGATTACCAGCTCAAGCTCTCGGACAGTACCAATTTTTTTTTCAATCAAATTTCTGGTAACTTAATCCTTTATCCAAACATACAACCCTCACATGCATGCCTCCAACAGCCTCATCTACCCAAAATCAACTAGTTCAAGTCTATATATTACCTCAACCTGGAGTTTACACACACGGCTGGCAGCAGAAATAGTTTTCCTCCTTTCAACGGCCCAGAAATTGCAGACCGCTATCTCTCTCTCTCTCCCTTGTTCTGGCTTGCGGCTGGATGAAAGAAATTTGGTCTCAAACTCTTCACCAGCTCACGGATGGAAGGCAGAATGGGCCGCAAGTCACTCTCTTCCCTCTCTGAGTTACGGATAGGAAGAAAAGAAACAAGAAGCTCGGCTCCCTCTTGCTCACTCTTGTCGATGGAACCGAGGCTACAGCTCTCACTCCCTCCTGCTCTCGGTCCGAAGCAGAAACTGAAATGTGTAGTGGAGTTTGGGTGCTTAGTGGTTGATATGGTTGTGTGTGGTAGTGGAGTCGCGGTTTTTGAAGAATGGTGAAGTGTTGAAGTGGTGAAGTGAGTGCATTGGTCGAATGAGAGGTGAGTGATCATGGTGTCCGAAAATTTGCTTGGTTTGCATGGTGATTTTGTGAGGTTGTGAGGGTAGTTTAGACATTTCACATCGCCCTGCTAATCCTCACTTAAATCCTTAATCCTAACTTAATTCCACAAATTTATCCCGAATATAAATTAAGCTCCTAATAATACACTAATCTTGCAAGGCTTCAATTATCGAAATATTTACGTCCCACGCGTATTTAGTATACTTGTATTATTCTTATCTAAAATTTGTCGGCTTTATATTTTTAACGTGAAAATTTTTAGTAGTATTAACGTTATTCACTGATTAGAATTAATTATTGGACTTTAAATAATTTATTTTAAGGTAGTAAGATTAATCAGCTAAAGTATCGTTGATTTAGCGTAATGGAGGCTAAGTGTTCTAACGTTTTATGTTAAGGCGATAAAATTGTTCTAATTCTAAATGTATTAATATATTTAAGCAAAACCAAGAAATTTCATAACTTAGAAAAATTATATTAGTTCACCCATGAAAAGTGTTTTTAAATACTTATTTGAAATAAGTGAAAGTGATGCTAGAAATTATTAAAGAATTAGAAACGCAAATGAAATATGAAATGATATTTGTATATATATATATTCAGGGATCTCACAGCAATTACCCCAGAAAGATGTATTATAAGCAAAGGAATGAAGAAAGTGGAACTGGAATGTAATATGTACAAATGTAGTTCATGGGTGAATGGAAAAGCATGTTTTGCTTTAATTGGACACAGAACGTATTGGAAAAGCATGTTTTGCTTTAATGATTGCATCATATTGGTTTATTCTGTTTTTGTGAGCAATGTACAATTGAAACAATGGTATATTTGACGTGTTCATTTTAACATGTTTAACAATGGAAAAGCTAGAATAGTGTAAAATTGGATTATGATAGAACATAGGGAAACCAAAAACCTTTTTGATTAAATACCAACTGCCAACATATAATTACATCATTAATACCAAGAGTCAAGCCACTTAATTAACAAACAAAAGGTGGTCCAACTGTATGACATCTACGAATAAACCACCAAAAAGACAAGTCATTTTCATGCTCGACATAGCACGAGATAAGTCATGTTCTGAAAGCAAAAGTAAAAGGGCATCCAATGCCATTGACTAGGCAACAAATCTAATAGTTAGTTGAAGATGAAGGCACACGTCCTCTTCCTCTTCCTCTTGCACCAGCACCCTCACTTTGAGTTGGATTGACATTTCTTCTTCCTCCTGTACCAGCAACTTCATCCTGATTTGGATTCCCACTTCCTCTTCCTCTTCCACCAGCACTTTCACTTTGATTTTGAGTACCACTTCTTGTGGATCTACCTTTGCCCCATCTTCCTTTCCATCTTCCTACAGAAAAAGGAGGCTGCTTTCCAAGATAAGCATAGTTGGAGTTTATCCTTCCCTTTTCAGCATCAGTCAATGTATTGTTTTTCTTTGTCCTGGAGGCTTGATTCTGGAGTGGTTGCCGTTGCTTTTGCTGTTGTGTTGACTGATTGAAGGGTGGTGGTTGGTGTTGTTGTCTAGCCTGAAATAGCTGTTGTTGTTGGTTGTTTTGTGATTGATTCTGCTGTTGGGTAGGCTGTCTAGATTGCTGTCCCTGCTCTTTATTTGCATGAGAAGATTCAAGTACACCCTGCTTTTCTCTCCTTCCCTGAAAATGTAAATCTGGTCAGATCAATATGTGGATTAATGTACAAACAATGTTAGTGAAAATTCAAATTTCATACTCGTTTGGACTGTTGCTTTTCTGAATTTTGGCTTTGCTGTTGCTGCTCAGCCCCTCTATCCCTTGAACAAGTTGCAGCATTGTGGCCAGTCTCTCCACATTTTCTACAGTGCATCACAACTATCTTGCGCAGCTTTGTACCATTTCCCTTTTCCTCTGTTATATCCCTTCTTCTAGCCTTTTTTGGCCTTCCAGGTTGTACACAAGCGACTGGAGGATCCATTTCCAAATGCTCAGAATTAGGCCAAAATGAGACCCCACTAATTGGCTCCAAGACATTCTCATAAATTTTAGCAAACAACTCTCTTGAGTAGCATGGGGCTGTGAACTGCATTGGATTTCTATCAGACACCAGCATTGCAGAAATGGCATGAATACACGGAATCCCACTTATCTCCCAAAGTTGGCACGTGCATGTGTTTTTTCTGAAATCTACTGCATATTGAGCTGCCCGAGGACCTTTCACTTGGTAGCCATACAAACCATTCCAGATTGGCTCCCAAAGACAGGCCTGCTTAATTCTATCCTCAATCAATTCTTTGATTAGGGGCCCTACTGGTTCAGTCCATTTAGATATCCCTTCTCTTCTTTGTTGGATCCTCTGCATCACCTTCTCTCTTATTTGTTCAAGCATTGATATTATTGGTTTGTCTCTGGCTTCAAGAATGAACGCATTGAAGGTTTCACAAATATTGTTTACCAGCATATCACATTTCGTATGGACTGGAAAAAATGCCTTACACCAGTGCCTGGCATGAGGTGCTTTTTCCACCCATTTAAAGGCCTCACAGTCAAAATCTTTCATGTCTTCCATGGCCTTGTTGAACTCTTCCATACTTGTACTAGTGGCTATACCCCACATCTTGGATTTCAAAGCTTTGCCGGGATGTTTCTTTTTAAAATTTCTGTACATATGTTGTACACAATATCTATGCTCACTCCCAGGAGGTATCTCAGACATAGCTCTGTCCAATCCCTTTACAAAGGTAAAAAAACATGAGTCAACACTCAAACTGATAAATATGAAGGATATCGTTTCTATTGGAACAATTGTTAACACTCAAACTATATTGATATTCTTACCTTTTGTTGATCAGAAATGAAGGTGTAATGATGTTGATTGTCAATATTCAAGTCATCAGCAAGGAGTTGAAGGAACCATTTCCATTGCTCTCCAGCTTCTTTTTCAACAACTGCCCATGCAATGGGCCACCATCCATTGTTAGGGTCAACACCCATAGCTGTTAGTAATTGACCACGATGAGTTCCTTTAATATGACAACCATCAAGACCTATTAGTGGCCTGCAACCACTAAAAAATCCCCTCTTAAGTGGCCCCAAACAGCAATAGAATCGCATGAATGTTGGATTACCACCAGGTTTTCTGAATGGAGTGAATACAATTTTAGTCGTTGTACCTGGATGAGTTTTTTTAAGCTCCTCAGAGTACCTACCCAAAAGTTTGTACTGCTCTTCAGCTGAACCCTTCACAGTTTGGGTAGCTAGTGCTCTTGCTTTATATGCCACTGCTCTAGTGATTTTGGACCTGTACTCTTCATCAACTGTTTGTATTAACTCTTTCACAGGCAGTTGTAGGTTGGATCTGTACCTCTCTTCATACCTATTTGCCAACCACTTTGAGGTAATAGCTCTATTCTTCCAAGCATGGCCACAGTTTTCATGCTTATCATAGATTGACTTCACCACTAAGTCATTTGTGCCTAGACAATTTACTGTTGAGGCAAAAACAAACCACCTACAGGGGTGCTTACATTTTGCTCTAACTCTTTTTCTCTCATTTTTGCAAGGCTTCACAGGTTTACCATTAACAATTGCATAGTTTTTAAGAGCTTCTTTGAACTCCCTGCTATCAGCAAATCTTTGCCCTTTAAAGAATTTTGGATTCTTCATGTCCCTCTCTGGGATAAAGTCAATGAATTTAGGGATATGTCCTCCCCTTTCCTCAGATGACTCTTCCCCACTATCTAGTTGATCATCTATTTTGTCCCCATCAAATGCAGCTCCAACATCTATAGATTTTGAACCAAAAGTTGCAGGCTGTCTTGCTTTATTTTTTTTGCCTTTCTTTTGTGATTGTTGGGTAGGAATGTTAGAAGTTCCAGTCACATCTTCATGCTCCTGCTGCTGCCTTCCCACAGATTGCTGGTCATTTTATGTTTCATCTATACTGCCTGCATCCTCAAACATCAAGTCATCTCTGCAGAAATTATCATCAGCACTGAACTGCTCATTATCTGAGCTGCTGGTCGTGTCATCAGCAGCATCATTGTCTCTACCCTTACTAGTACCTACCCCTCCCACTGTTTTAGTTGTTGTCTTTTGTTTGCCACTTTCAATTTCAGCCTGTGAGGTTGGAATCTTTTCATTAAGAATGTCTTTCTGCACCTGTTTTTCTGTTAAATTTTCACCTACACTTGCACCACTTTTTTTTTTTAATTTTGAGTTTCAGCATTCAAAGGCTTTTTGGTTAATACCATATCAGTACAAGGCTCCTCTATAACTCTGCCCTCATCATCTATTTCTTCTATCAAAACACCAGATTTTGGTGGTGCTGCATATGTCTCTACTGGCTCATTGAATTGCATTTTCAATACCTCTTCAATGGTCTTATGGTCACAGTAAACTTCCATCACCTTATATTCCTATACCCAACTACAGAACTGGTTAACATGTTGATCAGTTTGCAATTGCCTTAGTCCATCAGGTAGAACACTTGTCGGCTCAAGGTAATAGTACAACACAGCTTCCTCTTCCCCATACCCCAGTTTTTTTAACATTTCATTAATCTCAAGCACTGACATTCTATCACCATCACACAAATCTATATGATCAACTTCACCACCAGTATAAAATCTGTAATCCGAACCATTAAACTTGCCCCCATAGTGCAATCTAATAGTAAAATATTCACTCCCATGTTCTGTACAATCATGTATCAAATTAAAGTCAAAATTCACTATATTCATAGAGTAGTAAAAAATAAGCAGCAAAATTGCTAAATAAACAATTGCCCATGCAACATCAACTATTTTTTGTCAAACTCTATACCAGAAATTTCATTAATTTACTATTTTTAGTAAACTAATAATGGACCACAGATATAGTAGGACCCCATGCAACCTACCAACAGGACAAAACTCTCAGACCCTGTTTCCACCCAATTAATTTAATTAAACTCCACTATATCTAAGCCCCTCTCAACCAACATCTAATTCTTTAACAGCCCTTAAATTGTTCAATAATAACACAACAATTACACACACAAACCCCGACGATATAAGCTTACAAATCAAGAGGCACATTACCGTATACGAGATATGGGTCAAAATATGCATCCCTCCTTCTGATCATCCATTTCATTTCTCCGTCCATCTGTAGCTTTCAATGCAGAATTTCTCCCATGCAACCTTCAATAGCTGTAATTGAAAGATTATCTAGCCATTCTTATACTTTAGATGAAATTTCAACAAGAAATGGGATTTCAACAAATGGGCAAAACTCGATTTTTGGAAAGGATTTCCATTGCTTCGATTTTGCCTTGCTTAAGAATTGAAGAGTTGCATCTTTCAATCTCTTTTTACGCTACTTAGTTGCTGGTCCCGAGGGTGCAAACATGAACGGACAAAAATGCCCTTTACTTCCTGTTAGATTTGTGGTTAAAGTCATCAGAAGTTCTCAAAGTATGCATTTTTAATTGTTTAAGGATCAATCGGAAACAAATTTTAGATGGGGGGCCAAAAGATGACAACGACAATAGTTTAAGGGCTCCTCAGGTTTTTTCCTCTGCATGTTTTGATCATTTTATATGTGCATGTATTGATTATTTTGACAAAAGAATGATCTAGAATGCATTTTAAAAAATTGGGGTGAAGTGTGTAATTTTTAATTGGTGAAAATTTTCTGCAAAAAATTGCAGCTCAGTGATAAGTGTTTATTATAAGTGTTTTTAAGTAGAATTTTGTGCTTATTTTTTATATAAATTAGGATATTTTAAAATGTAACTTGCTTCCTAAACTTCTAAATTTTGTGAGTTTCGATTGAGAAACTTAATGTGCAAAGTTGGTTATATTTGTAGGAATGGATGTGAATTATCAATGTTGGATCGAGATGGATTCAATTCGAACTCATTAGCACTTGATTCAACGACAATTCGGAAAGTAGAAGAGCATCAAATACAAGTATTATTGGTGAAATGTATGAACAACACTTGGACATCTTGCAAGTGATATTAGTGATGAATTGGAGCAGAAAAGAAGCAAGAAAACGTACTAGAAGACAACACGTGACCTCAAATACGCGGGCTTATGTGCCCTATTGTAGGGTCACGTATTGTGCCCTGTATTTCTACAACTTGCTCTATTTTTACACTACTTTCCAACTGAATTTTAGCTCAAAATTTCAGTTGCACAAGCTCAAGATTCCTTAGGAAAGAAAAAAAAAAGCTTTATGTCATATCATTTTCCACTTTTTGACTCTCCTAACATTATACATGTAAGAATCATTGAAGAGAGAGGAAGTTCTTGACAGTAATTAGTTGTAGTTTTTTCTTCTTCTCTCTAGTTAGGAACTTGTAAGAAAAACTTGGAGAACTCATTGTATCACTTATTTTCAGGTAATTTTGTTTCAAGTTTTTAAGGTTTTCCATTATCCCACAATACAATAGAAGAAATTCTTGATTATCAACTTTGAATGATATATCTGCTGAGTATACCATTCTATACAAACCCATTTTGATAGGTGGCCACCCATTTATATTTAGTTCTCTCTTAAAATTTTTTACACTCTACCTAACTTTTAGAATGTAATCATATTTCATTCAAACCACTTATATGCAGAAAAATCAAAAGTCAAGATTGATTTAGCTACTGAGTGTTAGTTCGGAACCTTATTAAAGTGGTGGAAGTTTGAAGGTGCAAAGCGGAGTTAATTTTTTCCCAGAACCTTGTGAAATGTGTTTCATTGTTTTGTTTTTTGTTTTTTAATTAAAAGTGTTTCAAGATTTCAAGGTTTTCCATTATCTCACTATATAACAAAAGAAATTCTTGACTCTAAGCTTTGAGTGATATATCCGCCATGTACACCAGAGCATTCTACACAAACCTACTATGATAGGTGGCCACCCATTGAGGTTTATTTCTCTTTTGAAACTTTATATGCTCTACCTAACTCTTTGAAATGTAATCCTATTTCATTGAAACCATTCATATGCAGAAAAATCAAAAGTCAAGTTTGATTTATCTTCTAACTTTAAGTTTGGGACATTGTTAAACTGGTACAAATTCGAAGGTGCAAAGTGGAGTTAATCATTTCCTAGAACCCTGTTAAATGTATTTCATTTTTTTTAGGTAAATGTGTTTCAAGTTTTCAAGGTTTTCTATTATTACACTATACTGCAAAAGAAATTAGGAATGGCGACGGGGCGGGGATGAGGCGAGGGAATCCTCCCCCACCCCATGCCTCGCTACCCACTAATCCCCCTTGCCCCATCCCCGCCCTACCTCGCTTCCCCCAGGGAGGGCATCTGTGGGGCTAATAAAAATTTGTCATACAATTTCATTATAGTCAAATTTGAACAGAGGATCAAATACTTAAATGCCAACACATCATCAAATTATTATCCATTGTAATTTTATAATTGTAACCCATAAAAATAATCAAACAAAAGTTATTTGAATACAATCCAACATGATGAAATAAATACAATTAAAGTAGTCAAGTTTTCACTTTCGACACAAATACAATCCCTAAATTATTGTGTTAAGTGTAATTAGAAATTTAGTATAAATGTATTAGTAAATTTGATATAACTAATTAATAATTTCTATTAGTAGACATATATAATTATTAGTATTCGATAATATCAATTATATGACAAATACTAATATACATTATATAACACTTATAATTAATAATATCATTATTGTGAGTTTGTAACTAATTAAATTAAGGATTAATCTTTCCTACACTGACAGTGTATACACTATCAACGTTGGATGAATGACAACTATGCAAAATTTGAATTTGAAATTCAACTTTTGCACACATGTCATGAATCCAACGCTGATAGTGTATACACCGTCAGTGTAGGAAAGATTTACTCTTAAATTAAATATCATATATATAATTATATACATATACATATATATATATATACATAACTTTTTGAACAGGTGTGGGGCGGGGGTATACTCCCTCCCCGCCCATCCCATTTTTTAATGCGGGAAAAAATTCCCTCCTGCCTCGTTAGCCTATGGGCACCCGTTCCAATTGCTATCACTAAAAGAAATTCTTGACTATGAACTTTGAATGATACATCTATTGAGTATATCGCACCATTCTACTCAAACCTATTGTGATAGATGGCCACCCATTGATGTTTAATTTTCTCTTAAAACTTTTTATGCTCTACCTAACTTTTAGAAATGTAATCCTATTTCATTGAAACCATTTATATGCAGAAAAGTCAAAACTCAACATTGATTTATCGGCTAAGTATATGTTGGAACCTTGTTAAAGGGGTACAAGTTTGAAAATGCAAAGTGAAGTTAATCCTTTTACAGAACCTTATTAAATGTGTTTCGTGTTTTTTAGGTAAATGTGTTTCATGTTATCAAGGTTTTCCATTATCCCACTATATATCAAAAGAAATTCTTGGCTACGAACTTTGAATGATATATCTGCTTGGTACACCACACCATTCTACACAAACCTATTGTGATATTAAAACTTTTTGTGCTATACCTAACTCTTTGAAATGTAATACTATTTCATTTAAACCATTTATATGTAGAAACATCAAAAGTCAAGATTGATTTAATTGTTCTACTATAACCATTTGTAACTGCTACTTCCTCCATCCTATAAATATTGTCATTGAACAAATTATGTTTACTATCTAGCTATTTGTTTCTTCCTTCTTTGTTTTTCAGCTTGCCTTTCAACATACAAAATGGCAAAAGGTTCAGCTTTAGCATCCATCCAAATTTCCCTTGTGCTATTACTAGCAATCTTTGTTTGTTCAGAAGCTGATCTTCTTGACCCTTACTACTGCTGCCGTGGAAAGGAGACCAAGATTACTGTGTACCTTCAATTGTTTACAGGCGGACCAAAAACCACCAGTGTTGCAGTTGCCGGCGCCCCTGGTAGGCCCAGAACTCTCTCCGAATTTGGAACCATTTTTGTTAATGATGCTAACATGACAGAAGGCATCAGCTACAGATCTCCAACTATTGGTCGAGCCCAAGGCCTTTATATAGTTTCAGCCCGTAATGGATCCAGCTCACAGGGCTTATTTTCCCTCCTTTTCTCCAACTCACAATACAACGGTAGCACATTGGAATTCCAAGGACCAGGATTTAACTTACAAACAGGTGGTCCGACGAGTGAAATTCCAGTAATTGGTGGCACCAAAAAGTTTAGGCTTGCTCGGGGATATGGACTTTTTAAGATAGTTCGACAAAATCTGTCACTGAATAATACGGTTATAATGGGCAACATTACCGTAGTGTCCAATAATAAGTTTGAATAATAAAGGAAAAACCAATAATAAAGAAAGCCAATTACAGGCCATATACGTACTTGGCAGTCTATGTTTCACATGTACTTCTTGTTCACTCGACTATCTTAATAAGAAATCCATCTAGGAGGATGGGAAAAAATAACTAATAAAAGAAAAATAATAAATTAGAAAACCAAGTATAGATTTTTATCTTTATTGCGGACTTATATGTACTTGGTGATCAATGTATGACTTTTCTTCATGCACTTTTTGTTTCGTCAATATGTTCATCTTAATAAAAACACTATCGGTGTTCTTCAATTACACTTGGCTTCGCATTACATAAGCTTGTGAATGTGTTAAAATAAGATATTTGCATTTACTAATAGAGATGTGTATTGAAACTTAGATAAAATCTACTCCTAATTGTGGAATTTGCTTGAACTGATGGTGTACGTTGATTATTGCTTTTTACATATGCAAAATCCCCACTATAATGTTTTTGGAAAATTTTTTAACTATCTCCCCTGAAGTTTTTTATTATTACAACTACGTCCTCTAGGGTCTTAAAAATTTATGCTCACACTCCTTGATATTTTGAAAAGACTACAACAGTCTTCACAAAAACTTAAAATACTAAGTGACAATCACGTTGGAAAAAGGAAAAGGGAAACCCTTCTAATTAAGCTAATGCCTCCCTATCCTAAAAGTTCCAACCCCATCTAATGTAGCACGTTATATTTCATTCCCAGTTGTGGTGAATGGATTTTTTCTGAGTTCTGTGAAGAGCTAACCAGCAAGTAGCAATGCATTTGTTAAAAGAGATCTCTTCACAAATTAATTAGAAAAAAGAAAGTAAAGTCCAAGCACCAAAAAATCGTTCGAATTGTAAAGAACTACTCAGAAATTTTTAGATAGTAGGTAATGGTGATATTTGACTTCCTTTAGCATCTAATTTGTTTTAGAAATCAAATAAGGACATTACTTGTTATGTCGTGTTTAATTTGCATTGAAAAGAATTCAGCCTGAAACTGACACACTAAACTTTTGTATTATTTCGTGTTGTGTCATGACCTGCTTAATAACAGGTTAACCCAATCCACTTATTCATGTAACCCATTAGTTTTGCTATCGAAAAGGTTTTCAATGACAAAATGCACCATAAATATTTCAACAACAAATTAATCCAATATTGAAATACAGTAATACATAATGAAAAATAGAACTTAAAGAGTTTTCAAAGTTTTTAAAGATATGATACACAAGGAAGTCTCCTTAGTATGAAACAAGTCTCAAGTTTTAGAATTTTCAACAAAAACAAAGTCTAATACTACCATATATAATTAGACATTGAACTTATGAGTTCTTAAAACTTTTAATTTAAATCTTCAAGCAAAACAAGCAAGCCTGGCCATGAAACCATCCTTATTATAAGCATTCATTTTTCTCTTTTTTTTCAATTCTATAAAGGAAAAAAGGAAATTATTTTCAAAACAAGGAAGAAAAAAAAAAGAAAACCAACAACAAGCATGGTGGTTTAGTAAAGTTCAGCTATTATTCAATTACTTTGTTACCTGCGGCTTTGTCCAACTCAACCCATTTAAATTCCTTTCATTGACAGATCAGTCCAACAATGACCTACTTATACTCTTATTATTTTCAGGTCGCATTTGAGTTGTATTACTCCATTGTGTTAGAAATTGTCATCTCAATCTACATGTAAAAACAAGAGATCGTGTATTGCAACTTCAATACATCAAATTCACAGAATTTTTTTTCCATCTACTACTTATCCAGTTGTTGAGCAATCTGGAATCCCTATAAATATTACAATCTGATGAACCCAAATTAGCAATAAATTCATAAGAAATCGATTAAGAGGTAAAAGAAATTCCTCTCGTATTGACAAAGGCTGCGGCTATAGTAGTTTTCTCAGTACAAAAAATACCACGACTCGAGGCTATCACTGATGCATATATATGAAACTATAGACTCCTACACAATAAGCCCTATACGGCTTTTTATCTAATATGCTAGTAATATACCCAAGATAGCTACTGACTCCTAATACCAGTAATAAAGGGAATAATCCCATACAACTCCAACACAAATTGACCAACTAACTATGACATGTAGACAACTAATAAATAAACATTAAAGATTGGTTGAAATTTCGTACAATGCCTCCTCTAAACCAAACTCTTCAAGGTTGAACATACCCAACTTCTCCTTCAACTGCTATAAAAGTAGTTTTTAATGTCAACTTCAATCTTCTTATCTTGAACCAACTCAAGTTTGAAGTGATATTTAATATCAATGTGTTTGCTGCGCCCATAGAAAAGAGGAATCTTGGACAACTCAATGGTCGATTTACTGTCACAATAAATTTTCGTAGGATCAACCTGGTTGTGTTATACAACACCAAGAATGTGACACAACCACAAATTTTGAGTTGCACTATTAGCTACTGCAATATACTCCGCCTCTGTAGTAGACAAAACTATCACCTACTACTTCTTCAAATTCCAAGATAACACCCATGAACCAATAACAAATGCATAATCTGAAATGCTCTTCCTTTCAACTGTATCACCTGCTAAATCACTATCTATGTAGCCAAATAACTCAATTGGGTCATTTCTTGAATAAAATATACCTACGGGTCCGTTTGGTTCATGGGATGACATAAGATTGAATTAATCATCCTGTGTCATCCCATGTTTGGTTGCATTTTATACATGGAATGATACATCCTACCTAACCGAATTAATTCCCTATTCATGGGATAAAATAATCCCATGCGAGAGATGGAATTAGTCATCCCGGTATGACTAACAGATAGGATGATAAAATTTTAGACTAATTGACCCTTACAAAAAATACAAATTTATACTCTTATAATTATATAATCCTACTCTCACATGATAATATCATATGAATGGGCTAATTTGCCCCTACTAGTTAATTTTAAATTTTGAAACCAAGAGATAGATCTACATTTGATATGAAAACATCGAAGTCCAGTTCAATCGTCTTCATTGTCAAAAAGTCGAAATACAGAAGTGCAACTCTGCTGTCGAAAGTTGAAACAGAGCTCTGACTAGTCAATGGTATTTTGGTCATATCTCAGTCTATAGAGCTTCAAATTAGATGATTCTTAAGGCATTGAAAATCTAACTCAAATGGATACAACTTTCATGTTTTGCACAAGAGCTAGTTCGGCCTCCATCTGTGAGAAAATAGCAGTTGAAGTGGTGCCAAGTGTGTAGAAGTGAAAACGCGACTACATGAATACGTGACTTGAAGTTGCGTATTCCCTAGTCGCGTATTCCTGAATTTCAGCTGCAACTTGTGTTTTATTCACACAAGCTTTTTGACCCATTTTCCTGCAAGAATATCGGTGGAAACAGCCCAAGACAGCTGCAAATGAAGCTTTACAACTCATTTCTAACTTGTTTATGGGCTCAAGACATGGTTTAAAATTTTGTCTCTTGCAAGAAGTTCCTCTATATATAGAAGCCTTTGGAGGATATTTTAATAATTTTGGAAGGCTAAAGAAACTCGCTAAAAATGTAGTTTTCACTAGAATTTTCTTAGTTCATTAGTTAGAGTAGTATAGTATAGTTAGTGTTGTTTATCCTTCTTGTATTTGTAGTTAGATTCGAATGAAGATTGAGGAGCAAAGATGGAGAGTTTGAAACTCATGTGACAAGGATGACATCTCTCCTATCACTTTCTCTTTTGTATTTAAGTTCATATTCAACTATAATACAAGTTTGGATCTTGTTTTCATGTTTAGTTAAAGTTTAAGCCTAGAGTTATGGATGAACTTGTTATATCTTGTTAGTGATGTTTACTTGGTTATTTGATGATATTATTTTGAGCAAGTTATTTATCACTTTTGCTTGTCTAATTATGATTAACCGGTCATTAATTGTGATTATCTAAAGGTGTTGAGTTTGCAATGAGAATTGAAATTTAACACTAGTTCAAGGAAGTGATAAACCTAGGGAGTTCACTCATGAGAGTAAAGGAGCACCTATGTGGCTTCAATGACTTGTTTCATGTAATTTCATAGAAGAAATGAGTTTGTAGTTAATTTCATAACCATGAGAGTAGGTATGGCTTAGCTACAAGTATAGTTTATTCACTACGAGAATAGGTTTCACATACATTAGGAAATTACGCCATAACTAGCCAAGATAATAGCATTCACTTAACCGGTAATCTCATTTGCAAGAGGAGTAAGGAATTTCATATCTCTAGGAGCTTTCTAGTATTATTTTCCTTACTTTTATGTTTATGGTAGTCTAGATAATAAAGAAATTCAAAAATCACCGGTAATTAAAATCTTCCCTGTGGGATTGACACCTAATACCCCTATGCTCAATAAACCATTCGTATACTTGCAAAAAATCGCGTATGGGGTATTTCGGATTTATAAATGTAAATTTTGATTGTGGATGAGCTTAATTGTATAAGTATACCCCACGCTTGTCAACTAGCTAATGGACTTCCGACCATTTTGATAGGGTTGAGGAAAGGTTAGATGAATTAGCTTCTCACTTTGGTAGAATTCAAGATCAATTGCTTGATTTGTGTGAAATTATTTCTTCTAATGATATGCAAATTGACTCTAACATGAATGGTGGGAATGATGCATGTGAAAGTAGACATCTTTTTTATGATAATGATAATTCTAATTGTTGTTTCAATAAGAAAATGTCCATTTCACAAGATAATATCCTTGGAACTAATGACAAACTTCAAAAGATGAACATTAGTTATTCATATTTAACCCCTTTTGATAAGTGCTCTGAAGGTGTAGGTTCTAAAGATGTTATCTTTCAAGAAGGTCATGTGGACATTCCTTGGATGAGTAATCAAGTGATGCACATTTAAGATAATATCTATGAATCACTTGAGATTGGTAAGCCATTTCCATCTCTCGCATCATTAGAACATGTGGCTTTTATTGTCGAGCCACCATTTGTTGATTCACCACGTCTTCTAAGGGTGGATCATGCATTAACTAAACTTTATTGAAAAATGAGGTTATATAGTCAAGCTAATGACTATAAAGAAATGCTAATTGGGATACAACCCAATATTTTGGTGATTTATGTTAATTTGGTATGATTTTATGTTTAAATTATGTGTAAGTTGTTTTGTTGTTCTTCATTTGAAAGAATTGGAAATGGAAGCAAAGATGGTCATTTGAGGTGAAAATGGCAAACTTCGATCAAGGAACTCAACCTCTCGATTTGAGTAATTGTTGTTTTTGATATGTTGAAAAGGGTTAGAATGCATGTTTTGATCATTTTATATGTGCATGTATTGATTATTTTGACAAAAGAATGATCTAGAATGCATTTTAAAAAATTGGGGTGAAGTGTGTAATTTTTAATGGGTGAAAATTTTCTGCAAAAAATTGCAGCTCAGTGATAAGTGTTTTTAAGTAGCATTTTGTGCTTATTTTTTATATAAATTAGGATGTTTTAAAATGTAACTTGCTTCCTAAACTTCTAAAGTTTGTGAGTTTCGATTGAGAAACTTAATGTGCAAAGTTGGTTATATTTGTAGGAATGGATGTGAATTATCAATGTTGGATCGAGATGGATTCAATTTGAACTCATTAGCACTTGATTCAACGGCAATTCGGAAAGTAGAAGAGCATCAAATACAAGTATTATTGGTGAAATGTATGAACAACACTTGGACATCTTGCAAGTGATATTAGTGATGAATTGGAGCAGAAAAGAAGCAAGAAAACGTACTAGAAGACAACACGTGACCTCAAATACGCGGGCTTATGTGCCCTATTGTAGGGTCACGTATTGTGCCCTATATTTCTACAACTTGCTCTATTTTTACACTACTTTCCAACTGAATTTTAGCTCAAAATTTTGGTTGCACATGCTCAAGATTCCTTAGGAAAGAAAAAAAAGCTTTATGTCATATCATTTTCCACTTTTTGACTCTCCTAACATTATACATGTAAGAATCATTGAAGAGAGAGGAAGTTCTTGATAGTAATTAGTTGTAGTTTTTTCTTCTTCTCTCTAGTTAGGAACTTGTAAGAAAAACTTGGAGAACTCATTGTATCACTTATTTTGTTGAAGAAATAGAAAATTTGGGAGCTTGTTCATTACCTTGACTAAGCTTTCTCTATCTTTTTCTTTACTTGTGATTCATTATATTTGCATGCAATGAAATTATGCTCTTTATTGTCTTATATCACATGAGTAGCTAAATTTCTAAATCTAGGGAGTAGATGAAACATATAACTATTTGATATGAGTTGAATATAATTTATACTTGTTACCTCTTGTATTAACTTATCCATTTATGCATGTTTATTATTTGTTGTTGCTTGATCACCAATAGCAAGTGTTTAGTTGTTTTTATTCAATGAAAATTGGTAATAATGATAGAACAACATAAATGGAGCGTAAGAAGTAGACTCATGAGAATAGAGGTACATTTAAATGGAATAACTTTGCATTTCATATAGAAAAAAAGAGTAGATCTAGTTATTCACCATGAGAATAGGGAAAACTAGACTATTCTAAACCACTACATCATGAGAGTGAATTTTGGTGAGTATGGAAATGAATCTCTAATTAAACAAGAGTAGTAACAAGAGGTGAATCTATTTATTCATATCTTTTGTGCCATAAGTGGACTTTATTTCCTTAGACTCAAGTATTTAGTGGAATTTCTCCATTATTATCTTGCAAGTCATTTAGTTAAAATAGTTAGTTAGTAAGTATTGTTATTTTTACTGCCTTTATTCGATAGATAGAATAAATAATAGAGCAAGTAAAGGACCTAGTACTTGAAATAGTTGCTCCTCATGAGATCGACTCGATATATGCTCTAAACTACTATTTGACTTATATATTTGCAGTCAAACGGGTATATTTTTGGATTAAACTTGCACTTGTATTGAGATCTCATCAAGTTTTTAGTGTCATTGCCAGGGAGCGGCAATATTAGGGTCTAACATGCTTTATTAATTTAGACATTTTCTTTGTTAGTTAGTTAAGCTGTTCTATTTCAAATGAACAAGATTCATTCTTTTTTTAAACTATGAAGTTCCACCCTTCTTTTCTATACAGCGACATAACCATAACAAGTCTTTTGTAGTGTTGCTACAAATCCAAACCTCTACCATAAAGAAATCAAGAATTGTGACTCCTCCTTTTCAGTACCTCAACAAGGAGTTAGTTTATTTTTGCAAAGTTAGGGAATTCCTTTCTTTTGCTCATATTGCCTCTCTAATGGATTTGATAGGAGGAGTTTCTACTTCTGACCTATTCACTTGAATCGTTTCATTGAAAATTGGGCAAATTACATTTTAGCCTCCTGTGGTTTTCGCAAAAATCACATAACCCCCCCATGATTCAAAAAGCTATACATAAACTCTCTGTGGTTTGGGTTAAACTGTCAAATAGACGGAATGAACACTTCGTGACGGTTCGTGGGCAAAACGCACTTGTACTACTGGTATCAATAAGAACCATTCCCATATTACCCTTTGACCCTGATGTGGACAGGATGCTAACTGTACACAAAAAGAATGCTAACTAGAAGTTTCATTACTCGTGGGTTCATCACACGAGACAGTAACGATCTTGTAATCATCATTAGAACTATCATAACCCAATGCACCCCCAATTCGAATAGCCTCCCGAACCAAAGGGCTAGCGGGCAATTTCACGAACTCCATGGTCGTGGGGTTTATCAAATACATTGTATCCCGGAAGCCTATCTCCATTCTGAATCCTAACACCAACACCAACCCGTTGCAAGAACCAACAATTGAGGCGTACTTCGAAGATGTATTCTCTAAAATGTTCTCTGCTAGGGTGAGCTTTTGCAAAACAGCTTCGGAACCAGGGTTGTCAGCAGTAGTGAAAGTTAGGGTGTAGATGCTGCGTGAAGAGAGAGGGACAGGGGAAGAAGAAAAGAATATGAGTTTTTGGGGGTAATGGAGATGAAGAGTGAGGTGGGCTGTGATGAATAGTGGGTCGGAGAGTAGAGATCGCCATGACTTCGAGACGCACCTGAATTTACCGATAGATTTCAGCGGAAGACGTAAGAGTATGTCACAGGCGGAAGACGTAAGAGTATGTCGACTGTGAGTTCTTCGGGAATATTTGGGGCTAAGGCAGCCTTGGCCACCGGCATTTGAGATTGATGGAGTTTCTTTGGGGACATCGATTATCGTACTCTAGTTATGTACTGAATTGCAGATGGGGAAGACCCTGCGTCCACATCATGGGTCAAAGGGCATCTCTTGTTTTGATTGACTGGTCCTTCCATTTCTGGTTCCAAAATTCACTCTCATTTCAGGGGTGGCACGAGCTTGGGTTGTCGGCGGTGTGAAGGATACAGTAGAATGTTATGGTGTGAAGACACAGAAGAAGAAGAAGAAGCTGCTAAGTCCTCTGGCTGTGTCCTATCATATCTCCCCAGTGGCTGACAGATTCTTTTTACAACACAATTCTTCACGCTACCCATAAATAACAAACCCCTTCACAAGACTCAAAAGGAGGGAATAAAAAATAAAAGCAAAATAATACAAAAATAAGGAAAGGAGCTGTAAGAAGAAATCCCCAAAGCAGCCAAATTCCGCAAGCCAAGATCCCTACCACCCTTATCACTACCCACCAGTCACCGAACCTTCTCCAAAGTCCGAAGGTAAAAGCCGATAACCTTCTCTTTCTCACGACAAAGGCCAGAGCAAGGGAGAGTCTGACTTCATCTGCTTCCTTTTTGTATTTATATTAGGGTAATTTGGACATTTTGCCTACGAACCGTCACGATGGCTTCTTTCCGTCTATTTGACAGTTCAACCCAAACCACAGGGAGTTTATGTATAGCTTTTTGAATCATGGGGGGTTATGTGGTTTTTGCGAAAACCACAGGGGGCTAAAATGTAATTTGCCCTTCAAAATTGTATAACAACTCTGCTCCATATACCACTCATGCACCTAACAGAAAATGTAAAGAAACAAACTACCTCAGTCACTGGATAAATTCCATAATTTTTCAAATGGAAAGCAGTACAAGCTTTCAATATGACAGAGTCATACATTATTGACTGGAAAGATAAGCCATACATGGTTCTTTATTGTGCTTGCTTAAAACTGAAATTAAGTAGAGGTAACGGACTTGAGAATATAGTGTACTTATAGGATCAAAACTGTTACGCCTCATTTGATTACTCCCTACCAGAATGTTTTTGTAAAGGGGAGGCACATGGTTGACAACCTGACTATGCATGAGATCATTAAGGGTTATACTCATGGTTCGAAATCTCGGCCGAGACCGAGACGACTCGGCCGAGTCGTCACCGTCTCGGCCCCTACCGATACGATACCGTGACGAAACGATATCGAGATATTTGACTCGCCGAGAAATCGGCCGAGACGTCACCGCGAGGGATTGACTCGGCCGAGTCACACCGAGTTATCCCGAGTCAAGACGAGAAATTGGCCGAGTTACACCGTGACAGATTGACTCGGCCATTTCTTTTGCTATTTTTTATTATTTTTGTTTAGCATACTTTTTTTATATTATTAATAATTTTTAGAATATTAAATATTTTAAAATTTGCGTCTCACCGAGACCGCGACCGATATGCCGAGACCGATGTGGAACGTTCCAGGCCGCGACCGTGACCGCGACCACGGCTTTGAACCATGGTTATACTAGAGCAGGGGGAAAGCCAAGAGCTATCATTAAAATTGACATTCTGAAGGTTTAGACACTTTGTGTTGGGATTTTTTTTTTTGGTAGTAATGGAGGTTCTGCGATTTGCTCATCAATATATTCTGTGGACCTGAAATTGTGTCAAAACTACCCAATTTTCTATCAACCTTAATGGCTCTTTAGAGGGATTCTTTAGAAATGAACGGGGACTAAGGCAAGGGGACCAATCATCCCCATACCTGTTTCTTATTGCAATGGAAGCTTTTTCTGCTTTGTTTGAGTGGCGTATCAAAGAACAGGGATATGATTATCGTTCTCATTGTGATTCATCTGTCCCATCTTGCTTTTGCAGATGACCTGTTCAGTATTTTTGCTGCTACTCATAAGTCTTATAGTACTATTATCAAATCTTTTCAAGAATTTGGTACTTTTCAAGCCAAAATTTGCAAAAATGCGTAGTTTTTTTTTTTGTAGGGGTCTCTGAATTCTTGGCTAATGATCTTTGTCAACAAGTGCAAATGCCTAGAGGAGACCTACCTGTACGGTATTTAGGTATTCCTCTCATCAGTTCAAGGTTCTCTCTGAAAGATTGTCAACCCATTTTCACTAAATTGCAATAGAGAATTCTTGGTTGGGCGCCTTGCAAAAAGGTGAGTTATGGTGGTAGATTACAATTGATTAAATCAGTACTCTCTGGTATACATCTCTATTGGTCTAGTGTTGTTATCTTGCCTAAATATGTTATTAGGAAGACTGAAAGCATATTGCCTTCCCTTTTGTGGGCTGGTAAAACTAAAATGCATAATAGGGCACAGGAAAGCAGGAAGGATGTTTGTTTTCCTAAGAAAGATGGTGGACTTGGCCTTTTTTATTTAACTTTGTGGAACCAATGTTTAGTATTGAAATTGTTGTGGAATATTTGTTGTAAAAAAGACACTTTGTGGGTTAAATGGATCCATGAAATTCTGCTAAACGGTGCTTCTATATGGGGAATAAAAATTCCCTCTGATTGTTCTTGGGTAGGGCTCAAGCTATTAAAACTAAGGGGGTTAGCTCAGCCTTTCATTAAGAAGATTGTGGGGAATGGCTTGCAAACAAATTTCTGGTTTGACTTTTGACAACCTCTAGGACCGTTGTACCAGCAAATTTCTACTCAATCATTGTCTTGTTCAAAAATGAGGATGTGGTGGCTAAATATATATGATAGGCAATGGAGTCTGGAGGAAGGAGAATGAGTAGAGAGGTCAAAATACTACAAGAAGCTACACCTGCAATTTTTGTGCCTATGCTAAGAGCATGATGATCAAATTGTGTGGTTTGGAAATTCTTCAGGGATGTTTACTGTAAATGATGCTATGAAAACAGCGGCATAGTTTAGTATGGTATAAAAATCACACTCTTAGACATGCTTTTACATTGTAGTTGGTGTGTAAAAAAAGACTTAGTGCACTGGACAGATTGAGGAAATGGGGTGTTCAAGTGGATTCTACCAAAATCTCTCAAAACTTAGTAAAACTTTAATGGTAATTAACGTCTCTCTTATGACATCATTTTAGAATATGGAGCCTTCTCCATTTATGCCTCCATTTATGCCTTGCAAAAACATTACACGGATCATCCTCAAGCTCTTGTAGGTATATGGCATAATAACTAGAAAATTTAAATTTCTTGTTATACAGAACATTTTACCACCCACTGTTTCAAAGATAACTTGACCAGTGGATTCTTTTTTTTTTTTCCAGAAATGTTAGATAATTTCATTGATATGTTGAAAACTATACAATTGTTGAGCAAATGCCCAAATTGACTTTACAAGTGCACCTTGGCACTAAGAGTGTAGCCACTCTTCATCAGAAGAAATGCTTAATGCATGCATACTAACTAAGTCAACCCTTTCCTCTGTTAAAGTAGTGGACAAAACGAATGAGCATTTTGTAAATATTGAGCGCAAATTTCTGATTTCCTCCAAGTGAGAATGCATTGCCATGTCTTTGGAGTTACTGGTTTGGATCATTTTCAGCAACCGTTCCAGCTTAACCTTGATCTGAATCTGCTTCCACTCCTTCTCTCTTGCCTTACATAGAGCTAATTTAACAGCCACTGCTTGGTTCCTTAGTTTGTTACCATCAGTAGCTTCTTTGAGTGCCCACTGAGCAAGAATTTGTTTGTTAACATCCTCTGCTACTATTCCAATCCCTATGTCCCAGCCTCCCATCCTATGCTGTACTGCAATATTTAGATGAATGGTGTCTGCATCCTCCTTCCTCTGTCCCTGTAGTTCATCTGCTCTTGGCGTTTCCAGCATGCTCATCCTTTTCTCTTGATCCTTAGCTTCTTTGTATTCCATCCATTCATTTTGTGCTTTCTGTATTATCTTCAAAGGATGTTGCTGCACATTGTTGAACATTCTGTCATTTCTTGCTTTCCAAATCTGCCACAGGATATTAGCTGTTAAGGCTATGTGTTCCATTCCCTCACTTCTGTGCCTAGCTTCTATTACTGAGCTCTACCACTTCTTAAAGTCTCCTCTCTGGTCTTCAATTCCATCCCAATGTAATGGAGTTAGATGCCATGTTTCTTTAGCTATCCTGCATTGGAAGAATAGGTGTTCAACAGTCTCAATGTCTTCTCCACAGCAATTACATATAGGTGATCCTATTTTGATTCTACTGTATATGATTTCATTCACAGGTAATGCAATGTTCAAGCACTTCCACAAAAACATCTTTATCTTATGTTTTAGATTTAGATTCCACAAAATTTTCCAAGGCTTATTGTCTCTCAGGCTTGTTCCTTCTTTCTGGCTTTCTTTTTGCTAATCATTCTTCACCAGTTCCTTATAAGCTGAGGCCACTGTATACTCCCCATTCCCATTGTGTGTCTCGAAGAGCCTATTTTCTTTATCAACCAAACTGAGGGTATCCTCATAATTCTTTTAGCTTCCTCCTCCTTGAACAGCTTAAATAAGAGGGGCCTTTTCCATCTGTAGTTCTGGATCAGCTCTTCCACTCTATTGACTGTGCAATGTTGTGGCTTTGCTGAAGTCGGCTTCCCTTGGGAATTTCCTGGTATCCATTTGTCCTCCCATATCTTAGTGCTCTTGCCATTTCCAATTTTCCTATAGGTTCCTTTTTCCACCAAGTTCCTTTCACCCATCAAACTCTGCCAAATCCAAGAAGAGTTCTGCTTGATTTTGCATCTGAATATTGACTCGTGTGGGTAATATTTGGCTTTTAACACTTTAGATACTAAAGAATTAGGAGTTGTGACCATCCTCCATACTTGTTCTCCCAATAGAGCTCTATTGAAGCTTTGCAAGTCCTTAAATCCTAGCCCTCCTCTATCCTTCTACTATGTCATCTTTTTCTAGGAGCACCAGTGCATTTTCTTCTTCCCATTCTCTTCTCCCCACCAAAAGTTTGCCATCATAGTACTTAATTCCTTGCATAATCTGATTGGCATCTTGAAGCAGGACATGGTATAAGTAGGCAGTGCCATGGCCACTGCTTTCAGCAAAACTTCCTTCCCTGCAGTGCTAAGGAGTTTATCTTCCATTGCTTCATCCTCCTCTCACATTTATCCTTTATAAAGCCAAAAATTTGCTGTTTTGCCCTTGTGATGACCATTGGTAACCCTATGTATTTCCTTTGAGTCACAATCTGTACACCACCAAGTTGTGAACTTATCCTCTCCTGTGTTTGTTGTGGGACATTCCTGCTAAAGAACACTGAAGATTTTTCCATATTGATCACCTGTCTTGAGCTTTTCTCATAATTCTTCGGAATTTGTTTGAGCTCCTCCGCCTCCTTTGTGTCTGCCTTGCTGAAAATTAAGGTATCATCTGCAAGAAAGAGATGCGTTATTGATGGTCCTTGTCTACAAATCTTCATCCTTGTTATCCTTTTTTCCCTTTCTGCCTTCCTTAGTAGGTTGGTGAAGCCTTCAGAGCACAACAGAAACAGATAAGGAGATAGAGGATCTCCTTGTCTGGTTCCTCTTGCAGGTGTTACATAGCTTTTGAGATCTCCATTGATGTTGAAAGAGTAGTTGACAGATGACACACAGCTCATTATCCATTTGATCCAGATTTCGTAGAATCCCATCTTTCTCGTGATTTCTTCCAAGAACTTCCACTCCACTCTATCATATGCTTTTGGCATGTCTAATTTTAAAGCAGAAAATTCCTGGTCCACTTGTCTCTTATTTTTTAGGTAGTGTAAAAATTCATGAGAGATGATGACATTATCTATAATCTGCCTACTTGGTACAAAAGCAGCCCGGTACCTACTAATACAGACATTGAGGACTTTCTTAAGCCTGTTAGACAAGATTTTAGATATTATTTTGTACAGGGCTCTGCAAAGGCTAATATAGCCTGTTGTTTTCTCCATGAATCCTAACAAAGCTCCTACCATTGATGGGATAAGTCCTCTATTTTCTCATAAATTCTGGTACATCATTAAAAAGGACATAGTTCAAGCTATCCAAACATTCTTTCATACAGGTCTAATGCTCAGGTCTTTGAACCACACTGTCATATCTTTAGTTCCTAAAGTGGACTTGACCAATGGATTCAAGGTGGATTTATCTTCATATGTTTATTTGATAATGAGTTTTTCAATTGATTGCTAATCTAAAATAATTTAAATAATTATTTTGAAAAAAAACCATCAATTTTCCATATATATATAGATGGAGGAGTCAAATGTGAATCCTTACCTTTACAAACTCCATTCTTAGGACAAAACACTCCCATTAATGTCATGTTTTTCAAGAAATTTAAATATCTAGTTTTAATAATTCTTGAAGTGTCAAGGATACAAGGATCTAAATTTTTTGGAGTTAATAAGATAGCCCTATTTATTTTGTCTATCTTCTTTATTTGTAGGTTAATTACCGACCAGACTAAGCATAATGCCTTAGACTTGATTTCCATCCATATCACAATCAAAATAGTGTTTAAATAACATTGGTAGAAATTGTTCAAGTACATACTTCACCTCCAAGGCTTCACTTACAAGATATAAAGATTGCCAATATACAATATCTATATGTATCTTAATGTTTCCTTAAGATACACCATTTAGATGTAACCAATCAAGTACTAGTTTTATTCATTTGCAATGTGTGAGAACCCAAAACATTTTCACATTTTCTCAACATTATTTTATTTCTTTACCTACATTTTACACTTTCCTTGAAAATATTAAAATTTCTATGCATTTTTACAAGTAAGTACAGTTTTAAAATTATCCTATTTTTCTTCTTCTCTTAGGACTACTTGTACTGCCTGTCATCTTGGCAAGGCAACTAAACTTTCTCTCCCAATAACAAATAATTTTAGTTCTTTCCTATTAGAACTAATCTACAGCGATGTATGGACCCCAGCTCCATATTTTTCCTCTAATGGATATAGGTACGTTGTTATTTTCTTAGATAATTATTCTAAATTCATTTGGTTTTATCCAATTTTTCAAAAATCTGATATGTTCCAAATTTTTCAAAAATTTCAACTAAATGTTGAATGCCAATTTAGTGTCACAATAAAAAATGTTCAAACTGATTGGTGGGGTGAGTATCAAAAACACAAAAGTTTTTTTTTAAAGTTTGAGCATCACCCCCTCGTCTCAAATGTCTCCATACGTATGAGCAAAATGGGGCAATTGAACGTCGACAGCTGCACATTGCTGAGACTGGTCTTACTTTAATTGCTCAAGCTGAGCTTCCTTAAAAATGTTGGCATTATTCTTTTGAAACAGATGTATATCTCATTAATCGCATACCATCTCCGGTTATTAAAAATTTTTCTCTGTTTGAGCATTTATTCAAGACTAAACCCAGTTACTGTTTTCGAAACATTTTTAGGTGCCTTTGTTTTCCGTTCCTTAGGACCTGTAATAAAAATAAAATGAACGTTCGTTCCATCCCGTGTGTGTTATTGGGTTATGGTCCTTCTCATCTTGGTTATCAGTGTCTTAATGTTCAAACTAATCGGATATATTTAGCAAGGCAAGTTCGTTTTGAGGTTTTTCCTTTTCTTGATGCTTCTATAATTGATCTATCACCACCAGTATTAGTCAAACACAAGCTAATTCCAATCCACCTTGGCCTGTTTCACCAATTCACGTTTCCAATGGGTCGCACACACTGTTGATCTTAGTCCCTAGTTTTTTATGTTTATAAAACAAATGAATGATACAAATATCTCTTCAAAATATACTTTCAGTTATAAAACAAATCAGATTCAAAGATCAAGTGCAATTGAAAGAAACAAAAGTTGTTGAAAGCTGTCAGACGCTTGTGAAGACATGATCGGACGTCCGATAATCATTGTGCAACTTCGAACGCATGAAAAACTCCATCACCAGACGTCCGAAGGAAATAAGACATTCTCCCTAACTTACTGACTTCGATCGGACGCAAGTATCGGACGTCCGATAGAATCTTTCAAACTATTTGTCTGCTATCGGATGGAAGTACCGGATGTCCGATAGGATCCTTCAAATTCGACGAAAGCTGTCGGACACTCACAAGGACAATACCGAACGTCCGATAGAATAGAAGAAAATTTCTCAAACTCACTGCCTGCTGTCGGACACAAAAAACAGGAGTACCAGACGTCTGACACTCCCAACGACTAGTTGACTTTTCAACTACTTTCTATCCGTTGGAAGCATTAATGAAACATTTTCTTGGTTTCCTATAAATAGAGTATGGTCAGAAACTCCAAACAACTTTTGCACACTGAAGATACAAAAGATTTAAAGTAGTTTTAGTGAAAAAACACTCCCCAAGGAAGATTTGTAATCTTAGTAGTGTGAGGTTCATTGTAAGTTTTTTATTTGTGAGTAAATAGTTCATGAGTGTAGTTCTGTGAAAGTTGTCCTGAGGGATAGTAAAATTTTCTAATTTGACCGAGTGGAGTTCGGAGCAAGGAGGTGGTGAACCTTCCTTTGTACACAAGAGTGATTGTAATTCATCAATTTGAAGAAACTTGTTTGAATTAATGTACAAACTCAAGAGGAGTTGGGTAGTTAATTGGTTTGCAATTCTTTCCTTTTATTTACTTATTGTTACGTTTGTGATCTTTACATTGCTTATCTCTTCTACTTCTCTCAAGTGATTTTGTTCATTTATTAATTGATTCATTGTGTGATCACTTCGAAAAGAGGGTAAATTTCATATTGAGCAAAATTGTTCATAATTTGATTCGCTTTATAATCAACCCAATGCACCCCCTTCTTAGGTTGTCTTCAATCCTTACAATTGGTATCAGAGTTTGGTCTCCTTGGGATTAAACTCAATCGGCTTAGGAGTAAATATGGCAACCAACAATGCCATGTTTTTGAAATGACAAACTATGATTAGACCACCTATATTTAATGGATCGAATTATGTGAGTTGGAAAGAAAGAATAATTGTTCTCTTGCAATCGATTGATATTGAATTGTGGTTTATTATTAGTGAAGGTCCATATGATGTCTCTCTTATAGATAAAAATACTCGTAGATCTAGACTAAAAACTAGAAATGAACTGACTGCTGTGGATAGATCTCATCTCACCTTAAATGTGAAAGTCATGAATGTGTTATATTGTGCTTTAGATTCAAATGAATTCATTAAGGTCAAAGGGTGTAAGTCCGCTAAAGAAATCTGGAACAAATTTAGAGAAATTTATGAAAAAAGTGAGAATATGAGAGAACAAAAGAAGTCTATTTTGGTTACCAAATATGAATAGTTCAAGATGGAATCTTATGAAAATATTGATAAGATGTATTGTAGATTCAATGACCTCATTAAGAATTTAGAGATGCTGGAAAATGAATACTCTCTAGGCGAGAAAAATAAAAAATTTCTAAATGCTTTATCAAAGAATTGGGAGAGTAAAGTGACTGCCATTGAAGAAACTAGAGATCTAAATTTCTTGCCTATTGAATCTCTTATTAATTCTCTAACCTCTTATGAGTTAAAACTTAAGTCCAAAATGCAAGAGGAAGAGGATGCGAAAGTAAGAAGGAGTATTGCTTTAAAGGTATTTCAAGATGAAGATGATTCTGCCTCCCTAGATGAAGAAGATACGGAAGCTGATGATAGTGATCTAACTCTCATCACAAAAAACTTCAAGAGAATTCTCAACAAACGAAAGTTCAGAAAAGAAAGAAACAGCAACTCATTCCCAAATCAGTTCAGCAATACAAGAAACAAAGGGAAGCAAAAGTTCAATAAAAAGCAAACTAATAATTGCTTTGAATGGGGCCAACCTGGACACTACGTAAGTGAGTGTCCAATGAAAAAGAGGAAAGCTGAAAAAAAATCAAGATTCAACAACTTTTAATTCATATGGAATGAGTGCAACTCCGATGGTGAAATTGAACAGGAAAAAGAATCTGTTCAATTGGCTTTCATGGCCATTTGCAAATGATGAGGTAACAATTTGTAACTCTCAATTTGATAGTGATGATAAAATTGATGATGATTTTGAATCTTTCATTAAAAAATTGCATGATAGTTTGAAAGAATCTTATGTTAGAAACGAGGAATTGAAACACAAATTTAGTTTTCTTCTTCAAGACAATACACGTCTTTTTTCAAGAAAACAAGAAGCTGAAAATTAAAAATGATTTCTTGAAAAAAAATGAGATTGATTTACAAAATAAGTTTGATAGAAAAATAAGGTTTTGTGAAATGTTCAAAGAGGAACAAGGTGATCTGAAAAGAAGAACGGATAATTTAAATGAGTTATTCCAATATAAGAAACAAAACTGCTTTCAAGAAAATAGAACAAAACCTCATTTTGGCACTTATGAGAAGAAGATAAATTCTGTTGCAAATGATTTTGCTGTTTATAAGAGAAAACAAGTAAGATTTATTAAAAGGTGTATATAACCCCTTGATTATGTGTAATTTCTGTTGTCAAAAAGGTTATATGAAAAGTGATTGCTATATGAGAAAGAACATGAAAAAATGTATGAAATGCATGTGGATAGTTAGACATGATACTAACTCTCAAGAACCCAAAAATTAAAGGGTACCAAATATTTGAACTCTTGAGTAGGTGAATCTGGTGAACATTATTAAGAAATCAAAGTGAGTGCTCAAGATACATGACCGGTGATCCATCACAATTCTTCAACTTCAAGCCAAAGTCTCGTGGCAAAATGACATTGGAGATGACATGAGAATTAAAACAATTGGAGTAGGAAATATTGGTAAGATCGGTGAGATTTTTGTTCATAATATTCTTTTGCAATTTTCTTTTGATGTTTCTGATATTTTAAACTGAATTTTTCTTGATATTTTTTAATATTATTGAAGTTTTATGATGATAAAAAGGGGGAGGAATGAATAATGCTGATCTAATGACGATTTGTTTTAATAATTATTTTGATTGTTATTTCTCTGTTTGATATTTCTTTTGGTATCAATTCTCTATGATATGTTGGTAAATGTTGATATGTTTGTGATTGCTGAATTCTGGTATCATCTCTCTATTTTTGTTTGAAATACTGGATTCTCAATTATTGTTACTGGATTATGATTGCTAGTTTTTACTCTCATCTTATCATGACAAAAAGGGAGAGAATTGGATGCAATGAGTAAGGGGGAGCTTATGCTCAATCTTTTTTCTTTCTTCCATTCATTGTTTTGTCATCATAAAAAAGGGGGAGAATGTTGATCTTAGTTCCTAACTTTTGATATTTACAAAACAAATTGATGATTCTCAAGATATACTTTCAGTTATGAAGCAAATCAGATTCAAAGATCAAGTGCAATTGAAAGAAACAAAAGTTGTTGAAAGCTGTCGGACGCTTGTGAAGACAGGATCGGACGTCCGATAATCATTGCGTAACTTCGGACGCATGAAAAACTCCATCACCGGACGTCCGAAGGAAATAAGACATTCCCCCTAACTCATTGATTTCGATCGGACGTCCGATAGAATCCTTCAAACTCTTTGTCTGCTATCGGACGGAAGTACCGGACGTCCGATAGGATCCCTCAAAATCGACGAAAGCTGTCGGACGCTCACAAGGACAATACCGGATGTCCGATAGAATTGAAAAAAATTTCTCAAACTCACTGCCTGCTGTCGGACGCAAAAAACAGGAGTACCGAACGTCCGACACTCCCAACGGCTAGTTGACTTTTCAGCTACTTTCTATCCTTTTGAAGCATTAATGAAACACTTTCTTAGTCTTCTATTAATAGAGCATGGTCAGAAACTCCAAACCACTTTTGCACTCTGAAGATACAAAAGATTTAGAGTAGTTTTAGTGAGAAAACACTCTCCAAGAAAGATTTGCAGTCTTAGTGTTGTGAGGTTCATTGTAAGTTTTTCATTTGTGAATGAATATTTCATAAGTGTAGCTCTGTGAGGGTTGTCCTGAGGAATAGTAAAACTTCCTAGATTAACCGAGTGGAGTTCGGGGTAAGGAGGAGGTGAACCTTCCTTTGTATACAAGAGTGATTGTAATTCATCAATTCGAAGAAGTTTGTTTGAATTAATCTACAAGATCAAGAGGAGTTGGGTAGTTAATTGGTTTGCAATTTTTTCCTTTTTATTTACTTATTGTTACGTTTGTGATCTTTACATTGCTTATCTCTTCTACTTCTCTCAAGTGATTTTGTTCATTCATTAATTGATTCATTGTGTGATCACTTCGAAAAGAGGGTAAATTTCATATTGAGCAAAATTGCCCATAATTTGATTCGCTTTATAATCAACCCAATTCACCCCCTTCTTAGGTTGTTTTCGATCCTTACACACATTTTTCCTATCACAAACAATGCTAACTCTAGCTCTCGTCATCAAAGTCATCCTAATATTGTGTAAGCCTCATATGTTTCCCAACTATCTAAGAGTCCAACTACACCCTAACCTAATCCAATGTCCATCGATCCCTTATCTTCTCTTGACTCATTTCCTTTTGCTTCTCCATCTTTAACCTTTAGACAAACTCCAGTTCATAATCTCGTAGGCATTAATCTAGTAGTAGATTTAACTCAAACTCCATCCTTTATTCCACCCAAATGAACTCGCCCTATGATACTTCATCACATGACCAACCAAATCATAAACACTAATCCTTCAGCAAATCTTATGTCTAAACCTTCCACGGAGTTATCTGAACAATCTTGTTTTTCTGATGCTAATAGAACACCAAAGTGGTGCCAAGCTGTGTCAGAAGAAATCAGTGCTCCGGTTCAAAATAACACTTGGACCTTCATACCTTTTCAACTCTTCGTGAATGTTATGGGCAGTCAGTATGTGTACTATATCAAACAAAAGGCAAATGTTACATAGGAGCGTTACAAGGCCAGTCTTGTTGCAAAGGGTTTTCAATAGCAAGATGGTGTTGATTATGGTGACACTTTTAGTCCAGTTGTCAAGCCTACCGTAATTCAGACAGTTCTTACCATTGCTACAGTCGGGATGGTTTGGTTTGTTAGTTGGATATTCATAATTCCTTTCTTAATGGGGTAACAACTGAAACCATTTGTATGGCTCAACCCCAAGCTTTCATTGATGTAAATCGACCAGACCATGTTTGCAAACTTCATAAGTCCCTTTACAGCCTAAAACAAGCACCTTGGGCCTGGTTTAATCGATTGTCTCATTTTCGCAGTTGTGACAAGTTTATCCCATCGAAAAAATGACTCGTCTCTTTTTATTTATTCTTATAATGTTGTTATTATGTGTGTGGTTGTCTACGTTGATGACATTTTGGTCACAGGTAATCACTCTTCTCAAGTTGCTTCTCCTATTTAGATGTTGGGCAAGGAGTTTGCATTATGTGGATTTTAGTCATTTACATTATTTTCTTGGTATTTAAGTGGTACCCACATCCTCTGGCGTCTTACTTTCTCAACGAAAGTGATTTATTAACCCGTATAAGGATTTCCTCCTATAAGGCTCTTCCATCTCCGATTTCTGCTTCTTCAAAACTCTCAAGAGAATCTGGAATTCCATTTAGTAATGCCAACAAGTTTCGTTAGGTAGTTGGTGCTTTGTAGTACTTGATTGTTACAAGGCCCGATTTGGCATTTGCTGTGAATAAACTTCATCAATTTATGCATAGACCAACTAACCAACATTAGATTGCTGTGAAACATACTCTGAGATATCTCAAAGGTGCTCAAGATATTGGCATTCACATCACTAAATCAGACTCTTGATCTTCATGGATGTTGTCATTCAGACTAGGCTAGTTGTCCTGATGACGGAAAATCTACCGGAGTCTATGTAATATTTTGGGGCCCTAATATTATTTCTCGGGAATTTTGCAAGTAACAAACTGTTGCACAACCCTCTACAAAAATCTGAGTACAAGGCTTTAGCAGATACTGCTGCAGAAATCTCTTGGCTTCAATCTTTATTGATTGAGTTGGGCATCTCACTTCTAAAAGCACCAATTCTTTGGTATGACAATCTCGGAGCATCATATATGTCTACTAATCCCATTCTTCATCCTCATACAAAACATATTGAAATTGACTCTCATTTTGTTCAGGAAAAGGTTGCCAAGCGAGAGCTTAATATTCGTTTTATTTCCACCAAGGATCAAATTGTGGACATTATTACTAAGCCTTTAGCAACAGCTCATTTTCAATTGCTCTAGGACAAGCTTCACCTTCATTGTCAATCACCTTCAGCTTGCGGGCTGTGTTTTCAAACTCGGACCGGACCGGCCGGTCCGACCGGTTGAACCGGGAACCGGCCAAGTGTCCGGTCCGAGTTGGTCATCAGAACCGGGAGATTCAAGACCCGGTCAACTCCGGTCAAAAACCGGATTTGACCGGGTTTGACCGGTACAAAACCAAAAAAACCGGTCCAACAGGAGCTTTTGTAAAAAAAGTTCAAACTTTTTTAATATTATGTTTTGGCCCCCTAAATTGTGAAAACTTATTAATATACCTCAAATATTTCATACTTTATAAATATTGTCCTAAAATTTGATGTTATTTTTCAATTAAATCCATAATTTTAATTCTAAACTTGTTAATGTTTATTAAATAATATAAATTGTTACTTGATTGTTCTAATTTCTTTGTATTTTCTTGTTAAATATATTTGAAACATCAAATATATATGAATATACCTTTATTAATATCAATATGTTATTGGATATTTTATATACAATAATTTAATTTTTAAATAATTTTTATTTATGACGTCATCCGGTTCGACCCCTATCGACCCCCGGTCGAACCCATTGACCCCTGACCCCTGACCTCGGCCGAGTCGATATCCGGTCCGGTTCTGAAAACATAGCTTGCGGGGGCATATCAAATAATGCTACTACATCTGATAATGCTATAGATGGTCATCATAGCTAGCCTAACTAATTGGTTTCTATCTAGTAGCATGCATTGCGCTTTTTATCTTTGTGTGTGTGTATTCTGGACTCATTTGTTCTTGCGATAATTGAGTGAAAAGTAAGTCATTGTTAGCCAACCTCATATTTCGACTCCTTCCATCAATTATACGAGCAATAATTGCCTCTAAAAGAGGCGAGTCTTGCAACTAAAAGTTCAAGGCCATGGGTTCACTTTATTGAGTTAAGGAATTTTTTGTATGTCTACACATTAGCTCTTCGGCGCAAATTCTAAGAGAATTTTTCCCTATCACAAATTGAAGGATCCATGTGTTCGGAGAGAATTTGCCACTTTTAGATGTTTCAATTTACTTTTGAGGGCAAATTACACTTTACCTCCCTATGATATAGCTAATTTTCACGTAACCCCCTTTAGTTTTAAAAATTATATATAATCCCTCATAGTTTAGATTAAATGTCAAAGTGACAGAAATGATCTTCCGTAACGGAACCTATAAAAATATCAAATTGCCCTTATTTTAAAACTAAAATGACTTAAATGACCAAAATATATAAACATAATATGCGTGACACTCTAACCCCGTATGATTTTATATTTTATCATATAACCCCTTTATGGTTTTCAATATATATGCATAACCCCTCTGTGGTTAATAAATATTTTTTTAACTTTACATAGGGGTATTTTTTATATTTTAGTTGGCTCCATTATAGATTACAAATTCCGTCACTTTGACACTTTAATTCAAATTATGAGGGGGTTATATATAGTTTTTAAAATCATAGGGAGGGCTATGTGATAAAAATATTAAACCATAGGGGAATAAAGTGTAATTTGCCGTACTTTTTATTTTTTTATTAGAGAGCAACTTCAAACTCTCGCCTACCGCATTCTGAATTATAGTTAATTATCCTCTTTATGTCGGTCACGACACCAGTTACTGTAATAACATTATACAGCGTCTTTACCCATGTGACTATAAATAAATAGTTGGTGCTTTCATTTGGTAAAGTATCTTTATTCGTTCCGCTTTCTACAATTTTACTTGATTGAATGCAAATTAAATTGTGCTATAGCCTAATTCATTTCTGACTTGAGTATCGGAGTTTTCATCAAGCAAACTATCCTCTACCGTAACTTGGGAGATATAACTAAGGTCCCATTTAGAGTTACGGTACTTTTGGTAAAAAAAGAAAAAGAAAAAGAAAAAATATTTTTAGATGTTAAAAGTACTTTTAAAATGTTTGATGAACATCATCCCATAAAATTAGGAGTATAACTTTTAGTGTTAAAAACACTTTTAGCAAAAGTTCAAATTTGATACCTTTAGAGTAGTTTTGTGATTTAAAAAGTAAAATATCAAATTTAATCATTTTATCCTATATTATGAACCAAATAAAGAAATAAATAGTTTTAAAAATTTTTAAATTACCCATTATCTAATACAATAAATACTTATCGAACTATATCTAGAAATAATATATTTAAAAGCATTGAAACAGTTAATAAGTACTTTTAGTAAAAACTCTACTAGCGAAGTACTTTTCAATAAGTTACCTCTCACCTTCAAATAGGCACTCAGAAATTTAGACAAAATCGTCTAAACCTGACCCAGATTGTGAGGTTCCCAATTCCTTGGAGTCTTAGTCAGCATTACTCATAAAATGAAACTGAAAGCAAATGAACTCCGTAAAAATTGTAGACGGAAAAGTTAAGAAAAGATTGTGGATGAATTTCATAGTCATACGAATCGACATTGATATCTATTACTATCAATTTCAAACCCTTAATGATCGGATGTAATAACGATAGAAAATGGCTTGGGCAAGTTGATAAAACTGGATATCAAAATATGAAATCTGAACTAAAATTTAAGTACTAATTTATTAATTTGTTGAGTTTAATAAATCAAAACTGTTTAATAAAACAACTAAATTTGAACACCAAACGAAATGTTTTGTTCCATGTTTATTATATAGTTTAATAGAAATATTGTATTTAATTTTTATATCAATTTACTTTCTTAATTTTTTTGCCTAGAACTAATAAATAGTATAGTAACATAGGAAGAGATAGAGATGGAGAGAGAGACAGCATGTGCATAAGTGTGAAAGTCTGTGTGTTTAAGGGAAGAAAAATTGCATGTTTCTCCATGTGTATGAGAGGGATCATAACTGGAAGTGTTTATTAGAGAAGAAATATCATGTGTTTTTACCTGTGTATGAGAGAGATTATATTTAGAAATCTGTATCAGAGAAGAAAAAGGCGTGATTATGTGTGAGAGAGAATGAATTGTGTATATGTAAGCATGAAAGTATGCACGTAGGTATGAACATGTGTGTGTGTGTGTGTAAGAACGTATTTGTGTATGTGTAAATTTGTATGAGTCTATTAAAAAAAAAAAGAAGTTCGAGTGAATGTTATTATATTAATTTAGAACTCGGCAAATCAAGTGAATCTTTACATTTGAAATTATGGATACAAATTAAGTTGTGCTTAATATATTTAGATACAGGAAAATTCTGTTATCATAATCCTAAGCACTTAATCCACTAGTCTTATATATTTAGTGGGATTATCAAGCACCTCTAAAACGATTGGCATTACAAGATTATATAGTCCCCCATATGTCAACGAGGCCTTTTAAATTTTCTTCGCGGCTAAAGATATATTTGGTCCTTTGTATACAAGTACTCACCCTGCGAATGTCCTTCATGTTGAATAAGGCAGAGAGTTTCTGTACATTTGAATGCCGGGGTGTTAACCGTTGGGGCTGATCTAATGGTCAGGGAGAGCTCCTTAAAACTAAATGGGATTCTCAATGCCATTTTTTCAGTAGCAATTCAGTGTCACTTTTATATTTATGCCAAATGTCATATTTATTTAACTTGTCATGTATTGTTCATTTAAGTTTCTTCTACCATCACGTGATAAGTGAAATCGGCACTGAATTTGACACCGAATAGTGGCATAGAAAATTCCAACTACCTTGAAACTCTCCCATGCACTAGGTTGAGGGTCAAACTCCGCCAGTACATCTCACGAGTATAGTGCTTCTTGTTTTTAAAAACTCTAGAGATTCAATGGTGCACTTGTCGGATCTGATAGTTCTCCCTCCAACACTTATACAAGCCTCCTTAAGTTTTTCCATCCCCTGTAAAACTAGGAATAGGAGTAGATTCAATAGTTGATATTGTCAACAAAAAAAAAAAAAAATGCCACGTTGTTCCCATCACAAAAGTCAAAATGTGCTAGTATTAATCTTTTCTGTGAGAGAGAGAGAGAGAGAGAGAAGAGTAAGCTTAAATTATGTTTCCGCAAATTTGGGCACCGAAATGGTATCAGAGCCCAATGATCTCATAAATAATCCCCTAATCCCCAATAATTTCATAAATGATTCAACAAATACCACTAATTATAGACTTAATCCCCAATAATTTCATAAATGATTCAACAAATACCACTAATTATAGACTAAATAATGACGATGATTATATTTTAGACGAAGACTTTGATACAAATCTAGTACCCATTAGATACTTTAATGATGGAGTAGAATTTGACGATTCTGATTGGCACTATCCATCTCCATAAAATGGAAGAATGTCAAATATGTGATTCAATGTTATTTCTTAGTAAAGAATATGCATATCAGTTGCAACAATTAGATAAAAGGATTTCTTATTATCAAGAAGAATGGCTTCATGTCACTCTGTATAATTATAATCCAGTTACCTAGCCATGATAGATACAAGATCTTAAGAGATGCAGAACATGAAAAATACTTAATAACTAATAGATATGCAGAACTCAATAAAGAATTTATTGCTCATTATAGAGAAGCTCATTTAAATTCACCATGAATTCTTACGAAAGAATGACATACTATCTAGAATGTCAAAAATTTATTAGTCAAGATCTAGCAGCTAAAGCTAAAATAAATAAAGTAAGACAACTTATTGTTAAATAGTCCTCTGAAGAAATAGTATTAGAAGCATTAAACATATTTGTAGATGTGACACCCCAACTTTTAAGATGTTATTGTTTTACGGTTTCTTTAGTTCATTTTATTTTAAAACATTATTTTGTCCAAGGAAGATACTAAAGTTATTTCTTTGGATTTGATTTAAAACCTTATTTTGTTTTAAAAGACTAGAAACCCTAAAATTTTAATAAAAAAAAACCCTAGCTTACTTGTGACTATGTTTAAATCCCTCATATTTGACTCAAAACCCTAATTTTATTCTATGGAATTGTGCAATTCATCACATTTTTCTTAAAATTCTTTTTATTTGGAATTATTCATTGAATATGGCCCTACTACCCAATCATCCCTCAATAAGTGCAAATAGACCTAAAAAGTAGGGTTTCACTTTTGGATTTAAGATTGGAGCAAAATTAGGGTTTTCGCGATTTTTCGCCGGATGAATTTTCGGTACGAAGCAAGGACTAAATTTGGTGATTAAAGTGACTTTTAAGTGAGAAATAATATGTGATTAGGAGCAATGATATAAAGTTGGTGAATAGGAAGTAAAAATCCCAGTACGGGGGATTTAAGGAAAAACAGTGCGAATCGACGTGTACCGGGTACTACCGATTTAACCACCACTTGACCACCACTTTCTTGCCATACAAGCTTATCACTAATTGAGCAAAATATCTTCCCTCTCATGATTACCTATTGACCAACATATGTGGCTCAAAATGCAAGGAAAGAAAGAGAAAATTGTGTGGTTGAGGTTGAGCCAAGTGTTGGCCAACATGTGGACTAAATTAAACCTTATCTCTCCTACCTTCTTATAAGACAAACTAAGCTCTTTCTTTTTCATTTTTTTCTTGCTTATGGACGAAATTGTTGAGAGAGAAAAGGGAGAGCAAGAGAAACTATTTTTTTTCTTCTTGATTTGCACTAACCAAGTGAGGAAATGAAATTTTAAACTGATTAAAGAGTGAGTTGTGATATTGGGAAGCTAGGGGAACTAAAAATTTCCAAAGGAGGTGAAGTATCACTCTTCCAAGCTTTGTCTTTGAGGTATAAAATCTGATCTATGGCTTTGATCATTTTACTCTTGTTTAAGATGTTAAATAGTTCATGTTTTGGGTTAGATTACAAGTTATACAAGTTGTTGTGATGATTTTTGGATGATATAAGTGAGTTAGGATTTGATAAATTTCTACCCAAACTTGCTATATGGTTACTATATGTTGAATATAAGATTATACAAGGGGATTTGGTAGTGATTGGAACAAGAAATTTGAGAAAGTTTCATTGAAGAACAAAAATTCCAGATTCTGGAAAATTTTCCCCCTTTTTCTGTCCGGTTTTGTAGCCTCATGTTAGAGGCCGAATTGGCCTTAGGTCAAAACATGAAAGTTGTAGAGGATGGTATTTTATAGTTGTCTACAAAATTTCAGTTCAATCGGAACAACGTAGCTTGTGAAAAGACCAAAATACCCTCGCTATTCTAGGTTACATTCCAGAGTTCCGCATGGACAGTTTAGTCTTTTTGGTTGTGTTTATTCACTATAATCTGTTCAGATTTCACCATTTTCCAAAACATAAAAGTTTTAGTACCCTGTCTTAGATTTTCAACACCACCAAGAATGTCTTAAACGGACCTCGGTAGACTGAGATATGGCCATTTGAATGCAGTACGGTTGATTAGCCGAATAGTTGGAACCCAGTTATATGAAGTGGGAATTTGATTAGGTTACACTAAAAAATTTGTCTAAGTGCTCTTCATGAAAATTGTAGGCCTTCATCTTAGCTTCGAATTGGTATAATTTGCACCTCAATCCGATAAGCATAGCCTCGGATGTGCCATTCTGCAAAAACCCGTCAAAACTGTCTTTTGTAAACTTCGTTGCCACACTCGTTATTAACTTGATTTCTTGTTCTTGTACTGTATTGAGCCTATTGAATGGCTATTGAAATGAAATTATGTTATGGGTAACCTTGGGTTTGATTGAGTAAAAGAATGAAGCCATAATGGCTGGAAATTAGGTAAATACAATGGGCATGCTGCCCAAATTTACGCTCGAAGACTAGAAGACTATACTTATACTTTGTACTAGTAGTTATTCGGATTTTCTTTGGTTTACTTAAACTTTGGAGGGGTTTAATTGTAATATTTTCTCTTGGCTATTATTAGGGTTTCTTGGCGATTGAGAGTGTTATCCGGGAGGATACTTTGAACATTATTTTGTTTAAATAGGTGAGTGTTCTATATACGTTTTGTTTCTATGACTATGTGGATTGTTATGACTATGTGGTTATTTGTGAACATTTGATTAAATGTTAATTGTTTTCTACGATTTCTAAAATGAACTTTGCTAGGTGAGTGTGTACTTTATCGCACTCGACCTAAATAAATATGAGATTTTGGTGTTTAAATGTTGAAATATTAGTTGCGCATGAATGTAAGCCTTTTGGCTGAACTTGGGCCCCGCCTCGGTTACTAACCTACTCGAGCCAGAACTGGGCTCGGTCGGGTAGGTTGGAACCCTGGACAGCCGTCGGTATACTCGAGTATTACCACTGGAGGGATAAGGTGATGGCCAGTCAACCGTGGGGATTCAGAAGTTATAAGATGCAGAGGACCGACAAAGTTCCACCGGAACACCGTATCCTTCAGTATCTGGTTACCGTGTATCATGATAATTGTTCCATGCTAAAATGCCAACATGAAATCATGTGCTATACCTGTGATATGCTCCATACCTGTAATAAGTCCCAACCACTCATGAACTATACATAAGGTTTTCTGGATTAATTGTTATTATATGACTAATGTTCCTTGTTTAATTACTTGTTTATATATATAGAACCTCACTGGGCTTTTTAGCTCATATCACGTCAATTGTTTTCCTTAGCAAGGGGAAGGCGAGTAAGGACGAGAGTTCTATATAGTCTAGTTGATCTAGTTCTTTGGCCTTGTAATGGTTCTCGCCCTAGTGTTTGGCACGGGCTGGTTGTATGAGGAATAAGAACCCTTGTATATTCGATGTTTGTACTTGAATGGTAAAAACTTTGAAGACTTCTGGTGTGTAGAAGTTTCTTATCTTTTACTTGAGTATCTATTGTCTATGGATGTATATACATGATACGAGTGAGTGAGTCCTGGCGAGAGTTGGGCAGGCGACCCGCCGAACTCTTTGGTACGCCCTAGGGTGAAGTGGGGCCGTCACAGTAGATACCAAATTTTTAAAGATTTTTTTTTATCCTAATTTTGTTAATTCCATGATTTTTGGTTCTAAGACTTTTAACATAAATTGGGAAAAATATGTTTTATTTCTTTTTATTGAAAAAAAAAAAGAAAAGAAAAAAAAAGTCAATCAAAGGGACAAGAATAAGACACATAAGTCTACTTTGGGGTTTGAAATCTTGACCTTTCATGTTAGGTTTAGTCTTGTGAGGTGCCTTTAAAAGGCAAAACAGCCGCAAGCCAAAAAGGGGGAGACGGCTGATGCAAAAACAGGGGAGCCGAAAACAGAGAGAAGAAAGGCAAAAGGGGGGCATTTACTAGCTTCAATGAGACCAGCGTGCCGGCCTTTAAACGCGTTCTAGTCGATTTTCCGTTAGCTAAGGATAAATGTCGACAGGCCCAGGTTTGACTTCTACAAACAAATAAGATGGAACACACACAATGGAAAAAAACACTTGGCTATGGAAAAGAAAAAAAAAAAGAAAAGCTAAGGAAAGAAAAGGGGACGGATTGAAGAGAAGGGTTGACGGCTGAAACAGAGAAAAAAACAGGAAAAGAGAGGGGCGTGGCGGTGGAGCTGGAGAAAATCAGAGGAAGCCGCAGATAAGGGGGGATGAAAGTAGATAGGGTTTTGGGAAACAACGGACAAAAGAATAGATGACAGCTGAGTGAGGGCAGAGGGTTGAGAGGCATGAGAAAGAAAAGAAAAATTGAGGAAGGGAATTCGAAGGGATTGCAGCCCGTTGCAGGCTCACCGAATCCACCATCACCACCTGCAAAGTTTCATCAAAACAGAGAGCGGCTGAAAAGGGGAGGGAAAAAAGAAAGCTTCGGACGGCTGGGCTGAGGAAAAAACAGAGGAGGTAGCTACGGCTGATAGCTGCTGGGTAGAGAAAAAGCCAAGGAAAACCGAGGAGGCCGCGAACGGAAAAAACAGGGAGGAACCAGGCGGCGGCTGAGAAGGGCAGAGCAAAAAAACCAAAAAAAAAAAACAACGGAAAGGCAAGAAAAACAGAGGGGAAGCTAAGGGAAATAGGAGGGCTCTCGGCGAAAGGAAAAACAAGCGGCTAGGGATTGAAGAGGAAAGCAGCGGAGGAATGGAAGCTTGTAGCCGCCGTCGCTCATTGGAACCGCCACTGCCACCACCAGAATCCACTGTCATCTGCGAATCTTCACCGTGGGAGACCACTGTAAGTCATCCTTTTCCTGTACGTTTCAGTCTTCCAGAGCATGTCTGCCGTGAGTTGTTGTTTCAATTTTCCTGTGGATTGTTCATGGGTTTTAGAATACACATGCGTTATGTACTTGATTGGATTGAAATTGTATTGATTGTTTCTGATTGTACATGCTGGAAAATTTTGGGGTCGATTATGGTTTCAATTGAGTAGAGAATCAATGACATCTTTTATGCTCGTTTGTTGTTTGATAAAATACCCAAGTTAAAATCTTGAATCAAAAAAGGAGATTTGTGCATAAAATTCTGCTGAAAAGGGTCGGAGCTCTCTGCAGCAGTGCGAACAGATTTCTTTTTCTCTTGGGTTGCTGAAGTTTTGGTTTGCTTAAATTTTAGGATTTGTTTGCTATTTCTGGGTTGCATTTGGCCTTTCTCTTGCTTTGGGTTTAGCGTGGTGTAATGGGTGTGTAATTGATATGGTTTCCTTTGCAAAAGAAAATTTTCTTCAAACCAGATTTTCTGAAGGGATTCGAGCATCTCAGCCCCCTGTTCTTTATCTTGCATTCTGTCATGCTCTAGTTCTAACTCTCCTTCTTGAGTGTTTTTGAATTCGTAAAACTAGAGGGAGTTGAATGAAGTTGCTGCAAATATCCATGTTGCTTTGCTGCATTTTATGGCCCACTCCCTTGTTAGAATTTCTGGGAGATAGATCAATGCGTTTGGGTGATGATTAGCAACACGGGTAGGAAGCTATAGCATTAAGGTGGTAGATAAATCAATAAGCATTCATTCCCATTACTTCGCAGGATCATATTTCGGTTTGCATCAGAAAATTGCAGAAGCACTTTTGCTAAAGAAAATACTGTTGTTTGATGCTTGCTTGATCTGTTCGTCTGAATTTCTGATGTTTAACCATAAGGTTGTTGTAAAATATATAATATTTCAAAATATTCTTTGTCCCACATCGAAAAATGAGAAGTATTATTTTCTTTGTCCCACATTGAGAAGTGAAAGAGTTGCAGTCTTTTGTCCCACATCGGAAGTGGGAAGGATTGCACCTCACTCTCAAATCTATAAATAGGATCTATTCCCTCCTCAGAAAATCACCCCAGCAGCTTCAGTTGATATCTTTTGATAGCTGCTCTCTCTCTCTCTTTCTCTCTTTTATTTTTTGTTAGTTGATATCCTATTGATAATTCTGTTCTCATCTTCTTGTCTTTTATATATATCTGCTGGTTTTAATTTGCTAGTTCTGGTCCTTCTAGTTTGCAACAAGAAGAAATCTTGTCTTTCTTGTTAGCAACAATTAGAAGAAGGCTTGTTTAATCCTGGGGAAACATTTCAATTTCATGAAATAGTTTCTTAGGACAGTGCTACGCACGACTCAAGCAGATAGTGTTAACATTGTTGTAGCTATTTATCCAACAATCTAAGAAACTATGGCATCTGACAATGTTAGCACCCCACAGTCTTCATCAGCAACTGTTGCAGTGACACTACCTTTTGCGAAGCCATTTCCTGACGTCTCTAGAATTGAGGTTTTTGTTGACGAAAACTTCAAAAGGTGGCAAGAACGTGTCTACTCTCTACTCGACATACATGGAGTGGCCTATGCACTGAAGGAATCTCAACCTGCTGCCACCATAGATGTCAAGCTACAAGAGTCGTGGAAAAAGGCCAATAAGGTATGTCGAAATACTATTTTACAAACACTTTTAAATGAATTATTTGATGTGTATTATAGCTATGTGCAAGCCAATAAGTCCCAGTATAATAGACCAAAAAATCCCAATTACAAGCCTAATATCTCCAACTTTAAGAAAAAGAAAGGCAATTGCCATTATTGTAGAAAATCAAAACATTATGCTGCCCTGCATAGATACAATAAAGGTGACAAAGCAAATGGTAATCCTCCTAAGGTTAATTTAACCAAAGAAGATGAAATAATTGCTGCAGTCATCTCTCAAGTGAACATTGCAGCTAATGTTAAAGAATGGGTGGTAGACTCTGGGGCTACTCGGCACATATGTGCAAATCGAGAAGCGTTTTCCTCCTATACTTCAATAGGGGATGATGAAAAAGTAGTCTATCTTGCAGACTCACGAACTGCTAAAGTTTTGGGTAAGGGCAAAGTACTATTGAAACTCACTTCAGGAAATACTTTGGCTCTTAATGATGTGCTGCATGTTCCAAATATTCGGGCAAATCTTGTTTCTGTGGCTTTGCTTGGAAAAGTTGGGGTGAAAGTGTCATTCGAATCTGATAAGATTATAATGACAAGAAATAATGTGTTTGTTGGGAAAGGCTATTGTAATCAGGGACTTTTTGTACTTAATATTTCCAATGTGATCAATGAAAATGCATCTTCTTCTGCTATATTGTTGATTCCATTTCTTTATGGCATGCTAGATTAGGACATGTTAATATTGGTTATATAAAGAAAATGCAATCATGTGGCCTAATTTCTGGTATTAATGATAATATGGACAAATGTGAAATATGTGCAGAAGCTAAAATAACAAAGAAAAGTTGTATAACTGTCCATAGAGAAACTGAGTTATTAAATTTAATTCATACTGATTTAGGTGATTTAAAACAAACAATGACTAGAGGTGGGAAAAGGTATTATGTCACCTTTATAGATGACTATTCTAGATATACCAAAGTTTATTTACTTAGAAATAAGGATGATACTTATAATGCCTTTTTATCCTATAAGTCTGAAGTAGAAAATCAACTTAATAAAAGAATAAAAAGAATTAGATCAGATAGGGGTGGAGAATATTTAACTTTAGATAACCTTTGTGAACAGGAAGGCATAATACATGAAATAACTCCACCTTATTCACCAGAATCTAATGGAGTAGCTGAAAGGAAAAATAGAACGTTAAAAGAAATGATGAACTCTATGTTAATTAGTTCTCATGCTCCAGATAATTTATGGGGAGAAGCTATATTATCTGCATGTCACTTACAAAATAGAATCCCACATAAAAAGACTGGCAAAACACCTTATGAGTTATGGAAAAATTATAAACCAAATTTGAAATATTTAAAAGTTTATGGGTGTCTTGCTAAAGTCTTATTGCCTGAGCCTAAGAAAAGGAAAATAGGTTCTAAAACTTCTGATTGTATGTTTATTGGATATGCTGAACATAGTGCTGCATATAGATTTCTTGTGTTAAGAAGTGATATACTTGATTGTAATACAATTATTGAGACAAAGAATGCAGAATTTTTTGAACATATTTTTCCACTGTCTAGTAAAATTTCTCATGCACCTGTTGAAATAAATAATGAAATTATTCCAATTGAGGAATTAAGAAGGAGCAAAAGGCCAAGAAAAGAATCTTCATTTGGAAAAGATTTCCAAACCTTTCTTGTTGATAATGATCCTTTAACATACTCCGATGCTATTTCTTCTCCTGAGTGTAAATTTTGGAAAGAAGCAATTAAATCTGAAATTGATTCTATCTTGTCAAATAAAACTTGGATTTTGGTAGACTTACCTCCTGGTGCAAAACCTATTGGTTGCAAATGGATTTTTAAAAGAAAATATAACTCTGATGGCTCTATAGAAAAGTACAAAGCTCGTTTAGTAGCAAAAGGATTTTCTCAAAAACAAAATATTGATTATTTTGATACATTTGCACCAGTAACTAGAATTGCGTCTATTCGAGTTTTATTTGCTTTAGCTTCTATCCATAAACTTGTTATTCATCAAATGGATGTCAAAACAGCATTTTTAAATGGTGATTTAGAAGAAGAAATTTATATGTTTCAACCTGAGGGATGTATTGTATCTGGACAAGAAAATAAGGTTTGCAAACTAATTAAATCTCTTTATGGTCTAAAACAATCTCCTAAACAGTGGCATGAGAAATTTGATCAAGTCTTGATAAAAGATGGATTCTCGTCTGTAGAAGTGGATAATGTGTATATTTCAAAATTATAAATGATCAATATGTGATAATCAGTTTATATGTGGATGACATGCTTATATTTGGTACTAGTCTAGATATTGTAAATAGTACTAAATATTTTTTGTCTTCTAATTTTGATATGAAAGATTTGGGTGAAGCCAAAATAATATTGGGTGTTAAAATCATAAGGAAAGGTGATGGTATGATGTTGTCACAAGAACATTATACAGAGAGACTTCTTAGGAAGTTTGAAAATTATGATGTGACACCTGTGAGTACTCCTTATGATGCTAACACTCAATTAAAGAAAAATAATGGTGATCCAATTGCTCAGTCTAAATATGCTCAGATTATTGGGAGTCTGATGCATCTGATGAATTTCACTAGACCTGATATAGCTTATGTTGTATGTCGACTGAGTAGATATACCCATAATCCCAACCGTGAGCATTGGTTTGCATTAGTCAGACTAATGAAATATTTGAGAGGTACCATGAATTTTGGTATCCTGTATAGTGGATTTCCCACTGTATTAGAGGGTTACAATGATGCTAATTGGATCTCTGATTCAAATGATACGAAATCCACTAGTGGTTATGTGTTCACCCTTGGTGGTGGTGCAATAGCATGGAAATCTGCTAGACAGACAATCATTGCTAGATCAACAATAGAGTCAGAGTTTGTAGCTCTGGAACTGACAGGGACTGAGGCCGAGTGGTTGAGAAATTTCTTAGCTAATATTCCTTCAACTAAGGATTTGTTGCCTCCTGTGTCCATACATTGTGGCTGTCAAGCAGCGATTGCCATAGCTAAAAATAAATCGTATAATTGTAAAAGTCGACACATGAGATTGAGACATGATGTCGTAAAACAGCTGCTTAGAGATGGAATTATTTCCATTGATTATGTAAAGTCAGAGTTGAATTTGGCCGATCCTCTGACTAAACCCGTAGGAAGAAAATTGATTCTTCAAACTACAAAAGAAATGGGACTTCGACCAACAAGTTGTCAATAGAGACAGTAACCCAACCTATGTGATTGGTGATCCCATGAAGTAGGTTCATATGAGTAATAACAAATCAATATTGATGGTAAAGCACTTCAATTTAAGTCCCTCCAGAGATAAGTGCTTTGAGTAATTGTGAGGATGAGTTAAAACTCTTAATGAATTCATATCCCATTAGGGAGGTGTAGTTAAAGCAATACACACTTGATGAATTCACCTATATGAGAGTGGAGTGGGGCCGCTCCTATAAGATTCATTGGTCAAATCTTTAGAGCTCTCATGAATAACCAGGCAGGCGCACGGCCAAAAAGCGCAAAATCGCGTTAACAGCAAATTATGGGTTGTAATGTGATTGATAAAATCTCTGTCATACATCAAGAGTTATTGGTTCATAGAAATTTATATTTCACCAATAATTCTGTAGATCATGTTTTATCAATCTATGTTTGGTTCATAGTCCAAAAGACACCAATCTAATTACATTTCAACCAAATCCAGCAGAGTACGTTTAAAATTCTTCCTTTATCCAAAGAATTTTTTGAAATAGGAGGGAGATTGTTGTAAAATATATAGTATTTCAAAATATTCTTTGTCCCACATCGAAAAATGAGAAGTATTATTTTCTTTGTCCCACATTGAGAAGTGAAAGAGTTGCAGTCTTTTGTCCCACATCGGAAGTGGGAAGGGTTGCACCTCACTCTCAAATCTATAAATAGGATCTATTCCCTCCTCAGAAAATCACCCCAGCAGCTTCAGTTGATATCTTTTGATAGCTGCTCTCTCTCTCTCTTTCTCTCTTTTATTTTTTGTTAGTTGATATCCTATTGATAATTCTGTTCTCATCTTCTTGTCTTTTATATATATCTGCTGGTTTTAATTTGCTAGTTCTGGTCCTTCTAGTTTGCAACAAGAAGAAATCTTGTCTTTCTTGTTAGCAACAATTAGAAGAAGGCTTGTTTAATCTTGGGGAAACATTTCAATTTCATGAAATAGTTTCTTAGAACAGTGCTACGCACGACTCAAGCAGATAGTGTTAACATTGTTGTAGCTATTTATCCAACAAAGGTTTCATGTTGAAAAGTGAGAAGAAAGTTTTGTTATCTGGTTGTTTAGTCCAAATGTTGGTTGGCTAAGCTATTAGTTGGGTTGGGGTGGATGGGAGATTGTATTCGAGAAACCCAGCATGTTGCAGATGAAAGGAATTAGCAGAAAGGAAAAAAGCTTCGTTGCATGCATGAAGCAGTTTCTGAAATTTGCAATTTAACCCCTCAATTTTTGTCTAATTTCATTGTGGCCCAAAACTAAAAAATATCAAGTTGATTTGGCCCTTCTAAGTTTCAATTTGCCTTTTATATTTTCAGTGAGTTGTTGGGTAGATTAATTCTGAGATTATGATATGATTAGGTATGTTTTTTAGTTATCTTATTATTTTGATGGGTTTAACAAGAATTAGTTGGGAATTGGATTAGGTTTATTTTGATTGGGTCTTGATAGTAGTTTGTTTGTTTGGATTGGGTTTTGTTTTGTTTATTTGCTGGGTTAGTAATTTGGGCTCGAGATTTGAAGCCCATGCATTTTGTTGGCTTTTACTTGATAAAATAATAGGCTGGCCCATTCCATTTGCTTTGGATTTTCAAATGGGCTTGGAAAGTTTTGGCCCAAACAAACAAATAAAATGGCCCAATGGCCTGTTTTTCCAAGAAGCCTAATGATGAAATTTCATTCCAGTCCTCTGACTTTTTGATATTTTCACTAAGGCCCTAAAAACTTTTAACTCTTTTCAATTGGGTCCCTAATTTAATTGTAAATAGGTCCCTAAACTTTATTTTTCTTTAATTTTGACCCCAAAACTTTGTTAATGTTTGCAATCAAGTCTTTTATTCTTTTGACTTCTTGAATGTTGTTTGTTTATATGATTTAACCGAGTCAATTTCACTATTCATTTTTATCTTTTATGATTATTGTTAATTAAAGTGGTGCCTTGACCTTTTCTTTGTATTTTAGAGGGCAAATAAGTGATTTTGCTCCATTAAAACTCCAAATCAAGGGAGGTACACCCTATCCCCTTATTTCTCACTTTATTTGACCCTACTTGCCCTATGTGATTTTACGTGTTTAATTGCATGCCTTTTGAATGTTTTCATTTTATTTATTCATTTATTTATCCACTTTATTTGTTTTAGTTTTGTATAGTTATTTTTAATTTCGATCATTTGAAAGGCACTTGAATGTCAAAGTTGTAATAGCTAGGTTATTATTCTATTTATTTTATTCCGTTTCCCCTTTTAGATTATAGTAAGCATCCCCGCTTTTGTAATAGATAGGGCTTGTGTGCTAAGTGTTTGTGTGTGCCTATATGCCTATGTGTTTAATCGCTTTCCTTAGGATTTAGCATCTAGTCGAGCATGCTAAGTGTTATGTGCTACGTGTTTATAGGTGATTGGCATGTCTACTTGCTTTCTATAGTCATAGATGAATGTGATGGATGAATGCGTCACCGTGGCTAGTCCAACACTGGCCATGGTCTTTCACCTCGAGCTCTCGCAAGTCCAATGCTTGTGAGAGAATTTTAGAAAGGGCTAGTCCAATGCTAGACCTGATAGGCCGTCCCCTCTCGTTAGTACATACTTGCCTGTTTCACTACATATCATGCATTTTTCTTAGTTTTCTAGCATTTGGCATGCTCCTCCAATCATTTCCCCTTCATTTTAGGTTTTTGCATCCTCATGCTAGTTATAGGGTACATTTGCTTGAGAGTCCCCTTTTGGTAAGGAAAACGAGCGAGTGTGGCTACAAAATAGCCTTAGCACGCTAGTTCTTCTTTCTAATTAAAGGGAAAATTAAAGTCGTGAAGTTAGGAGTCATTTCCGTATCCGACTGGATGCATTCCTCTAGGTTCATACACTTTCATTCTCATCATGTCACTCCCTCACCCTCTTATCCACATTTTCTCACTACTTATATCTTTCTCAATACAATTGCCATGATCACACATTTCTCTTCTTGTCACTTATTTTTCTACCTCACAAATTACACCCAATTGCACTTATATGTATCTACTATCATATTTTCATCAATTTGCACACATACACTTGTTTTACATTTGCACACATGCACGTTTTCTTACATTTGCACACATGCACGTTTTCTTTCATTTTCACACTTGCACTCATACTTGAGTCTTCATTTGCATCATTCGCGACCTCTATGAGGACTTTCCTTATTGGCCATCACAACTCAATGTGATTGGGACCAAAAAGCCTCATAAGAGACATATTAGATTTAGGATTGCATTTCTTTTTAGCATCCATTAGTCATATCCAACATGCAATGCATATTTTGGGTAGAAGAATTAGGAAAATAGGGGTTAAGTCACGCAACTAGCTTTGGCTAGGGTAAGGGAGTGCCTTAGGCTTTGCCTTTGCCTTCTCCCTTATCAAATGTGACTCCCGATCCATTTCTTTGATTACGTAGACCTAAAAAGTTCTTTAAAATGGTTTGTTTACTTTTTTCTTTCAAAAAAATAAGAATCATTTTTGGGTGACTTGGTACACCCTAACTCTATACCAAGTGGCGATTCCATTTTTCATCCAAAAAACCCTTTTTGAACTTTATTTGGCCAAACCGTTGGGTTTCAATCCCACGACCTTTTCTTTTCACTTTCACACACGTTCATATGCATATCTCACACACTACTTTCACATCACACTCAAAAAGTGGGGCGCGACAATATTATTAGATATTGAAGAAAGAAATTTTGAAAAGACTGTTTCAAATTGAAATTTACATTTAGTAAGAACTCATTCATGAATATGGATAATTACAAAATAATAGAACCTGGAAATTTAAAAATAGAAAAAGACCTATTTGAAATACAAAAAACAATGGTATACATATACAAAGATCTAAAGAAAGAAATTCAAATAATTAAAGAAAAACTAGAAAAAATTACTGAAAAAAGAAATAAGACCACTATTGAATATTTAACAGAACATATTGCTAAAATAAAATGAGTGAGTCTGAAGATAATTTTACTTGCCTTTCAGATTCCGAGATAGAAAATATAAGTAATAAACTTAATAATTTGATGATAAATATAAAACCAGATAGTAAACCAGAAATAAACCCAAATATAAATGATATACCTTCTACCAGTAGACCCGCATCCTCGTATGCTAGACGTAAACTTGGTTTAGGAAACTCTTTCATTTCAACACTAATGAATATAGCAAAGCAAAAAGGCTATTTAGATAATGAAGGCTATACACTTTCAAATAGGACCACACCTGTAGCTATATTTACTTTCGAAACATTTTTAGATTTAGACTGTGTAAAAATTACTGAAGAAGCGATAGATAAATGGGAAATCGGATTAAGATTAGCTGTTTCCATAAATAAATTATCATATGAAGAGTCAAAAGGATTTTTGGAAAGATCACTAGTAAATAGGGTCTCTCGATATTGGAAGACATTACCAGAAGAAACTAAATCAATAATATTTGGAGAAGAACAAGATATAAATAGTATGATAACCAGAGCACTTGAATTACTTCGCCTCGTATTTATTGGTGAAGGAAGTTATTTTAAAGATGTTAATTCAATCCAAAAATATACTGATGCATTACTTAAAGTAACACTCTGTGATATGTGTGAGATAGATAAATATATCTGTGTATTTCAAGATTGTTATTATTATAAAACAAATTCAAAGAAAAGAGAAACATATTTAGAAATGTTTTTCTCTAAAATACATGACCCATGGGGTAAGAAATTAAGAGAAGAATATAATCTTGGAACTAAAGATAATCTAGAAAAAACAATATTCCATACACTAGACAAATTAAGTAAATGGTGTGAAGAATCAATACTCTTTAGAAAGACACGTAATTTAAAATATCAACTGAGACTATGTTGTAATAATATTAATATGCCTACACAAATAGGATGTGATACTTCATATTATTATCATAAAATGAAAAACAAATATAAAAAGCGAAAATATTTTAAAAGAAAATATATGAAAAGAAGAAAAGCTAAATACTACAAAAGTAGAGAAAAATTTCCAAAGAAGAAAAAGATGTATAGGAGAAATAAAAGAAAAAGAAATATAACAGATTGTCAATGTTATTTTTGTAAAGAAAAATGACATTTAGCATATCAATGTCCTAAAAAATTTAATAAAAAGAGATTTGAAGAGATGATGATATTGAAGACTTGATTAATAATAATGAATTAATAGAAATAAATAAATTTGTAGAATTAGAGGAAGTTTCTTCCGATGAAAGTATATTTATCTATACTGATATAGAATATGAAATAAGCAGCGAAAATGAGTGAAATAGAAGAAGAGAAAAATAATACTTCTGAAATAATAGATATTCATTCAAAAAAAATCAGGTGAATATAGTCAAGAAGCACTTATAGATAGAAAAATATTTAAAAAAATTCAAAAAGTAATTTTTCAATAAATTCTTATCGCGGATTTAATGTACCTATATTAGAAAATATAAAATTTTATCTAAGACACCATATGTTCTATGGAATAAATCTTTAAGAAAAAGCACTAGAATTTAGCCTTACTACCAATAAAATAATGATTCCATTAATATCTAAAAAAGATATTTACAGCAAATTAGAAAAAATACCAGAAAAAAAAGAGAATCAATAGGATGGATTCATATAGGTTATATAAAAATGATTATTAGATCTACATTTAGAGAAGGACTAAATACACCTATAGATTTTGCTATAGTTGATAACCGAATAAAAAATAGAGAAGAAGCAACTCTTGGTATCCTTAGAGGAAATCTTAAATATCAAAAGTTTATTTTTAATATATATCCAAAAATTTCTTATAATATACAAGATAAAGATTTTGATAAAACACTTTGCTTTTGATAAAACACTTTCCTTAATACGAGATTTCAAAAGAAAAGATTTCTTTTTCAATGGAAAGAGACCTTATTCTATTACATATATGATTTCTTATGCTTTATCAAATACCCATCATACTGAACATTTTTCAAATACTGACTTTATTGATCTCCCTAAATTATTTTCTGAAGTAAGAAAAATATATCCTCCAAAAATTACTAATATAGAATTAGATGAAGAATTTAATTTAGACATAAGTCAAAAACTCTTCTTTTTTTTTTTTGTCGTAACGGCACATGTCTAATCTACTCCTACTCCTACAGGGGGGAGGGGGAATCTACTCTATGGGGAGGCCCAACTGAGTCGGGGGAACCTGATGGGTACTAAACCACCATCAAACTAGACGGGTGCACCACACATCTGTATGGATTTAGGACAAACCTTATATTGAGACACATTGATGGGAAAGGTAAGATTTGAACCATTAACCTCCCACACCACAATTAATGTGGTGGCCAAACCCCTATTAGATAAGCCAAACACTTTGTTACCCAGATTATCCTATGCAGGAAAAATGGTTAGAAGTAATTCTTATCATTTACCAAATATGAATACTAATAAAAAAAACGACAAATTATAGAATGGGAGCTAGATCTTGGAATGGAAAAAATATGACAAATTGCAATATTTTAATAGATACAGGAGTTAATGAAAATTATATATCTCATAGATTAATTGAACACTTACCCATTTTTCAATTAGAAGACCCTTATCAATGCACAAATTTTAATGGAGAAACTCACGAAATAAAGGAGATTTGTGGAAACAGAAATTGAATTAACTGGAAATCGAATTCTTATTCGACTTTTAGTTGAAAATGAAGGATTTAATAATACCCTTGAAATAATGTTAGGAACAAGCTTTTTAGATTCAGTATCCCCTTATAATATAACTACCAGTGGAATAGTTATCACTTATAATGATAAAAAGATATATGTTGAAAGAAATGACAAGTCAATATAGTATTTATATTCCTATAGGAATAACCTATAAAGATTATAAAACTAAATATTTTGCAACATATATTGATAGTGGATCAGGATCATGTGTATGTAAACCTACATGTTTTCCACCACAATATCATGAAATATTACCTGACCGAACAGGAATTGATATTTCTAATAACCTTATTACTTAAATTCTGGAATAGTTAAATCTCAAATATTACTTGGTTCATTCCTTGTTGAATGTCCTCCATTTTACTTCTATGATACAGGATATACTCTTAGGAAATAATTTTCTTCAATTATTTCATAAGGTTTTATTTGATACTATACAATCTCAAATACATTTTAAAACACCTTGTGGCCATTGGATAGTAGCTTCCTGACTTAAAAATCCTTATGCCCGTAAAATTCCTATAACTTTTCATACTCGCACAGGTCAGCGTGGTGATATGGATATTCAGAAAAATCAAAAATATCAAAAAGAAATTCCATGTTAAAATTTGAAAGACAATTACATTTAAAACAACTTCAATTAAAACCATATCTACTATCTTAGAAGATATAAAAGAAAATTTATGATTGAATTATACAGAAAATCCTCTTAAATTTTGGGATAAAAACCAGGATTATGCTGAAATAAAACTTAAAGATGAAAATAAAATCATCAGAGTTAAACCTATGAGGTATAATCCTATTGATCAGGATGAATTCAAAAAACAAATTAAAGAATTATTAGAAATTCCTTTAATAAGAGAAAGTAATTCTCCCCATTCTTTACCTACATTCATGGTAAGAAACCATGCTGAAATAGTAAGAAATAAATCTAGAATGGTTGTTAATTATAAACAATTAAATAGTGAAACCATATTTGATGGATACTTTATACCACATAAAGAAACCCTTATAAATATAAGTAAAAGAAAGAAAATATATTCTAAATTTGATTGTAAAAGTGGATTTTGGCAAATAAAAATGCATCCTGATAGCATTAAATACACAGCATTTAGTACTCCTCAAGGACAATATGAATGGCTAGTAATGCCGTTTGGATTAAAAAATGCCCCTCAAATATATCAAAGAAAAATGGATAAAATCTTTAAAGATTATCCTTTCTTATATGTATATGTTGATGACATATTAATAGTTTCAGATTCGATAGAATAACATTTAGAACATTTAATATATTCTCTGATTTATGCTTAAAATATGGAATTGGATTATTAGAAAAGAAAGCAAAAATAGGACTAAAAGAAATTGAATTTTTAGGATTAGAAATAAATGGCGAAGGAATAAAAATGCAATAGCATATTTTGGAAAAAATATAAGCATTTCCTGAAAAATTAGAAGATTAAAAAAATTGCAAAGATTTTTAGGAACATTAAATTATGCATCTGATTTTATTTGTAACTTAGCAGATAAAAGAAAGGAATTGCAAAAATTACTAAAAAAGAATAATAAATATGAATTTTCTGAAAATCATATAGCACTAGTAAAGAAAATAAAAAGAGCAATGTAAAAATTTACCATTTCTAACTTTACTATCTGATGAAGATAATCTTATATTAGAAATTGATGCTTCTGAAGAAGTTTGGAGCGCAGTTTTAAAAACAAAAAATAATCTATTATGTAGATATGCATCTGGAATGTTTCAGATACAGAAAAAAGATATCATATAAATGAAAAAAAATTACTCGCAATAATTAGAGGATGTCATAAATTTTATAACTTTTTATTACCTAAAAAGTTTAAGTTACGAACAAATAATTCTCAAGTGAGAGCATTTATTAAAAATAATATTAAACCTCTGCCTCAAAATAAAAGATTAATTAGATGGCAAAAGGCATTATCTGAATTTATGATTGAAATTGAACTAATAAAATCTGATGAGAATTGTCTTGCAGATTTTCTTACTAGAGATGGAAGACCAAATGAATAAGCAAACTATCCTCTTGGATAAAGTCTCAGAATTATCTGAGAAAATTTCTCAATTACAGATGTCTTTCAATGACGTAATGGATATCGTAAATTACCAAGACATAAATAAAGAAGTTTCTAAACTTCTTATCAAGCATGCCGAAAAAGGGCAAAATACAATCAGCCTTTACGATAAGGTTGAAGAATTATTATATGACCTATTCAATAAAAAAAACTAATAAAAAAATAGATACATAAGTTAAATAGAAGAAAAGATAAGAAGAGATACGCCCGTCACCTATAAATTAATAGCTTCTCCTATAAAGAAATTAATAACACCAACACCATTCGTAATTCCATCAATTATCCGTCGAGATGAAATAGAAAATCTCCCCCCTTCACGGGGAAAAGAAGATTGTCAACGTACTGAGAGATCTGGATTAAATTCTCTTGATGATGGAATCTCCTTGAGACCGGATGTTAACCGGAAACAGACATCTCAAAGGATGCCCATATTAAATAATATAATTAATGAGCACCCGCTCGTCTTTGAATACAATTCTCTCATAAGAGAATTATATGCCTTACAAAATACAAAGACATATTATATGGATTTCACGGGGATCCATCCTTGAATAAATTGTGTGCAGGGATGTAACTGCAATTTCATTCAAAAATGGTATAATTTTGGAGTAATTAATGCAATCTATATGACTACTCCAACATTTGCTGAAATTTCCAAACTCCCTCGGTGGATTCAAGAAGGAGTTAAGCACATCTACCAAAATAATCATACTTATGGTCCAAAGGACATTTTAATGCTCAAAATTATTGCAGCTGGACCATATTTTGAAGACTCAAATAGATATGATGCTTTTTCTCATATCAAAGTCATGAAATATGATGACTTGGAGAAAAAAGTCTACCCTCAACTGATGGAGTATGAATCTTTTTCGGAAGAAAAAATACATAATCGAAGAGCTCTTGGAATAAGAATTGTTTTGCAAAATCTAGAAAATACACCCAAGCAGGAATTTCGTACATACGGAGGAAATAGAGCATTTTCTTCTATAAGGACTACATAAGCAGGAAAGACTCCAGAAGCAGCAATAAATTATTTGAATTGGAAAATATGCTTACTGGAAAGCAGTAGAATAAAATCTAGCAACAAGGCTATCAAAACTTTGTGCAGGATGAGGAAGCATAAAAATAACACGAGTCCAGCTTGTACTAAAAAAGAAGATAAGGACATGACATCAAGCAGTCAAAGCATGGAATAAGACGTAAGTACTTACATTACACTCCTGGAATCCAAAATATGTTGTTCAAGCCCGCGGAATTGAAGTAAGAACTGGTCTGTGAAAAATCAATTCAAGTCCGACATTGAAGTCCGCCAAACTCCTATATAAATAGGCAGACGCCATACAAAAAAGGCAATGAAAGTTGGAGTCAAAGTTGGGCAAGGAAAGAAAAATTAGAGTTGGGAAGAATTGAGGGAATCTACCCACTGTTGTCTTAAAATTTCCTCTCATGTATAGTCAATAAAGAGAGAGAGAGAGAGAGTAGTGTGCTAGGCTATTATCTTGTACTAATCTTTCTTCATTAATAAAAGAAGCAAGTTTCTTCACAACTTTCCATATTTACATCTAAGTACACTTAGAGGTAAGAAACGAAACTAAGTTGTGCTGCAAAACTTTGAAGCGGCCCTTAAAGGAAGTCACCCTAGTGGAGGTAGCCGGAGTTTTGTCGATCAAAAATCAGATTTAAGGTATGGAAGCGTGTTGGACCCATTTCTTTTGTTAACAAGAAATTATTAGTCCTGATATAGCTTGCATTCTATTCTCTTGCAAAAAATTTTATGGAAAATATTTCAAATTTGTTTAGTACTTTATCTATAAATATTATACATACTGAATACAATTTAGAAATAAAAATATCTTTTGAATCAAGAACAATAAATATAGATATTATGTTAGCCAACCCAAGCTTAAATTATGTTTATGCAAATTTGGATGTTAGCCAATCCAAGCTTAAATTATGTTTCTGCAAATTTGGGCACCAAAATGATTATTGTTCTTGATTCAAAAGATATTTTTATTTCTAAATTGTATTCAAGATGTATAATATTTATTGATAAAGTACTAAACAAATTTGAAATATTTTCCATAAAATTTTTTGCAAGAGAATAGAATGCAAACTATATCAGGACTAATAATTTCTTGTTAACAAAAGAAATGGATCCAACACGCTTCCATGCCTTAGATCTGATTTTTGACCGACAAAACTCCGACTACCTCCCCGAGGACTTCTTACTTGGGCATTGCAGCCTCCAACCACTGGGGTGACTTCCTTTAAGGCCTGCTTTAGAGTTTTGAGGCACAACTTAGTTTCGTTTCTTACCTCTAAGCATACTCAGATGTAAATATGGAAAGTTGTGAAAAAACTTGCTTCTTTTATTAATGAAGAAAGATTAGTACAAGATAATAGCCTAGCACACTACTCTCTCTCTCTCTCTATTGACAACACATGAGACGAAATTTTAAGACAACCGTGGATAGATTTCCTCAATTCTTCCCAACTCTAATTTTTCTTTCCTTGCCCAACTTTGACTCTAACTTTCATTGCCTTCTTCATATGGCGCCTGCCTATTTATATAGGAGTTTGGCTGGAAAACCAACCCAAATATCATATCAACTTTCTCTTGCTCTACTTCCGAAGATACTTGTGGTTTCTTAAAAGTCTAGAATTAGGTGTAGGAAATATCACACCATACTTTTTTTTTGGGTTCATCGATATGTGAAACTTTAGGATTTCACAAATGGTACATCATGTCTTCCATTTTGTATCAAACAAGCCTTCACACAATTTTCCTTTTCACATGACAGTTGTTATTTCGGGACAAATACTTACTGCAATAAGATTGATTCATAACTTCGTATTCATGCTATTCTTCTAATTAGTTCATCTTGATTTACACTTCAAAATCATTTAAATATCAGTAAGTAACCCCAAATATGTAACAATTTAAGAGTTTTTCTTTACTTTGAAGAAAAATATTATTTTTGTACCATCGATTTGAAAGTGGCAGTCAAAGCTATTTAACAACGAAATCAAGAAATATCGTCCTACGTAGTTAATCCAAGTAATTGGGATCTGGAGAACGTTAATACGTAAAACTAAAGCTGTTATTCGAGTCGAGCCGAGCCCGAGTAGTAGTGGTTCGAGCTCGATTTGTACGAATTTCGAGCTGGCTCGAGCTCGCTCGATAACATTATCGAGTCGAATAACTAGCTCGAGTTCGAGCTCCTTAGCTCTATATTTAGCTCGAGCTCGGCTCGAGCTCGAGTCGAGCTCGGCTCGAGCTCGAGTCGAGCTCGTTAAGCTCGAGCTCGAGCTCGAAATATTTACCATAGCAGCCATCTGTTCACTGCAAGTCTGTAACCATTCAGAAGATGCAAATTTGGCATACATATTTGTTGCTGAGTGGGGATTATGGATTTAATCCAATTTAGCAAAAGAGAAAAGATCAAGCAGTCCCACCAAAAGAGAGCATATGTAATTTTCTATCAGTCCAACAGTCAAAAGAGCCGTGTTTGACTTGGTATGAATGTCCAGCAACTTAGAAATGTGAAAATTACTCCTCTAAATTGATGATAATTCACTTTGGCATTCATAGTACCTCAGCCATGGTTGTTGATGAGAATTCACAAGTAGTCAAGTACTCATATTTTGTTCACTTACAACAAACATCAAAGCAATAATCAAGTCTAAAAGACAGCAAACAATAAGAGCTACAGAGCAACAGCAGTAGCAATTTCTAAAATTTAGCCTTCATTTTGAGGAAGCTCAACTTCATGACACGTAAAATGTCTCGACAACATCCGATTGATCCTACAGAATAAAAATGTAAAAGTTATGATGTTTTCTAAAAATAAGAGCTACTGAGCTAAAAAAATGAAGTAGAATACCAAAGGACAGCAGCAGCAATTTCTAAAATTTAGCATTCTTTCAATTTTGAGGAAGCTCAACTTCATGATACTACCTGTCTCCACAATCTTCAAAATACTACCTGTCTCCACAATCTAAAAAGTCCGCGCAGAAGCCCATTGCATCATTTGTCAGCTTCCACACGAATATAGAGAGTATCAAACAAAACCCACATCCCAATAACGCCTCAAAAGCACAATATTTTAGCAAAATACCAAAATCCCTAAATCCTAATTACCAAATAGAAGAAGATAATGCACCTTAATTTTTTTTTTGGATCTCAGCTCTATATGTACGTAACTCCAAAATCAGAAATCAAGTACAGAAAAATACACGGGTTCACCAGGTGGCGGCTGGTGTTTGCGCAACCAAGGCGGTGAGCTGGTGCGACAAGTCAGCTCCTCTGAAGAGCGATTGCTGATGCTCCCTGCTAGAGCTATTACCGAAGGGTGAATTGGTGATTTAGGGTTGACGCCTGACGGGCCAAAGTCTGGACGGAAGAGAGCAGAGCCGAAGAGAAGGCAAAAGCCCAAAGGTGAAGGCGGAAGAAGAATGAGCGAATGAAGGATTAGGGATTCAGGAGTTTGACTCTGGAAATAGATGGAAGTATTTTACTGAAATAGCCATAATTAATGAATTGACATTTTTATCCCTCAAATTCGAGCCTTTCGGCTAGCCCGCGAGCCGAGCTTGGCTCAGCTCGTTTAATTAACGAGCAGTCTTTAGGCTCGAACTCGGCTCGTTTAGCCGAGTTCGAGCCTTCACGAGCCGGGTCAAGCTCGGCTCGCGAGCTGCCCGATTCGAATAACAGCACTACGTACAATTAACTTTAATAGATTGATGACAATTTGTGGATCTATTCGATTGAACTAATGAACCTATTCCGACTATTTCCATCTTATTAGTTTTAAGGGTAAATTACGTCAGAGGTCATTAAACTTTTTAAAAATTTCATTTTAACCACTCAACTATTTTGTGCCTAATAACCCATTAAACTTTTTAAAATTTTCATTTTACCCACTAAATTAATTTTGTGTACCAAATAACTCACTAAACTTTTCAAAAAGTCTTATTTTACCTACTCAATTATTTTTGCTGTACCATAGCCACTATGTATACTCCTTCACCTCGATCATTCTATTAAATTCTACCATTAAAAAGGATGAAAGTTTGCATGTGTTTCTTGTTTAAATGGACGTTTTCATCATTTTGCACCCAAATCCATCTGTCCCTATCAATTAAACTATTCTATCACTTTAAAAAAATCATAAATTCAAAATACAATCTTGATCCTCCCAAAAATGGAATTTTGCCCCATCCAAAAATAAAATTTGTGAGTTTTTCCGAAGCTATTGAATATTCTGATCGATTTGGACAAATAAATTTTAGGATGTGAAATGACAAAATTAATGTCCATTCAAACCAAAATTACAAGGCAGACTGCATCTATCTTAACGATAGAAGATAACAAAATGGTTAAATTGATTCACTTTAAAGAGGTTTGGTGAGTTATTTGGTACAAAACAATTGTTTTGAGTCAATAATATAAGGCTTTTGAAAAGTTTAGTGTGTTATTTGGAAAAACAAACAACCGCTATGCAACTTTGAAAAAGTTTAGTAGGCTATTTGGTACAAAAAAAAAAGGTCACTGACTAAAATGAAATTTTTAAAAAGTTTAGTTTTTTTTCCGTAAATGTTAACAATTTAAAAAGTTTAGTTAACTAAGTAAAATGAGATTTTTAAAAAGTTTAGTGACATCTAATTTACTTTACCCTAGTTCTAAATATTATGAGAAACACTTGGTTTAAAAGCATGCCCTTGCAGTTATAGTTCGAAATAAAGAAAAGCTAGCCGACAAAAAAAAAGATCTAATCTGTAGTAAGAATTGTCAATGGTTGCTAAGTGTTTTCATTTCTTTAATTCCGCAACAAAATCAGGGAGAGACAACTCTGCATATATTTTTTTTTTTAAAAAATTTGGTGACAACTCTGCTCATTATTCCACTCATGAACCTTGAAGAAAATGTAATGAAACAAACAATCCACCTTCTGGATAAATTCCATTATCTTTCAAATGTAAACCAGTACAAGCTTTCAAGATGACAGAGTCGTACATTATTCACTGGATAGATAAATTATACGTGCTTCCTTGAAGTACTTACATAAAATGGAAATTATTGGAAATGAAAACGTGAACATTTTGATCATTTTTTATCCTTCAAGCCTTTCTGAACATCACCCTGAAAGGCTTATCACTCAGAGCTAGACGTCTGGTTTCATCCTGATCAATAAAGATGCCAACATCTTTGCAAATCACTCTGCAGGTGTTGCAAACCGTGGGACAAAAAACAAGCTTATAATCTCTATCATTGTACTTTTCAATCTTAAACCAGTTGTCTACTGTTTCACGTCCCGGGTTCCCTTCAACTCCATTGGTCACTATAAAGTACTGTCCAATTTCTTGGTCAAAATCAAGCTTCCACACATTTGATTGGATGCAAATTGTAAATGCTTCAGCGAACTTGATGTTTAAATCGGTGGAAACACGAACCACACCTTTTTTGGGGTTCACCGGTGTAAAAGTCACTGGACGGCCTGGTTCGACTTCGGAGCCCTCCTGAACAACTCCAAGAGGGCAAGATTCGTTCCCAGTGCTGCGGCCGAAAGTCACACCGCCACCAAAGCCACGCATCACAGGCAAAATGTAGTACTCGACACCAGCTCGGATTTCCTTCCCGCCAATGTCGAGCACTGGATCAGGCGTTTCAGCAGCGAAAGAAAGGAAAGAGTTGAAGAGAAGAAATGAAAGAAAGAGAAGTGATTTCTTCATTGTTAGCCGCACGTATGTATATATGAAATCTATGAAGTATTCAGTGCAATTGTGCTGAGAATATGATTTGGATCTTGAGCTATGTTACTTGCTTTATATAGCTGAATCCGGAGGTGATGATAAGTGCAATTGACTTCCGAGCTTAATTTCCAGACACGGCAGCTTGGTGGCTTTTGATTGTATGGAAAGATTTTCTTGGATAAGTGTTGAACAATTGAATTGGTGGTCAACTATTACGTATTTTTTGTACTATTCAATTGCTCATTGTTCACCTAGGGTATCCGTACTTTGAAGTTGAAAATTGAAATGTTTTCCCACTCTTTCCCTCCTTGTTGCCTCTGAGTTGTTTGGGGAATAGTGCATGTATCAGTTTGTAATATTATTGTTACCAAGAGCAAGAACATCAAAACAATATATTATTAGGCGAAGATATACATTTTTATGTTTGGTATCATGTTGGAAATACTGTTCTGTTCTTTAAGATATCTTCAAATAATGGGTCCTTGTGATTATTTCGGGAAAATATGCTAAACATACACTTTAGCTAGATCTATTTTCCAGTTAAAAATTTTTAGAACTATTCATTAATTAGTGGAACACAATAGTCTAGCTCTATTCCAATGTGATCTACTATTGATCGATATACATGTATATACACACATACATATAAAATTAATTAAGGAACATCTGTTCTAATAATTTCGTCGCCATCTATCAAAATGACTATAAATGCTTTAAAAATAATAAAAAAAAATAGGTGTACGGTGTATAAAAAATTCCCCCACCTTTCTTTATCTAAAAATGAGGTGTCCTAACCATTCAATTGCTATTCCATCCATGTTATTCATTGAACTTGCGCTGAACTTTTTTATATCAACAATGTATACATTGACAAATGTAAATACATACTACAAAATTGGTTTAAAAACACTTAAACGTGTGTAGAAAAATTTTTGTTATACCAACAAATTTAAATACAGACAAAATTGGTGAAAAAAAACACACCTTCGTGTGTACAGACAGAAAATTCTGCAGCCCAACAAGATGAATTCCGTAAGGGTCAACTGTTACTGGGATTCAGATGTGGAATTAAATATTTACATCTTGGGATGCGCACGTAAAGCCTTAGAAGATTCAAAAGAAAGAGAACAATTGTGCAACTTCATTGTGATTTTAGTAGCATTAGTTTATGTTAACACGTACATGGAGCCAAAGTTGACCAAACTCTATTGTTTTATTTATTTACTGACCACTTTTTATTTTTAGTTGATATGAATATTGCATTCACGATTATGAATAATTCTAAAGAATTTTAATTGAAAATATAGCAAGCTAAACATTTTCTGTAACAAATATAGCGATCTCTAGTATGAAGGTAATTTATCTTAAAAGGAAAAAAAATAAAATCTACCTTAAAGAAAAGTAATTCCAACATGACACCAAGCATAAAAAAATGTATTTATGAGCCTATTAGGCTAATATATCATTGTGATTTTCTTGCTCTTGCTAAAAATATCACAAATGCATGCGCGGACTAACAAGAAGGCGGCTTTCATCAATTGTTTACTAAATTTGTTTGTACTTTCATAACTATTAGTATTATGTATAAATAGCATATACTTCTTTACATAGCTACCATAATGTACACATTTATTGCTATAGTCATATTGGTTATACGTATATAACTTATAATTTCAACATTTTCAATCACAATTTTCGACATATTCAAATCTTTAATCAGAATCAAGAACTAGAAGATTTCAAGAATCAAGAACTGCTTGTCCTGCATCTATTTTTGTTCATTTCCTTTTCTTGAAGCACATGAAGTAGAAAGCCTAGTCTACGTGAGAAGCCCGAAAAAGAGCAAGTTGAGTAATGAGCAAGGTAATTTCGGAGGGTCAGATTTATTTGCCGAAATTCTTACTTTCATAAGAAAATGTAAGAAGTAACGAGCAATTCAATAATACAGAAGATTAGTAATGGTTGACCACCTGTTATTCAAGAAAAGCTAGCCACCAAGCTTCCGTGTATTGAAAGCTAGGGAGTTTATTGCACTTATCATCCCTCAAATTAGCTGTATATAGCTATATAGCTCAAGATCCATATCATATTCTTGGGAGTTTATTGTACTTTTCGCTATACCAAGAACAACCAGAAGGAATATTTACCTCTCAAAAACTACAATTCTTGAGCATAACTGAATGAATCCAGATCACCCACAAAAAGTCTTTCTTCTTACATATATTCTATAATACAGAAGATTAGTAATGGTTGACCACCTGTTATTCAAGAAAAGCTAGCCACCAAGCTTCCGTGTATTGAAAGCTAGGGAGTTTATTGCACTTATCATCCCTCAAATTAGCTGTATATAGCTATATAGCTCAAGATCCATATCATATTCTTGGGAGTTTATTGTACTTTTCGCTATACCAAGAACAACCAGAAGGAATATTTACCTCTCAAAAACTACAATTCTTGAGCATAACTGAATGAATCCAGATCACCCACAAAAAGTCTTTCTTCTTACATATATTCTAGATAAGCTTCAATATTAAGCATCTATTCCGTTGCTTAGTATTTTTAGGAAAAATGGCTAATCTCGTCCCTTAACATTTATTCATTTGTGTCGATTTGGTGCCTGACTTTTAATTTTGACCTATTTAATACCTGAACTTGATATGCGAGACCAGTTAAGGTCCTCTGTGGCGGCACCACCACCTGCAACCCATCTGACGCAATTTAGGACCAACTATACAGGGGCATATTTGAAAAGTTACTTAAGGGGCTACAACAAAATGAAGTAAAATGTGTTTTCTACAAGGGAAAAACATCAGGAAATACCAAAACTTGCATATTTTTTCCAATTTGAGAGCTAGGGTTTATATGAAAAAAAGGAGATTTGCCTAAATTCCCAACATCATCTGCAAAATCATTCCATTGAAAGGCACTTGAGGAGAAATTGGGGTAAAGCAACTTCAAGCCCGACTAGTGATAGCTTTTCAAAGAATGTGGTCTCAAATCCTTCGGAATCAGCAACAGAAGTTTATTGAGGAAAGGATTAATATCATTACAATGGAGGTCTAACCGTGCAGTGCCTTTGCCATGAAGAGCGTTGAGTAGTAGCTTTATGGACAGAGTCAAATCCTTTGAGAAGATTTCATGACTGCAAAAACTATGGGATAATTTTTTTGTGTAAATAATGATTAGTTAATTGAACAGATTTTCCAATTCTGAACTAAGAATTGGTCATTTTCCAAAAACGTGGAGCTTCTAATATATATATATATTGGTGGTATGATCCACCCATACCCTAGAAGATGAAGAATGTAATGGCTTTATTGTTGAGGGACATGGGAAGTGCCGAGGGAGAAAATGCAAGATTGAAGATCGAGATCAGGAAATTGAAAAAAAAAAAAAAAAGAAAAAGAAAAAAGAGAGAGATCAGGAAATTGAGAGCAAAAGTGAATATGTTGATATTAGCATGTGTCTATTGCTGTTGCTGCCCTTTAATCATTATTCTACTTGTTGGCAATGCAAGATAAAAAGCATTCAAGTTTGGAATTGAAAATGCTGCACTAGTACTTGGCCTTTTTATGGATTTTGCTTATGTTGTCGCCAAGGGGTTTTGGATGTGTAATAGTTTAGAGTAGAGTGCTACTTGATTATGAACTTAAATGTTGATTGGGAAAGTTGAGCAACTTACCTCACAAATTTTTTGATTTGATATCTGCTATCAAGCATTGTTCGTAGAAATGATAGACGAAATGCATGCACTTGTTGATGTAAATAAGTATATAATGTGCAGAAATTGTGGCAGAAGTTTGCCTGATTGTGGAATTTAGAAATTGCAAAGTTTGCCTGTGTCAACATTGGAAGCAGTTAGACTACTACTACCATCTTATTTAGAAAAAGAAAACAGAAAAAACCCTTTTCCGGAACTTCACAGTTGACCCCATAACGAAGCTTCAGTTCACCTGCCCAAAAGAATGATGCTAACGTACAATCGATCTTACGAATAACTGCTCTAGGAAGAATGAAAACACTACACCAGTATAGATAGATGCCACTAAGAACTGCTTGAATCAATTGTACTCTGCCCCCATAGCTGAGCTTCTTGGCTGACCATCCACCAATCTTCTGCTAAATCTTGATAAAAATAGGCTAACAATCTTTATAACTGAGCTTAGCAGCGATCAAAGGTAATCCCAAGTACCTCATGGACAATGTACCTCTAGGCATTTCCACAATCACAGAGTTTCTTGGCCATATCATCTGAACTGTAGGAAATACAAACACTACACTTCTGCAAATTTGGTTTTAACCCTGATAAAGATTCAAAGTCAACAAGAGCATCTTTAAGTAGATAAAAAAGATTGCTCAATAGCAGCTGAGAGGAGGAACAAGTCATCAGCAAATATTATTTGAGATAGTTTCAAATCCAAACAAGAAGGGTGAAAATTAAAAGCTCTATATTCAGTATACCATTTCATTAAACTAGTGAAAGCCTCCATGGCAATCAGGAATAACAGGGAGAGGGAAATCTCCCTCCCTCATTCCTTTTCCACTTTTAAAATAACCTGTCAAGGAACCATTAATATTAATTGAAAATTGTGCTGTAGGAACTCCATTCTCTACCCAATGTAAAAATTTTTCAGGAAACCGTAATTCTCGTTGTAGCAAACGAAAAGTTCCAATACACAGAGTCATAAGCTTTAACTAAATCCACCTTAATAGCTGCTCTTGGTTTGCCCGCATGACAATGATAGCCTCTTACAATTTCATGCATCATAAGCATGCTGTCTGCAATTTGTCGCCCTTTACTAAAAGCATTTTGGGTGCTGGAAATTAAATCAGGTAAGATCTTCTTCAAACAATTAGCTAGTATTGTGGAGTAGCACTTGTACAGAAAATTGCAGCAGGATATAGACCTGAAATCTTTCATTTGTAATGCACCCTTGACCTTAGGAACCAAAGAGATAGATGTAGTATTCAAAGGAAATTACATGTATTCTTCATCAAAACAGAATTTTAGAGCCTGAACAACCCCCTCCCCTATTGTCTCCCAATCCCAACTACCTATAAAGAGCTCAATGGTAAAACCATCTGGACCTGGGGCCTTTCCCTTCTTCACACTGAAAAGTGAACATTTTATTTCTTCAATTGTCACAGGAGCTTGCAAAGCATATTTCTGATCTTCATTCAGATGAATAGGAATCACATGCTCTAATCTAGATACTTTATCAGGAGTAAAAGAACTAGAATTACCAAACGGGTTTTTATAATATTGTACAATCATCATTTTCACCTGCTTATAATCAGAAATTCTGTCACCAGAATCAGTAACTAGTGAGAAGATCCTTTTCCCAGGATTATGTCCCTTAACTTTCTGTGAAAGAAAGAAGTTTTCTTATCACCCACATCTAACCATTGAATTCTGGACTTGTCTTTAAAGAACTGCTCCTCAGCCAACATCAGATCAGCATATTCCTTTATAACAGCTTTATTCATCTGGATTAGTTCAGCATTTTGCGGATTGCTTTGTAGAGAGCTCTGAATTATAGAAAGCTGCTCCTTCTTTTCCACCACTCTGCAACATATATCACTAAAATGCTGTTTATTGAGCTTCTTTAAAGCTGATTTTACTATTTTCAGCTTTTCACAAACCACTCTAACAGGGCTTCCATGAACTTCTTCAGCCCAGCAATTAGAAATAATATTTTGCTAATCCACATGCTGCTTCCAGAAACGAAATGGTTTTGGACCAAATTGAATAGAATCATCAATATGGACACTAATAGGAGAGTGAGCTGATACATCAGGTTGTAGCAACTCCACTACAACTCCAAGAAAACCAGCAAAACCAGGAGGCATTTGCAAAAATTCTGTCAATCTTACTGAAAATTATACCATCATCTCTATGATTAGACCTAGTATAATAGCGGTCTCCGCTAGAAAATTCAGCCACATCAATGTCTTCGATGCATTGATTAAAATCATCCATGGCTAGTGCATCAAACTCTGAGCTACCCAATCTTTCTTCAATATGTCTGGTAGCATTAAGATCTCCCAAAATTAACCAAGGACATTGATCAATATTACTTCTTATTCTTCTCAAATATTCCCATAAAGGCTTCCTGACCTCATGTTTGTTCATACCATAAACCATAGTGAGGACAAAAGAGAGATTCAAACAAACAGGATTTACAAAGCAAGAAATAGCTTGTCTATGAGATTAAGAAGGCTACATTTTACATTTCTGTTTCTCCAACAAAATAACATACGGCCAGCACAAGAATCAGTAGAATTATGTATGAAACTCCAGCCAGGAAGGCATTTATTCACAATATTGCTAGTATTCTGCAGCTTAACTTTATTCTCTACTATCCCCATAATATCAGCATTAGCATTAGATACTAACTTCTGAATAGCAATATGTTTTATAGGCTTATTAAGGCCTTTATATTCCAGCAAATAATTCTCATTTATGCAAGGAAAGTGCAGTGTTCTTACCCCATGCTTTTTGCTTGACACCTTTAACAATGCCAGAATTCCTAGCTTCCCCATTATTAACAACCATATTCATCAAGGGGGAGAAAATATTCTCAATAGGAAGAACAACCTCAATACCTTTAATAGGGATATTTGAAGTGCTTGACAAAGTATCCTTATGAGTTGACGAAGAATTCTGATTGGATAGACCATCAAATAACTCTTTCTCCATTGCTAGTTCAGATATCTCTGTACTTTGTTCCTCAATAGGCTTAGAAGCCAAATTTTCCTTTTCCACTGTAACAGCAGCCTCTTCATTATCCTCCATTTTGTTAGTTACTATGCATAATTCACCTTTATCCAGCTTGCATTCTGTTTCCTGCACCTTATTGTCATTCTGCACCACTTTTGGAACCCACCTTTTGTCAACTCTTGGTAATGAAGGACATTTGTTCAAAGAATGCCCAAAGCATTTACACTTCTCACAAGAAGAGGGAATCCATTCATATTCAATCACCTGAGATACAGATTCACCTTTCTCATCCACAAAAGGAATACAAGAAGGTCTCAAAGATTCAACTGATAATTCAACACTAGCAAAAGAATCCGAAGTTTGTAGGGCTGTGTGCTGATCACTGTGAAGGGGGCGACCAATAAAACTAACAAATTTACTGAGAGCTTCATTCGTATAGTAATGCAGCTTCAATCCTGGAAGACGGATCCAAACAGGGACTGCTTTAAAATCCTCTTTCAGCAGATCTAGATCAGGACTCCATGGTCTAAGAAAGAGCATTTCACTACCCATAGGCCGCGGAAATTGAACAAGGACTTTATCGTTACTGTCAACATTCTCAAAATTGAACACATACATGTTGGATCCTTAATCCAATATTAGACTTATATGTGAATAATTATGTATTGCAAGCTATCAATTAAGGTTAAACCCAATTAAAGTGATCAAATATAGTTTGGGATTAATGTATCTAATAGGATATGGACCTTTAATGTGTAGAGACTTATGGACTCCCATTTCTATGATGAGTTGAAATAGAGTTCCAAAAGGTAACATGAATGTTACCTATAAATAGGGTTATGGTCCCCAGGTCACAGGTATCATTCTAGTTGTCGTATTTTCTAATACCACAAAATAGCTCTTCCCTGATATCCCATCGTCAGGAAAGATACCAGAGAGAAACTAAAGGCCTCTCTCAAGGACTGGCGAATACGTGTTGATCTGGAAGGCCACCCCAAATTCTCTAAGGATTCAAGTATCAAGTTTGTCAATATGGATTCAGCTACGCTTCCGCTATTTTTTTCTGTTAATTTATTTCTTAATAGTCGCTGAGAATGCTCACTTCGGCCACCCCCGCAGTGCCGAGGTGACTCACTTCGACCGTCACTCGAACGCGGTCATGACCTGAGCATGACCCTGGGTTCGGCCAGATCTCTGGCCTCCAACATGGATGACCTCTGCACCTCATGCCTTCCACTTCGGCTGCACGCTGATGATGTCAACCCTACCTGACACAGTACGGAACCAGTGCTTTATCTGAAAAGTATCTGATGCTCTTAATGGCTACTGCATAAGACTCCTCGTCATCAAGCCCCGACTACTACAGTGTCAGAGTCAGACCCCCTGGCAGGGGACAGAGCCGTAATGGCCAAGACGTGGGTCCCACTAACATGAGCCTACCCTCCTGCCCTTCATTCCTGCCCTATAAATACCTCTCATTCACTCCCAACAAGTACACTATTACATTTTTACTGTTCATTACTCTTTATTTCTTCAATATACTAACTTGATCGTTGGAGTGATCTCAGGGGAAGAGCCCCGCCACTCACTTTGTATAAGCAGTTTCATCACACCTTACTTGAAAGAGGACTGATTTTGGTCGGTTCAACTACTCACAGAAATCACCTCTTCATTTGGCGCCGTTTGTGGGAACGAGAGTACTGCAAAATGAGACCTACGCGATTCAGGAGTAGACGAGTTCCCTCTACTGGACCTGATCCTAACTCCGCTGCTCAGCACGACCGTGCGTCTAAAGAGCAGGGGTCTCCTAGGGTCTCACCCACAAACGAAGATGCCATGGCCCAGATGGTCGAATTCGTGGTAGAGAACCCCAATATTTTCGAAGAGCTCGGGAGATACTTCAAGAGGCAGGGAAAGGAGAAAGCTTTTTTTTTTTTTTTTGTCAAACGGTATTCTCTTTATATATTTAGTGAACTTGATAATACAAGTTGTTAAGTACAAAAGTGGATATTCATCCTATTGTCCTCCTGTATGCTCTCTTTGAGCCACGGGGGGAAGCTTTGCTTCCATAACACATTGGAAACAAGCTTGGTTGCAAATTGTGCCATTTGATGAGCACATCTATTTCCATCTCTATTAATAAACAAAAAGGTACAGCATTGGAACACACCACATAGTTGTTTGATATCTTCCATTATTGTACCAATTGGGGCTTCCTCCCTACCATTCGTATGGATTCTCTCAATGACAGCTTTGCAATCAGATTGCACCTCTATTTCTCGCCATCCAGCTTCCTTAGCCATCACCAGCCCCTGTCGGATTGCATCTGCCTCTTCTAGTTCAGCACCACATCTGCTATACTTCCTGATACCTCTAGCTTCTACAAGGTTCCCATGGCTGTCCCTCGCTACCATTCCTAGCCCCGCTCCTGCTAATTTAAAAGGAACGGCTGCATCAGTGTTGATTCTCACTATACCTGTATCTGGTGGCCTCCATTGGTGGTTGAGCAGTTGGTGTTTTGTTCCTGTTCTGTGCTTTGCCTCCTGTTCCATCTGCTCCTCTTGAAATTCCAGCCATTCATTGTTTGCTGTTTCTATTACAGACAGATGATCTCTATGCTTCCCTTCATACTGTCGAGCATTTCGTGCTTTCCACAATTGCCAGATGATGTTCGCTGTGAGTGTAATGTGATCTTCTCCTCTTGTTCTTTTCCTTGCCTGTAGTAACCCTTCCCACCACCTCCAGAAATTTGCCCGCCATTGTAATAAGCCGTCCCACTGTATTGGGGCCAACTTCCATATAGGTTCCGCCATTTTGCAGAAGAAAATCATATGTTCCACTGTTTCCTCCCCTTCCCCACAGCACTTGCACAAAGGGGATCCTATTCCTGTTCGCCTGTGGATCAGTTCATTCACAGGAATGCTGTTGTGTAAGCATCTCCATATGAAATGTTTAATTTTTTGTTTCATTTTCAATCCCCATAAGCTCTTCCACACCTTGTCCGAATTCTGTGCATAGCTAGTTCCTTCCCCTCCCTGCACTTCCTTGCTTCTTTTTCCTATCTCCTCCTTTTCCACTGCATAACCTGATTTCACTGAATATACCCCTGATTTTGAGTATTTCCAGTAGATTGTGTCTTGTCTGGGGAACAGACTCAGAGGTATCTGCATAATTTGAGAAGCTTCCCCCTCTGAGAAGGTTCCTTCAATCAGTTCCTTATTCCATTTCCTTTCCTTTATCAGCTCTGCCACTAGTTGTATCCTACAGTCTGGAGGTTTCCTTGTTGTTATCCTCCCAGTTGGTGATTCCATAATCCATTTATCCCTCCATATGTCGATAGAGGTCCCATCACCCACTCTTTTCCACATTCCTTTTTGCAAAACCGAACTAGAGCTGGCTATACTCCTCCATACCCATGATGCGTTCTTTGGAGCTTCCCCTTCCCAGCCTGGTTGTGAAACTTTGTATTTTGCCCCCAGTACTCTACTTACTAATGAGTCTGACTGCATTAGTATCCTCCATAGTTGTTTTGCTAACAGGGCACTATTAAAATGCTCTAAGTCTCTGAAACCCAGGCCACCATTTCCTTTCACCTGTGTGATTTTTTCCCAGCTTATCCATTGCATCTTTCTTTCCCCTTCATTTTGACCTCTCCAGAATTTTGCCATGTACCCACATATTTCTTTACACAGTCCTTTAGGCAACCTGCAGCATGACATTGTGTAAGTAGGTAGTGCCATAACAATTGACTTTAAGAGTACCTCTTTCCCTGCATAGCTGAGTAAGTTGTGCTTCCATCCTTGCATTTTGGATTTTGCTTTATCAACAATATAGGCAAAAACGTCCTTCTTGGATCCTGTTATCACTAGGGGAAGTCCTAGGTACTTGCCATTGTTTGCCTCTTTGATATTGTTCAGTTGTTCGCATGTTTGCCTCATTTGTTGTCTACTGCAATTCCTGCTAAAGTAAGCTGCAGACTTGTCATAGTTTATGCACTGCCCAGAGGCTAGTTCATATTTAGCAAGGATTCCTTTCATAACACTAGCTTCCTGTGGGTGCGCCTTACAGCAAAACAAGGAGTCATCTGCAAAGAATAAATGGGAAAGAACTGGTCCACTTCTACTCACTTTAAGCCCTGTGATCTTCCTATTCTCAATTGCCTTGGCCATTAGATTGGACAAACCTTCTGAACAGCACAAAAAAAGATATGGGGATAAGGGGTCCCCTTGTCTAATGCCTCTACTAGGTTTCACATATCCTACTCTCTCCCCATTAACATTGAAGGAGTAAGTCACGGATGACATGCAGTTCATAATCCATCTTACAAAGGTAGGACAAAAGCCCATTTTTAGCATCATTCTGCCCACAAATTTCCACTCCACACGGTCATAAGCCTTTGACATGTCAAGTTTTAGGGTCATAAAAGCAGTATTTCCCTTCCTTTTGCTTTTCAAAAAATGCATAATTTCATGAGCCAAAATAATATTATCCACAATCTGTCTACCAGGTACAAAGGCTGACTGGGAGTAACTAATGCATAAGGCAATAACTCTTTTCATTCTATTGGCCAGGATTTTTGCTATGATTCTATAGAGCACATTACAGAGACTAATAGGCCTATAATTTGCCAGAGAGATAGGATTATCCACTTTAGGAATGAGAGTAATACTGGTCTCATTTATGCTCTTCAAAAGATGGCCATTACTCAAAAAACTTTGGATAGCAGACACCACATCATTTTTAATAGTATGCCAATATCTTTGAAAAAATAAAGGTGTCATACCATCAGGTCCAGGTGCTTTGTTTGGGTGCATGGAGAACACAGCTGCTCTGACCTCCTTTTCCTCCACTGGTTGTATCAAACTCTGGTTTATCCAATCTAATGGCCAAGGAGATCAATGAAGTCACCCGAGGTGCCTTCGGTGAGAACTCCGATGATGGGCATCTCTCCCAGAGTACCTCTAGGCACGCCTCTTCCAAAGCGACCTCCAAAATTGCCTCTATTTTCCGGGCGTTTTCCAGGGGATTACTGGGAAGACGAGTTGAGGACACTTCTCGGCACCCTGGGGGGTTAGCAGCTGATTACATGAGGGCTCCGCTCTTTACCGATGACATCAATGGGGAAATGGTTCTCCCCAACTTCAAGCTCCCAATACTACAGCCCTATGATGGCCGGGGTGATCCCGAGAATCACCTCCATGCATTCATCTCAGCATTCCGCCTGTACTGCGTCCCCGACGCCGTGATTTGCCGAGCTTTTCCCATTTTCTTGCAAGGGACAGCTCGAAAATGATTTTAGGGCCCTAGAACCGAAGAGCATTTCCTCGTTGGACGAGTTGGTAGACAGGTTTATTCACCGCTTTGTGTCGTCCCACCCCATCACGAAGACTTCAGCCTACCTCTTGAACCTACAGCAAGCTCCCGGTGAGTCATTACGTTCGTATGTGCAGAGGTTCAATGAAGAAAATGTGCAGATACCTGATCAAAACGATCAGGTAACCATAGCTGCCTTCACCAACGGGTTGATCGCAGGAACCTTCCATACCCAAATACATCGGGACTACCTCCGTTCACTCCGAGAACTATGGGAACGGGTGGACCGAGAAATCAGAAGTGAGAACTTAAACCGCATGAAGCGGGAAGCCCGAGCAGCCCGCACTGGGCAAAAGTCCCGGAGAAGGAGAGAAACCGGCCGGATCGAACAAGACCCTAGTGGCACGTCGAGTCAATTCCGAGATCGTCGGAGTATCTTTGACAGGATAGTGAAGGAGAGGTCGTCCACCTCGGACGCCGAACTGACTCCCCTCAATTCCAATCGGTCTCACATTTTGGCTGTGATGAGGCAGAACCATCTTGGCCGAACCCCTCCTGAGATCCTGGGAAAGAGGGAGAAGAGGAATTCTAGTCTCTATTGTGCTTACCACCGAGATGTTGGGCACGAGACCGAGGATTGCAACGATCTGAAAAGAGAGATCGAGAACCTGATCCGACAGGGACACTTGAAGCAATTCGTCCGCAAGAATGAAGGTTTCAACCGAAGTGCCTCTCACCGAGACAACCGAGGTCCTCGCCGAGAGGACAGGCGAGACACGCAGATTCATTGCCGTGGGCCCGAGAAACCTAGGAGGAACCAGCGGCCTCCACGGGACGAATCCCCGGGATACAGTCCAAACATCGCTGAAGTAATCAACACAATAGCGGGTGGTCCGACGGGAAGAGACAGCCAGAACTCTCGAAAAAGGACCTACTATCAGGCTGGTCTGGAGGCTGCCGAGCCGAGCTCAAGGTTATCCGAGGTGATCACTTATGGTCCCAGCGACCCTGTTCCTGCTGCCTCCAGCAACTATGAATCCCTCGTGATTGAAGTACTCACCAATAACTACATTGTTAAGAAGGTCTCTATCGATCCCGGCAGCTCGGTAGACGTCTTGTACAACCGAACCTTTGAAAGTTTGAAACTGACCAGAGACCAGCTCACTCCTGTCAGAACCCCTCTTGTCGGATTCGGGGGGTACGTGATCCACTCGGAAGGAATGGTATCCCTGATGGTGACTATCAGGCGTCACCCCCGCTGCCGAACCATACCCGTTAGCTTTGCGGTGGTCAAAGCAGATTCCCCTTATAACATATTACTAGGCCGGCCCGCGCTCAACGCTTTGAGAGACGTGTATTCCACCTACCACTTGAGTTTCAAATTCCCGACACCCGTGGGGTGGCCGAGATAAGCAGCGACGTGAACGCCACCCGAGAATGCTACCTCGCCACCATCCAGGCTGCGGTCACTCCCCATGCTACGTCAAAGGCTGAAGAGAAGAGGCCAACCGTCCTCTCTATAGATAATATTGATCCTCAGAAGATCAGAAAGTCCGGTAGACTTGAGCTCAGGGACGTAGGAGATGAGGTGGTCCCGGATGAAGCGAGACCTGACCAAGTGGTCCAAGTGGGGACGAGTCTCCCCTCGCCGTTAAAAGAAGAGATTATCCACCTGATAAAAGACCATCGAGACGTTTTCGCGTGGTCCGCTGATGAAGTGGTCGGAGTGCCCTCCGAGTTTATGATTCACAAGCTTAACGTCAATCCACAGGTCCGTCCTGTGAGACAAAAACGTAGGCATTTCGGCCCCGAACGCAGCAAGGCTATATCCAATGAAGTCGATAAACTCTTGCCTGTCAAGATTATCCATGAAATCCAATACTCCACCTGGCTGTCCAACATTGTCATGGTCAAAAAGGACACCGATGGGTGGAGGATGTGTTTGAATTTCACCGACCTTAATAAGACCTACCCTAAAGATTGCTACCCACTGCCGAGAATAGACGCCCTTGTTGACTCGGTGATGGGACATGAGATCCTCTATTTCCTAGATGCCTTCAAGGGTTACCATCAAATAGGAATGAGTGAATAAAATCAGGAGCAAACAGCATTCTACACCGATCGAGGTATCTACTGTTACACCACGATGCCATTCGAATTAAAGAACGCCGGAGCGACCTACTAAATGCTGGCCAACCGCCTCTTCAAAGATTAGATCGGCCGCAATGTGGAGGCTTATGTGGACGACATCCTTGTCAAGAGTCTAACCACTTCGGCTTTCTTGTCGGATGCGAGGGAGGTCTTCAGCGTCCTGCGAGACTTAAGGATGAAGTTAAATCCTAAAAAGTGCGTCTTTAGCGTCACCTCAGGAAAATTTTTGAGGTATCTGATTTTTCGCCGGGGAATTGAAGCTAACCCCGACAAGGTCAAGACTATCCAGGACATGTCCCCACCTCGGAATTTTCGAGAAGTTCAGAGGCTAAACGGACGCCTAGTCGCGTTGAACCACTTCCTGTCTCAATCTGCTGAGAAGGCCTTACCCTTCTTTAAGGTGCTGAAGAATGCCGACTAGTTCGCCTGGACCGAAGAATGCCAGCAAGCTTTAACCAATTAAAACAATATCTGCATCACCTGCCTACCCTTACCTCTCCTCGGCCGGAAGAGAAGCTGTACCTCTACCTTTCCGCCGCCGACAAGACTATCAGCGCTGTGCTCATCCGAAATGAGGGCATTCAAGTGCCTGTTTACTATGTCAGCCGAACTCTCTGCGGGCCGGAAAATCGGTACACCCAGGCGGAGAAACTTGTGCTAGGATTAGTTCATGCGGCTCGACGGCTGAAACCTTATTTCCTAACTCATCGCATCTCTGTCAGGACAGATCAGCCTCTTCGACAAATACTAGTGCGTCCCGAGGCTTCCGGACGCCTCACCAAATGGGCTGTCGAGTTAGGAGAGTATGATTTGTCGTACGAACCACACACTGCCATAAAAGCTCAAGCATTGGCTGATTTTCTTGCCAAACTCACCTTCACAGAGAGCCGAGATTCTACTTTCGCAATCGCCTAAGTTCCCGACCCGCACTCATGGACGTTGTATGTGGACGGATCATTTAACAGAGATGGCGGCAGTGCAGGATTGCTCCTGGAGGGCCCACATGGAGAGATGTGCTCATATGCCCTCCGTTTCGACTTCCCTGCCACCAATAATGAAGTCGAATATGAGACCTTGATTACGGGACTCCAGCTAACCCGCAAACTCGGTACCCAGCGGATTCATGTCCACAGCGACTCCCAATTTGTAGTATGCCAAGTTCTTGGTGAATATGAAGCCAAGGATAAAACCATGCAACAGTATCTCTCCAAAGTTCACCAACTCACCGCATACTTCGAGTTTTTCGAAATCCAAAAAATACCCAGGTCGCAAAATAGGCGGGCTGATGCCTTATCCCGACTCGCTTCCACGTCGTTTTCAGACCTCAACAAGACGGTCCTAGTGGAGATGCTGACCGAGCCAGGATACTTGGAAGGGACAGCCTGCCCCGTACACTCAGGAGACACCTGGATGACCCCATTCATCATCTTTTTAAGTCGAGGAATTCTTCCCGAGAACCGAGACGAAGCAAGAAGGATCCAGCGCAAAGCTGCTCGGTACGCACTCCACGACGGAGTACTAGACAAACGATCATATCTCGACCTATGGCTGAGATGCATTACACCTGCGGAAGGACGTCACGTCCTCCACGAGATACATGAAGGTCTATGTGAGACTCTCGTCGGCCACAGGATGTTGGCTAAGAAGGCCCTACTCTTCGGATACTTCTGGCCCTCTATTCGACAAGATGCTCAAAACCTTGTTCTCGACTACCCTTCCTGCCAAGTCTATGCCCCTGAGCACCACCAGCCCGCCAGCCTCATGGTCCCCATCACCTCGCCGTGGCCGTTTGAGCAGTAGGGGACTGATATCATCGGTCCTTTCCCCAAAACTGTAAGAGGATATGCCTTCCTGGTGATCGCTGTGGACTATTTCTCTAAGTGGGTCGAGACCGAGCCTCTAAGGACTATCATCGAATTGGCGGTCCAAAAATTCTTCTGAAAATGCATCGTTTGCCGCTTCGGCATACTCCGAGTTATCATTTCAGATAATGGGAGACAGTTCGCTGATAACCCGTTTAAAGACTAGTGCAGGGACCTCGGCATCAAGTAGCACTTCATTTCGGTAGGCCACCCTCAGGCCAACGATCAGGTCGAAAACTTCAACCGAACTCTCTTACATGGCCTCAAAATCCGATTGCATCATGCTGAATCATCATGGGTGGAGGAACTCCCCAGTGTCTTGTGGTCTTATCGGACTACGCCGAGATCAGCCACACAAGAGACCCCCTTTTCCTTGACGTATGCTTCTGAGGCGGTCATTCAGGCCGAGATCCTAACACTTAGTCCTCGGATTACGGCCTACGCGGCCGAGGCGAATAAGGAAGAAAGACTTATGCACCTTGACCTCTCCGAAAAAAAGAGGAACGTCACTTCGGCTCGAATGGTTTCATATAAAAACGTCTTGACCCGCTACTACAATGCCCGCGTGAAACATCGTTGATTCCAACCACGAGACTTACTCCTTAGGAAGAACTCTGTCAACCGAGTTGAACCGCAAGGCAAATTATCCCCTAAATGGAAGGGTCCCTATCGGGTCGTGGAATCTAACCTCAATGGGTATTGTAGGTTAGCCTACCGAGACGGTTCATTAGTGCCGAGAACTTGGTACGCTGAGAACCTTAGATTGTATTATACTTGAGAATTTTAACAGACTGTGAATTTGGTCACTTCGTTATTTTTTAATATCTTGATACCCCACATCCGCTATTAAAAAATAAAGGGGACAAGTAGGGGACGAAGTAAGAAAGTAAAAGAGCCAAGATGAGAGGAAATAAAAAGTTCATTTCATGAAAAGAACATTACAAAAAGAATACAATAACCAAGGTCAGGAGCACTGCTAAGCACCTCCCACCTCGGTAATCCCTCAATAACTACAAGACTAGACCCCGACCTCGGCTCCCTCTTGGCTGGCCTCCTCGCCGGGATGAGTTCCCCTCTTCCCTCGGGCTCCTCGCTGGTCTTCACGCCGGCCTCTTCCCCGCTGTGATTAACATCTTCTCCTTCCCCTTCCTCCTCGATTACCTCGTCGAGCTCGGATAACCATTTGTTAAATTCTTCCCGGACCTCAGCCAGGTTTTGTCCAGTTTGGATGCCCTCGACCATCCTATCGCACAGCTCTTGGGAGTCATCGTTGTAGTTGGCATTGTTCCTCAAAAGATTCCAAGGCCTCGGAGGAGAGGTGGGGAACGGTCTCGTCAATGGCAGATGTGTAACCGAACATAAAACTCGACCTAGTCAGCTCGCCGAGATCTTTAGTGAAGGTCTCGGACCTCCGGAATGCATCCACCTCCGAGACTCCAGCACCCTCAAGTGCCTGCTCGTGAGACTTTTTCACCTCGTCACCCCTTTTCTGCTCCTCCTCAAGAGCCGATCTGAGACTGTTTATGGTAGTCTCAGCCTCCTCCTCCTTTGTTTCGGCTTGTTGAAATCGTCTCTGGAGCTCCATCTTCTCGGACTCGAACATCACAAGTTTTTTCTCCAATTTGGAGATCTTATTTTGTAACTTGCCGGTGTCCTGCTCCTCGACTAGGGCACAATACCGGTGGGCCATCTCGACCACAAATGCTGTATTGGAGGCCGTGGCCACCATGACGCCCTGGACCACCTCGGCCGGAGTCAACTTCCTCGTAAACTCCACATCCCTTGATAAGCTCGACTGCATCACTAACTCCTGCGCGACTCGAGGTTGGATGCATCTGTCGTTGACTGAGAGAGTCCAGTCTGGGCACCAATGTTCGCCGGGGTGCGTCTTGTTTTCCCCACGAAATACGGAGGAGCTATGGAAACGATTTCATAGTGCGGTCCTCGTAACCGGATTAACTGGGGGCCTTAGTTGTTTGTCTCGGCCATGAGGAGGTAGGAGTGTTGTTGTGACTCCTTGGAGAGGCACCCCTTCTGGCACCGATGAGATGGACCCTGTAGCCGCTGTGGCCGAACTGCTTTTGGCTATCGTGGCCGGGGTGCTCTCAGCCGCCGTAGTCATGGACACCTGTCCTTGTGTTTTTTTCTTTGGCGATGGTGTCGATGTCTCACCCGAGCTCTTCCTTTTCGGCCTTTTGGCCACCTCAACCGAACTGAAAGTTATAATATCGGACAATTTGGCCACTGCACAAGGAGCAAACATTATTATTTGTAACAGCCGAAGTGAAAAGAAAGTTAAGAAAGAAAATTACAAGGTTTCGAGAGTCTAGTGAAAAAGAAAGGAGGCTTGTCAGGGTTGATCACGGTTCGACTAATTCCCCCGTCGACCAACACTGTCTCGAGATAATCCCAACAATTAATTCAAAATCCTGATCCCATTAACTTCTGAAAGGCCACCTCGTCATGATCCCCCGCGGAAGGGTCGGCTTTTGATTTAAGCGGCCTCCACCAAAAACTCCAAGGGAAGTCTTCGGCTTGGACGAAGATGAAGTCACGCTTCCAGTTCTTTATAGAGGTAGGGGCGTTGATCACGGGTTTCGAGATGGTGTTATTCCGGTTGCAAACATAGAACCATCCCTTATCCGTCCCGTGTGCCTTGAAGGTATAGCACCGACGAAAAAGATTAACCGTGGGGGTCACCTCTTGATATCGGCATAGCATCTCAAACCCCACCAAGATGCGGACCACGTTCGGGGTGAGGTGAGTAACCCTGCTGCCGAAGTGCCGGAGTACATCCCTGAAGAACCTTGACGTCGGCATTCTCAGCCCGGCTTCCAACTATTGGAGATAAATCGCCACAGTGCCCATTGGGGGTTTCTCAGCTGAGTCATTCGGCCCAAGTGACCTGATGAGATACCCAAGTTTGAAGGGGTATTTTCTTATCACCTTTTCGATCCTGTCTCTTCCGACCCGACTCCTAAACATCGACATCTTGTCGAAGTCTATTTCAGCGACATCCTTGGTGCGACCGACTCCAGCACACCCTCGTCGTGGGGTATTTCAGTTCCGAAATCGTCATTATATACGATCTCGGAACCACCCTCACTAAATTCGGAGGATTCCGACTCTGGGGTGGTCTCAGCCGTTCCCTCCTCGGTCGATTCCTCTGCAACACTAGACGTCGACTCCTCAGAGCTGGACGAGGTCGTGTCTTCTGAAGGGTCAGGCCTTTCCTCGACTTGGTAGCTCGATTTCACAGTCTTTTTGTGGGTTTTAGCCATTTGGCCATATACGAAAAACAAGACGAAAAGGAAATACTTACTATTGATTGTGGGATCGGACAAGAATGAAAACTTTGGCTGTGATCTCGGATTGAAGGAGCGAATCTCAGCAGTGCTCATAGATTTGCAAGTCTTATGCGAAGATAGAAAGTGACAGGTAGTACGGTGAAAAGGGCCTCCTATTTATAGAGGGTCGAGGGAATCCGAAAAGGCGGCAAAAATGTGAAAATGCGGTTGCATTCAAATTCAAAAGACACGTCTCCCTCTCTTTTTATTAATGTCCCGTCCTTTCAACAGATCTGCCCACGTGTTGCACCCCCTCATCTTCCGGAACAGGTTCAGGTTCCAGAGTCTGAATGACCTCGACACAAGAAAGCCTCGGTCCATCACGAGCTCCTGAGCTCCCGAGACTTTGGGGGGCTTATTGAGAATGTTCACTTCGGCCACCCCTGCAGTGCCAAGGTGACTCACTTTGACCGTCACTAGAACGCGGTCATGACCTGAGTATGACCCCTGGGTTCGGCCAGATCTTTGGCCTCCAACATGGATGACTTCTGCACCTCATACCTTCCACTTCGGCTGCACGCTGATGATGTCAACCCTACCTGACACGGTAAGAAAACCAGTGTTTTATCTGAAAAATATCTGATGCTCTTAATGGCTACTGCACAAGACTACTCATCATCAAGCCCCGACTACTATAGTGTCAGAGTCAGACCCCCTGGCAGGGGATAGAGCCGTAATGGCCAGGACGTGGGTCCCACTAACATGAGCCTACCCTCCTGTCCTCCATTCCTGCCCTATAAATACCTCCCATTCACTCCCAACAAGTAAGCACACCATTACATTTTTACTGTTCATTACTCTTTATTTCTTCAACATACTAACTTGATCATCGGAGTGATTTCAGGGGAAGAGCCCCGCCACTCACTTCGTATAAGCAGTTTCATCATACCTCACTTGAGAGAGGACAGATTTTGGTTGGTTCAACAACCCACTAAAAATCACCTCTTCAATCGCCATATAGATTTTGGGTTTAATAGGTGATGATTTTCACCAAAGGTTAAATTTAGATAACCACCCTAACAAGTGATATCAGAACCCTTTATGGTTGATTATTAAGGAATAATTTGGATTTAATAATTTATGTTAATATATATACACACATATATGTGCCTCTTGAATTCGGTTGTGGATATATGATTATTTTTAATTTGTATTGAAACATGAATCGAAGCGGCACATAGAGTCCAGTACTTTAGTTGTTTATGTTGTCGGCAAAGTTTCTATTTGTTAATGTTTTTTTTTTGTTCCGTGGGTCTGGCCAAGTCACGACATGATAGCATCCGTGATGAATTGTCTGTTTATAATTGATATGATACCTCTTATGACTTTGGGTCCCATGATAACCAAATCTTGATTGTGTGGTATTATGTGGAGAATTTGACTTAGCATACTATCACCAGTTGGCACGTATTTCGGGATCTTAATTAATTGCGAAGTAGTTGTCCTTTTCTTATCTCAAATAGAAAGTCGAAACATGCAAGATCATGACTTTGTAGTGGGCCATTGTCTTACTATGCTAAAAGCTGAAAGCCAAAATAGTTTCTTTTACTTCTCTTTGGCTTTGGTCAAGTCCCACTAACCAAACTTTGGTTATTTGCTATGATGTTTAGTTGACCAATTCGTTGTTTATTATCCAGATTGATATTCAATATGATCCCTTGTAACTCAATTTGTTTATAATTGGACTCTTTGGCCTGTTTCATTGTTTATAAATATGTATGTATTTATGGATTTAGGAAATTAGGATTCCTCTAATTTGAGTGAACTCTAATAAACATAAATAAGACATTTAAGCCCTACTAAAGTCCATATGTTTAGCCCACTAAATATATAGTTTTATAAAACATTATGGATTTCAAGAAAATTTCGGGCTTGTGTGATAAATTTGGGTCAAATTATGGATATGGACTTTTAGTCCAATAAGTCTTGATCCAATTGACTGGTTTGATCAGATTTGACTAGATTGACCAGGTTTGACCACGTTTTGACCAGAGTTGATCAAAGTTGACTTTGATCAAATTTTTTGATTTAATTTGGGATAATTTTAAATTTGAATATTGGTATGATTATATATATTTTAAAATAAATTAATTGAAATAATATGCCATCAAAGTGACCTCTATTATGAAAATTAATTTATTTTAAAATATAATTAGTTGGGTACTTGTAATTTTATGAATATTGATCGGTCCAAAGGAAGGTCAATATTTAATGAAATTTCATATGCACTTGTGGTAATAAATATATGATAATTATTTGGATTTTACATGTGATTTATAAATTAGCCCAAAGAAAAATTTATTTTTGACATGTTATTATTATCAGTATTTATTACTGCACCAAAATATTACTCAGAAGTTAATATTTTTGTCCAAAGACGAAATATTAATGGAATATTGGTATCTTGAGATGGGGTTACCTTTATTTGAATTTATTATTATTTTGGTTTATATGAGTATAGTTTTAATTATTTTATGTTTTCTGTTCAGTTGCGAATGATCTTACAAATATTACTTCCAACATCAATAATATTCCTATGCGGAATGGCACAAATTTCAAGTCTTGGAAAGAAAATCTCTTGATAGTATTTGGAGTAATAGATCTCGATCTTGCATTAAGAATTGATTCTCCCCACCTCTTACAATCAGAATACCTCTGATGAAAAAAGAAATAATGAGAGGTGGGAGAGATCAAATCGCTGATGTCTGATGATCATTAAAAGGTCGTTCTAGAAGCATTCAGGGGAATAACGTCAGAAACGACTGCAACTGCTAAAGAGTTCCTTCATGACATTGAAAAAAGGTTTGTCAAGAACGAAAAGGTTGTTGTTAGTACGCTCTTGACACGCCTAGTTTCAATGAAATATAGTGGTAAAGATAATATCAGAGAGTACATCATGGAGATGTCTCATCTTGTTTCGAAATTAAATGCACTTAAGTTGAAACTCTTTGAAGAGTTACTGGTGCATTTGATTTTAATATCTCTTCCTACACAGTTTATCCAATTTAAGGTGAGTTACAACTGTCAAAAGGAAACTTGGTCTCTAAATGAACTCATCTCATACTGTGTAGAGGAAGAGGAAATATTGAAGCAAGAGCAGACAGAAAGTGCCCATCTGGTGTCAACCACTAATAATAAAAGTAAGGGATTTAAAAGAAAAAAGGAAAAAATAGCTGCAGGTACAACGCCACAAAAGAAACAACAAAAGAAATCAAATGATCAGGGAAAGAATAGTTGTTTCTTTTGTGGAACTGAAGGGCATCAAAAGTAGCATTGCACCAACTATCACACTTAGCGTGCTAAAAAAGGTATGCTTCTTAATTTGGTTTGTTCTGAGGTCAATTTAACTTCGGTACCTAGACATACATGGTGGTTAGATTCTGGTGCAACAATGCACATCAATGTATCTATACAGGGTTGCCTGAATTATCAAAAGTCTAATGATAATAAAAGATATATCTATGTGGGCGATAGCAAAATAGTTTAAATTGAGACAATTGGAGTTTTTAAATTATTGTAAAAAATCGGATTTTATTTGTATCTCAATGAGACATTTGTTGGACCGTCTTTTCGACGGAATTTAATTTCTATTTCTGTTTTGGACAAATTTGGTTATTCTTATTTATTTGAAAATGAAAAATTTGAATTGTTTCATGATTCAAAATTAGTTGATTCTAATTCTTTAATGTACTACGATAATCTATATTTCATTGATAGAATTGGCTCATTTAATGAAACCCTGCACCTGAGTACTAGTGGAGTAAAGAGACAATTAACCAATGAGAATTCAGCCGCATTATGGCACAAGAGATTGGGACATATCTCCAAACGGAGAATAGAAAGACTTGTGTCAAATGAAATTCTTGACCCCTTAAATTTTACAGATTTTGATGATTGCATTAACTGTATAAAGGAGAAACAAATCAATAAAAGAATATTTGAATCCAATCGGTCTTCAGACGTCTTAGAATTTATACATACGGATATTTGTGGACCATTTTTCACATCTGCTTGGAATGGTCAACAATATTTTATAACGTTCACATACGATTTTTCAAAATATGGCTACATATATCTCATTTCTGAAAAGTCATAGTCACTGGACGTGTTCAAAAATTTTAAAGTTAAAGTTGAGAATCAACTCAATAAAAGAATTAAAAGCGTCAAATCTGACCGTGGTAGTGAGTACTATGGTACATATGACGGTTCAGGTGAACAACGTCCAAAACCATTTGCTAAATATCTAGAGGAATGCGGTATCGTCCCACAGTATACTATGTCGGTTTCACCCACTATAAACGGTGTAGTTGAAAGGCGAAATAAAACGCTTAAAGATATGGTAATGAGTATGATATGTCAATCTACCAGAGTCCCTCTAGGGAGAAACACTTAAGACTGCAGCATATATTCTTAACAGAATTTCAACTAAAGCAACTATCAAAACCCCTTATGAACTTTGAATTGGAAAAAAGCCCAGTTTAAAGCATCTACATATTTGGGGATGCCCATCTGAAGCAAGACCTTATAGGCCTAATGAAAAGAAACTGAACTCAAGAACGATTAGTTGTTATTTTATTGGATATTCTGAAAGATTCAAAAGTTACAAGTTTTATGATCCCACAGCTAATTCAATTTTTGAGACAAGAAATGCTCGGTTCTTTAAGGATGTTGAATTTGGAGGAGAAAATACAGTAAGAGACATTGTTTTTAAAGAGAAATATATTAATATTCTCACAGGTATCATTGCTCTTACTCAGGACCCTATTCCTGAATTTGATCATGACATGACAAATCAAAACAATGTCGAAAAGTAAACTATTATAGAAGAACAAACTTTTCCTCTTCAAGAACCAGTGTCATTAAGAAGATCCACTAGAGAAGGGAGAAGTGCAATGCCAGATGATTACATTATTTTTCTCCAAGAACATGAGGATGACTCTGGATTGATGGAAGATAATCCAATCAACTTCCGTCAAGCCATGGAAAGTTTAAATTCTCAAAAGTGGATCAATGCCATTAATGAGAAGATTAAATCCATGAAAGACAATGATGTCTGGGATCTTGTCCCATTGCCAGAAGGTGCAAAATTCATTGGTTGTAAATGGATATTTAAAATCAAAAGGGATTCGAAAGGCAATGTGGAAAGATACAAAACTCGTCTTGTCGCTAAAGGATTTACACAAAAGAAAGTATCGACTATAAAGAAACTTTATCTCCAGTATCTTCAAAGAACTCTTTTAAAATTAATATGGCATTAGTGGCACATTTCGATCTTGAGTTACATCAGATGGATGTAAAGACAACGTTTGTCAATGATAACAATGATGAGACAATTTATATGATACAACCAGAAAACTTTGGTATCAGGAGATCCAAAGAACATGGATTATAAACTTAAAAAATCCATCTATGGGATCAAACAAGCATCTCGACAATGGTATTTCAAATTTTATCAAGTGATCATCTCATTTGGTTTTGAGATAAATTTAGTGGATGATTGTATATACCATAAGTTCTGTGGGAGCAAATATATTTTTCTGATATTGTACGTTGATGATATTTTGCTTGTCAGCAACGATATTGGTCTATTGCATAAAATCAAAAAATTTTCTAATTAACAATTTTGAGATGAAAGATCTTGGTGATGGATCTTTTGTATTAAGCATACAGATATACCGTGATCGCTCTCGAGATATTTTAGAACTATCACGAAAGAGCTATATTGAAATGATTTTTAAAAGGTATGGCATGCAAAATTGTAAATCAGGTGACACTCCTGTAACTAAATGAGACAAATTTAGTTTTGAGCAGTATTCTAAGAATGCTTTTGAGGAAAAGAGTTATAAAAGATTTCTTATGCCTCAGCAGTAGCGAGTCTAATGTATGCTCAAGTATGTACGCATCCGGACATTGTGTACATTACTGGAATGTTGGGTAAATATATGAGTAATACTGGAGTAGATCATTGGAAAGCAACCAAAAGGTTCTTACGGTATCTACAGAAAACAAAAAACTAAATACTCACGTATCGGAAGTCAGATGAGTTAGAGATCATTAGGTATATTGATTCCGATTATACTGGATGCCAAGATATTATGAAATCAACGTCAGATTATGTGTACTTGTTGGTTGGAAGTGTCATATCTTGAAAGAGTGCTAAACAGTCTCTCATAGCATCTTGCACTATGGCTGCAGAGTTTATAACTTATTATGAGGCATCCAATCCAGGAATTTGGCTACGAATTTTCGTCACAAGATTACGTGTGGTGGATAGTATTGAAAGACCATTCAAATTATTTTGTGACAATAAGTCAGCAGTTCTATATTCCAACAATAACAGGAAATCGACGAAATCTAAACATATAGATATCAAGTTCCTAGCTATTAAAGAAAATGTACAGAATGGACAGTTATCAATAGAGCATATCGGGACAAACTCCATGGTTGCGGATCCGCTTACTAAGAGATTGCCACCCAAAATGTTTCATGAGTATACTGCTCATATGGGTGTCGTATTAAATGATGTACAGTTTTAGTGGGAGTTTGTTATTTTAAATGCTCTTATGACATTTTTTTATTATTAAGCATTTAAGGATATTTATGCATAAATAAAGTTTAGATTTATCTACATTCTGAGTTTGGTATTGTTTGATTTCATGAAAGTTTAAGATGGACCAGTGAGAAATAGGCATGTTTTGATCACATTACATGAAATTTTCATGCTACACATCCACATCATGATTCATGTCATTCAATTACATCGATATATGTGACCATTGATGGGTCGAGTAATGAAAGTGTAACAAAAACCGCTTTGATCCTATGTTGGTATGATTGATGGACCGAATTGGTTGCAAATACATTATGATAATGATAGTAAAGTTGAGCTCATACGGTTAATTGCGAAACATAATTATAAGGTTATACATTTAGTCCAAGTGAGAGATTGTTGAATTTTTAATCCAACATTGGACTTATAGGTGAATAATTATGTATTGCAAGCTGTCAATTAAGATTAAACCCAATTAAAGTGATCAAATATAGTTTTGGTTAATGTATCTAATAGGGTATGGGCCTTTAAATGTATAAAGATTGATAGACCAAATTGGTTGCAGATACATTATGATAATGACAGTAAAGTGGAGTTCATACAGTTAATTGTGAAACATAATTATAAGATTACACATTTAGTCCAAATGAGAGATTGTTAGATTCTTAATCCAATATTGGACTTATATGCGAATAATTATGTATTGCAAGCTGTCAATTAAGGTTAAACCCAATTAAAGTAAACAAATATAGTTTGGGGTTAATGTGTCTAATAGGGTATGAGCCTTTAATGTGTAAAGACTTATGGGGTTCTATTTCTATGATGGGTTGAAATAGGATTCTAAAAGATAACAGGAATGTTACCTATAAATAGAGTTATGGCCCCCAGGTCACAGATATCATTCTAGTTATCGTATTTTCTAATACCACAAAATAGCTCTTCAATGATATTCCATCGTCAGAAAAGATACCAGAGAGAAACTAAAGGTCTCTCTCAAGGACGGGCGAATACGTGTTGAGCTGGAAGGCCACGCCAAATTCTCTAAGGATTCAAGTATCAAGTTTGTCAATATGAATTCAGGTACGCTTTCGCTATTTTTTCTGTTAATTTATTTCTTAATAATCGCCATATAGATTTTGGGTTTAATAGGTGATGGTTTTTACCAAAAGTTAAATTTAGATAACCACCCTAACAAGTGGTATCAGAGCCCTTTATGGTTGATTATTAAGGAATAATTTGGATTTAATAATTTATGTTAATAAATATATATACACATATATGTGCCTCTTAAATTCGGTTGTGGATATATGATTATTTTTAATTTGTACTAAAACATGAATCGAAGCGGCACATAGAGTCCAGTACTTTAGTTGTTTATGTTGTCGGCAAAGTTTCTATTTGTTAATGTTTTTATTTTTGGTTCCGTGGGTCTGGCCAAGTCACGACATGATAGCATCCGTGATGAATTGTTTGTTTATAATTGATATGATACCTCTTATGACTTTGGGTCCCATTATAACCAAATCTTGGTTGTGTGGTATTATATGGAGAATTTGACTTAGCATACTATCACCAGTTGGCACGTATTTCGGGATCTTAATTAATTGTAAAGTAGTTGTCCTTTTCATATCTCAAAAAGAAAATCGAAACATGCAAGAACATGACTTTGTAGTGGGCCATTGTCTTACTATGCTAAAAGCCGAAAGTCAAAATAGTTTCTTTTGCTTCTCTTTGGCTTTGGTCAAGTCCCACTAACCAAACTTTGGTTATTTGCTGTGATGTTTAGTTGACCAATTTATTGTTTGTTATCCAGATTGATATTCAATATGATCCCTTGTAACTCAATTTGTTTATAATTGGACTCTTTGGCCTGTTTCATTGTTTATAAATATGTATGTATTTATGGATTCAGGAAATTAGGATTCCTTTAATTTGAGTAAATCCTAATAAAGATAAATAAAACATTTAAACCCTACTAAAGTCCATATGTTTAGCCCACTAAATATATAGTTTTATAAGACATTACGGACTTCAAGAAAATTTTGCGCTTGTGTGATAAATTAGGGTCAAATTATGGATATGGACTTTTAGTCCAATAAATCTTGTTCCAATTGACTGGTTTGATCAGATTTGACTAGATTGACCAGGTTTGATCAGGTTTTGACCAGAGTTGATCAAAGTTGACTTTGATCAAAATTTTTGGTTTAATTTGGGATAATTTTAAATTTGAATATTAGTATGATTATATATTTTTTAAAATAAATTAATTGAAATAATATGCCACCAAAGTGACCTCTATAATGAAAATTAATTTATTTTAAAACATAACTAGTTGGGTACTTGTAATTTTATGAATATTGATCGGTCCAAAGGAAGGTCAATATTTAATGAAATTTCATGTGCACTTGTGATAATAAATACGTGATAATTATTTGAATTTTACATGTGATTTATAAATTACCCAAAGAAAAACTTATTTTCGACATGTTATTATTATTAGTATTTATTACTGCACCAAGATATCGCTCATAAGTTAATATTTTTGTCTAAAGACGAAATATTAATGGAATATCGGTATCTTGAGATAAGGTTACTTTTATTTGAATTTATTATTATTTTGGTTTATATGAGTATAGTTTTAATTATTTTATGTTTTCTATTTAGTTGCGAATGATTTTACAAATATTACTTCCAACATCAATAATATTCCTATGCCGAATAGCACAAACTTCAAGTGTTGGAAAGAAAATCTCTTGATAGTATTTGGAGTAATGAATTTCGACCTTGCGTGAAGAATTGATTCTCCCCACCTCTTACAGATCAGAATACCTCTGATGAAAAGAGAAATAATGAGAGGTGGGAGAGAACAAATCGCTTATGTCTGATGATCATTAAAAGGCCGTTCCAGAAGCATTCAGGGAAACAATGTCAAAAATGACTATAACCGCTAAAAAATTCTTTCAGAACATTGAAAAATGACTTGTCAAGAACGAAAAGGCTGAAGTTAGTACGCTCTTCACATGCCTAGTTTCAATGAAATATAGTAGTAAAGGCAATATCAGAGAGTACATCATGAAGATGTCTCATCTTGTTTCGAAATTAAATGTACTTAAGTTGAAACTCTCTGAAGAGTTACTTGTGCATTTGATTTTAATATCTCATCTTACACAGTTTAGTCAATTTGAGGTGAGTTACAACTGTCAAAAGGAGACTTGGTTTCTAAATGAACTCATCTCATACTGTGTAGAGGAAGAGAGAAAGTTGAAATAAGAGCAGACAGAAAGTGTCATCTGGTGTCAACCACTAATAATAAAAGTAAGGGATTTAAAAGAAAGAAGAAAAAAGGAGTTGCAGGTATAGCGCCACAAAAGAATCAACAAAAGAAATCAAATGATCAGAGAAAGAATAGTTGTTTCTTCTGTGGAACTGAAGGGCATCAAAAGAAGCATTGTACCAACTATCACGCTTGGCGTGATAAGAAAGGTATGCTTTTTAATTTGATTTGTTCTGAGATTAATTTAACTTCGGTACCTAGACACACATGGTGGTTAGATTCTGGTGCAACAACTCACATCAATGTGTCTATGCATGGTTGCCTGAATTGCCGAAAGCCTAATGATAATGAAAGATATATCTACGTGTACGATGGCAAAACAGTTTAAATTGAGGCAATTGGAGTTTTTAGATTATTGTTAAAGATCGGATTTTATTTGGATCTCAATAAGACATTTGTTGGATTGTCTTTTCAACGGAATTTAATTTCTATTTCTGTTTTGGACAAATTTGGTAATTCTTGTTCATTTGAAAATGAAAAATTTGAATTGTTTCATGATTCAAAATGGTTGGTTCTAGTTCTTTAATACACAACGATAATCTATATTTAATTGATACAATTGGTTCATTTAATGAAACTCTGCATCTGAGTGCTAGAGGAGTAAAGAGAAAATTAACCAATGAGAATTCAGCCGCATTATGGCACAAGAGATTGGGACATATCTTCAAACGGAAAATGGAAAGACTTGTGTCAAATGAAATTCTTAACCCCTTAAATTTTATAAATTTTGATGATTGCATTAACTGTATAAAGGGGAAACAAACCAATAAAAGAAGATTTGAAGCCAATCGATTTTCAGACGTCTTAGAACTTATACATACGGATATTTGTAGACCATTTTCCACATCTGCTTGGAATGGTCAACAATAATTTATAACATTCATAGACGATTTTTCAAGATATGGCTACATATATCTCATTTTTTAAAAATCACAGTCACTGGACGTGTTCAAAAATTTTAAGAGTGAAGTAGAGAATCAACTCAACAAAAGAATTAAAAGCGTCAGATCTAACCGTGGTAGTGAGTACTATGGTAGATGTGACGGTTCAAGCGAACAACGTCCTGGACCATTTGCTAAATATCTAGAGAAATGCGGTATCGTCCCACAGTATACTATGCCGAGTTCACCCACTATGAACGGTGTAGTTGAAAGACGAAATAGAATGCTTAAAAATATGATAAGGAGTATGATATGTCATTCTATCTTACCAGAGTCATTCTGGGGAGAAACACTTAAGACTGCAGCATATATTCTTAACAGAGTTCTAACTAAAGTAACTATCAAAACCCCTTACGAACTTTGGATTGGGAAAAAGTCCAGTTTAAAGCATCTACATATTTTGGAATGTCCAACTGAGGCAAGACCTTATAGGTCTAATAAAAAGAAACTGGACTCAAGAACGATTAGTTGTTATTTTATTAGATACTCTGAAAGATCCAGAAGTTACAAGTTTTATGATCCCACAGCTAATTCAATTTTTGAGACAGGAAATGCTCGGTTCTTTGAGGATGTCGAATTTGGAGGCGAAAATACAATAAGGGACAATGTCTTTAAAGAAGAATATATTAATATTTTCATAGGTGTCATTACTCTTATTCAGGACCCTATTTTTGAACTTAATCATGACATTACAAATCAAGACAATGTCGAAAAGTAAACTGTTATAGAAGAACAAACTCTTCATCTTCAAGAACCAGTGCCATTAAGAAGATCCACTAGAGAAAGGAGAAGTGCAGTACCAAGGGACAATGTCTTTAAAGAAAAATATATTAATATTTTCATAGGTGTCATTACTCTTATTCAGGACCCTATTTCTGAACTTAATCATGACATGATAAATCAAGACAGTGTCGAAAAGTAAACTGTTATAGAAGAACAAACTCTTTCTCTTCAAGAACCTGTGCCATTAAGAAGATCCACTAGAGAAAGGAGAAGTGCAGTACCAGATGATTACATTGTTTTTCTCCAAAAACATAAGGATGACTCTGGATTGATGGAAGATGATCCAATCAACTTCCGCCAAATCATGAAAAGTTTAAATTCTCAAAAGTGAATCGATACCATGAATGAGGAGATTAAATCCATGAAGGACAATAATGTCTGAGATCTTGTCTCATTGCCAGAAGGTGTGAAACCCATTGGTTGTAAATAGATATTTAAAATCAAGAGAGATTCGAAAGACAATGTGAAAAGATACAAAACTCGTCTTGTCGCTAAGGAATTTATACAAAAAAAAGGTATCGATTATAAAAAAACCTTCTCTCCAGTCTCTTCAAAGAAATCTTTTAGAATTATCATGGCATTAGTAGCACATTTCAATCTTGAGTTACATCAGATGGATATAAAGACAGCGTTTCTCAATTGTAACATTGATGATACAATTTATATGGTGCAACCAGAAAATTTTGTATCAGGAGATCCAAAGAATATGATTTGCAAATTTAAAAAATTCATCTATGAGTTCAAACAAGCGTCTCGACAATGGTATTTCAAATTTCATCAAGTGATCATCTCATTTGGTTTTGAAATGAATTTAGTGGATGATTGTATATACCATAAGTTCTGTGGGAGCAAGTATATTTTTCTGATATTGTAAATTGATGATATTTTGCTTGCCAGCAACAATATTGGTCTATTACATGAAATCAAGAAATTTCTAACTAAAAATTTTAAGATGAAAGATCTTGGTGATGCATGTGAGGGCCTCAAAATTTATTATTTTAATAATAATATTATTATTATTACTATTTCGTTTATTTATTTTATTATTTTATTTATTTTATATATATTTTTTTTTTGAAAAGTTAAATAATAAATGTGAAAATAACTATATTATGTATTTATATACAATTACATGATCTTTATGTGCATAGTTCACATTTTCATAATTGAATGATTTTCATTCGAACAAAATTCCAATGTTTGACCGACCAGTGCTAAGTTTAGTTTTTGAGCCTTGTCGAGGAATTTAACTTTGGTGAAAGATTAGACTATGAGTAGCTTTTAAAGAATTATAAATGAGATAGAACTAATATAGATAAGAAAAGTGTAGTGGACAAATTTAAGTGGAAAATAAGATTGGTCAAAGTTGGACAATATCTGCTAAAACTAAGTTTTAATCTTGCCATTGTTTCTTCCATTTAATTTCCTCCAATTCACTTCAATTTCTTTTCCTTTCTTCCTTATTATAGTCGAGAATCCCCCTCCCTCATTAGCCAAGATAATCACTTTCATCCCCACTAAATTTACTCTTAAGACATTAATATGCAAGAGGGGACATGATCCTTAAAATAGGGCTTTAAGTCCTATCCTTCTCTTCCCAATATAATGCTCCCAATTTTTCAAACCTTTCATTCCTTTTCTTCTTCCCTTATCAGCCGACCACCCTCACACACTCTCTCCCTCTTTCTAGCCAAAGCTCTATCTTCTTCTTCCTCAACCCAAACTCCACGACCAACCAACTGCTAGCTTCACTCCATCTCCTAGCCGAGAGAAAGAGAGGGAGAAACCGAGAGGAGCTCCTTGTGGTGGCTGGCCAGATTCTTGGAGAAGGAAAGAGATCTCTTCGTGGTGAAGATTGGACATCCTAGCCTTGGGAAAATCAGCTAGAACCTGAGGTAGTTCTCTAACCCAAAAGCTAGAGCTTTCATGTTATCTCTTGAAGAGTGAATCCTGAAACTTCATTGGGTTGAATTCTTGTTGGATTTGGTTAATGTACGGGCTCTTGGGATTCCCACAAATGTATGATCTTGGTTGCTAGCATGATTTTTATTGGTATATGTGTGAATATTTGGAGTTGTGGCTTGAACTTTGGAAGGGAAGAACCTTGACAGAAATCGGGAGAAAGGGAGAGTACAGTCCAAACTTTTTGTGATTATTCGAAAATGTTTGGGGCTGAATTAGCCTTAGCACATAACACGAAAGTTGTAGAGAATTGAGTTTAAATTATTCCTGTAAATTTGCAGCTCAATCGAAGCAGGGTAGCTTGTGAAATGACAAAATTGCCCCTGCTGCCCTGTTTCTATCAAAAATGATAGTCTGCCTCTGTAATTGCTTCGTTTGGCTAGGAAGATGAATGAATTAGTTTTTGATGCCTTCTTAAGAATTGTAGTCTTGTATCTTAGCTTTCAAATGGCTTTGGAATCACCTGAATCGGAGTTGTGTGTGCTGAGTTATGATTAACTGAATCAGGACTATCAGTAATTGTGTCAGTGAGCTTCGAACTGGAAAATCTGGGGGTTATTTGGGTAAATTTGGCTAGGTTAGGGTGGGACCTGAGTTGCGATGTCTTCATGAGAATTGTAGAGCTATGTCTTAGCTTCGAAACGATATATTTTTTGTTTCAATTCGATAAGTGTAGCTCGAGTTGTGCTTAAATTGCTAAAAGGTGACAGTGATATGTGATATTGAACTTTGTGTTTTTGGAATTGGATTTGGACAATAATCAATTGTGGTGAATGGGGATCATGAGCGGTGATTGGTGAGTGTTCCTTATTTGTTAAAATCTTTCCTCAAGTATTTTAGTTAAATGTGCCCCTTTGCTTATTTAAATGTATTTTCCGTTTACTAAAAGGGTTTGCTAAATGGATTTGTGAGCTGTATTCTCTTTATAAGGTGTGTGTGTACTTGATCGCACTCACCTAAGGACATGTGTTTGATTTGAGCAATTTGGGATTTATTGTATTAGCTGCCTTATGTGATTAAATGTGATTAAATGAGACTTAGACGGGGGTGTACTTGGTCGCACTCGATCTAGGTCTCAATATTTCGATATTGGATGTGTGATATGTGATTGGATGTATATATGTGATAAATCTTGTTTTATTACATGTTTGGCTTGTTAATTATTGCAAGGTATTCCTTAATTTGGATGGATGAACTTGTGTGTGTTTAAGTACAGTAAGGGGAAAAATTTCTGTTTTGAATCTTTTATGTTGGCCGAAATTTTTGGGACAAAATTTCAGATTTTTGGAGCGTTTATTTGAGTTAAAGTTTTGCCAAAATAATGGATTTTAAGTGTATTTGGGTTGATTAAACCGATTAGCTCTTCAAAGGAAAAGAAAGGAGTGAACTTGTTAAAGTGAAAACTGGAAATTTGCTTTCTGGAACATCAGGCCAGTTTTGGGAAAAAGGTTATCTATTGGGGTATACTACTCCAAATCAAGTCCTGTTTGCTTGGTTTGAACTAGACACATAAGGCTACAATCCATGTAAATTTCAGGGGCTAACTCATTTTCTCTGATTTTTGGTGATTTTTCCAAGTCCGCTGGAAAAACAGAATTTTCCCTGCCCTGCGTTTTACTGTAGCAGTCTATTGACCGAAAAACTGGGCAAAATCCGTATGGAATCTCATCAAGGTGTCTTCTACAAAGTTTTAGTCCTTTCAATTAGGTTTCCAACGGTATCAACCATGCAAATTTTGGACTTGTAAATATTAAGTTACGATTTTCTAAAGGTTTCTGCCATAAACCTCCAGTTTTCTGATTTTTACAATAAACATGAAAATGACTTGGACATTTTTGCTTGGCCTTGAATATGCACGTGAATGATCGTGATTATACATGTCTCAGGTGAATACGAGAACTCCGAAGAACTGGTTTGGCCGCTTCATTTTTTCTCTTTCTCACGACTTTTGGTGAGTATCAAGTGCATGTGAAGTGTTTAAATGAAATGTTACTCGTACTTGCTAGTTAATGAGGCTAGGATGTACTTTATCGCCCTTGTCCTCTCTTTCATGAAATTGCTTGCTTGATAAGTGATACGTGTTACATGTGAATGCAAATGAAAGTAGTTTCGTGAGCATTGAGCGGCAGAATGTATCATGCCCTTTTAGGGTAGGAGGTACCGCTCATCCCGTCTCAATGCTATGACCAAATCTTGTCGATTGGAGATTCGTCTCATCGATCTAAAAGTGAATGGGGGGGGACGCCCCAACCCATTGGCTAGCCTTGTAACTCGAGCCGGCAAGGGCTTGGTCGAGGAACTTGGTGAACCTTGGGAAGTGTTATAGCTTGATCCAAATAAGGGGTCTTGCTAGGTATACTTGTTAAGTGATACCACCTACATGCTTGTTTGGTTACGGATCCGAGAGGGTGTTATGGTGGCTGGAGGTAGTAAGTGGAGTTCTACATGGATAACTATGAAAGTTGACGGAGGGTCAACTACCTGAGCTTGGATCGCGCGTGGATTAGCTCCTGAGAGCTCCTGTATCTTTTATTGTGATTAAATTCCCTACTTGCTTAATGTTTCGTAGTTACTTATTACTCAACTTATTGCTTTATATTGTGTCTTTGCTCGCATGTTTGCATGTTTTTTCCTTGGCCTCACTGAGCGTTAACTCACCCCAATTTGTTTTCCTTGACAGGCTTGGAAGTGGAAGTTTTGAGGCTTAATTAGTGAACCCCAAAAATAATTTTCTTCCCACAGGACTCGAGACCAAAGGAAGTGCTTCTATTGAGTTATTAGTGTCTGAGGGATATCTCATATATAATTTGAATTCGATTCACTTGATAAGTATTTGGTGTAATATTTGGGACTGATAGTGCAATTGTAATTATTTGAGAACTGAGGACTTTTGTCTTATTCGAGGAATGATACCCTTACTTGAGATTTGTAATGTATCTTATTTCGTTCTAAGTTTGAAAAATGTTATTTCGTTTATTCTTGAGGTTGTACCCTATGTTATTGGATGTGAGTGATGTATTTTATTTGAGGACTGTAGTGAGTCCCGGCGAGAGTTGGGCAGGCGGTCCGCCGAATCCTTTGGTTCGCCTTAGGGGGAGGTGGGGCTGTCACAATGCATCTTTTGTGTTAGGCATACAAATACACCGTGATCGCTCACGAAGTATTTTAGAACTATCACAAAAGGGTTATATCGAAAAGATTCTTAAAAAGTATAGCATGCAACATTGTAAACCATGTGACATTCCTGTAGCTAAAGGAGACAAATTTAGTCTTGAACAATGTCCTAAAAATGCTTTTGAGGAAAGAGAGATGCAAAAAATTTTTTATACCTCAACAGTAGGGAGTCTAATGTCTGCTCAAGTATGTACGCGTCCAGACATTGCGTACATTACTGGGATGTTGGGTAGATATCTGAGTAATTCTGGATTAGATCATTGGAAAGCAACCAAACGGGTCTTACGATATCTACAGAAAACAAAAGACTACATGCTCATGTATCGGAAGTCAGATGAGTTAGAGATCATTGGGTATACTGATTCCGATTATACTGGATGTCAAGATACTATGAAGTCAACGTCAGACTATGTGTACTTGTTGACTGGAGGTGGCATATCCTGGAAGAGTGTTAAACAGTCCCTCATAGCATCTTTCACTATGGCTGCAGAGTTTATAACTTGTTATGAGGCATCCAATCCAGGAATTTGGCTACGAAATTTCGTCACAAGATTACATGTGGCGGATAATATTGAAAGACCACTCAAATTATTTTGTGACAATAAATCAACAGTCCTATATTCCAACAATAACAGGAGCTCGACAAAATCTAAACATATAGATATCAAGTTCTTGGTTGTTAAAGAAAGAGTACAGAGTGGACAGTTATCAATAGAGCATATCGAGACAAACTCCATGGTTGCGGATCTGCTTACTAAGGGATTGCTATCCAAAATGTTTCATGAGCATACTGCTCATATGGGTGTCGTATTAAATGATGTACAGTTTTAGTGAGAATTTGTTATTTTAAATACTTTTATGACATTTTTCGATTATTAAGGATTTAAGGATATTTATGCATAAAGAAATTTTAGATTTATCTACATTCTGACTTTGGTATGGTTTGATCTCATGAAAGTTTAAAATGGATCAGTTGAAAATAGGCATGTTTTGATCACATTACATGAAATTTTCATGCTACACATCCACATCATGATTCATGTCATTCAATTGTATCGATATATGTGACCATTGATGAGTCGAGTTACGAAAGTGTAACAAAGACCGCTTTGATCCTATGTTGGTATGATTGATGGACCGAATTGGTTGCAAATACATTATGATAATGACAGTAAAGTTGAGGTCATATGGTTAATTGCGAAACATAATTATAAGGTTACACATTTAGTCCAAGTGGGAGATTGTTGGATCCTTAATCCAATATTGGACTTATATGTGAATAATTATGTATTGCAAACTGTCAATTAAGATTAAACCCAATTAAAGTGATCAAATATAGTTTGGGGTTAATGTATCTAATAGGATATGGGCCTTAATGTGTAGAGACTTATGGCCTCCTATTTCTATGATGGGATGAAATAGGGTTCCAAAAGATAACATGAATGTTACCTATAAATAGGGTTATGATCCCCAGGTCACAAGTATCATTTTAGTTGTCGTATTTTATAATACCACAAAATAGTTTTTCCCTGATATCCCATCGTCAGGAAAGATATCAGAGAGAAACTAAAGGCCTCTCTCAAGGACTGGCGAATACGTGTTGACTTGGAAGGCCGCTCCAAATTCTCTAAGGATTCAAGTATCAAGTTTGTCAATATGGATTCAGGTACGCTTCCGCTATTTTTTTCTATTAATTTATTTCTTAATAATCGCCATATAGATTTTGGGTTTAATAGGTGATGGTTTTTACCAAAGGTAAAATTTAGATAACCACCCTAACAATACACACCCTGTTTCAAAGAAACCACTTCAACTTTTTCCAGCCCTTTCCACTTAGAATTCACAAATTTTGGAATAACAGAGAAAGACATAGAGGATCCCAACATGAGGCCTAGCATTTTTCGATTTCTTTACACCACATTCCATATCTTCTGATCTTCAGAGCTCAATTTAACTGTAGGCAAAGATTGACTAGGAGAATTCTCAGGAGATGCGAACGAGAGGTTCATACCTCCATGAGAACTCTTAGAAATGCTAATGCTTTGTGCTCAGGTCATTTGCCGTCTTTGAAATAGTACCACTACTTTCCCCAGTTTCAGACAACTTGGTTTTTAGTGCTCGAGCTTCCAACAGAGAGGGGAATTCCTGGGATTCACATTTATTAATTGCAACCTGACTTCCTAGCTCTATATCGGCCTACTGCACTTTTTATTGCTGCACTGAGGACTCAATGTCATGTTTAGATCAAATATCAAAAACAGTGGTAGGTGTAGCTGCTATGAAACCTCGAACAGAAGAACAAACCATAGGAACTGAAAGAAAAAAAGAAAGTAAAAACAATATCCAAACAAATGGCAACGGAGATGATTCCGAGCAGAACGCCCCTAAAATCTACCCCATTGGAGCTAATAAGCTCCAACAATGGCAGAGGAAAGGGAAGCGTAAGTTAGAAGACAGCAATTTTCTCCTGCGTGACCCTTTTTGACTGATTGGACGCTTATGACATTCGCTTGATTTCTGGTGCTCAACATTGGCAGGGAGGAACTCCATGGAAGTTAGATTGTTTGTTTCTTTACATTTTCGGTAAGGTCCATGAAGGTTGTGATGACAAGAGTTGCCCATTTTTTAAATTTGTGCAAGGTTTGGATGCACAGTTCTCGCTCATTTTGTATTGAAATACTCCCTCCAACCTATTAAAAGGTTATACTTTTTATTTTGAAATGTTCCAAAATATATGTCATGTTAAGAAGAAAGTTAAATCACTTTTAAATTTTTCCTTTGAATATAGTCCTTTCTTTTAATCATATACAAGTTATCATTTAAATTTAAATTTTAAATTTGTGAGAGTAAGATTGAAAAGAAAAGCATAAACATCATAACCAAACCACTATTTTTAAAAAGATGGATTCTCAAAATATAACAAAATAATTGGGCGGATGGAGTATAATAAATGAAAACATTTAGCAATTATTGGTATTTCTTATAACAGATTAAATCTTGAGTTTTGAGCTCACTCAATCCTTAGGGTTCTAATTGAAGCGGCAATCTAAGTAATTTGATATAAAACTCAAACATAATATTGCAATTAAAGTTGTACAATAAGTGTGGAATAGAATATTTCAATTTAGTGTTCAAATTATGTTGTTTATCAAAATTATTTGACTTGATGAATTTAGGAAATTAAATGCCAGTACTTTAATTTTAGTGTGTTTAGATTTCATATTTCAAATTATAAGTTTTAGTTTTATCAACTTGCTTAAGCCATTTTCAATCGCCATTATTTCCTATACATCGCTAAAGTTTGAAAATTATAAAAGGTTTCATAGTGTGCGTTCACATAACTATGAAAATCGTCCACAATTTGATTTTATAATTTGCATCCACATTTTTTATGGGTTCACTTTCTTTAATCTTACTTTTTCTAGGCCTTCAATACGGTCATAAAGATGATAATTAACATTACTTTAAAGTACAAAAGGTTAGAATTTAAAGTTAATCCTTCCCTTATTTGTGAGAAGGGGGAATGGAGGCGAAGAGGGGGGTAGAGGGGGAATGAGGGAGGTGGTGATGGCAAAAGTAGAGGGGAAGTGGTGGCGGACGTTGGTGGTGGCTAAGGTATAGGTAAGGTGTTCATGAATCAGGTAATCAGTCCATTTGCAATTTCACTTTTCTAACTACATGTACCGGTTCAACAAAATTGCATTCCATGTCCTGACCCAATTTAATAATTTAACTTGTGGGATAGGATCGAGTATATAGGATAACCGAGTCGAGCCAAGTCTTTAATTGGATCAATTAAGTAATAAATCCGTTGTCTTGTCAACGAACCGGCGGCTCAACCAATCAACCTGATGAAGCGACCAATTTTGTAAGTAACTCTAGTCTAGCATGTTGTTGTGGAAAAAATTTTAAGAAGATGCTGAAGTGATGATTCGAATATGGGACCTCGAGTTGGGTCTTTAATTGGATTATTTAAACAATATATCTATTGACTTGTCAACAGACTGATTGTTCAACCGATCAACCCAATGAACTAACCGCTTTTGTAAGGAACCCCAGTCTAGCATGTTTTTGTGGGAAAAATTTTAAAAAGATGCTGAAAACTGAAGTGATGATTGTGGGAAAAAATTTTAAAAAATGCTGAAAACTGAAGTGATGATTCAAACATAGGACCTCGTGTACAAGTAAAGTGTAATCACCACTAGACCAACAACTTATTTGTTGGTTGTTTAATTCTTCTTATATTATATATTAGGTTTTTATTTTTATTTTATTTCTTCAAAACAAAATTTATTTGGAATCTTTTAATAAAATTTTATTATTCTCCAAACTCTATAAGTTACGAAATGGATTTTAAAAATAACATATTACACAATTCATTTTGAAAGCAAATATTGTTCCTAATAACCTTTTGCATTTAAAATTTGCAAATAAACTAAATAACTACACTTATATAAAATTTTATACTTGAAACTTGGTAAATTACTAATTAAATTTAGGTTTTGTTGATTCTTATAAGAACTAATGATTCTATAATAAATTAAACTAATTGAGTATTTACTATGGCACAGTTTATTATAGTTTCAACCATATCAAAAATAATGAAACATAATATTTAAATATATTTAATGACTCACCGATTGGACCATTCACCACTGATTGAACCAATAAGCTGTTGACCTACCTCTTTTGCTGAGCTTCTCCTCAGGTCGGGTTTAATCAAAATGCATCAAATAAGTAAAATACCAAATATTCTAAACATTTTTTTGTTTTCTCTATTTCTTGAAAGCTATCAATTTAATGATAGGTTGCTCCACAAACATACATATAAGTTTTAAAAATTAAAAATAAATAATTAGTAGAGTGATAAGTGGATAGACTTTATGAGAAATGAAAAGATGTTTTGAAAAAAGACAAAAAAAAAAGTAGAGTAAACAAAATTAGTAGCAACAAATGTAGAAAGTGTAAAAGTAAATGGGAGTTAGGCTTAGGTAGACAGGTTTATAAGTTTTGAAAAAATAAAATATATGATGGTCCTCCTAACTCAAATTATGAACAATGACTAAATAATTATGAAATGAGATTTTGGTGTTGGTTACCCTAACCAACCGTATATACCCTTCACATATGCGAGTAAGTTCGGATAACTGTACTTTTTGAAAGCTGAAAATCATACCTTAACCTTTTTTTTAAGTAGGTTCATGTAACCTAACAATTTCAAAAATTGTGGTTTGGTTACCCTATTTTTTGGTTTGGACCAATTTGATTTTCTCAATTATCCACTTTTTCAATTTTTTAACACCCCTAAGTGTGGGTAATGATAATGGGAGAAGGTGATATGGTGAGAGAGGATGGGAGTGGAAGACGAAAATAGGTGTGTGTTTTTAGTACAAGGAAAGAGGGAGGATAGGGTAGTAGTTGAAGAGAAGGATAGGGATGGAGGAGGGAGGGAGGGGGGAGAAAGAGAGAGAGAGAGAGAGAGAGAGAGAGAAGGGAAAAAAAAGAGGAGGTCGCCAGCCGGTAGTGACGAGGGAGGGAGGAGGAACAGCAATGTTGGCGTGGGGGAGAAGAAGAGAAGAGGAAAGAAAAGAAAAAAAGAAAAAGAAAAAAGTTTTACACACCTCAAAAAGTTTTTCTACAAATTCTAAAGTAAAGTTTTATACGAACACCCAAGAAACTTACCATCCAAATAGGCCTTTTGTCTATTTAAAATATGCACAAAACTAGGGGAGCTAAACAGAGCCTTTATCATTAGGCTCAATCTTGACTTGCATGCTAATTACATATACTTATTTACTTTCTTATTGTATAAGAAATTTAATGTTCCAACTTTCAGAGTAAAATACCAATATCATGTGACAATAATTAAAGGATTAAGCTTTTATCCATTATCAGTGTAGCAGATTTTTTACACTAACGGGTGTAGATGTATGTCACTTATGCAAAAAGTGAATTTCAAATTTGAAATTGGATTTCGTAGCATGCATCTACACCTATTTGTATATATACTAACATTGCATAAAAATTTATCCATAATTAAATAGTTAAATAAAATAAATACTTAACTAAATTATAATATTAATATCTCTGATAGCTTGTTGTATTGTCAATAAAATAATTCTTTTATTTTTCACTACAAGATCTATATTTGTAAGAGTATGATAATCTCCGAATTGAATATCCTATGAGTGCATAAATGTTATTTATTAAATAAGATTTAGTATTCTTTGAGTACACAAATGTTGTATACTTGTTAACATGTCTTTTCGAAGACAATAGTTGATATCTAAAAACATTTCATTCATAAAGATAACATATACAAAAACTTTACATAAATTTAGTGACCTATCAGTTTAACCAACTATTTGATGTTGAACCAATAGCTTATCCACTCAATCCTTTTGTTGGGCTTTTAGCAAGTTAGATTTAATAACTTTGGTTTTCCTAATTGAAAAAAAAAAAAGATACCTGTTTCTATATCTTGAAATCACCTATCACTCTATATCTTGAAAATGTTTATCACATATCATCTAGGGCCGTTCATGGACCGGGTACCTAATCCATGAAAATCTTAGGTAACCTGAACTTGTGTCATTGGTTCGAGAAAATATTGAACTGTAAGTACCCAGGACATTCGGTGCCTAAACCTAACTTCTACCCCTTTTTCCTCATTTTTTTTTTTTGTTCACATGGGAGAGGTCAACCCTCTTAAGTATGATCAAACTGCGGGGTCGTAGCTCCCAAAATATCTGCACCAATCAATTCTTGCACATCCTGTGGTGGTTCTATTAGAATATGTATCTCTGGTTCACTGTTAACACTCCTTTTAGCCAACCAGTCTGCACACTTATTCCCTTCTCTCCAAACATGTTGTAATCTACACTTCTAGTCCCTCCTTGTGTAATTCCTGATCTGATGGATCAGATTAGATAGTAGTGAATCCGGACCTGCTCCTTGTACTAGTTCCAAAGCAGCTTTAGAATCCGTTTCCAAAATCACTCTCCTTTCCCCAGAGTTCCAAGCCATTTCTATCCCTTTGAGTATCCCCCATAGATCTGCTGTCATATTATTTATTAGCCCGGTACTCACGGTAAAACAAGCTTTCCACCTCCCCTAACTATCTCTAAGGATACCTCCCGCTTCTGCCCTTCCATAGGCACAGTTTGCAGCTTCATCCATATTCATCTTCCACTAACCGTTCGAAGGTCTTTCCCATCTGATAAACTTTTCTTCTTTTTTCCCTAGATCATTTCCCCTAAGAAATGCTTCTTTGGCTTGCTCTATCCACTTGCAAATCTCTTCTTTCTTAACATCCAACTTTCGTTCATCACCTGTGGCACAAAAGGAATTTCTGGTTGACCATGCAAGATACACAACTTGTTGAAATGTCAACTGCCATTTTTCTTTCCCTCCCCCTCCATTCCTTCCATCCTTTAGATTCCAATCCACCCAATCCTGCACTGGTTTGTTCAAAAACTCCTTCCATCGATTCTACATGACAAACTGTTTCCATATGCTCTTTATCCAACCGCAGTCCCGAACAGCATGGATGGTTGACTCAATCACAGTTTCATATATTGGACAGTAAGCATTTGGGCTCCGCTTCCTTTTGGCTTTCTCCTCCTGGATTAACAGTTTACCATGCCTCACCAACCAAAGTAGAAATTGCCATCGTCCTGGACCTTGTATTTTCCATATTCTCTCCCAACTCACCGATTCCTCTTTCAACTCCTTCTCCAACCAATTCAGTTCGTATGCCGACTTGGTGGTGAATATACCTTTCAGCTCGAGTTTCCAACAGAGCTAGTCCGGGTTATCTAAGCCAGGGAGGATATAAAAGCTTCTTATCTTCTGTATCCACTCCGAGTTTAGCCAAGTTTGAAGTTTATCGATATTCCAACCATTATTGTTCCAGTAATCCTTCACCTTTTTCTCCACTTCTTCCTCGAGTATTTCTAGCTCTATCTCATCCAGTAGTAGTACTTCCTCTGACCACTCATCTCTCCAAAACCGTGCACTCCCATCTCAAGTAATTCACACCCTTTGCAATGCTCTTCCACATATGTGAGTCCCTAATCCTAGGCTGAAACTTGATTCCTGTTACACCCTTGCAATACTTTTCCCAAAGCACTTTCCCCTACAAAGATTGCTCATCCCTAAACAATCTCCAACTCTATGTTGCAAGCATTACCACATTTACTTTTCTCATTCTTCTAATCCCTACACCTCCCCTTTTCTTCATTTGAGTCACTATGTCCCAGTTGACATGGTGTCCTTTCTCATTTTACGTTTCGATACTGCAAACTAACTAAAAATTTAAAAGAACTTCCTATCATTTCATCACTATATAAAGATGGTGTTGTTGGTAAATGATAACTTGAGCCTTGATGTGAAAAGAAACAAGATTGAGCAACTAAGTATTCTTATTTTCCTTCCAACTACAAAGAGACCTAATCCCTAAAGTTCCCAATTTTCACTTTAGATTTTCACATTTCAGTATTGCATGCTCAATAAAAGTCTAACTTATATTAAGTATCTTTTCATCACTAAAAAAGGATATACTCCTAGTAGATGACAACTTGAGCCGAGATGTGAAAGGAAACAAGGTTGAGCAACTAATTATTATTATTATCCTTAAACTAAAAGAGACCTTACCATACCCGATCTTTATTTTAGAACATTTAATTTAATTTTAAAAAATTTAATTTCATCACAATTTGCTCATTGCATTTATGACTTAACTTCAAGATTAATCTTTTATACACTAATAGTGTATACAAAATCACCATTGGACACATTACAACTCGTTTGAATTTAAATTTGAAATTCAAATTTTGCTCATATGTCATACATCTAACCATGATAGTATACATAATGTCAATGCATATAAGACTAATTCTTAACTTAAGAGCTTATGTTGAATATACATTGATGGATAAAATTATAAAAAAGCTCCCAACCACCTACGATTGTATTTGGTGAATTTCAATGTAAGATTTAATATACTCTGTTTAATGGCTATGAATATTCACTACAAGTACTCAGTTAGTCCTCTTTGCTATTCTCCCATTTATAAGATCTAGTAGAGAGAAGGAATTGAGCTGCATAGGAGGACAATACTAATGACAAGCGAAGGTAGAAGAAAGGCATAGGATTCGACGGTTTTGGAAAAAAAATTGAAAAAATGGTTGTAAAAGATGGGGTCTCTCACCAAATTATTATTTGAGGATAGTTTCTAAATATTACATAACTTCCTTCTACTAGTATAGGCGACTGTAACTTTGAGAGTTGCAATATCAGTAATACTAGCAGAATTCATATTTAAATAGTCGGCTATATAAATAGTTGGCTGCATACAAATCCTAATACAAAATCTGAAACACTTTTGCCTTGTGTCCAAAAACTAAGGGGCTCTCAACTATGCTAAACACAGCCTAGACCCCGCATACAGAGTATGATAATGCAAGAGCTATGTGCATGTAGCTACTGGTCAATGCTTTTGTGTAATATGAATACATAGAAGATATTCTTTCTATTTTATTAGAGGAATATCACATTCTGTTAATATAATTTTTTCATGAGGTTAACAGTTACACTTGTGTAATATATAAATTGTAGAATAATGAACTAAACAATATAAGATAATAAAGACTTTTCTAATATAAAGCACGATGGTTCATTGATAACCATCAAGTAGTTCCACAAATAAGTTGATGCCTTTTAGTGCCATCTATCGATACATAGACAAAAAGATACTGGCTGTCTAATATAAGTTGGAATGTAGGTTATGTTTAGATAATGTCACATATTAAGATTCATTAAGTTCTACAATAGAGTATGTTCTTAACGGATCTTAATATTATGTCAAAAGATGAAATTTTAACATACCAACTATAGAGTGTTAACAAAAGATTAAGGGAACTTGTTCAGGGAGCTTTAGAAAACATCATGACATTGTTTCTTGAAAGGGCTTTCTTGTGCAGGAGTTAAGGCTGTACTGGTGGATTCTGTGAGATGCGTATCACTTTCAAGAGCTATTGAACCAACTTCAGAAGTCATCGTTTCAAAATCCAAGTCTCTCTTTGTTTTAGTCATTGAATGAGACATTTTGGCTGCAACAGTAGAGGAGGCAGCTATGGAATCAAACACCTTCTTTGTTAATAGAGTGACGAATTCATCCTTAGCAATAGGCTGCAGAACAGGATTATGAATATATGCAATTTCTTCATTAGTTGGTGCTGTTGTGATTTCTAGTGGAATTTGGGTTATTTCTTCAATAATATATGCTTTGACAGTGCTATATTTGGCTTCTTTGTGCCCTTGATAATCTGTTTCATAATAGCGTGTAAAATAGACTATTTTATGCTTTTGAATAGTAGATGCTAGTTCAAGGAAAAAGTCAGTTTCCTACAAGTCTTTTTTGTTGTTAAAGTTTGAACAATAGCTAAACATATTACGTGATAGTTAAAACAATTGTATATGGATATGACTATTCAATGGAATAAGAATTGGTTATTAGCTTACCTGATCATTAGCTTCCTAGAATTGAAGGGATATAAATGGTTTCAACTTTTCAGCATCAAGGCCAAAGATGACGGTGATTATGGATGATGTACCATTGTCTACAGCAATTCCAATTTGGGTCATGATGTACATTGAGAAGAAACATGATATTGTGCTTTTATCTATTTGTTTGGATTATTTTCTTCTAAATATGGGCATAAACGAGTTAAGTCAGGCACAAAGACTATCCTGCTCAAGTTCGATACAATAATTTACTAAGAAATTGATTGTGACTTCAAGTCAACCTCGACTTCAACTATTTATAGGGCAAGATATGTAAATTATACAAAAAGATGAGCATTAATATTTGTCCATCTTCTAATACCTTTTTAGTTAATACTATTGCTGAAACTGAGGTTAGCAACTAAGAGGTTCAATAATCATCAGTTTGAAGCTGAAAAATCATAATTTTCAAACAATATTGGTGACAAACTCAATGTAGCTTATACTTTTTATTCCTTTTGAAATCAATACATGCTGATCTAGTTAATCAATTTCGTTGTAAAATAAAGGAATGCGGGATTGACAAATAATGGTTCTGTGCTTTCCAACCTAACACAGATATCAAAAAGCAAACCATACACAAATTCGTGCTGCAAATGCATGAATTCCACGTGAAGTTTATAAATAATATAAAAGATATCCACCATATGGAGAAAAGATTCGGTGGTTGCCATTAATTTCCATTGCTTTCATCAATAAAGCTTGGATCTTATCAACAAAAACTAAGAAACAAACATCGCATGTGTATATGCTTACTGCATTCTTTTGCTAAATATCAAGAGGTCTATGAGTCAATTTACTATATATAGGTGTGAGGACTTTCTGTTTATTTCCATGTCCTTATCCAAAATAAATTAAGTTACTATCGAATTGATACATATCCTAAGATGTCTTAAGATACATCCATCTCTAGGTAAAATTCCAAAAATCTGTATCCACTTAGTAATTTGGCAGCACTAAGTACAATGCTACTCCAAACTAGTATCTTCCTTAACTTAAATCCCTGATGTTAGTTCAATCTTACCAACCAGTTTCATTATGTATAATCACTTCAATTTAAAACCCATCAAAACTTTACACCATAATGTTGGAGTTTCAAAATTTTGAGGACATCAGCAAAAGTAATATCAAGAAACAAAGAAGCCACCATACATAGGAAAAAGAAAATATTGTCCCTATAAACTGATCTAGTTAATCAATTTCTTTGTTAAACAAAGGAATTCAAGAAAAGCATTAGGAGCAAAGAAGTGCCTCAAAATAGAGAAAATTGAGTGCCTCAAAACAGAGAAAATTACTGTCATTAATATTTACATTCTACTAAATTGCTTCAACCATAGGCAACCTATGTCACAAACAAAACAGTCAATTGAAGTACCATATATTTATTGCTATAAATATGTTTCTAAGAACCTGAAAGGTTAGGATTAATGGAACACGATTGCTATTACATGTCAATTCTAGTTGCTTATGCTTCTTTGCACGAAAAAATCACAATCTTCTTTAAGAAATAGTTGCTATAGCTATGCTTAGAAAGAGTTTCTATTAGTTATAATCACTGCTTTTGCATAAAACTTCCACAAGTCAGCACCAAATATGATCTTTGTCCATTATGCAGTTATACATAACCTTCAAATTGTTTGATTTGTCACAAATTAATAGGAGGGAAACCCTAAAATGCTAATATTCAGGTATAAAATTGCAAGAAATCGTTTTAAAAGAATGAAAAAAGAAATCATACCTAATGCAGGAATGCACAGAGCAAGCAGAGAGCAACGGCCTGTATTTTCTTTCTTTGAGCAAAAGTAGAACGATGGTAATTGGAAAACCCAGCAAATTGCACATGAAAATCCATTCTTTGCTTGATCCCTAGGTTAATCTATGGTTGAAATTTCAGCAAGTACAATTGAAAGGAAAGAAAGCTTGCTTTGGCCAGCAAAATTGAAGGAGAAGGGCTGAATGAGTCAGTAAAGTCGGTGAATTAGGGCATGATGAAGTCTATAACTCAATCACATGTCAATCGACTGGCATTTCTATAGCTCAATCACAATTAGGGCTTAATGAAGTCTATCCAATGGCTAGAAATATAATATAAACATAGTAAGACTAATCTAAGGGAGATGGATTTTTTTTTTTTCGTAGCGACACATCTAGTCTAGCCTAACCTACTCCTACTCCTAAAAGGGGGGACTTACTTTCTAAGAGAAGCGACTCTAGGGAGTAGGCCTATAGAGTCGGGGGAACATGACGGGGACTGAACCACCATCAGACCAGACGGATGCACTACTCACCCGCATGGATTTAGAACACTCCTCGTATTGGGCACAATGATGGGAGGCAAGGTTTGAACCCTTGACCTAAGGGAGATGGATTGGACAACATTGATTTTGATGTTGTTTGGGAATTTGGGAAAGGGAGAATGATTTTGGATACATATGTCATTAAAATTTTGTCCAATTGTGATTTAAGGATAGAATTGGCATTTCAGAAAAATTTACTAGGCTTTCTCAACTCTTCGTCCAAATCAGCCAAAAAACGAACAAAAAGTTTTTGTCAAAAGAAATCTCTTCAAATCAGACGATATCCTTTCATTTCTTGGGGTAATGAAGCTCGCAAAACAACAGAAAAGTTTCCCTTTATCACACTTCCTTTTCTTTTCTTATCAAATCCCATATCCCAAACTAGCTGTTAAAGAGTCTTCGTGCTCTCTCAAATATAAAATAAACTCGCCTTAGATAAGTTGGCCGCCTGACCATTTCATTTCTTAGGGTAATGAATCTTGCAAAATGATAGAAAAAGTTTTCCTTTTTCACACTTCTTTTTCTTGTCTTGTCAAATTCCATCTCGCAAATTAGCTGCTAAAGAGTTTTCATGCTCTTTTAAATATTAAACCAACTCGCCCTAGATAAATTGGCTGCTTGGTGAAACTTAAAATGCAGATCGAAACTATAACCTATGCACTTACAGTAAAATTCAAAAAGTGTCTCTTTAGTTTAGAGGTGGAAACTATTACCTCTGGTCCCTTGACTCATTTGGGCCTCCATTAGATAGGAGATCAGAGTTTCAAGTCTCTCTGCACCTGCAACAGAATCCAAACCCGAATGATGTATTTCTGATTTAGAAATGAGAACCACTATTTCTGTCTCTTTTGACTCATTTAGACGCTCCCTTACTCATTTAGGCCCTCCTTTAAATAGGGAGTAGTATAGAAGTTACCAATAGATAAAAAAATAAATAAATAAATATGAAACGCGCCTTTTACAAGTTCCCAAAATTTCCCCGATTGACCTTTTATTATCAAATTAAAAAGAAAAGAAAATTAATAACAAGTCCCCAAAATTTCCCCAATCGACCTTTTATGAATCGCGCTCTTTTGACTGATTTCCTAACAAATTAAAACGAAAAGAAAATTAATAACAGCCATTCTACTGTCTAGTCTCCCCGCTAAATCCCCAAGTAAAACCCTTCTCTTTACCCTTTTTTGCCCCATTTCTTGAATCCCTCTTTTCAAATCCCTAGCTTTTTAATTCTAGTTCCTCATCCTTCAGGTTATCCGGGTCACTTTCTGTTGATTTTATTTGTATATAGAGACTGAGGGAGTATATATTAGCGGCGACAATGGCAAAGGAGAAGCAGGAGGAGGAGGAGAAAGCGAACATGGAGGCTCGGATACTGGGCGGTCTTCAATCCCGCCTTCAGCATTTCAGAGACAACGCTTCGTACTTCTCTCTTTCTCTGCATATATTTATTCGTTGAAACTCGTAGAAACGCATCAGAAACTAATTCTTTGTCAAGCATCTTGCTTGCTTTAGACTGTGATGTTCAAGAAAATAAAAGGGTTTCTTTTATTTAGCGCTTATCGTTACTCGAATTCATCAAATATGGCTAGCTGGTTCTTGTACTGTTACTTGAAGTAAAAAGGCTCTCTCTCTCTCTCCAATGGTATGCTGTGTCACTTTTTTGTTGACATAATTGTTTGTATTAGGAGGACTTTTGGGTTGTCAGAATTTAGTATTAATCTCATTAGGCGTTTAGTTAGAAATTTTTGCTTGATTATTCTGTTGTTTTTGTAAATGTAGTTCCTTAACTCTGGCGGGTATTCGGAGGATTTTAGAGGAAGACTTGGGGTTTGAGAAATATGCATTGGATGTGCATAAGAGTTTCATAAAGCAGTTCATTGAGAAGGTAAATCTGTACTACCCTATTGGGGTGTAACCGGCAAATTGTTATCTGTTAACTATTCTTGCGTTTGCTGAACTGAATTTCATGGGAGGTTTGTAGCAATATTGGTTGGAAGCATTTTTATTTGCGTCTTTGAACTATTTGTGTGAGTTTCATAAGTATGTCAAAACGTCAATTTTCGGCTTTTCTAGTTTAGTTTATATTTATTTATTTTTCAGAGTTTACATGTATATTTGTTTAAGTCCACAAGGGTGGTCAGAGAGGAGAGGTGGTTGGTTTGGCTTATATTGTGTGATGAGATTGTTGGAATGAACCAACTGTAAAATGGTTAATGATGAACTGCACCAAGAGTCTAAGAAAATGGGGACTCCACGGTCCTAGTTGGCACTAACAAACAACCATTTGTGCATTCCGCTTTTTACCTCTATTGTCTGCTCTTGTTCCTACTTATTGAAATCCTTTCAGTCTATTCTGTGCATGGTTAATAGGTTTTAATTGTTCTCTTAATTTGCCTTGAATGTGTCCACCTCTTTCTTGCTCCCTATCTCTATAACAACATAACCATACTCTTGCAGAATATAAAAATAGAATGACATCAAAAGTTTCTTGCTGCTTCCCTACTAATAGCTGTTTTATTCTTCAAGTAGAGCTAGCTAAAAATACCCTTCTGCTCTCTTAGAGGCAACAGTCTACACTAATCAATCCTTAGGGCAAATTCCGTATGCAATTGGCCAGTCTTTCCAGTGTTAATTACATCTTACCCATGTTATGTACGCATTGTAACTAGGGCCTCTAGTTTTTGCAAATGACTTTTGACCCCCTGTAAATGGAATAAACAAGAAACTGAAAAATGAGAAAATGACCTCTGTTTCAGATTAGACTAACTACCTTTTTTTTGTTGGGGCGGGGGGTTTGTGTTTGGGAGTGGGAAAAGGTAACAATGAAATAAAAGTATAAAGAATCTTCTGCTTTTGTATCTATGTCATATATGTTACAAGTTTCTATTCTTGATGCAGAATCTTTGAGCCTTATTAAAATATCTATTGGGCCAAAGCTCTTTGACATTAATACCAACTGCAAAGGTAGTTTGTCGTTCAATTTGCTATCACACTTTATTAGCACATGTAGTCACTTCTAAGATTTCTTGGTAACCTTAAGGGTGAAGATCTTTCTATTGAATGACAAGGTGATGCAACCTAGGAATATACTTCATTGTGAAGTAAAATTGACTAGTGCATTACAATGTACACCATCTCTATAAAAGGAGACACAGCTTATTGTAGTAGAACTTTGACTGAATTAAGACTAGGTTTTGGGTGCCTTTGGGAGTTGAGGATTCGAACGGAAAAGAAAGGGAAAGAAGAGAAAGCCTGATTTTCCTTTGTTTGTGAGTGTTAAGTAAGAGAGAAAAGAAAGGAAATGGGAGGATGAATAGTGGGTAAAATTTTTCCTCCCAAATTGGAGAGAAATGAAAAGAAAGTTGGAGGAAGCTTGTAAAAATTTTTAAAATACCTCTTTTATCCTTAAAAATGCTTTGAACAAATATTTAATGACTTTCATATCCAAAATCATTCCACTAATTCTCCAAACTCCCAAACAACATAACAATCCTTTCTCCTCTTCTCTTCTCTCATAACTTAAGTTTTCCCTTCTTCTCTTTTCTATCCTAAACTCCCAAACTTAGCCTTAGATTCCATTTCTTCTAAGGAGTGATTCTTTACTTTTGCTACGTGCGACCTAGCAAATTCCAAGTGTAAGACTATGTCTCCCTACTTTGCTACAATTGTGTAACTTCCTTTATTTAGAATTGTTTTCTTGGTTATTGCTAAAGTTGGACCTAAATTCTCTAATTTAATGACTTGAATACTCTAAATACTAATAGTTGGACCCAGACGTCAATTGTCAAAATCCTAAAATTCCATTGGCAGATTTTTTTCATAAACTTGCTTGATTCCTACCTCCTTTGTAAGAGGATATACAAAAAACATTTTAAGCTACTGCATTCTCTTCAAAGTATGCTTGGCCCAATTATGACATCAATATTCCACTTCCCCTACTCCGTGTTACATTGCCTTGAATATGGTGTTGAGAATGGGTATGCTCCAGGTGTCAAATCCATTAAATTTCTTAAATTAGGATGTGATGACTGTAACATAACTTGGGAATGGGTGTTGGAGTGTGTCCTGGATTCTTATTTGCGAGTAACATTTATGCAAGTATGATGACATACAACTAGCTTTAAATGTTCTATGACTGATGTTTAAAAGTAAATTGGTATATTTTAAGTGTACAAAAAGAAGAGGTGCTTACAAGCCAAGGTAGCAAAAGAGATGCAGATATGGCCTTAATCAATATTAAATTCTAACTCTTGCATGGACGGTTGTTTCAAACCTTTGCACCCTTCTCTTTTTTTCTTTTTTTTTTCCCTTTTGTTTTCATTGCATGTGACATGTGCAAAACTTCATATGGAAGTATCAGAAAGAGATTCCTGACAACCTGTGTCATGTCTGATCCAACAATGGTACTATGGGAAGGATAAGAGTGTATGTGACTTAGCTGACTCTCCTTCTTGATGTACTTCTCTAGCCAAAAAAAAAAAGACCACCATGAAAAGAATAGATAGATAAAATTAAAAAGACTAGTAACCATATTAGCAACTTCATCTGCCTTGCTGCCCTCAGACTTTAATTGTTTTAATTATTATTGAATGTGTTTTATTTATGTCAATTTGTATAAATTGAAAGTTGTTGAAGGATTTTGTTTGCTGTTAAAATGCTAGAATTTGAATGATGATGATGATTATGAGACCAAGAATTCAGATAGCCACGCAGAAAAAGAAGCCAATTCATCTGTAGGAGAAGCGACAAAATCTCCTGAAAAAGAAGACTTGGCTAGAACAAGCCCTAGTGATGAGGCAGAAAAGAAAGAAGACTCCCCAATAATGGGAGTTTTGACACCCAAAACTGAGATGGTTGACTCTCAAGGCATTGAAATTAGTGAGAGCATGTTAAAGAACGCCATTTGGGAAAGAGCAGATTATATTAGATCACAGTCTGAGTATGTATCTTTCTTAATAAGTGGATAGGTATCCCATTCTGTACTAATTGCCAAATGGAGTATAGAAGTTAGTAGATTATTGTGCTGTACTCTGCACTTCTATTTCCTTTTTGTTGTTTGATGTCAATGATGCACTTCCCTAGGAAACTTACTTTGGCTGGAGCTCGCCGGTTTTTGGAGGAGGATCTCAAGCTTAGTAAAAATGCTCTTGACCCATTCAAAAAGATTATACGTGAGCAAATAGAAAAGGTACTGGTATCTTTTCAATGCCTCTCAAGCTTTGTGCATTTTTGGGCTCCCCATTCACCGAATTCCTTCATTTTATAGGTTTTTGATGCTAATGATGTTTCAACATCAGCAATGAGTGCTAAGAGGAAAAGTTCTGGAAATTGTCAGAGTAAAGCTGCAGAAAGCACTAGTAGTGAAAGAAAATTGGGCTCTATAGACGATGAAGATGATGATGAACAGCATAAAATGAAATCAAGTGGAAAAACCGTTCGAAGAGTTGAAGCTAAAAAACTTGACAGGGAAAAGAAACGTAAAAGACCTGAGAAGAAAACTGATGTTGCTGTCAAAAATCAGAGTAAGCTAGTGAAAAGGCATTCAGAGGAAAGCAGCGATGCTGACAATGAAGGAGATGTGTCTGAAGATGGTGAATCTCAATCTGCCAAAAAATCTGTAAAGGTGTTTTCCCTCCTCTTTTATATGCATTTACTTCAATAATCTTGTGCTCTCAAATTTATAATTTTCATAATATCAAAAAATATTTTTTTTGCAGAAGAAAGAAGCATCAACTCCTACATTTGGGAAACATGTTGAGCATCTAAAATCAGTAATTAAAGCTTGTGGAATGAGGTAGATATAATGTTTAGATTGAGATTAATTTCCATGTCTAGCTGAACTCTTAATGCTGTTACGAACTTCTGACAAACTTGAACTCCCCTGCTTCGTGGTCCCGCCACCCATCCAAACTAAAAAGCATTGCACCTACAGTTTATAAGAAAGCAAAGCAGGTACCTGATGGCAAACGTGAGGCTTTCTTGATAAAGGAATTGGAGGACATTCTCGCAAAAGAAGGGCTATCAAAAAATCCTTCTGAAAAAGGTGAAATTTTGTAGTTTTTTTCTTACTGACCTTGGTTATTATCTTGCATACGAGATTTCTTTGAAAGATCTTTTAAGGTATTTTGGCTGCAGAACTTGAACATGCAAAATCAGCTTTTTATGTTTGAAGTCATCAAGCATCATCATCACTGAATTTGTTGCAAAAGCACACCTTGAGGATGTAACATTAGATTGTGATTTGTATGTACCTACTAGCTTGCAACTTTGAATCTTTCTGTCAAGGAAAAACCAAGGAGAAGAGGGGGGGGGGGGATCACCTGTACGAGACTGAATGGCAGGGTGAGTGTTGCAGGAAAGGTGAATGTGTTGAAAACAGGGAGAAAGGGAGCTAGCTGCAGGTTGCGTTGGGTAGTTGTGTCAAGGAGGGGATAGTTGGAGGTTGCAAGAGTTGTGGGGAAAGTGAGTTTGACACCTGTGAGGAGCTGAGGACTTGAGGAAAGAGCAAAAACTACAAAAATGGGGAAAAGTGGAAGATACATCATAGAGAAGGAAAAAAAATGAAGATTGGCTCACTTGATTCTTTAATGATGGACGTATTGCCCCTAAACTTAGCAGAAAGAGGAAGGTTAATGAAGATGATTATCAGGATGACTGATATACTAAATTTTACAAGTTAGACGGTAAATTTGTTACAATAAATAGTGACTAGAAGAAAATTGCTGTAACAGTTGGACCTTTAAGGTCTTTTTCCTTATTTATTATGCTGACTTTTGTCTCTAGTTGATGACCTGCAAGCTACTCTAAATATAATTAGTGGATCTTTATATCTAACTTTCCAATTACACCATTTGAATTTTGTTGCAGAAATCAAAGAAGTCAGAAAGAGAAAGGAAAGAGCAAAAGAGCTCGAGGGTATTGATCTTAGCAATATTATTACTAGTTCGCGAAGAAGGTCAGCCATGAGCTTTTTGCCTCCTCCTAAACCCCAAAAAAAAGAAAAAGTTCGAGATGATGCTGTTAGTACTGATAAGGACAAGGATGCTGTAAGTGATGACAATGAAAATGAAAAGCAAGAACAAGAAAAAGATGGTGATAATGCTGTTAGCACTGATAAGGACGAGGATGGTGGAAATGATGACAAGAAAAAAGAAAAGCAAGAACGAGAAGAAGACGAAGAAGGTGATGATGAAGAAGGAGAAGAAGATGGAGATGACAGTCAAAGCGAAGATTTTAACGAAGGTATGCTCAATTGGCTATATGAGATTCTTTTGTGTCTTTGGTGCTGAATGTAGCTCAATGACGTAATAGGTGGGGAGGTATTTTCATATTCCTCTATTTGTCAGATTTATAGTTTGGCTACGAATCTTTCAAAAAGCCATTGCTATAAATTGTTACTTGCTTATGTTGGAAATACTGCAATTTACTCTGGATGCAATAGATCAGGCTGTCAACAAGAGCAATATAAGAAAAAAAAAATGTCCTGATGTTTGACATGGTAGAAAGTTTATGGTTTTCGAACAAAAGTGAAACTGTCATCTAAATACATGGTAAGTGCACTATAAGTTTGCACTTACCGTAAAAATGTTCTAATCTTAATCACCTGTAAGGAAACATGATAATTTATTGAAATGAGGGCCGTACCATATCCTTTTTGGGGAATGTACTGGATGACATACTTCTATATCTTTCTTCTATTATATACATGCAGTTGTGTTTAGAAGTCGAACCAGAATTATTTTGCTTGTCTATTTTATAAAAACATGCATAGCAAAAGATTAGAACTAAGTCCTTGGAGGTTTTTTAACTTGTTAGCTTTGGCACCCTGAAGTTGTGATGTTTTTGTTCCCACATGTTCTATTCCTGTGTGTTCTTAGCATGTTCACGTTCTTGGCTCCTAATGTGCAAAAATGTGGAAAATATTTGAGCGTCTCTGGTCCAATAATAATAAGACTAAACATTAAGTTCATATGGCAATGATTTAACAAGATAAGACCATTTGCGCATATGACTAGACAAGACTTTCAGGAACTGCACGAGACATTAACCAAATTTGAAACAATACCATTTATTGATATGGTGTGTTGTATTTGTTACTTGCAGGTGATGAGGACAGCGATTGAATAGGCATTGTTTACCTGTATGTAACTCTGACAAGAGCTGAAGATTGTAGAATTAGGAGGATCAAGGGGCACAAACAATGGTTAATAGTTGTTCGTGGTAATTTATGGCCAAGATTGGCCCGATATCCTTCTTTTATGTGCAGTTGTGATGTACTTGTGATATACAGTTATTCACAGAGAACATAAAGTCCCATCAAAGTGACGAATCGAGACCAAGTTCAGTAGCTTGTACAACTTGTGCATTGTTCTTTACTATGTGTGAAATACTTTGCATCACTATTCAGGACCATCCAACTGATGATTGGCCTTGCTCCGCTCCCTCACTCGGAGTATCCTTTCTGCTGGTTAATGTTTGCTCTAAGTTAGTTTCAGGTTTCGCAACAGGTGACCTTTGATCGAGAGTGCAGATATCTGCTGTAGGATTTGTAAGTTTATCTTTCTAGTGTATTGGTCAAGAAATTTGTGTGTTGTTGAAGAGGGTATGTGGAAACGTATTTGCTTTAGTTGGCTTCTCGTTAATGTGCTGGCATATTTCTATGGTTCTTCATCTGGGGGGCTGTTGTCTATCTGCATGTGGGAAAAAGTGTCATTTCCGCTCTCAAACGTAAAGCTGTCAATAGGCCTTATATGAGTTGAGTTTCGGGCAAGTCCAAGTTTGGCTCTTTTAGGTTCATATTCAATTTCCATGATATTTGGGTTTGGCACTTACTTGGGCTCAGCTCAAGTTCAAAAATGATACATAATTGCATATAAAATTTTTATAAATTTACATCATTAATACATGTAATTACAAGGACAAAATACACAAAGTATCCTTGTGGTTTGCTCGAAAGTTACGAAATCCCCCTAAGAAGCCTCTCCTGCTTTGAACTAATATGGAATGAAAATCATTTCGGTCCCGAATGGATTCGCAAGCCACGGAATTAACGAAGGACTAGCACCGTTACTTGTTACTCTGGGGGCCTTTCTTCTTCTTTTTTTTTTTTTTTTTTATTTTTGAAGCAAGTTGCCCTAGAGACTTATTGACCCTTGGAAATGCTTTGAACTAATAGCATCTTCGAGAATGGAATGGATTTTCCCTTTCTGAAATAAGTGTTATCAAGAAATACATAATTTATTGTAAACTATATATAGAATATATACATAACTTGAAGTGAAAGGTTACATTTATTTATATATGTTGGTGCAATATATATCACTTATCGGCAGATAGATAATTGGTCATATGGTATTGATAGGTACAATTTATAACTTATCGACAGGTAAGGTAATAGCCTAAATTGATAGATAGAAACTTATCGACTTTATTTATTTGAGACCAATACGGAAATAATTGGCTGTATCACAAAGAACTCATGAGCTGTAGCAGGTGAAGGTGTAAATCGACAATGAATATATTGGCCACTGTGCTTCTTCAAGGTTGAGAAAGCTGCTAGGTGTGTGTGGTAAGGGTTATAATGGAGATCGACGATGATGACCAACATTTATATGCTCATCAATACGTGCAAAGGCGTGCTGGCATATGTTCATCGACATAGGTACCAATACAAAAAGATGTTTGATATGATCAATCAAGTACCTATAAAGAGCTGTTGAAGCTGTTGCTGCGCCAGAGGAAGGACGTATGCATCAGCGAATGGCCCTACAAGTTAGGAAAGTGATGGTTACATTTAGAGAGGAAAGTGATGGTTACACTTACATTATCCCTAAAATCCCATGATGGAATTAACGTGGACCATGAAACTGGTGAGTTCATCAGAGGAAAACATTCTTGGTTTTTGAGGAAACTTACCATTATAAATACCAGAAGATAACATTAGATTGACACAAGGGACAGCCTATGGAAATCAAGCTTCAAGACCCAGTTGAGGATGATAAAGGATTGGGGGAGATTCACGTCATCAAAAGCGTCAACGCTTCTAACAGAGTGGTCTTAACAAGACTAGACGATGCTATTACCAGGCATTCACAGAAAATTTGATTGTCTTCTTTTACTTTTTATCAACTTTCCTAGAACTCTTAGCTAGATTTAGGATTTCTCAAAGCTTTCTTATTTTCATGCAATCATCTCTTTCTACTTCAATGTTTTTAACCAAATCAATTTTAGGTTCCGCAAATTTCCTCGGTTATATATGAATTCTCTCCTATTCCAAGCAATCTTCACGAGTTTCACCAGCATACTCTATATTTTATATAAGTTTTTCGGCTTTAATTTACCTCTCAGCTTTCATCATCAACATCTTTCTAATCGGTTACTCTTGACACGAATTTCAAGTCCTTGAGGCTATTCAAGACGAGGAGACGATCAGTAATCGTCATAGAAGTCAGCATAATCAGCGCACTCTCATTTTCACTAAAATCAGTTAGTTCATAAGATTTTTCTAGCATAAATCAGGTGGTAAGCTATCGACAACATGCTCATTGGTAACCACTGCGCGCTAAGCTCAGTGGTCACCAAGGTGGGTCTTAAGACTCTATTTGAGCTGTAGGTAGGAGTTTAAATTTCACCTGCAGCAAAAAAAAAAATTCAAAGGTTGTGTCAAAATACACCCTTGGTCTAATAAGGTCTGTGTACTTACTAACTCCTAACACAAAGTCTCTTTAAGTTCAAATCTCACTTGCAAAAAAAAAAAAAAAAAAATCTAAAAGTTGTGTCAAAAATACACCCTTAATCTAATAAGGTCTGTGTACCTACTAATCCCTAACACAAAGTCTCTTTAGGCTCTCCTTCTTTTATAGTTTAGAATAAATAGGTTATCTAATAGTTAACGTCTACCCGGGGGGGGGGGGGGGGGAAAATAGACAACATGCTCATTGGCAACAATTCGGAGGTCGGAAAAAATCAGTGCAAACAACCTTTCACTTGAATCGGTGCATGTCAACCTTGTAAGAATACAGGGGACATCATCTCAGTTTTGATTTTAAATTTTTTGTATCGACGACGGCCATGAAGATTACCATATGGATGGTTGTCTCGTGACGACCTTGCTTCCCTTGATAGTGGGACAACGACCCTTCCCCATTTTGCATCTGCTATCCTCATCATTTCTTTCCAAGAGCAACATGATTACTCTTAATAGACAATGTGCTGAATTCTCCAAGACAAATTATGGGGTGAATGATTGTTAGGCTTGTGTTGATATTGATTTCTAGGCTATTAGACCTAGTTCATTACTCTGTCCACATACTTGAATAATCAATTGTGTGCTCATAATCACATGAGAATATTGCACTTCGGAATTTCAGACAAATAAGATCACAAGAATGGTTAATGATGAGAATTTACTTAATCATGGCAGACTAGTAGTTTCATTCCATGGACAGGTGATTTCTCTTGAAAATCAAATTTATTCCCCTAACAATTATATCTCCTCCCTGTAATAAATCCTTGGAGTTCGATTCAGAGAAATGTTGCTAGAATGAAAAAATCCATGGGTGCAAATGAAACCAGAACAAATTGGAAAAGAATATTAGAAGAAAAAAAAAACCATAAAAAATCAAGTAGTGTTTTCTCACACATGAATTACGTTACTATAAAAAATTTTCATGCCATATAGATGGAAAATGTGGAGGATGTAATCCCATGGCTAATATAGGTGGAATTAATATGGGCTAAATCCATGTTGATACTGCCTCAAATACCCAAGAACTTCCATCTTTTTTTTTTAATCCCTGTTTATTCTTAATGCCCTGAATTTATTTTTTAACATTGTTTTATTTCTTTTTTTTTTTTTTTTGCTTTGTAAAAGCTCTATATTTCTCTTTATTCATTATGTATATGTTCCAAAGTAAACGTTTGTGTTGAATTTCACTCATCATTTTCCTTGTCTCATTGAATCCCAAAGATTAATATAGATGTTAATCTGTAGGCTGATGTAAGGGAAGCTATGCTAAACAATAAAAAAGAGTACAACTAAATTACAATTCATAAAAATTGGTAACTGTGTTTGGTGAACTGACATGCTATTTTTGCGCATAGTAAAGTAGTAGAGATTATCATGGAGAGCTTGTTGGGAAGTTGCCAGGATCTACAAGATTTCTTATATAGTAGCAAACATTAATATAGTAGCAATAGATATGCCTTATTGGAATCAGTCTTGTTTTTTCCTTTTTTTTATTGGACAAAAATACTACAAACTGCATATACAGCCTCATTCTAAAATATTTAAAACGGTTTGTCTAACGGGTGCCCTATAGGGCTCATTAAGATATATTTCAGGTATTATATTTTTGAAAATATAAAATTAATTAGAAAAAGTATATAAATGCAAAAGAAGATGATAATTGTTAGTATATGTATATATATAGTAGGTTACGTGAATGTTAAGTGTGTTAATATGTGTTTTTAGAAAAATTCGATTTAAAATATGGAGATATTTAACTTAACCAAATAGGTTCGGCCACTAATTAATAAAGCTTCTAGACTCGACAAAGGCAAAGCAAATAAGTTGGGTCCCATGGGATTTCCAATTTCCCAAGTAGTGCCCAGCTAAATCTTCTTTTTTCGGAATAACTGGATTTAGATTTAGCTCCCCATTTAGATTTAGGTCCCATCGTATAAATTTCAAGCCTGTCCCACCCAAATTACTTTAGACATGAGTAGTTTTGTTAGGAATTGAGATCCTTAGTCACCATCATATATCTGCATATAAAGTAGGGGTCTCTTGCCATCATTAAGTACTCTGCTAAGATTTGGGATCTCTTTTCATCATTAATAAGGAATGCAAATGAGTTGAATTCAATCGAGCTACTCATGATCTTGTTCGATTAAACCTCGAGATTGAGGGTGTGTTTAATAAAGGGAAAATCGTTCAAAACGTCCCTCACATTTTACAAGATGATTTTTTTCGTCTCTCACTTTTAAAAGTGTAATTTTACGTCCCTTACAAATTCATATTGACCAAATTTGGTCCTTACCTAGGTTTCCGACTAGTTTTTTGCCGGAATCCATCACGTGACTTGCATATGATTATTTTTTAAGGACAAAATTGTCAAATCAAATTTTTACATAATCTGATTCATAGCCCCTCACATTTCACAAAATGAATTTTTCGTCCCAAACATTTTACAAAATGAATTGTTTCGTTCCTCACATTTCGAAAAATGAATTTTTCCATCCCTCACATTTTTCAAAATGAATATTTTCATCTCTCATTGATCATGTGTATGAATAGTTTTTTTTTTCTATAAACCCACGTATATTTGTGACATTTCTCTTTTGGTAATAATTTATTTACTGAATTGTATAATAAGGTCATCTAATTAATGGGTCCTAACTCGAATTTTACTCGTTACTTTTAAGACCAATAGTTGAATTACTTGCCTTTTAATTGTCTTAAAATTTGAAAGTGCAAATCCTTTATTTCTTTTGTCATACTTTTCTTTTGTTTATTTTTTCTGTCCAAATTTAATTCAATATAAACATTCGATAATATTTAGGATTAACTGTCTTCTTTATTTTCAAATTTTGAGTAAAAAAATGAATATAAGTGAAAAACTAACAATTTTTTAAACTCATGTGTATATCTATTTGATTTCACTTGAGCAGTACGAATACTATGTAATATATCTCTATTTGATTTCACATGCTATTCGTACTGTTCAAGTGAAATCAAATAGATATATATATATATATATATATGTACATGGATTTAAAAAAAATTATTCACACACATGATCAATAAAAGATGAAAAAATTCATTTTGAAAAATGTGAAGGATGAAAAAATTCATTATGTGAAATGTAAGGGACGAAAAAATTTATTTTATGAAATGTGAGAGATTATGAATTGAATTATATAAAATTTGATTTGACAATTTTACCCTTAAAATATGATCACGTGCAAGGCACGTGGTGAATTCCGACAAAAAATTAGTCGGAAACCTAAGTAGGGACCAAATTTGACCAATGTGAATTTGTAAGGGACGTAAAATTACATTTTTAAAAGTGAGGGATGAAAAAAGTTATTTTACAAAATGTGAAGGACTTTTTGAATGATTTTCCCTTTAATAAAATTGAAATCTGAAATTTGAAATCTGAAATTTGAATCCATTAAGTTATTGAATTGTTAAGTATTAAATCTAATATATTTGAGAGGACATCATATTCAGTGATAAGTGAACATCACTTAATTTTGAGAGTAAGTTTTGCCTAGAAAATTCAGTGTCACTTAATTAATTCAGATGTTCAATTTTTAGTTATCAAACAGTTTGAATATATTAATATCTGAATCCATTAAATTAAAGTACCGAATTGGGTTATCAAACAAGGTCTGAGTTCATGTTGACCTCGAGCTTGAGTTAAAGAATACTCCTGATAAGTTTGAATTCAAACCTAATATGTGATATTCAAAAACTCATTGAACTTAACTGAATTCAATCATGCTGCAAATTTAAATTACATTTTTTATTTTTTATCTTTATTAGTCTCAAAGTATATCTAATCCATTGTTTAAATTTATTTAGAATATTATTTGACATCATTTATACTCGATTAAGCTTGGTTGAGCACAATTAAACTCAACTAAGGCCCTATTTGATAACTCAATTTAGCACTTAAATTTAATGGATTCCAATATTAATATATTCAAACCGTTTAATAACCAAAAATTGAACATCTGAATTAATTAAGTGCTACTGAATTTTTTAGGCAAAACTTGCTCTCAAAATTAAGTGATAAGCTATTCACTTATCACCAAATGTGATATGCACTCAAATATATTAGATTTAATACTTAACAATTCAATAACTTAATGAATTCAAACTTCGAATTTCAGATTTCAAACTTTAGTTTTTAGATTTCAGTTTGGGAAATTTGCCAAATTGGTCCCTAACATTTTCCAAAAACACTTTTTTAGTCCCTAACATATAAAATCAGCCAAAATGATCCTTCACATTTAAATTATGAGCCAATGTGGTCCTATTGCTCGTTTTTGCTCATTTCTCCGGCTAAAAATAGCACGCCCCCCTCACGTGGTCATTTTTTTAGGGGCAAAACCGGAAAACACATTTCATTACCGGTTGAAAGAAGCCATCTTTCCTTCATCTAATCACCTCACTAACCCTTAGAAATTGAAGAGGGAAAATACAGTAGCAAGAAATTGGGAAGAAGAAGCTGACCTTTGAAGAGTAAAATGGATCCAAACGAGCGATGTCTTTGTGGAAAGGAACCCATCATTGTGACTTCTTGGAAGCCTGCAAATCCGGGGAGAAGATTCTATGGTTGTCCAAATTATGGAGTAAGTTTTCTTGAAATTTCAGGTCAGTTTGGGTTTGGGATGTGGGGTTAAAATTTGGTCTTGATATCTGATGTTCTTCGTGCATTTTAGGTAACTCGGGCTTGTGGCTACTTCAAGTGGTGTGACCCGCCAATGTGTAGTAGATCTGTGTCAATAATACCTGGTCTATTAAGATCAATCAACCGACTACAAGCTGATCAAGAACAGAGAATCCGAAGAGAGAAATTGCTTTGGGCTGCTTTGGTTGCCTCTTGGATGTGTACTTTGCTGTTGTTAATAAGCTGGAATTAAACAAAAATTGGAAGATAGTTATTGGTGGGTCTAACATGTTGTTTTAATTCTGTCTGGGTTTATCGGAGGATGTGAATGCAGTAAGCATGTAGCAGCATCCAAAATATGAGGAGGCTTTGTTGTACCTGCTGCACTTTTGTTAATGGTTGTGTAATAGTAACAGCAGCACTTTTGGCAATTATTGTGTAATAGGAAAGGCTCATGTTTGTACCATTAACAATTATGAATGCAAAGCTGCTTTTTGGTCAATTGATTGTCGGAAAGGGAAATTTGCTAATGTAAAAGTGAAGATGATGAATGACCATGTCTCTTAACATTGAATTTGAAGACAATAAGCTGCAGATACACTCAAATTTAAACATCAACAATTGATAAGAATGGATGTAAAAAAACTGAAAATTTGTCGTCAAGACTGAGAATCAATCCCTTAGATAATTAAGGTGCCTTTTGCTCCATTTTCTACTGCGCATTGCAAATGTAATTCAGTGTATAACTCTGTTCGGAGATTTCTTTAGTAACTTATTGCTCATGACTAACAATTTCACAGGAACAAATATAAAATTCCAGAAACTGAAAATTCAAAACCTACAAGATATTGTTAATGAAAATTTACTTGCTTTAGACTAGCCAAGAACATAATTATACCTGTCCAAAATACTTAATAGAGGGAAAAGAAACTTGGCCAAACTCAGTTCCACAAAAGATGAGAAGCCAAGATGCTTTTTACAGAAGTGCCAAAAACTAACAGCAAAATATTTATAGCAAAAACTAACAGCCAAGATGCTCTTTACAGCAGTGCTAAAGTCTCAGCTCAAGTCGTAATACATGAACTATAATATCCCAAAAGCAAAATACAACATAAAAGTTGTAACTAAAGCCACCAAAAGATGCTTAAACAAGCCACCAGCACTTTAATTTTTCTTTTACTTTTCACTGGTCTTTGAAGATTCATGTGCCTGCCCTCGAGAAAGCTCTGCAACAGTGGAAGTGCACCTGCCTTTGGTGTGACCATATTGGTGGCAGATAGAGCACTTGTACTTGTACTTCCCAATATTCTCCATCTTGACAATTTTAATGAAGGCTTGTTAGATAACATAAAGGTAAAATATGAGTATTTGACAAGCAAAAGATGTTTATGATACTCACTGGAGTATTTGCAGCAGTAGAATGGTTTGATGTAGATTGTTGACTTCCCAATGGTGCATCTGCCATGAGATCCTCAGACATCTGAGTATTTGACGTAGGAACTGGAGGTGTAGGTGTAACAAATCCATGTGAATCAGTCTCAGCAGAGGCATTTTGTGTCTGGTTTGGACACTTCCTACTATTGTGGCCAGTCTTGTTACATTTTCGACACTTATACACCATCTGCCCAGTTCTAGACAGCTTTTGCTGCTGCTTATTTTGCTTTTTACTTGATGCTGGTTCATCTGGCTCCCTTCGTCTAGCCTTTCGTGGTCTACCAGGAAGTTTTATGTTCTCAGGAGGTAGCACGGGCGGCATGTCAGAATTTTTCCACATGTGCTCAGCATTCATTGGACTTATCATGGGTTCATATGCCCTCATGTAAGCTTCTTTGGAGTAGCAATTATGTACAAACTTCTCGGGTTCCTCTCCAGTGTCACAAATTGCAGCAATGGCATGTGCACAAGGAATGCCATTAAGATCCCACTTTCTACAACTACAACATCTACTAATAAGGTCCACAGTATACCTATCACCATACATGCACCTAACTTCAAATTTCCAGTCCTTGGAGTGGCTAGGAATGCAGTCATTTGCAGCAAGCTTATTTTTCTCCAACTTTTTCAGAATTTTAGGACATATCTCCCCAGTGTATTTCTTTATCCATTCCCTTTTTTTTTCTATCCTAACCATTAAGTAAAATCTAATGGTCTCCAACATGTCAAGAATTGGTTTCTGCCTAGCATCAAGGATTGTGGAGTTAAAACTTTCACACAGATTATTCAACAAAATATCACATTTCACACTTGTTCTAAAATGTGATCTTGTCCACTCCTTTGGATAAGTATGACTTACCAACCAATTGTAAGCACCTTCATCAACCTCTTTTAGTGACTCCATCAATCCAGCAAATCTGTCCCTATAAGAAGCTCGTGCTGCAACCCATATCCTTTCCTTGAGAGCTAGGCCTGGATGTTGTTTTTTGAAATTATTATACATGTGCCGTACACACATGCGATGCTCAGCCCCTGGCAGTACCTCTTGAATAGCTTGAATTAGCCCCTGTATAAATGAAATAAAAAATCAAACATATATTACTGTCACTAAGTATTATCATAACAACAATTGAAGATAAAATTAGTTATATATTACCTTTTGCTTGTCGGTTATAAATGTCCAAATGCTTTCATCAATAATTTCAAGGTCACCCTTTAGCTCTTCTACAAACCATTTCCAAGAGTTCTTATTTTCAGTCTCAACTACAGCATATACTATCGGAAATAGTTGATCATTTGGATCAATACCAACGGCTGTGAGAAGAACTCCCTTGTGACAGCCTCTTAAGTGACATCCATCAAGACCTACAACATATCTACAATCCTGCAAGAACCCTCTTTTACAACCATCTAGACACACATAGAATCTCTGAAACTCATCATCACCTTCATTATTCTCAGTTGTAGTCATGAACACATTAGAGTCAGGATTTGCCTTTTGAAGTTCTTCACAGTAGCTCCAAAGTTTGCTGTATTGGGACATGACATCACCATGTATCATCCCTTTAGCTTTTGCCCTTACCTTATACCCCACATTAGGTGTGATACTAACTCCCAAGTCCTTGTGGACCTTTATCATAAAATCACCTACATTAAAATTTGGGTTCAGCCTAATGTCCTCCAAATACTTGTTGGCCAAATATGTCACACTGGCCAGGCCATGATAGGTTGTCCTACCACAAGTGTGAGTCAGCAGCATGCTTTTGATTTGGAATGTCACTTTATCACTCCTAACTGAGCAATATATGTTCCACATGCATCTCTTGCCTCTACATATAGCTTTGCATCTGTTTGAATCATTTTTCTTAAACCTGATTTTTCTTCCATACTTCACTCCATGTGATTTTGCAGCATTGATAAAGTCAGTCTTACACTTAAATAACAACCCAAGTTCAAACTTTGGGTCATCCATCCCTGTTGCAGGATTGAATACTCTAAACTTCTTTTTGTCCATATCATTACTTCTTCCTTCATCTTCAGAACTCTCATTGCTGTGCAGCCCATCATGTGATGAATTATCTGACTCCTCCATGCTGCACTCATTATCTTCTTCATTAACAGCAGTTTCTTGTACCTTTTCTTTACCTTTTTTTGCTGTCTTCAACTGTTTAGCAACATTAGCCCAATCTGGAGGTATTTCACTAATAGATTTCATTAGCTCTTCCTCATCACTTATAGCATATTCGCTATCATACAAACTCTCGGGATCACTTGAGACAATATCCTCTATGATCTGCTCCTTATTTTTTTTGAATGACTTTTTACCTTCAGCCTTTCTATTTGATGTCTTCCTTGACTTAGTTCGTGCTCTTCTTCCTTGTCTGCTACTGCCATGTCTTTCATTTTCATTACCATCAATTTCTGTAGCTCCATCAGTTGCATGTTCACCTACATCAGTTTCTACAGCCTCAGCAGTCTCATATTCAGCAGCATCAGGAGTTTTATCATCAACAGCATGACTTTTTGTAGTTCCTCCACTCTCATGTTCAGCAGCATGAGATGCACTTTGGTATGATCCACTCCTGCCACTAACACCACTCTGAGCAGTAACATGTTGATGGCCAACATCCTTTCTCCTCTGCTGCATTTTCAATCTTTTTGCAGGTGAAGTTCTCTTCTTCGCAATCTGTTTCATCCTCTTACCAGTACGTGAAGGAGTTCCTCCATCCATGTTAGAGTCTTGAAAACCACCATCAGTAGCTGGTGTTGGTGTGGCCACATGTACAGATTTTTCTTGAACATTCTCTGGTGTGGCCACATGTACAGATTCTTCATTATTTCTGTTACTATCATGCCTTCTTCCTTCTTCATCAACAGCAAAATGAGGCAAATTATATGTTCTTCGATGAATGAAGAACACATCAACTAACCCATACATACTCCCTAATTTAGCCAATTCAGCAGCATCATCCTCTTGCAACACATACACTAATCCATCTGCCATATTCCTACCAGGAATCAGGTAGTAGTAACCCACTGTATAAGGCTCAAATCCAAGTTTATTAGCTACTTCGTCCAACTTACACAGAGACCATTTTTCTGGATTACAACCATCGACTATGTCAACCGAACCCCCTACATAGTCTCTATTTCCTGTATCTCTAAGTTCACCTCCAAAGTGTATACGAATAGAAAAATGCATCTCATTGGCCCCTGTCAGCCATTAAAACGACAATTACTTTGGACCATGACAGAAAGGTGGAGCCTTTCATAATAAAAATAGGGACCACAGCAAAACTAAATAAAAATTGGGGACCACAGCAAAACTAAGTAAAATAATGAACAATCTTCAATTAATTAACATAAAATACAGTTCTAAGCAAGATTCGTCAACAATTGTTAACCACATTGGTAAAAAAAAAAACTTACCGTAAGCCTTTGTGAAGTCCCATTTTCCCGATTCATTCTGCATCTTTTCGAAGATTTTCTTTACGATTTTGTGGCCAAACCTTCAATCTTTTCTCAATCACACCTTACAGGTTTGTCGTCGTCATCATCGGTAGTACATTTCCATGTTATGCTTGTTAATTTGGGGATGCAATTAGGGTTTCTTCGAACTGTAATTTTAGGGCCAAAGGTGAAATGTGTATTTTGCTAGTGGTCCCTTATCCTTTTACCTTCAACCGGTAATGAAATGTGTTTTCCGGTTTTGCCCCTAAAAAAATGACCACGTGAGGGGGGCGTGCTATTTTTAGCCGGAGAAATGAGCAAAAACGAGCAATAGGACCACATTGGCTCATAATTTAAATGTGAAGGATCATTTTGGCTGATTTTATATGTTAGGGACTAAAAAAGTGTTTTTGGAAAATGTTAGGGACCAATTTGGCAAATTTCCCTTTCAGTTTTATCAAATACACCCTAAGTCAGATCTAATTGATTTGAGTTTGAACTCAAATATGATAAAATAAAATCACACTCGAACTTAAATATTTTAACTAGAGTATAGCTCGAGTTGTTAACTATTCGAGTTCGATTTAACTCAACTAAGCTCCTATGCGGTAATTATTAGACACAATAAAAGGGCTCCATAAAATAAAACTTTTAAATGCAGTCAAAGAAACAATAAGGTATGCCATTCAAATACAAAGTAACATAAGGGTCATCAATATTTTGAAAATAGGATCGGGTTAGCTGGTTCGACTGTGGGCCATTCCTCCGGTCCAATTCAATGGTAAATCCAAAAATTCAATTGAATCGATTAAATTCGATCATGAACAAGTAAAATCCAATTACAACCAGGAGGTTCAATCGGATTTCACATTTTTTTTTTTATTTTTTAAAGGCATGCTTTCACTAATTATAAAGTCAGATTTTCACTAATTTAAAAAAAAAAATTACTAGTTTCTAACTCCCAAACTGGCGTAAGACATATAGATAATTTATAATTGTCTAGCCTTTCTTAATTACATGTCTTTTAAAGGCGTGATATTTGATGGCTTATTACATTTGGCGTTTCCCTTCATTTGTTTGAATCACGCACACCCCAATAAATACCGTCCTACGCATATGCACACAATACATATTCGCGTGGCTGGTCAAAAGCATTCATATATGAAATTTCGCGCCACTACTCAGAAAATCATCCCGTGTCACTACAATTAATCTTTTAAAAATTTTTTTATATAAGTAAAAAAAATTCAAATTTGTGATCTCTTACTTATATTCCCTACTTTTAAACCACTCAACTCATCCCTCCCCCCACAATTAATCTCAACACACTCTGGAAAGACATGGCAGATATTTAGCAAGAACTAGTAGAGAGAGAATAACTATGTATTCTTCTTGGATCAAGGCCAGAGCGTTGCATTGTTTAATTGGATTTCAAATTTTTTTTATTTTTAATACTAAAATAAATAAAATAATTAAACCTTTGAACCGAGGTTAAACTGGTCAAACTGTGAATTGAAAACTCTTTTGGTTCACTTTCCGATCCAAATTTAAAAACATTGAAAGTCATGGGTTTAAGTTTCATTATATCGGAGTTGTTTAGTCTAACTATATGTTAATAATTCTCGAACCATTTGTGAATTATTTTCCAATATTGTTCGGTTGTAAGTCAGTGTGTATTGATCTTACTAATATGAGCTAATTGCAATAATATCAAAAAATATAAAAATAAAAAAGTTAGAATTCGGATTTGATTCCTTCTAATTCAAACCCAATTAAATTTCCTTTCGAAATAAAAGGTTGAAAAATTCTATTCAAGATACCCCAATTCTAATTCTAGCCCTGCAATTTTTTTGCATTCTGTAGACCTACTGGGAAATTTAAAATTTTCAACCTAGCAATGAAAATGTATTTTTGAATTTTCAACCTTCATTTTTTTAATAACCTCCTATTCTTGAGAAAAGATGGATTGGATAATTTAAAAATAAAGAGTATAAATGAGAGATCTAAAGTTAAAATCCTTTCACTTGTGAAAAAAAAAAAAACATCGTATCCCTCCCTCATTGTGAGACCGGTAGGGGGAAGAACTTTATGGGGGACCGTAAATCAACCCCACTGGTTTTTGAATGTTGACCCTGACCAACACAATTCAGTCATTTCTGGTTCATGTTATGAAACAATTAAAAGTATGGATGTCCCTTTGTATTCCCAAGAGGATTAATTCTTGATTTATGGTTACATTATATATAGAAGTTACAATTCATAAATCCATTCATGTAGTGGAGAAACCGTTTCATAGGTTTCTTCATATTATTGTAGTAGTGGGTGTTTAATAGGATTTATGTACCTTTGATCTTGTAGTACCTATATATAGAGGTACATTTGACACCCTTTGGAAGGACTTTTGTATCTTGTTGAAATATAAGGATATCATTCACTCTTTCTCTAATACTTTCTCAATTCCTATTGTAGTATCTTCATTTTATTAGTTTTACAACACGTTATCAGCACGAGTCTTTATTTTTGAGGAAAAGGTGAAAACGGAGCCTCTATCTTGAACAAAAGTGAAATACAAGATTTTGCCAAAATTCTGTCTACATTTCTTCAAGTAACTTCTGAGGTAAATTTCTGATCCATAAACTTATTTCAATTTCTTATGGCTAATATTTGAATTATCGCAAAATACAAGTACCTACTGTTGAGCAACCACTAAACACAAACATATATTGTTTGACATCTTTGAAGTAATATTTCTCCTTTCAATTCTACTTATTTATCTTTATAATTATTTGTTATAGATACTTATATTCTGATGCAATGAATTTTGGAGATGCTATTATAGAAAATCAATTATATTTGAGAATCTACTTGTCCTTTGAAATACTTAAAGAAAAAGATTCGACCACCTGAAAATGGTCGTTCTTTAATGAAAAGATTTGGCCACTAGAAGATGGTCATTATTTCAAAGCCTGGTATGATAAATTTATTTATGGTTGCAAGTACATAATTCGTACATAATTCTGCTATGTTTAGAATTATTTCTTAATTGAAAATAATATTCTCTTCATATTTCTCAAATATCTTCTTGTAGTAGCAATATTGAGAGAAATTTTGAGAAGGATTTTGTACTTATTGCATGCTAATTCTAGTCCATTCCCAGAAGTGAATGCGACTAAATTTCAATTTATTAGTTATGGTTGTTGTCATGATTATGATTTTGGTAAATATATATTTTACCATGACAAGAGAAAAAGTTACCACTTGAAGTGGGATAATAATGATAAGGACACAAAAATAAAGGTCCTAAAGATAAATGTCCCGAAGTACATTTGACGAATCAAAATTATAATAGCATTTTCACATGGCCAATTTCTTTAAACGCCCTGAAGGTGTATGATGATTGATTTAATTTATGACAATAACTGACTTTTCTTCCTGAAGAAGAAATGAATGTTAAATATTTGGGATCAAAGGATTATGGTGATAATATTTGTCCCATAAGAATTATGATGACAATGATATGTGTCTCATTAATAAATGCTACTATATACACTATTTTTCAACAAAAGAGACACACAATCAGTGGTAGTGCTTAAGTGATTGAAAGCTCCAGAAGAGCCACTGATATATTTCTCTCTGTAAGAGAAAAGTTTATAATAAATGAAGCACTATTTTTTACCATGTCTCGAAGAATTTATTGAATTTGAATATCCGTTGAAATGGATATCAAATTGAGACATTAAATGAGACAATAATAAAGATCATATTTAGAAATCAAGTGAGATAAAGGTTAATTATATTATAATAACCATTCGAGAGAGAAATGGTTATCGATATAGTTGTCTTTATTCATATTTTGATTTATAATCATCAATTGCAGTAAACCAGAAGTTTACTGATCCCAATGGATATATGATTTGACAAAAGTGAGAATATTTGAGAGCCGACAAGTATTTATACATACTCCCTTTATATTATATATGGCTCCAAAAGAAATTTAGAATTTATGTCGGGTATGAATCACTTTTTACGATTAAATATCGTAAAATATTTGATGAGTGATCTATTAAATGATTTATTTATTCTGATGAGTTACGATTCCCGACATTAGGGGGAGGAAGAAATCAACCCGAAAGGAAATCACCTGAAAAATTGGATTTCCTCGATTCTCATACAAAATAACGTGAACTGGAAGTTCAAGAAATTATTCATTTGCAGAAAATTGCAAACCAGTTGTCAGATATATTATCGACTCCAGAAGAGTTATTAAATCAACTGTTCCTGCAGGAAATACCTTGATTAAAATTGATGTTCCTGAAGGACATGCACAAGTGCTACAAATAAATTTAAGGCCGGCCTACCTAAATAAGGTATAAATTGATTTCAAATATCTCCGGAGATTAAATGTCATGACAAAATTCAACCTCTTGAAGAGGTTGCTCCTGAAGAGCCAACTTATGAAGAGAATAAAATTATAGAAAATTTAATTGCAGTCTAATAAAATGTAGCACTTGATATTATAGAAGTTGATAAGGATCATGAATCTAAATCGGTTGATGAATGTCGGTATAGAAATGACTGGGCAAAGTGGAAAGATGCGATCCAATTTAAATTGGATTTATTGATTAAAAGAAAAGTTTTTGGACTTGTAGTCCAAACACTTAAAGGTGTAAAGTTAGTAGCTTAAGGATTTTCACAAAGACTTGAATTTGATTATGATGAAACGTATTCACCTGTAGTGGATGCTATCACATTTAGATATCTTATGAGTTTTGCAGTATATGAAAAATTAGATATGCGTCTAATGGACGTCGTTACTGCATATTTATATGGGAATCTTGAAAATGATATTTATATAAGAATCCCCGAAGGATTCAACATGCCTGAAGCATGCAAATCAAATTCTAAAAATATTTATTCTATTAAATTACAAAGGTGTTTGTATGGATTCAAACAATCTGAACATATGTGATATAACCGTTTCATGAATGTTTAGCTAAAGAAAGTTATGCAAATGATCCAATATGTCCATGTGTTTTTATTAAGAAAAATGGATCAAATTTTGTGATAATTGCTGTATATGTTGATGATCTAAATTTGATTGGAACTCCTGAAGAGATTCAAAATAGTGTTGAATATTTGAAAAAAGAATTTGAGATCAAAGATTTTGGAAAGACAAAATTATGCATTGATTTACAAATTAAGCATTTGAAAAGTGAAATTTTTATCCACCAAATTGCATATACCCGGAAGGTATTAAAGCGATTTTATATGGATAAGACACATATATTAAGTACTCCAATGGTCGTCAGATCATTAGATCCTAAAAAGGATTCTTTTAGATCGCAAGAGAAAGATGAAGAGATACTTGGTCCTGAAGTACCATATCTCAGTGCAATTGACAAAGAATATTGGAATGCGACGATTAAAAGATTTCAAATGATATTTGCATCAGGGGAAGAAATTAATACACAAGAATAGTGTACTCTTTTTCCTTCACTAGGGTTTTTGGTCCCACTGGATTTTTCCCTGGTAAGGTTTTAACGAGACATATTCTTTGTGTAATGGACATCCAAGGGGGAGTGTTATGAAACAATTAAAAGTATGGATGTCCCTTTGTATTCTCAAGAGGATTAATTCTTGATTTATGGTTACATTATATATAGAAGTTACAATTCATAAATCCATTCATGTAGTGGAGAAACCGTTTCATAGGTTTTTTCATATTATTGTAGTAGTGGGTGTTTAATAGGATTTATGTACCTTTGATCTTGTAGTATCTATATATAAAGGTACATTGACACCCTTTGGAAGGACTTTTGTATCTTGTTGAAATATAAGGATATCATTCACTATTTCTCTAATACTTTCTCAATTCCTATTGTAGTATCTTCGTTTTATTAGTTTTACAACAGTCCAGGCATTTTTGGTTCCTATTCGTGTAATTGGAAATCTACTTTCATGTCTCCGAACCACGGTTCATCACACTGTCTGCCTTTAGCGTCGTTTATAGAAAGTACAGCAGAGAGGAAAACCGCGACGAGGAGGACATCTTAGGTAATGTTTGGCAGCATTTTATTAATGTGGTGTTTCATTAAAAAGCCATGACATATGTTTTCATAACTTTATATGAAATTTTCAGGAAATTCAAACTTTGGAGGAGTACATTACCTGAAATTTGCTGGATAAACAATTTGCTTGTTCTCAATTGATTTTGATTTTGACAAAAGATGATTCTTGAAAAGCCAAAACTTAAAATCCAAAAAGCATGTATTTTGTAATTCCTTAGTTTGGTTTAAAAAAAATCGAAAACTAAAAGAAAAGTAGTAGAGAACATATTTTCTATTGTCATGAACTAAGAACAGATCTAACCAATTAATTGAGAACAGGTTCATAGATAACTAAAAGGGATCTTTTAATTAATTTTTTGAGAACTATATTTAAGATTTACTAAAGCAATTGAATAATATTAACAATTAATAAATGAATTTATCTAGCCGATGAAGCCTTATTTTAATGACTAAAATTAATATCTCAAGAATTAAATATTTTAAATTCAAATATCCTCTTTTTCCTCCCTACTTCTTAACTCTCACTAGGGGTGGCAATCGGGTTGAGTTTGGGTTGGCGGGTCGGATTGAGACTCGGATATAACAGGAAATCCATTGACCCGAACCTGACCCACCAACCTGAAATGGGTCAGGATACCTGACAAGAACCCGAAAATTTCGGGTTGGCGGGGGTCGACCCGAAACTTAATTTTAATTTATTAATTTATTACTGTAATTTCTAATAAAATCAATTTCTCACAAAATTAATTACATAATCAAGTAATAAAAATTTAAATAAATAATTCTAAACCAAATCTAAAATAAATTAAACACCGTAAAAGTGTTTTATTCCAAACCAAATATAAAATAAATTAAAACAGTATAAAAGTAAAATATAATATAATATATTATTTGTCCAAATATAATAATTTCAACTTCACACAAGTTAAATAAATTCATTTAGAATTAAGTAATTAATGCCTTTGAAAAAAAAGAATAACTTAGTTTAGTTAGATAACATAATTTTTATGTTTATTAAATTATTTTTAAGTCGTAAACGGATCATATCGGGTCATATCAGGTCCCCCACGGATTGACCCAAAATTGACCTGTTTTCTTTTCGGATTCGACCCGATTCTGATCCAAACCCCTGAAACTTCAACTCAAACCCATTAATTTTGTGTTATGTTTGTGTCGTATTTTCGAGTTATGTCGGAAATTGCCACCCCTAACTCTCACCTTTCCTTACTATTGTATTGGAAAAGAAAAATCTAGCAATTGATTTGATTGTCCTAGTTAGCTTATTTTGTGGTAAAAATGAAATTAAGTAAAGGAAAGTCTTAAATAGAAAAGAAGCCACAAATATGAGCATGTGCACTATGGATGGAAAAATGCATTCATTGATAATTCACCCTTAAAGCCTTGTTAAAACAACCCTTAGCTAATTATAGGCACTTTATGTCCACCAATATAGTTATACTGCCTACATATAAAAATACTCCCGAAATGTACATTTATCAAATTCTTCCCTTTTCTTACAAAGGAATGCCTAATTGCCCTTTTTTGAATTATCATTTTTTTCAAAAAAATTTTGCGTGTTTTGCGAGCTCATTTTTAGTTACTCTTTTATCTCGCATTTATTAAATTGGTACAATATATTTTTTTACAAAAACTTCAAAAATGGCAATCTAGATGGGCTCAATTCACCTTATAAATCCATATAATTAGTACCAAAGAAAATAATAATCTAAAAAAAAGAAAAGAATAAAGACATTGCTCTCGATTGCTTTAGATTTTATAAAATCTAATTATAGAGATAATCAGAATTAACAAAAACTATTCTTTGGATTATTATAGATTTTAAATTTCTTTAATCATTAAAAAATCAATAATCAAAATATAAAAATAATTAAGAATATTACAAAAACTAATTATTCAAAATTAAAATTTATTATCACTTAAAATAATCAAACCAAGAAGGAAGTCCAAAATGTTACTTGAAGTAGTACTTCCAAAATCTAACTTCGTCCGAGAAAAGCGAGGCCAAACATGCCTTAGTAAAAGGGCCAAAGAGTAGGACCATGTCCCGGAAATCGAGACCGAAGCCAGCTGACCACTGTCCCCTCCACCCAACTTTCCTTTGTATCCTTCCCCTTCCTCTTCCGCCTCCTCCTGCTCCATTACACCCCGAGCCAAAAACCCCCCAAAATCCTCTGGCCCTCTTCTTTCCCCATAGCCAAACCCACCCCAAGAAAATTGAAGAGAAAAAAGAAAACGAAGGCAAGCACAAATTCTTCCCTTCTCCAAGTCTCCAACCAAATCTACCTGACCTCTACCACGAAGCAACATCCCCTTTCCAGAACCAAAACTTACCCAAACAACCAAAAACAGCACTCAAATTTAGTTCACTTTCCTAAGCTATTTTGCCCTTTCAAAACAACCAAAAACCTATTTTACCATTCTAACAAAACCAAAGAAAAGAAGCCAAATCAAACTCAAACTTTCCAAAATCTCATCTCTCTTTCCTTTTTCCCCCTCTTTTTCGCCCTTCAAATAATTTTTACAGGCTGCGACGTCGTTTCAAGTTTCAGCTCTTCTGTTAATATTACCATTCCTCAGTACGCTCCACAAATGCCTACAAAGAAGCCCAAGTACGACGCCGTATCATCTCTGCTCTTCATCTTTCTAGTTTCCTTTCCATTTCTCGTCTCCTCCAAGTCTACGATAGAGCCTTGCTCAAACTTCGACTCCTGCTCCGCCGTCGTCGGCTACACGCTCTACACCGACCTCAAGGTCGCCGAGGTCGCGTCCCTCTTCCACGTCGACCCCATTGCCCTCCTCACGGCCAACGCCGTCGACATTTCCTACCCGGACGTCGAAAACTACATCCTCCCGGCGAAGCTCTTCCTCAAGGTCCCCATCACTTGCTCTTGCGTCGACGGCATCAGAAAATCCACCTCCACCATTTACAAGACTCGCCCTTCCGACACCCTTTTCAACATCGCCGATGATATCTATGGTGGGCTGGTATCGGCCGACCAGATCAAGGAGGCTAATGCTAACTCCATCTCTGACCCTTCTGTGTTGAATGTGGGGACTTCGCTTGTGATTCCATTGCCTTGTACTTGTTTCAATGGGACGGATAACAATCTTCCGGCGGTTTATATGTCGTATGTTGTCCGGCCGGTGGATACCCTTTCCGGAATTGCGTCCAAGTACTCCACCACGCTGACTGATCTCATGAATGTGAATGCTTTGGGCAGTCCATCTATTAAGGATGGCGATATTCTTGCAATTCCTCTATCTGGTAAAGATTTTGTTGTTCTGTAATTTTTCATTTTTATTTTTCTATTTCTTATTTTTTTCGTATTTTTTCCCTTTTTGGGTTGACGTGAAATGGGCTAGAGCTATTTTTATCTGGGATTTAATGCTGAGAAGTGAGGACCATGTGGGGAGAACAAGTGAATGTACAATCTTTAAAGCGTTAGGTACAACCTTTAAAATGTTGTACTTTTTGCTTGAGGAATGGCACCTCTAAATGGGGAATTTAGTGTCTTCGTGTTAAACTGGGGTTCAGTTAGAGACTTTCATGTCCTTTATGTCTATTTTTTTGTCAAATTTTAGTTGGGTTTTATGATGTTATTATCTTCTTGATTAGTATTGGAACTACTGGATGACCAATTAAGGATAGATTTTTTTGGGATTTTTTTCCTTTTCTTTATGTAATATGAGTGCCCCCCTACCCCAATATTCTTGTAGTTTTGTTATTTATATTTGTTGCAAGTTATATCCCACAGTATGAGCATGGAGCACCCCGGTAAGACCCCTCTTCACCCGAACACCCCCCACCCCCACCTCCCCCTCCCCTCAAAAAAAAAAAAAAATCCTTTTAATCTTTTATAATTATGATTATAATTATGACAATGGTAAGCTACTGCTTTCAGCTTGTTCATCTAGTTTCCCAAAGTACGCATTGGATAATGCCCTGTCCGTACCTAACGGGAGTTATGCTATTACTGCAAGCCATTGTGTTCAATGCAGTTGTGGATCGGGGACTCGCAAGTGAGTGAATGATTTTGGGACATAACTGAATATCTTTTGCCATTTCTGGGAATGTGATTTGATTTGCTTATGCATGAATCAACTTCTTGCTTTGGGTTTTCTGTAGTTTATACTGCACGCCAGCTTCATTAGCAGTTTCTTGTTCAAGCATGCAATGCAAAAACAGCAACCTCATGCTTGGAAATATAACAATGCAACAGACTAGTGCTGGTTGCAATGTGACTACTTGCAGTTATGGAGGATTTGTAAATGGAAGCATTGTGACCATGTATGTCTCTCAATTGGCTCCATGTTTCGGAGCATACCTTCCGCTTCCTTTTTTCTCTGATTCTCCATGCTTTTTTATATCAGATTGTAAAATTGTAGTTATAATTATTTGATTCCCTCTATTATGTTCTGTTGGCAGATTGTCCTCTTCCCTTCAGCCTCGTTGCCCAGGTATAGAATGATATGATACCCTATTGCTTTGCAGTGGTTTGGTTTTTTGGTCCAGTTTTGTATGTCAGTGCACAGAACTTTGCACAAATTCTTTCATTCACTGTGATTTTCATAGCCACGGCTCTCCTTATGGCAAACAGTAATTTCCACCGTATGACAAACAGCATGACTCTTAATAGAATGTTTATCATTTTGTTAGTTGATTGTATGGTGCTTAATTACATTTTTCTGCTTATATTTATGATTCCTTCTGCATACTTCATTTACTTCTTTGGGATCCCTAACATGTAGGACCACAGCAATTTCCACCACTCATAGATCCCTCATCATTAGTTGGCCAAGACTCTTCATTTGCACCAGCTCCTTCACCTTCTGAAATAGCAGGTGCTCCAACAGTTCCAATATCTTCAGTGGTGCCTTCTACTGGCTCTACTATACAATTTCCACCTGCTAATGGCCCAGCTGGAAGTGCTGGAATTGCTACTTCTGATTCCTCGGTGGTGAATCCTTTAGCAGGTTTTCCTATTACATTTCTCTTAGCGTTGTATCTCAGGAATTTGTTGCCACTTGGGTTGTAATTTTCTTTCCACCCATGAGCTATGAGATAATGAGATCTTATCTTTTCTGTCTAATGCACTGTGAGATCCAATGAACACTTATTCAAACCATTTCTTTGTAGTAAAACAGCAATTTTTGAATGACCAGTGTGCTTCTGGCATTTCTAATTTTTTACCTGCTTTTTATCTATATCTATTTGAGTGTTTTAATGGAATGGCTGTTGCTCTTGCTGTAATATGTTGTTGAAATCTTCGACCAGACAGGCACTTAGTTGATTCAACTGTAGTATAATGAGACTAAGCTGCGTCTTATTAACTGCTTGTGTTTGTTTTAGAAGCGTTTTCCATTTTTCTGACATGATTTTCATCAGACATTTGCTTTCTTTTTTTGTTTTCTTCTTTTTTTTTGGGTTGTCATGTGTGTGTGTTTTTTGTTTTTTATTTTTGGGAGCCCTGGGGGGGCGGAGAAGGGCAAGAGAATACACAAGTAACTACAGGATTTAAATAAGTTATTCTGGGAAACTTTGCACCCCTTACATGACCGAAGCAAAATATCCCAACTAAACTAGGTGCGTTGAGAAACTCCGAGCTTGGCCATGAACGTGCAACGATTGGCCTTTCTAAACTCATGCCTGTACACATCTGATATGCCCGAACACATGCTCATATGGCATCATTTCTTCACTATAATCCTCCATTTTTGTACCAGAGGTCTCAACAGCCAAAGAGTCCAACACTTGAAAATGTGCGGTTTGCTCGATCCTCAGTGTATGTATTACTGAGGAATGAAGAATAGTCCGTTCTGTATTCTTGGATCCAACGGTCCATTGGCGAACATTTCTGTTTACTGCCTGTGGAGCCGAGTCCAAATTACTGAACATCTTGCATTTGATTCTGCATTTGGCTTTCTAATGTTTGGTGAAAAACCAACACTTGTCTTGGTCTCCTGCAAATTTCCTCCTGTCCTTTGGTAGAATAGTGCAATTTGTTAGTCTGATTTGCCATTCTACCAATAGACCAATAAAATCTCTTGATCCCACCCACCCACCCAAAAAAAACCAAACCACCTTCTTTTTTATTTTGAAATGGGAAATAGTTTTGATGTTAGGCAGCAACGAAAATTAAGTTGAGCCATCCTTTGCTCATTCTTTCCCTTTTCTTGTTTGAAAGGGAGTTGGTTTTTCCGGAAGAGGAATTGGGCGTGCTACACTGTCCAAAATCTAGGGAATGCTGATTACCATTCTTTATAAAGAGCAATTTAGCTGGCTAGTGGATGACACTTGACTGCCTCTAAATTTGATGTCATTCCTTATTTTGAATGAATCATTCACACCGGACGAGTAATTCCATTAAACTGTGGATCCCATGTGCGAGAAAGGACTTGTTGATCTTGTGATAAAGAATTAGCTAAACTAATCTATTATTTACAGAGCCTAGTATCCTGCATATATTCCTTTCAACCAAGCATAATAATAAAATGATGACTAGTTATCAGAAAAAATGATTTATTTCAAAGACATCGCGGTAAAAGGAGACACCAGTTAGGTTTTTCTCCGTGTATTCTTACCAGCAGCAACGAAGCATACAAAACTACCTTTCCTAGTTTACATCAATGGATTTGGGGCCCTTTGCACATGCAGAATGTAGTCTGCCTCTGCCTGAGCAAACAAGAAAAAGAAAAATGGGGCTATGTGCATTCTGAGGTTTTTTATTTTTCCTTTTTCTAGGACTAAGTTCTTACTTTTAAACATTTTTTTAGGTAAATCTTACTTTTAAGATTCAACAAGCAAAGAAATATTTGTCAAATTGTTCCCTCCACTAACACGATTCCTCATAAAGGCCAGCTGATCCACGAGTAGAAATACTGCCAAGGCAAACAATAGTAGTGTCTCGAAATCCAGATGTATAATTCTTATAGTAAATATTTCACATCCACACGCACAAAATGGAGCCAGAATAGTCTGACAAACCATGTAGATTTCTCCATGACGGTTCATTGACACAATAAAGAGAGAGCCAAATGACATTGAACATTGCAAACTTACAGAAGCAATCAAATTTACAACATACTTACATTTTCAAAGTCAATTGAAGAGAGCCAATGATCAGTTCCTTGTATTTACAGTTGTTCAAAGCAAATCCAAGGCGGATTCTGTTCCCCTTAAAGTCAAGGAAACAAAACAAACTTCAGAGAGCTTTAAGGACAGCCTTGCTTGTCGTGTGAACCCCCATTGCAGCTAGTTTTAGTACAGCTCGAGTTCTGTACAACCTGTTACAAGAAGTTCCGATGAGCACATCTTCCTCCACAACATAAAAGTTGCTTCCAGTTGTTCAAATAGCATATCTAGTATGGGCTACCATATATGCCATATACAAGAATCATAAGGCTTCAGCAGATAAAAGTGCCCATGATATACACAATCAACACAGCATTTGTGAGTGGCAGACTTCAATCAATTGATTTACATACACGTAAACATACCAGGCTTTGAGAAGCAAAAAGAAAAATAAATTTACTTTTTTCTGACTTTCACATGAAATTTACTAGAGGACGAAACTAATCCTTAATACCCTTAATGGCAAACATGCATGAAGCAGATGGAGATGGGACTCGCACCCAGCGATAAACTGGCTGAATGAGACATGCAATGCAAGTGGTTAGTGGTCTAAGGAAGATGTTCAGATGGCCAATTGTTTAACTAGATAGACTATGATCTTCTTAAGCTAAAAATTTAGTTTGCCAATGTACCTGGAGGCTAGGCTAAAGTCCCTGCTCCGACAATTTTTTTTGTTGATTTAATAGAAAATGCGGTAGGAGTCCATGCCATACAGCCCAAACCCCAAACCATCTTTGAGTAATTCCCCCCAATAATGCTTAATTAAATTTCAAGGAGAACAAAAGCTATTTAGCCTAACTTCATGACCGGAACCGTTCATCAATTCTGATCACAACCACTCCCCCCCCCCCCCCACCCCAAAAAAAAGAAAAAAAATTGCTGACCAGAAAGTGAACAAAAGAAAACCACAAACAAAAGAAATAAGACAGATTAACATTCTAATTAAGACCTCACCCTACAAGAGCAAGTCCCCAGGTGGAGAGGGCATAAAACATCTTTGCAGCAGTCCATATGTGTAACATCTTATCCACCTTGTTGAAGCCTCCCAAAGCTTTTGTGAGGGCTGCAAGTAGTTAATTGAGAACCACAAAAAGGCAGCTGTTACTGACAAATAAAATAGCAAATAGCCAAGAGGGGAGCAAGACAAAAAAGAAGACCTTCAAGCAAAATGTTGAAAATTACAATAAATGACAAAATCAGGACAGGGATTCAAAATATACATAACAAAAGGACCACAAAAATAAACATCAAAATATCAAGCTACTGCACAAGGAGAATGGACAACAAACTACAGCAATAAGGTGCATTAGACAAAAAATTACTACCAACCAAATAAAATGCAGATGAAAAAACATAGGCCAACTGATCGAATACTTCTAACCAACTGAAACATCTACAGTCCCACTAACAAGGAGAATGGACAACTAACTACAGCAATAAAGGTGCATTAGACGAAAAAATTACTCACAAGCAAATAAAACACAGATGAAACAACAAAGGTCAACTTATTGAATACTTCTAATCAACCGAAACGTCTACAATCCCACTTGCTTCCTATATTCAAATTAACCTAGCAAATATTACAGTGTGTGAAACCTCCATAAGGCCATGATTCATGGTTAAACTAGATACATGCATCTATCACTTGTCCTTGAGAAGAGCAAACTACACAAGTCTTTCTCAGCACTTGTCAGCAAACTCATTGTTCTTTATTTTCACTTTTCCTGGATCTATTGCCCTCTCCAATTAGAAAACAGTGTTGAATCCCTTTAGAATAACTTCATCCATTCTTCTACCAAAGATAAAAGTTAAAAAAAATAAGTTCAAGAGCTTTTCATTCTTCAACAGCTACAGCAAAAGCTGTTTTCAGGGCCAATCTATTCTTTTTAAATGCTTTACATGCATTCTCAACAGACGGCTAATACACAAAATCAAGACATTTGCCAATGCCCTAAATCCTACTGTTCAACAAACAAATAAAAAGTCACCAGTTAAAGGTTTAGTTAAATAGCTATAAATTCATCACAGACTCCTACATGTTTAATCATGGCAAGAACACATGCATAGTATGACAAGCAGCTGAGCCAAAACAACTAACAAACGTAGCAAAATCGCAAGTAAACATAGAAATTAGGATACAGAAATATACCTTTCTGCAGCTCCTGAGGAGTCAAGTCCTGCAATTCAAAGCAAGACAAAACAAGTAAAATCAACTGTACCATCAAATAACATACCATTCGACAACTAAAATTCTAACAAAAAAAGTTTTAACTAAAAAACCTTAGCTTTTGGATTCGAAAGAATGCATCTAGCCATGAAATTCGCAACTCCATCTACAACATGTTCCTCACTAACAATTACATAATTCTCATTATCAATTCCACTTTCTTCTTCAATATTACTAGGAGTCATCTCGTCGGTGACCCAAACCCACCAACTTGGCTCCTTCTGGTCTATATTTATTAAAATCCCAGCTGCCTCCAAATCCACCTCTAACAAATCAATTCCAAAGTCAATAAAAATTCCAAAAAATACAACAAAATCCTCAATTTAAAAAATACAAAGAAAAACCTGAAGCCTCATCGAAGGGAAATTTACAACCAGTGCCCCCAGATTTTGATTCAAGCTTATTCAAAAAGCTTTCAGAATTCACAGCAGATATAATTCGATCATGAAGCTACCAAAAAAAAAAAAAGAACAAAATATAAAAATCAAAAAGTTCAAAAATAAAACACAAGATTCAATATACGAAGATAATTATATACAATTTCAGACTTACATCGGAAGGACAATTTTGTAATAAAGAAGGGGATTGGGAGATATTCTCCAGAAGTTTGAGATTCCGTTCGAGTAAGGATCTAAGCCGCCGATTTTCCGATTGTAAAGATTCCAATTCCTCTTCTTCTTCTTTGAATTTTTCTTCGCTCAATTGAGGGCTCGACCGCGTCGTTTCGTCGTGGTGGCTAGGGTGGTTGTGGTGGTGATGACAACATTCCATGGCGGTAAACGCCACGTCCGCCACTTCCAACACCGTCTTCGTTACCTCTAACGACGGGTGACCAACCATATTTTGTCGTTTTGGCGTTTTTTTTTTTGTTTTTTTCAGAATATAAGCTTTTGGCTATGGAGTTTAGGAACCCTTTGATCTAATAGCGTGGAGAGTTAATCAATCATTGAGGATTGTAAGCTTGTTAAAGGCGAGGTATTATTTGCACTTCCATTCCCTGAGCTTTAGTAATATTACGTTTGTCCCTCGAAATTAAGATGTACACATTTGCAATCCATAAGGTTTTGGAATTTATCGTCTGATCCTTAGTCCTAACAATTAAATATCATTTTAGTCCTCTAAAAGTAGACCAAAGTGTCAATAGAGTCCTTGAAAATAAAAATATCTCAATTGAGGCCTCTAAAGAAGAAATTTTGTTCCAATTAAGTTATCCCAACTAACACTGTTTATGCATGTGTTTTAATAATCTTATGAGGACTTTTTCCCGGACTATCCAAATTAGCATAGCCAATTTTTCAGACATTTTGAGGAAAAGTGAAGAGGTTGGAATCGAGATCTAATTTTAGGATTCATGCTCAAGACAATTTTCTCAAGAAAAAGTAAAATCTTGTTATTAACAAATGAAAATTTTAATTAGCATAGCATCTAATTTCTTTATTAGTAAACTCATAACATACCCTTACGAATTTAATAATGTTACTTTTCCTTCAATTTAACTATTATTCAAAATAGTTCATGTTCCTATTGTTTGGGACAAAGGGGGAGCAAAAGACCAACCTAGTGAAATGTTACTAAAAAGGGTGAATTCCTTCGGTCAAGATTCAGGTTGGCCATGTAGGTAAGTTCTCGTAACCAACTACTCTTAGAATAGTTAGCCACCAAAAGAATTTTAAAACTCTACTTGGGTGTAGGTCAAGGGATCAATTCTCTTGCCTTGCATTCTAAAAAATCCAGATTTTTTTGGAAAAGTTTGCCAACAGGTGCGTAGGCACCAATCTAAATCCGTAGTGGTTTAGTCCTCTCCGAATTTCCCTTAGACCTCTTTAGATCCCTCTCCCCCTAGTATAGAGTAGGAGTAGGTTTAGAAAAGATTTTATCGTCTTTTGAATATATATATATATATATATATATATATATATATATATATGTATATATAGGTATGGTCTCGTGGCTTTTTTTTTTTTCCTTTCAATGACTAATTGAATGTGCAAGTTTAATGGATTTAAACCTACTTTGTCCAATTCAAATCTGAATTGGAAAGGATGAATGTGGCAATAGAGCTGCTTTTGGATGATGGTATTGCTGCAAGAGGTAATGGCATATTATGTGTGTGATTAGGAACATTAATGGGGCCAGGTCCGGCCCACTTGGCCAACAAAAAAGTTTGTTAAGTGTGAGGACCCAAAATTTATTTTCTACTTCGTCTTATTTTTGAAAAAAAAGAGTTAATTTATATTTTCTTTTATTTTACTTTACTTGTCTATTTACTAGCCTTAATTTGATGGTGATTTTAAAGGTTAAGTCAAGATTTTTCTCTTTTTCCTTTTATAATTTTGAGGCATGTTAAGTTTCGTAGGGTATTATGATAATTTGACCGACTAGTGAGATGTGCGTGCTATATTTGGTGGATAAGAAGGAGTGTTGTGCAAGAGAGATTATGTGATTATAAGTGTTAAGAATTAATTGGAAAAGTATAATATATGATTAGAAACACAAGAGAGACAAAGAGATGGGAATGGAACCTTACCTTGCCATTTGTCACTCATCCCTCAAAGTTTGACCAAGACCAAGTTTTTTTCTTTTCCAACTTGAACTCTTATCATTTCACTATTTTTTCTTCTTGTTCCTTGACCTTGGACGAATTTGGGGAGGAGAAAGAGGGAGAAAACCACAAAAAAATTCAGCCTTGATTTCTTGAGAAAATCGACGTGAAACCCTAATCCACTCCGATCAATCTTGAGGGAAGCTTAGAGGTGAGCCTTGGTGGAGTTTTTTAGGAGGAAGAACAGCTCTTGTCTTGCCATTTCTCTTAGAGTTTGAGGTATATCACTAACACGTATCTCTTTTCCTTCTTATCTTGAAATTTAAGCAATATATGACTTGATTGTGATGGATTTCATGGGAGATTCATGGTTTTGCTTAGTAGGTTGCAATTTTCAACTTTGGAATGTATTGGTCAGCCTTGATATGAATGTTTTAGTTTTGATATGAGGTTGGATATGAAATTTTTAGCTTTGATATGAGGTTTTCTAGCTTCTATATATGATTTTTCAGCTTTAGTGGTAAATTTCCAGCTGTAATAGGAGATTTATAGTCTTGGTATGCAATTTTCAGCTTTGAGAGGCAAAATTCCAGCCTTGATGTAGTTACTTGAAACTTTATATATATGTGGAGTTGTGATGGATTTGCTTGCCAAGAATATATGTAATATGTCTCATGACATATTAGTTAATATTAGTTATATGATATAGTGCATTTGCCAGAAAGTGAAATTTTTGATGGAGATTTTGCTGGAAAATTTCTATTATGGCTGGCCGAGAGAGAGAGAAGGAATTTTAGCTTTCTTTTTAGAAATTTTGTGGTGATTTTGACATAATCTTGTTCAAGACATTTGATCTTGAGCTAAAACAAAGAGGTTTAAGAGGGAAAAAACCTAGTTTTCCAAACTATTTGCTTGCTGGAAATTTTCATAGGAGGCTCTGCGCAATTTTGGAAAATTTGTTATAACTTCGTATCGAAAAGTTAGAATTGCGTTCCGTTTGTTGCGTTTGAAACTAGACTCATAGAGCTTTTAATGGTATAAAATTCAGGGTTTAGTTCAATTTTTATAAATACCGACAAATCTGCAAATTTCTTGAAAATCATGACTGTTCTATTTTTTTTTTTTTTTTGTCGAAACGATAGATGTCCTATAACCTAATCTAGCCTAGTCTAAGGGGGAAGGGAAGGGGATTCGATGTGAGTACAGACTCCATCGATGAAGGTCAATTAAGACCGCCACAAATTGTGGCAATTTTGTGGGAGGCAGGGATTGAACCCCTGACCTCCAGCATCACCTTTAATGGTGATGACCACTGGACCAAATGGCCAGTGGCATGACTGTTCTATTTCTTTACTTGTGATAGCAGTGAGTTTTGAACTGAAATTTGACTAATCTATGAACTGAATTTCATGAAGATGTCTTCTAAAACCTCTTAGTGATTCGAGTCTATTTTCTAACGGTGTAAGTTTTGTGCTTTTTCGACCTACGAAACTGAAGGTATACCTTTTCAAAGAATATCACCAAAATTGGGAATTTTATCAAATGGATTGAGTAGGACTAGGAAAACTTTAGAAAGCTTTTCTGGGTTTTAAACCTAACTTTCTTTGATTAAATCCTGCATATTTTGAATTGAAATACTTAATGTATATTAACCTTAGCATACATGAATATTTCACTTGATTTGAACTTGATAAGAACTTGATTTAAAGAAGAAACCGTGGCCTTTTTGATCTTCCAATATTAGGATTAAACCTGTAGCTTCTGTAGTTGCTAAGTGAAGCTTCGAATTTCATATTTTCTCATCATCTTGGCTTTGAGTAGCTAGATTCATGATGGATTACATGATCATAGGATTTGAGCCTATCCAAGAGGACGAACCAGGGTTGAAGTGAAACGATTGCGATTAAGTGGTGAGTGTTCCTTGCATGTTGTGCTTTCAATGACTATATGGAATGTTGTGAATGTTTGCTTGAATGTTAAATGCTTTTTAATAATTGTTAAATGAATTTTTAATGGGTGAGTGTACTTTATTGCACTCAACCTAAGTGAATGTGAATTTTCAATGATCAAATGATTGAATGTTTCTTGTGTATAAATGTAAGTCTTTGGCTGAACTGAGCCCTTGCCCTTCATTGCCAGTTGACTCGAGCTAGAAGCGGACTCAGTCGGACGGCTGATGACCCTGGGACAGTGTTAGGTATACTCGAGTATGACCACAAAGTACTTACCAGTGAATGAAATGTAATGACTGAATGATTAACTGAATGAAATGATCACTGAAAAAGTTTTCACTTTCAAATGTTTTCAAATGTTGGAGGTATAAGGAGAAATGGACGGCGACTAAATGACTGAATGAATGAATGGCTCCAAGTGAGCATGTATCCTTTCAATAATTGAATGTTTGCTTTTTGAATGACTGCTTATTACTATGCAAAGTGTGTGAAGTGTTAAATATAATATTTCCGTGCTTTACCTACCTGACTGCTTGTTTAGGAACCTCACTGGACTTTTAACTCATTCTGTTTGTTTGTTTTCCTTACAGAAGTGGAGGTCCGGAGCAAATAAGCTTGAACTAGCGTGTATAGCCCTCTTGTACTTGTACTTTTGGTAAATAGAATGTATTTTGGATATTTGATGTTGTATTTTACATTTTACTTTTGGTTTGTAATTAAACTTGAATTATTAGTTGAATTGTAGAACTCCAATATTCATATGAAGGTTTGAACGGTGATATTGAGAATTGATTGTAGTGAATATAGTGAGTCCTGACGAGACTTTGGTAGGCGGTCTGCCAAACCCTTGGGTTCGCCTTAGAGGGAGGTGGAGTCGGACATTAAGCTTACTCTTTGATTGGGTCAAATAGAAGTTGAATGTAGATATTAGTTTCTTTTGGGTCTTTTTCAATTCTTTACCTCTAATTACATTACCAGTCAAGTGTGTTGTTAAGGTGACTAAAGTTGATGTTGGGTTTAATTTTCCCTTTCTTTTTTTCTACTTCTTAAATTCCACTATTCCTCTACTAATGAAAAATTAAAATAAAAAAAAAGTGTGTTGTTGAGATTAATCACATTCTTGTTAAACTACATAACTATTACATCATTTACTTTCCTTTTCTTCTTCCCACACTTTAAACTCTTTTCTGTTATACTTTTTCATTAACTTTATATGTCTAATTCCTAGGGGTGGGCAAAATTATCCACTAATCTGAAAACCCGCCATATCCGATTCGATCCGATCTGAAAATTAGGATATCTGATCTGTATTATTCAATTGGGTCAAAAGAGGGTCGAGTATCCGCTAAGATGTGGGGCGGGTTTGGATCACAAAATTAAAAATGTAGATACTCGACTCGCCCCCAGATATATATATTTTTATTTTTATACGTATACTGTAAAATAATATTTTTAGAGCTAAATAAGTAATTTCATTAAACAAATTGCATTACAAATACGAAACTATAGTTTATTTACAAAATTCATTTGTAGAAATCATGATCTTATGTTTTATAGAAAATAATTTAATTAATGTGGAACATATATTTAAAAAAATATGCTACTTATTTCAAACATTTATTGATTTTGAATTCTTTAATTTTTTTCTTTTCTTGTATTCTCTTCGCATGCTTGTTCCTTCGTCAGAGACCTTTTTTGAGAAAAAATCTTTATTAAATTCTAGATGAATGTGTAAAATATAAAATTAAATTAGTATAAATTATTTTTAAAAAAAATTTAAATGATAAATGGAGTGGAGTGGATACCCGTTGACCTGACCCTATCTCAGCGGGTACCCTATAATCGGGTACTCACAGATATGTAGGGCAGGTGAGGGTCAGAAAATGATTGACCCGCAAGATGGAGATTGAGTCAGCCAAATGATGGACGGGGTGGGTACTTAACCCACGCCCACTCCTGCTTGTGCTATAGTTTTGGCAATTTAGAATACCAACTTTTCATGTGGTCCTTACAATACTTCTTCCATTTTTTCGCTAGTTTTTGTAACTAGACTCGACATAATATCATTTTAACCATAAACTGCTTTCGATTTGGTGCCATACTATCTTGCTTTAGCACGCAATCATATGTCACACTTGAATGGTTTATTTCCACTTTAACACAATTGTGTTAAATATCCATTTTTTTAAACAAATTAAAGGATGTCGAGACGACTTGATGTTTATATAATCTTTTTTTCTTTTCTTTTTCTTCAAAATTATTGTCATGTAGTTATTAACTCCACAAACAATAAATGGTGAAATTTGGACTCTCATATCACATATAAATTTTTGTTGTAACATGTATAGAATTACTTATACTATATAAAATAATATAAATATTTAAAGCAATTTAGTTTATAGAATTAGATCTATGTAAACACAATTTCCTAACAAAAGGAGTCCATCGATAGTTGAGCGGTTTAATGGATATGTGGCAATAATAGTAACAACAAGAGTTCTTTTTTCTTGGAAATTATTCTTTTTTAGAGAATTTGTAGAAGAAACGAGGAAATTATTTTATGATACCTTTTTTAAAGTGGAATATTTTGGATATCGACTTCAAAACCATTTCTCTGATACACACAAAGAATGGTAACCTTTTTAACGGCGAGGTTGTACTTGTACTCCCCTCTCCTCAAATTTAGTAATATTATATTTGTGCCTCTAGTCTTAAAAATAGTAACCTTTTTAATTATGAGGTTGTATTTGTACTCTCCTCTCCTCAAATTTAGCAATATTATATTTGTGCCTCTAGTTTGAGATATATATAGTTTACAATCTTTAATGTTTGAGAATTTACAATTTGATCCTTGCATGTGACATTTATATCTGACCCTTTCAAGTTAGACCTAATAATTATATATTCTTTTGTAACAAGCAAAAATATGTTGTCAAATAGTTATTAACTCCATTAACAATGTGTCTCTACAAATACCATACACTTAAAATTAGTCTCTTGAATTATGAATCGTTATTTTTTGTAAAGTGCATAAAAATTTTCATTCCTTGCAAATTTTAATTTACAAGTTTGGATTCGTGTAAACATAATCCCGTAAATACAAGGATTTAGTCAATCCTTGGATGCCAAGATAGTAACAGTAGGAATTAGACTTTTTAATGTTTTTCAACTTTTATTCATCAAATTCAAATTCCATTTGCTAAGAAGATTTATTTTTTCCCTAATCTAATCATAAAGTTTCTAAAGCTATAGAATATGTGATTAGAAATTTTTGAGGAAAAGAGAGTAAATTTATTATGGAAAATATGCTATAATAGTAGGCATTACATCAAAATGAGCCTCTTCTAGTTAATACTAGGCTCTAAACAATAAAAATCATGTTTAGCAAGAAAAAAAACCATCCACATTGACTTAGAGAATTTTTGTACTCTTAGAAAGAGGTGGATGCCATACTTCATTACAATAACTCTTAGAAAGAGGAATTTTATATTTATATCGAGTTTCATAAAGTTTAATCTAAATAGGTCCTAATATGAGTCTTGGTGGCTTTATGAGAAAACCCTCAAAAGTAGCTTTTTTTTTTCCTATAGTTTAGAAGCTACAAGCAAATCTTTTTTTGAGTTATACCATCTTAACATTTTTGTTAAAAAATGCAATGGATCATATTTTCAAACAATTGAAAAAAAATCTCTCAAATATTATCAAACTATCAAATAACTCTCATGTAGTCCTTGCAAATTTATAATAAAGGAGGCAATCAGTATTATGTGTCTTCATTCCTTTGCACCTGTAACAATCATTGTGGATGTTTGACATTCATTTAGTATGAATTTACGTTTTTGGCAAGATATTCTAACAACCTTTCCGAAGAAATAATTTAACCTTTGGGGGAAATTTTAGACTCTAGAGATTTTTTTTTTTTTTGAAAATAGCCTTTTCTGTATCCTAAATAAAATGATGTTGTACTATTTATAAGTTGATTTATTTGCATCAGACTCTACTATTCAAATTGGACTGAGTAATTACTATTTGAATTGAAATGCATATCAATTCTTCAGCCAAGATGGCAGAAAGGTATGCTATAGATGGCAGAAAGGTATGCTATAGGCGGCCTCTCTATTTTGCCCTAAAAATAAACTTTCAATTAGTTTAGTTTTCCCACAACCTATGCTTTCATGATCAATTAGATCCTAAACTTTTCCATAAGTTGAAAAGACTAGTATGTTTGTGATCATTTGAAATCATAAGGTCCTGGGATCCATGAGTTTGTCCAAACTTTTATCTGATTGTCATCTTCTATTCTCCAAGGAATACTTTGCATTAATACTTCTTTGGCCTCTCAAATATATTTTCATCCACATGAAACATCAAAACATTCACCAATTGCAAGAAAAAATGATTAAGAAATATTTTCCCCAAGCCTTGAAAAAGTTGGGAAGGAGGGGAGTATAAGTGAGGGGTCTTGGGTTCAAGAGCTTCAACTTACACTAAAAAAAAACTATAAAAAAGTTGGGACAAGTTTGGATTCTCTAACCTTGCTTTCCGGTTAGAGAAAAGTTAAGAGTAGAAATATTCCTAAAAATGAGTCATCCGGCAATCTTAAACCTATAAACATTTTTTTCAATTAATTCACCATAGAGCACGATCACTCCCAGTATTGTCATTTCACCAAAATTGTCAAATAGTGAAAGTATACTCTTTAGATGTTGCATTTGGCCAAAGAACATAGATATCAAGTGTTGCATTTGACAAATGAACATAGTCAAGTAAGTTGAATTGGCTTGTGCAATTCCTTTCATTAAAACTTCTTTTTCAACCAGCGAAAGTATTATTTTATAACCATTAAATCACTTATAAACTCTCTCCTAAACAAGGCTAAAATTTTCTTTTTTCTTTTGATCATATAAGGATGGGTAAGATACTTTTGAATCTCATCATTTAACTTGAACTGTACACTTGTTTTCTACCACTAGGATACAGTTGAGGAGGTTTTGAGAAAATTAGATTTAATTAACAAACGTTAAAAGATTTGCTACGAAAATTTTGAGAGCAATACTCACAACATGAGTGATCAGTGGTTTCTCCTTCTCCATTTTTACTTTGCCTTTTCCTTTGATCTCCCTTAGTCCTCCCTCATTTTTTGTAGCTAAGGTAAACCAAAATAGCATTCTTGTTGTCTCCTTTGACACAATCTTAGTGGACTAGATTGGGGGTGATTATGAGCTTTTCTGACAAGGTTAGTCAAATTTAGGTGTTTTAACAAAACCAACAAACAAATAAAATACAAGAAAAATTAGCTTAATAAAATAAAATTACATGGTAAAAAAAGAACCAAGTTAATAGCGTCTTATGCTTTTATTTTTGTATTGCTTCAAATGATTCATGATTCAATGTTTGTGGGTGTTTACTTGAAAAATCATATTTGATTGTCCCTTTTTTTTTAATCTTAAGCCTAACAAACCTGGGCAATGGTATATTTGTTAACATGCAGGTTTCTCATTGCTACTTTGGAGGAGCTGGTTTGCCATTATAACTTCATGCGTAGAAAGGATTATGGTCGCCAAGGGAATTATTATTGCATTAAGTATTTGAATCACTTCAAAAATAGTGACCATAAGTGCTTGTGCCATGCTTCACCTAGTTCAAGGAGTGGCTATTACTTGGGCTTTACCTATGTCAACCTAGTTAAGTATCTTTAGTTAGTCTTAATTTAGCTTTCTGAGATTTATTATTGTGCTTTTCTTTTTTGACGAGTGTTTCTAAGCTTATTATTGACAGTGCTTTCCTTTTTATAAGTGTGCCTGTGTTGAAATGGATGGAATTTAAGTTCAACAGATACATTTGTTGTTTGGCGTTTCTCAATATGTAGCAAGTAGCTTTCACATACTATAATGATTATGATAGCTTTAGCTTCTATACTCTATATCAAAAGGAACTAATCAAGTTCTCGATCTTCCTTAAAGGAACTTTGGATATGAAGGTAGTATTTTTGTGACGACCTTACCACCACTTAGGGCGAAACCTAGGATTTAGCGGATCATCTGCTTGGCTCTCGCCAAGACTCACTCACTCATATTAACTTCAGAGATAACAATTCATTAACTAAAGCCATTAACAATCTATCTTACTTAAGCACATCCCAAAAAAAAGTAAAGTTATTCAATCAATTCACTAAGTACAAATAGGATGGCAATTTACTTAAAGCAAGGCTTCAACTCTCGATTTCACTATTCTCCAGTTCCACATTTCCAACCCTTATTAAGGAAAACAAACTAAATGAGTGAACTTATGCCCAGTGAGATTCTAAGAAAACAAGTGATCTTAAACACACAATTTCACTCATTCAGTAATATTAGAGGAATAACCAATCAATTAATAACAGGATAATTCGTGAAATAATTCTCAACAAATAGCACAATTAATATCAAAGGATACGATACTGATATGGACTCTAGAGGTGGCTCCCGTTTGTTTCCAGATGTAGCACTTAGCTCCATTCAGTAATTCATTGTACAACTTCTTACAATCACTTCACACTCCACCAATCTCCTCCTTATATCCTCCAGAACAATAAACAATCCCTTACAATCATTAATCACTTCATAACTCCAATAGGCGCCTCAATAAGGGTACCAAACATTTCAGTGCCCAAAATCTTCCAGTCTACTCGACCAACCGCTACTAGCTCGAATAAACTATCCAATAGTGGGGTTTAGACCTAGTTCAGCCATTCTGATAAAGTACACAATCGGCTTACATTCATGCACAATTCCAGTAACAATTAGGCATTTATCATTTTCACAATTTACTTAAGTCGAGTGCAATAAAGTATACTCTCGCCTTTTAGTAAAATAGTAGCAATTGTCAATTTTCACTCTAAACAATTCAAACATCAATATTCCAACAAGTATCCGTCAACTAGGCACATAACATTTATCATTCATCAAATATTCAATCATTACAAACAAATGTAGAACACTTACCCAAAGTAATTTGAATTCACTACTCGGTGCTTGGACCCTCCTCCGGTTCTTTCTCAGTTCCTGAGATAGTTATGAACTTATTAGTTTATTTATTATTTTCCCCAATGGTGAAGTTAATGTTCACTTGATGATTTTAGCTAAATGTATATAGGGGCATATAGGTATAGTTCGAGATGTTTAAATGCATACTTATATAGAGGGTTTTAAGATGATCTTAATATTTATCTTATTCTACTACATCAAAGGTTCAAAGTTCAGGTAGCTTTAATCTTTCAAGCCTTAAAGTTCCATATTTTACAAAATAAAGTAAAGTATACTAGTTATATGGCAATTTACATTTTATAATGAAGATTGTGATTTAGGTTCTAAGGATCATTTAGAAATAAAAGGATCATTTTAGAAATCAAAGTTCTAAATTGATAAATTTTCTAGAGATTGGCAGCTTAGTATTCCTATGAACTTCCTTGATTTCGTCCTATATTTTGGATGAATTTTCACAAGTAAAACTGTTAGAAGATGGTTTGAAGGGGTTTTGGTCAGTTTTGGGTTCAAGTTCCATTTTTGAATTCAAAGTTAAACTCAAAACCTAAGCATTTGTTTAAAATGGTTAGAAATAGTTTTCCAGCAATGGGTAATCAAATTTCTTACTTTAGTTTGCTATTTCCTTACTTAAACTTCCTCAAACTAAATGTATATTTTATGATCATTCAGTTATAGATCGTTTTTGGTTAAGATTGAGTTAAAATTTCTAAAGAAACTTAGGAATACAATCAGAATCACTCAATCAACCCAAATCTGCCAAACAGTTTTGCATGCTCAACCAGCTCCCATTTCTTTTCTAATATTTAGTCTTTTCCTCCCAAATCAGGACAATCACAATGTACAGAGTAAAACGGAGGAGTAGGGATATTTTTTGATCAATATATACATAAATTTCAGGTTACAAGATGAAATCTAAGCTTGGGAAAACATAACAGCATTCTCAGGTTCAAATTTGAAGTTTCCAACCGTATATCTTCACCAACATTTCATTTAATGGATCAAACATCAACCAAATTCAACATGTATTCACATAAACATTGTAATAAGATTATGTAGCTTCGAAATCCTGCAAAACTTCTCATCAAATTCTAGTTTTAGACCAGAATCACGGTTGATGCTCCATCGGACCGGTTATCAAGCTAGTATATAGTTTATCAGTCATTTTATCCTCAGTTCCGCCTCATTAATCGAATTTTCACCAAAGAAAACTTGCATACAACTATAAGTACAGCATACATAAGGTACATAACATGATCTTCCAGTCAATTTCCACCAAAATACCCAGGTCAAAACTAGAAGATTCATCATTGGCTAAGCTGAAAATTTTCCAGCAGCCATGCAGTCCTCCAAACAAGAATTCCAGCCACAAAAGTCAAGTTTTTCACCATAAAAACTGATATGCTTGCTAAGATTGAAGTGTTTTAAGATATATGGAGTTAAAATATGTCAATTTACAACCAAAGTTTTAGATATAAAATTAGAAAAATCACAACTTCTCTCCCACGGGTTCCAACAAAAAATTCCAACAAGTTTCTTCAAGTTTTCATCCAAAGTCACCAACTTTCCAGTAGATTCAAAGTTAAAACATACTATATATCATATAAAGAAAGAGATAAGACATATATCATGAACTCTTAGTAAAATTCCTCCAAAATTTCAAATGAAAAACTGTGAAACTAAGCTCTCTTTTCCCCTCGGGCAAAGCTGGAAATTTCCAGCAAGAAATCAGTCTTCAAGTAAGGTTTTCTCTAGAAAAACTCCTCTTTTCTTCACTCAAATTCAACATGCAACACGTACCTAGGTATATTGAGAGAATGGATGGTGTGGTTAGCAAATTTTACCTCTTTTACCCTGCAAATAAAAGCTAGAAATGCAGAATCAGCTTCACCCCATTCCCTCTCAATTTTCAAGCAACAAGTTGCCCAGAAAGATATCCAGCTTTTGGATGAACTTTTCTCCAACTAAACCTCTTTTTATTGGTTCTAATTCAATCTAAGACATCACTAACTAAAAGTAGAAGGAAAATGAAGAAGAACTTAGTAAAGTACTGCTTATTTCTTCACGGTTTTGGGCTAAAAAAATTTCTGGTCTCTCTCTCTCGGTTCCCTTAGTTAAATAAGTTGAAGTTGTTTCTTGTTTCTTGGATAGCGTTTCACGGTTGAAGAAGGATGGAAGGGTCTCTCAACTCTCTCTTTCTTTTTCGATTTTAGAAGTGGTCAAGACAAGAAGCTTCCAGGTTTCTCTCGGTCTCTCAACTCTCTCTTTTTCGATTTTAGAAGTGGTCAAGACAAGAAGCTTCCAGGTTTCTCTTGGTCTCTTAACTCTCTCTTTCTCTCTCGGTTTTGGAAGTGGTTAAGACAAGAATGAAACAAAAATTGGTGTTTGGGAGGTTTTGTCTTGACATATCTTACATGGTAGTTTAGGTATATTCACATGGCAATTTGGTCATTTGGCAATAATTTTAACACTTGGCAAGAATATTGACATTTGTCAAATACATGTATTTTGTGTCAAGACATTATTCAAATATGGCCAAATAATTTTTAGTGGTCACGCTGTTGCTCCATTAATTTGTTCTAATTAGTATTATATCCCTAGGGTTTAATCTTGCAATGAATTAGAAACACGTATGTCGCGCCCCATTTTTTGAATGAAAAATAAATAATTACGATTACGAATTTATAAAAATGAATTTTTGATTGAAAAATGAGTTTTTGATTTTTAAAAAATAAATAAAGAAAATATGCCTAAATGGCACTTTAAAAATGCGACGATTTTGTCCTCAAAATAATAGTTTAAAAAGGGTTTTTAATGAAAAATAGGAGTCACCACTTGGTATTGAGTTAAGGTGTACCAAGTCACCTAAAATGAATTTTAAAGAAAAAGTAGGAAAAACCCTTTTTAAACGACTCCAAGTCTGCGAAAATCAAAAGAAAAAGACTCGGGAGTCACGGTTGAAGAAAAGGAAGGCAAGGATAAAATTCAAGACACCCTTTCAACCTAACCAAAGCTAGTTGCATGATTTAGTCAAAAATTTTCTTAATTTAACCTAAAAAACTTATCACATTTGGATGTTATTATATGAATGCACCCCTAGACCTAATGGATATCAAAAGGGTCAATATGTCTCTTCGAAATTTAGTTGGTGCAAATCGCATTAATTGCGACGCCCAAAAGTGATTCTTTGAAGAGATCACGAATATGCAACAATGAGATTTAAAAAAAATAGCAAAATTATAATATATAAATATACGTGACCTAAAAGAAAGGGATGCAACATAACGGGTGCGGGGAATAAGATTCGTGACTCAATTTTTTCTTTTATAGAGGGAATACGAGTGTGCTAAAGTTAGAAAGTCATACTCGTCTATATTCCATATTCAAGGGGTATTTCCTAATTATCTAACCTAATTCTAGTTTTTTTTTAAATGGAATGCACATCTAAAATGTCATTTTTCGCAGATGGGGTAAGGGATATATATATAGAGGAAATATGGGATAAGGGATATACATATGGGGGAAAATATCATGCAAAAATGGTAAGGATCCTAAAAAGTAAAAAATATGCATGAAATGTAGTGATTTGTCACACAAACATAGTCTAGCACGTGGACGGTCCCTAAGGGTTTAGTGTTGAAGTAGTCCATATCAATAAATTCTCACTAGTATTGGACTACTGAAAAATCGAAAAAGAGTGTCACAACTAGCGTTAGACTAGTGTGGAATCGGAAAAAGAGGCCATAACTAGTTTTGAACTAGTGTGGTGACGTCATGCATTTATTATAATTAAATAAATCATATAAAACATAATAAAAACACATAAATCACATATAGCACATAACACATAAACATGATATCTAGATGTAAATATCCTAAAAAAGCGAGTAAACACATAAACACACAGGCATGCAAACACATAAGCAAATAAAAGCGAATAAAGACCTAACTGTTACATTTTGGGGGCCCTAACTACAATTTAAAAGGGAAAAGAATGAAATGAAATAAAATAATAACCTAACTATTACAATTGGCATTTAAATGCCTTTCAAATAATCAAGAATTAAATAACAAAATAAATATACAAAATTAAAACAAATAAAGTGAATAAATAAATAAATGAAATAAAATAAAAAGTATTCAAAAAAACATGCAATTACACACATAAAATCACATAGGAGCACATAGGATCAAGTAAAATCAAAATAAAGAGTAGAGTATACCTCCCTTGAATTGGTGACCTAATGAAATGACGGTACTCTCTTTCTACCTTCCAACAAAAAAAAATGATTAAGGTACCAGTTTAATTAACAAATAATCATAAGAGATGAAAATAAACATGAAATTGAACAATTAAAATATTTAAATGAAAGTAAACAACTTATATTCAAGAAATTAAAACAAGCAAGGACCTAATTGAAACAATTACGAAACTTTGAGGGGTCAATTTATTATTATTACAAATATTAAGGGTCTAAAAATAAAAAAGAAATTAAGGGCTTAAGATGAAGCTTACCAAAACCAAATGCTAAAATTAAAAAAAAAAAATGAAAACCCATTTGCTATAATTAAACAGCAAAGTTACCCAAAATTTCACTAAAAATCCAAATCAAAACTATAAATTTATCAAAAATTAAACCTTCAAATTTCATCCCAAAACTCATGAATGCATTAAAACATGCCAAAGAAAAATAACATTTTGAAGGGATAAAATTGATTAATTTTTCCAATTTTTTGCCATAGTAGCATTAGATAAAAATTAAGGGGTCAAAGTACAATTTTAAAAATTTGCATGCAAGCTTCGTGCTTTCTTCCTCATTCATTGGTTTCTTTCTACAACTTTGCAATTTTCTACTGCACTCTTGCACCTCAATCCCACGCACACATTTCATACAAAAATTCCAACAAAACCCATTATTTTATCAATCAAACTCACATAAACCCCAACTCATCATTTTCAACATAACCCAAGCATGATCGTCTATCTTTAGCAGATCCAACAGAGAGAATCCAGATGAAGAGAGCAACAAAGAATAGATGATATTAGCTTTTGTGTGGAACCATACCTGAAAGCATTTGGGAACTGGATTTGCGTGAAGAAAATGAAGAGATGCCACCTGGAGTGTTGGTCACGAAGCCAAGAAACTATCCACAGATGGAGCAGCGCTGATGACTGCGCTTCTTTGGGCTTTGGTTGGATCACCTTCGAGACGTTTTCTTCAACTAATTTCTGAACAAAAGTTGTTCCGGTCACTCCCAAGAAAGTGCAGAAGCCAAAAGATCTCATAAGATACTACAATCGAAGCAGAAATCTGGCCCCAAAGAAGGCTGGTTCGTCAGCCTGGTTAGAGTTTTTGCAGAAAATTTTCCTGCACTTTCTCCTCTCTTTTCTTTCTATTTTTCTTTCCCTTTGATCTCTCCAGCATCCCCGTTCTCTTTTAGACCTTTTCCTCCTTTTTTCTGGTTTCTCTTCTCTCTTTCTCCTTTCTTTTCTTTCTCCCGTTTCCTCTTCTTTTTTCTATCCCCAGAAACCCTTTTTTTCTATTTCTTTTTCTTGCCTTTCTTTTGTTTCTTGCCCACCGTTTCCTTTGCTGTTTTCTCCTCTGCTTCCCTCCAGACTCTCCCCAGATTTTTCTTTGTTGGTTTCTTCTTTTTCCTTCCCCCTTTTTCTCCTTTTTTCCCTTTTCTCCTCTTTTCTTCTTGCCCGAAACCCTATTTTCCCTTTTTCTGTTTTTTTTCCAGATTTTCTTCTGACTCTCCCCATGGTCTCGTCCTTCCTTTCTCACCCTTCTCAGATGCTCTCCTCCTTTCCCTTCTAACCCTCTTTCTTTGCAGTCTCTCTTCCCTTGCTCTCGGTCCCTCTTTTGTCTTCCTTCGTTTTTTTCTTTGTTGCCCGCAGTTTTGCCTTCTTTTCTTGTTTCTTGTTTCTTGTTTCCAGATTCCCTTTTGTTTCTTCAGTTTTTTCCTTCTCCATCCTCCATAGCTCTCTTTTCTCTTAGCCGCCAAAAACCCCCTCTCAATCTCCTCTCCTTTTTCGGTTTTCCTTTTTTTTTTTTTTTTTTTTGCTCTTTTTCTTCTTCCCAGCCCTGTAGCCTCTTTTTTGTTTCTTTCTTGATTTCTCTTTTCCTTCTAGATTTTACCCGAAGCTCCCCTCTTTCCCTCTCTCGGTCTCTCTTTTTCCCTTTCTTTTCTTTTTCCTGCGCTCTGTCGAAAACCTCTTCTTTTTCTCCCCTTCCCGTAGCTTCCTCCTTTTGTTTTCCTTTTTTGTTTTTAACTTTTCTCCAAATTTTTCTCAAATCAACAAGTGTCTTGCCACCTAATCTAGCAAGTGTTACGGTGTCAATAAAAAAATAGGGACACGTGTCTAATGCCTATCCATCACACTTAACTAGTTTGCATGGCCTCCACCTATCTATTATATATGTGTTCCACATATTTTTCCTTTTTAATTTTTTGTTTTCCAAAACAAATTTAGGATAAATAACAAATGTTACATTCTCCCTTCCTCTTTTTTTTATTTTACCTTGCAAAAATTCATTTTATTTTATTTTACCAAAAATTGAAAAGATAAAAAGATTGGAATTTTTGTAAGAATTTTCTTTTTCCGAAGTTTAATGCAAAAATGTTTTAAAAGAAAATGATGAACCTAATTTACTAAAATAAATAAAATAAAGACTAACTATCATCTTGGCAAACTTACTCAACTAAAATGAAATAAAATAAAACAAGAATAAAAAATAAAAAATAAAGCTAAAATTGAATTAAATAAAATTGAAATTTTGGTTTCTACAATGTAATTAAATCGATCGATAAGTAACATAACATGTTCGAATTTTTTAAGTAAAACGTGAAGAGTATGTATATAAATTTTGGATTCTCACACTACAAACTTCTATTATTCACCTCCCAGGTGGTAAAACAATTAAACACTTAAATTCATCAATAATAAGGTATATATATATATAATTAAAATAAAAGCATGAAATTTACACAAAATTTTAGGGTCCTCACAATTTTAGTGTATCTTAGTTTTATGTGTTTTGTTTCGAATGACTACATATCTTTGGATTTGTTGTGATTTTTTTTTTGAAACCTTTGTATAGCTATGTTTACAAGCATACTGTAGACAACAAATTTTTAATTTAATTTTATTTACTATTATTTTTATTTTTATTGATTAAATGTAATTATTATTCATTTTTAGTCCCTTAGTTTTTATTTTTAAGACATTTTTAGCATAAAATTTATCGAAAAAAGAAAATTATTCACAAAAATATGCTTTATTTCTTTTAGATTCAATTTATGAAAGTTTATTGTTTGTTTACCTAAATTAAGAGAAAATCAGAAGAAAAAAAAAAGCCATCAATCAAAATCAACAATTTTTTTAGCATTTCATTTGATTTGATTAATCTTGTTTTATTTTTATTTTATCTTTGTGTGTGTGTGTGTTTTTTGTTGTTAAAATTATTTATTATTATTCACAAAAAAAAATCCAGCTGCAATATTCTGCTCCATTTTTTTCACTCAGATTTTTTCTCCTCCGTTTGATCATTCCAACACTAAGCTAGCTGGCTTTAATCTCAATACCAGGAATATCCCAGATCAAGAACCAACAGACGGCTCTCAAAGTAGGATAAAAATGCAGCTTCGTTCTACGCCATTGCTGTGAGGGTTTAGGAAGTGGAGTACCCTATAAAAGGGTCATAAACGTAGAAGGGAGGATAGGGAGTGTGACGGCTAAAGGGCATGGAGAATCTGTTGGCGGCTAGAAAAAGAAAAATCGAGAGTTGAGGGTTTCGTCTGAGAGCTTGGGGAGGCTGCGGAAAAGGAGCTTGAGAGAAGAGGATAATAGAGTAGAGAGTGTTGGCGGCTGGAAAACAAAAAGAAAGAAAAACAGCAAGGAAGGAGCTTGCGAGGAAAAATTGAAAAGGGAAGAACCACAAGGCAAGAAAGAAGGGAGATCGAGGTCTTTCGTTACTTTCTGGGTCTGCTCAAACGAAGCTCTTCTTCTATTCCATTCATCTGTTGGAGGATACTGCACATCAAGGTCAAATCGTAACTTTCCTTGCATTTTTAACTGTAAAGATGCTTCCTTTCTCTGTTTCTTTTGCTTACCATGGATGTTTGATGGAGGAGCTGGAAACTTTCTTTTGGTTTCTGATGATACCATCACTGGTTTCATCAGAAACAGAAATCCATTACCTTTTTTCTGTTCTCGTGTGTTCTTCATGCTTTTCCTTTGTTTTAATCGTCACTGGTTCGTGTATTTATTTGTTGTGGCTGACTTTGATGTTTTTCTTGTGAGTATGGCCTCTTGCCTTTGTCCCTAGAGCCATCATGATAAGCAAAGCACAAGGCTGTTAGGGTTCTTAGAGTTAGACTTAGAGTTGGCTGCAACAAGCTTCAAACTCTCGGCTTGTTGCAGCAGCTTTTCCTTTCTTTGGTTGTCGAAGTTGCGGGTGGTTTGACATGTTTGATTTTGTTCGTTGCCTGACTATGATGCCATGAACAATATCTGCTATTAAAGCTGCATCTTTGACATTAAGGGAACATGAATCATGCATTTTGTGTTTATCAAGTCTTGGTGAGGTGAAGTTGTCTTCTGGAAAAATGTGTGTGGAAGTTTTGGGGGTTTGTTTTTGAGAATTGGGTTGGATTTGGTGCCTGGGATCATGCTCGTTGTCTCTTAAATCTCTCCTTCATGGCTGTTTTTCTTTTCAGTGGGTAGGATTGTGTCTTACGAATCTGTTTTCTTCATTAAAAGTTTGGGTGTAACCCATGTTCCTGATGCTAGTTCATGTTAGGTCCACGGTAGAGCTTAGAGTTGTTTGAAGCTTATGATTTCTTTGGTGTTCGGTTGATTGGTATATCATATGCATGTTCGCTGCAACTTTTATTTCTTTATGCACCTTTGCTGCATTTTTCATATGGCCGCACTTTCAAATCTATTAGAATGTATTTCTGAGGTAATGGCATCAATGGGTTGAAAATCATTACACTTGGAAGGTTGGGTTGAAGTTGTTTCGTATGAACATGCTTGATGAGTAAGTTGCAGTAAGATCGAAGTGAATTGATCTGCACTTGTTGAAGTATTATTTTATTCCCTCGTGAGTTAATTGCTTTTTCTCGTTCCAGAAGTGTGTGTTCACCAAGAACTAGGTGATTGCATTAATGGTTTGGTATGATATTGTTCTTTTACCTCACGAACCATGAGTGGGTTTCTGCTGCTGAAACTGAATAGCATAGGAGAATAAGTTGCAGAAACATTCTTTCGGTTGCAGAAGCTTATTTTTTGCATGAAACTTGTATGAAAGTCTTCCAAGAATTCCTTTATTAATAGGTTTTAACCATGCTTAGTTGGATTTAGCTCAAAGTGTTGTGTGAATTTTGTTTGTCGAAAGTTTACTTGGAGTTGCAGAATCTTGCGCATGAAAATATGCAGCAGAACATTGCCGAAAGCTTCATAAGTTGCTGAAACTTTGTTGCAGAATGTTTTCTCACGTTAATTTGCATGGAGTGTGCATGAAAAACTTTCAAAAATTGCCTCTTAACCCCCCAAGTCCCCCTTTGTTCTACTATGGCCCAAGCAATCGGAAAAATCAATCAATTTGACCCCTCTAACTTTTTTTTTCCTTCCAATTGGATCCTTGTTTAGTGAATATAGGCTGTTTAGTTATTTAAATGCTTTTAATGATTCCATCTCGTAATCATGTGATTACTTGCGATGCTTTGACCTTTTCTTTGTTTTTTGAGGTAAATAAGTAATCTCACCTCATTAGGACTCCATTCCAAGGGAGGTACACCCTATCCCTTATTTTGACTTTATTTGACACTATGTGCACTTATGTGTTTTATGTGTGTAATTGTATGATTTTGGATGTTTTACTTCATTTTGTTCATCCATTTCTTCAGTTATTTAATTTTACTTTAATTTATGTGCTTATTCTAATGTAATTATTTGGGGGGCATTTAAATGCCATTTTTTGTAATAGTTAGGATTTTACTTTCTAAATCTTCCCCCTTTAGATTGTAGTTAGGTACTCCCCAATGTAATAGATAGGGCTCATTTGCTTGTTTGCCTCGTTTGCTTGCGTGTTTCCTTGCCTATGTGTTAATTGCTTCCCTAGGCTTCTGCATCTAGATGAGCATGCTTATGTGCTACGTGCTATGTAAAACTATGTGCTTTGCATGTCTATTTACTTTTAGTATTATTATCTGATTATGTGGATGGAATGCACCTTACCGTGGCTAACCCAATGCTAGTCATGGTCTTCCCCTCGAGCTCTCATAATATCCAATGCTTGTGAGAGAACGTTAGTTAAGGGATAGTCCAATGCTAGACCCAATAAGGCCGCCCCTCGCTAGTACATACTCGCATGCCTTCACTACATTTCATTCATTTTTTCCTTTTAGTATTTTACACTTTGCATGAACCCTTACCCTTTTTCCGCATTTGGAACACGATCTTTAGGACTTTGCATTTCATTCTAGTTATTAGGGTCATCTGCTTGATTAGGTTAGGGAGTTACCTTTCTGGTAAGGAAAACGGACGAGTGTGGCTACACATAGCCTTAGCACGCTCGTTTTCTTTCTAACCAAAAGGCAAATCAAAAGTCACAATATAGGGTCTTCCCGTACCCGTCTTGCTTGCATTCTTCTAGGGCTCATGCATTTCTAAGGCACATTATCATTCGTACTCCCACTTTACACTATCATTTTTTCACATTATCACTTCGCACATTACCACTTTACCCCCTATCACTTCACACATTTTCACTTTATATATTCTCACTCCGCATACTATCACTTTATCCACTCTATCATTTTGCACACTATCACTTTACTTTACATCTGAACATTTACACTTTACATACTCATTTGCACACCTACACCTTACATTATCCCTCATATTCATTTGCACCCTTGCACTTTACACACTAATTTTTTCACTTGCACTTTGCACTTTTGCACCTGGCACTCGTTTTACACTCAAAGACATTTTCACACACTCTCATTTTTCCTCGAGCATTCATTTGCATTTATTCGTGACCTCTTTGAAGGTTCACCATTAGCTATCACAATTCATGTGATTAGACCAATCGAGCCTCAAAAGAAACATTTTGTCTCATTCGAACCAATCATTAGATTTAGGTTTGCATTAATGTTAGACACATCCAAATATGATACATCTTTTGGTTAGAAATTAGGAGAATTATGACTAAATCATGCAACTAGTTTAGGCTAGGTTGAGAGGGTACCTTAGACATTGTCTTTGCCTTCCCTCTCTTCAATTGTGACCCCCGAACTTGTCTCTTTGATTTTCGTAGACTATGAGTCATCTAAAAAGGTTTTTACTTCAATTTTTCAAAAACTACTTTTTTGATGACTTGGTACAGCTCAACTCAATACCAAGTGGCGACTCCTACTTTTTTGTTTAAAAACCTTTTTAGATTATCATTTTGGCCAAATCGTCGCATTTAAAAGTCCCTGGCCTTTTCCTTTATTTCTCACATTCACACACTTCACATATTTCACGCACACTACATATTATGACTTCAAACAACTTTTTCCATATTTTTTTCAAAAATGGGGCGCGACAGTTTGGCGACTCCACTGGGGACTTCTTAAGTGGGTCCGAGCACTTGATTTGTTATTCTTTTTCTTTTTTACCCTTTTCATGTATCGCATTTGGATGTTTAGGGTTGCATTTTTTCTTTTTTAGGATTTTTGCATTTCGCACGTATCAACTCACTCCCTCACCCATTTGCGTATGATTGATTTGATGGATGGATGGTTTATTTATGTGATCCCGCGCTTTGCATTGCATTTGGGTAGGGGGATATTACCCTAGAGTCTCGCGTCGGTTCTCGATCCCTCCCCTCTAAACAGAGCACTAGCATACGTGCATACGCTTTATTTTTTATCTCTCATTTATTTTTCTTTTAGTGGCTTGTCACGCCACTCTTCCTTATTAGGATTAGACGACCCACTTGGACGTGTGATCACGACACGACGTGTGCGTAGCATGATCCGAGGGGTCACTCAATCTTCCATTTTAATCTTTGGGTTGATAGCCTTTAGATTTTAGTCGAAGGTTGAGGATTTTGATAGATCCACTTGGACATGTGGCCGTGGCACGACGTGCACGTAACAATGTCTGAAGGATCACCCAAGCCACCGACAAAGAATCTTGGGATTGATTACCTTTAGTTTCCAAGTCTGAAGGCTCGAGGACCTAAAACCTATCGAGTCTAGATGCATTAGTGAGCCAATACCTCATGCATCCATGATAGTTTACCTAGGGTAGAGTCTGTCTTATCCTATTAGGGACATTGTTCACGAGGGGTGGGATCCAACCCCTCTTCTTCTTTTATTGCTTTCTCTCTTTGTATTGCTTTGCTATAATGTGTTATGTGTATTTGTCTGATTGAACTAACTTTTCTTGGTTTTTGTCTCCATTGCATTCATAAACACTAGAAAATAAGAGATCTGGCATGATTCTCTTTTAGAACCTACCCTCTTAGATAGGTTATTGCACGTTTAAATTTTAATGTATTGCATTTGTAGGTGCACATCATTCTAGGCCTAACCTGGCATACAAAGGGTCCTTTTTGGTCATGATATAATTGCATGTTTTATTGCTTTAATAAACTGACATCATACATCCACCTTAGAAGGGAATGTCATTTAGGGAATCCCGTGTTAGGAATAAGCCACCTCGTGTCTCGGATACTTAATCCAAGGAAACTTGCACGTTTACATTTTGTATCATCCAAAGGGGTAGTGCATGAGGTAAGGTAGGATCCGATCTTTTCAAAAACGGCAAAGCAATTTTTGCACATTAGAATATGGGCATCTAACAATCATCTCTTGGCCATTTTAACATATTTGGTAAAATTCCCTTGCGTAAAGGACATTAATTTGAAGAAATTCACAAATAATTTCTCATTGTTGAGACGATAAATAGATCGAGGCCGAATATTGATTTTAGAACACTCATAGACTTGTGCATTGTAATGATTTTTTGAAATTACCAGTGGACAGACAATTCAATCAATTTTTTTATATATATCTTCAATTTCATTCAATCCATTTGATCAATTTATTCATTTCATCCAACCCATTTTATCCATTTATTTATTTCTAGGTCAATCCGGTCAATTTTGAATAAATCATCAATTTCATTCAATTCATTTGACCAGTTTATTCATTTTTATGTCAATCCGGTCAATTTTGAATAAATTATCAATTTCAAATAATCTGTTTAGCCAGTTTACCCATTTTTAGGGTGATTTAACCAATTTTGAATAAATCATGAAATTCATCAAGTTTATTTTATCAATTCATTCATTTTTAAGACAATCTAGTCATTTTTTAATAAATCATTCATTTGACCAGTTTACCCTTTCTTAGGGTGATCCAATCAAATCTTTAGATAAATCATCAACTTCATCCGATCCGTTTGACTTGTTTATCCTCGTTTAGGGTTTCGGTCTAAGGTTCACTAAATAACCTAGTCGAAACATTGCAATTCTGTCAAGAGTAGGCTCTTTCTCACATCATTTTATGTGTCGATCAAAACAAGCAATCCATTCAGACTTTGTCCTCAGCTTTAGGACAAATGTCTCTTCTCATTCCAATTGGCCAAATTTTTTAAATTATTTTTCACTCAATAAGTTGGTCGGATTCATCAGGTATTGTATGTGCGTACCCTAGAGGATTGCATTCTCATGTTAGGTCTACCCTTAGCACAAAAAGGGTTCCTCATAGGACATGCATCCGAATATTTTGGATATTTACTAACTCTTATCTTTTCCTTTTTCTTTATTTTTGTTGGAAAAACTAAGCGATGGCTAAATCTAATGGCAATTCCTTTCAAAATTCTCAGGTAATATTTAAACATAGCTTCTCGTCGAAATTCCATCATAACACGATCTCACAGTCAAGCCCAAAAGAGTCGTGTAAACATGAACGTACAACCTGAGCCAACGGAGAAGACTCCTACAACAACCCAATCTAAGCCTACAAGTTTGATAGCTCAGCTAACTGAGCTGCTTGCTAGATTCAATGAGATGTCTATGGAGATGGCAGCCCAGAGGCAACTAATCGACCAACTCATCAATGGTGGCATTCAGCTCGAACCAATACCTGCCAAACAATCTGAGTCTGAACTTCCACCCCCTACCCAAACTACTTTCAATCCATCTTTCACCGTTCCACCTCCAATGATTACCAGACCACAGACCCAAACTGCCTTCAGTCCCTCTTTCATTGGTCCACTTGAAGAAATCTTTAATTACACTGTTGCAAATCCATCATACTCTTACCCCTCTAATCCTTCATTCAATCCTAGTCATGCTCAAATTTCACTACCCCAAATTACTTTCAATATTCCCCCTGAACCACAGACATTTTATCAAGCCACTGCAGAGCCTTTCCTGTTAGACAACGCTGCCCAAGCAAAACCAGAGATAGGGGAATCTTCTGCTCCTGTTGACATGAAGTTACTCAAGCGCCTCGATCGTTTCAATGAATTCATGAGAAAAATTTAGGGTTTAAGCAAGCAAGGAGTACTGGACTATGATGAGATTTGTCTTTTTCCTGATGTACAATTGCCTTTGGGGTTTAAGACTCCGAAATTTAACAAATACGATGGCACAGGCAATCCCAAGACAGACCTCCGATTATTCGCCAACAAGTTGGGTAGGCCAGTAGATGATGAAAATCTATCTTTAAGGCTATTCCCAGAAAGTCTGGAAGGCGACGCACTTGATTGGTATTCAAATTTGAAATCTGATGAGATAAAGATTTGGCTGAACCTGTCCAATGCGTTTATAAGGCAATATGAATATAACTGTGAACTAGCACCAACACGGACCACACTAGAGGGGACAAAGAGAAAGCCATCTGAAAACCATAAAATCTATGCTAAGAGATGGAGGAAAATAGCTGCAAAGGTTGAGCCGCCAATGACTGAAGACGAAATCATTCGCACCTTTATTAAAGCACATGATCCCCCGTATTTTGAGGAAATCTTTCGCATGACTGGATGCTCATTCGCCGCTATTGTTAACAAGCTTGAAAAATATGATGATTTCGTGAGGGTTGAAAAGATTATTAATGTGTCTGCCCTGAAAACTCAAGTGGAAACTTTGCAAGGGCAAGATAGTAGTGAGAAGAAGCAATAATTCAAAAAGAAAGAAGGGGAAGCTGCCTATATCTGGGATTGAAACCTTGTCCCAAGACCGAGACCTCAACAATACCCTGCCTACTCAAACCCTTACCCTACTATTCAAGCCCTCATCCTATTTATCATACTAATATCACTCATCCTCGATCTCGCCTTAATTACACCAACTCGTCTATAACCCCTTTCCAAATATCTCAACCTAACTTTCAACAAATTCGATCCCGACCTCCCTACAATCAACAATTTCCTCCACCAAATAGACCCACCTATAATTACCCCCAACCTATTGAACCCCAAAATCAGAACCGTTATCGCACATTTACCAATCTTTGTAGGCCCATGGACCAATTGTACGAACAATTAAAAGTCGCCGGTAAAATCGGCGTAATTCTCCCTCCAACTTACCCTCATAGTGTCCCTGTCGGATACAATTCACAGTCTATTTGCGCTTATCATTTGGGAGCACCTGATCACCCAACCACCGATTGTAAAGTATTTAAGCACAAAGTCCAAGACATGATCGAGACAGAGGAAATAGTGCTAAGAAAAAAGGGTGAACAAGGACCAAGCATAAGTACAAATCCCTTTCCCGAACACAAGGACGCCTTTGAGGCATCCACCCCCAATGAAGAAATTTGAAAATTCTGAAGGCGGTTTGCACAATTGGATTGCCGAGTATCTTCCCTCTCGAAGGGAATTTCGATAAATTTAAGGATTGTCATTTGCTAAAATTCATGAAAATTGTCACTATTTTCTTTTGCATAAATAGTTTTATCATGTTCAATCAAGTTTTGGCTAAAACAATTTTTGCATTATCAAGTTCCTGTGTTGTTTTTTGCATTTTTCAATAGAGTGCATAGTTACATTTTTTTCATTATTTTTGTTTGTCTGATATCATTTTGTTTATATTAGTTGATTATTTACTGTTTTTAATTTCCTTCTAAATTCTTTTAGATGGTCAAAAATAAAATTATTTGATCATTTGGATATCACCGTTCTGGAATCCGATGATGACAATCTCGATATCACTCACGATTTTGAGATTATGGAATCCGAAATTCAAAATGAGAGTTATATGAAGAAGTATCTGATTCTTTTTCAAAAGGTCTCGAACAATATGAAGAGAAATCCAAACCGAACCTAAAAAAGACAGAGATTGTTAACATTGGCACTGAGACTGAGGTCAAAGAAATAAAGATCAGTATACATTTGAAAGAAAAGCAGAAAAAGAAGATGATTGAATTTTTGTCCATGTTCCAAGATGTGTTTGCCTAGTCGTTTGACGATATGGAAACAAAGTGCTAAAGCGAATTTTGCCAATGCAAGATGAAGCCAAAAGCAAATTTGCCCCAAACTGGCAAAACCCATTTGTCGTTCAAAAGGTGCTATCGGGCGGAGCACTTGTTCTAACGGAGATGAATGGGCAGACATTCCCTCAACCTATCAACTCAGACATGTGTAAGAAATTCTTTATTTGATTGTGCAAATTTCTTTTAGAAGTCACGCAAGGGACGAGACAAAAGTCAGGTCATCTTCCTTTCCAATCAAAACATTTCATCCCTAGTCATCCCCTTTAAGTTATCAGAACAATAATTTTCGTTTGGCAACCCCTGAGAATTGCAAACCCCACACTGGGACAAACTTATTTTGATAGAGAGATGATCGAAAAAAAAAGAAATCAAAAGAAAAGAAAAACCCCACACTAGGGCAAATTTAGTTTTTAAAAAAATATAAAAATGAGGAAAATGTAATAAAGAAAATGCAAAAAGAGAAAAATCCAATCAAACTGGGGGCAAGTTTTCCCCAGTTTTGTTCAAAAATTGGAAATAATTTCAAAATGATGCAATTTTAGGATATTTCACACCTTTCATCAAATCTACTTTCAAGATTCAACCTTTTTCAAAACACCCCACCAGACCTCATTGCAAAAACTCAAAATCCTGGTTTTCGTCACTTGCTATATTTCTATTGAAAATTTTCTAATCAACTGGTAAGTGATGTCCATAACGCTTTCACCTAAATTTATGAGAGAAAAGCATTCTACTGATACCAGAAATCTTCAATTCACATTCTTGAGTCGATGATGATCAAAGCTTTCCATTATTTTTTAGGTGAAAACCCGAAAGGGTACCTCAAAAAAAGAAGAAAAAAAAAGGGCAAAACAAAAACAAAACAAAAAGGGTGGGGGCGACCTTAGCGAAAATCTGAAAGGGCACTAATGTAGGATTTTCTCAAGAGCAAGCATAAATTGAAGCAGCTGGTGACTCAGTTTATTTGGATTTCTCCTCATCTTTATAGTGCTTTCGCCAACACCGAACTCCGGAGTAGAGATATTCAAAAGGACCAAGGATGACGTTACATGTCAAAGGCCACTTTATTTTGACTTTCTTTACAACGATGTTTTGCAATCATTTGTTCAATAAAAGTTTTGCATTATACATTGTTAGTTTATGGATAACGTAATTATAATTCAATTTGTTTCTTCTGCATCTTGCATCATGATATCAAAATAGGTTTTGCATGATCATTTTATGTCATAAAATAAGTCTTGCGCACAGTGTATGATCATAATCATTGGATTTGGGCAAGTGACAATCCCTTGATTTACTAAAAGAGTATTTGGATCTGTTCATCCCTGAGAAAGTACAATGGGACAATGAATAGTCGACAACCTTGATTCAAGACAGAGAAGTTTGTTTTAAGGGTTAATCACATTTTATCCCCTTAAAAAATACCTCATTTCTCAGTTTATCCCATAACCTTTAATTTTACTCACTTAACCCCCTTTAGGACAAAATTGCCCTTGCATTATTTTGACTTTTCATTTACCTTGTTATCCTTTCTTTTATTTCTTTTTCTCTTTTTTCTTTATTTAATTTTTCCTCTTTCCCACGAAAATCTTTACCTTAATGATTGAAATTAAAAAAGAGAAATTGCAGAGATCTATCTTCTTCTTCAATGATTAAAAAAATATTCAAATCACTTCCCTAAATTATAATTTTTTTTAGCCTTTCAATTCTTTTAATTTTGGATTTTCCTCTTTCCTTTCTAGTTTCTCATTTTATTCTCAAGAAAATATCATAATATGAAATTGCTTCTCTTTCTTTTATTTATTTTTCTCTTTCTTCTCTTTTTCATCCTTCCCAATAGAAATTCCATTTCAACGAAAATTTTTATTTTGAGTTTGTAATTACATATTTCTGGGTGAAGGTTTAAAAGGTATCAAAAACTAATTTTGATTTTTTGTATGATGCAACGTGTCACAAATTTCAATTGATGGTTATTAATTAGGTCACAATTTCATCTTAAGATATTTTCTTGGGAATAAAATGAGAAACTAGAAATGAAAAAGGAAAATCCAAAATTAAAAAAATTGAAAGGCTAAAAAAATTGTATTTTAGAAAAGTGATTTGACTATTTTTTTTAATCATTTAAAGAGAAGATAGATCTCTGCAATTCCTCTTTTTTAATTTCAATCATTAAGGTGAAAATTTTTGTGGGAAAGAGGAAGAATTAAATAAAGAAGAAAGAGAAAAAGAAATAAAAGAAAGGAAAACAAAGTAAATGAAAAGTCAAAATAATGCAAAGGCAATTTTGTCCTAAAGGGGGTTAAGTGAGCAAAATTAAAGGTTAGGGGGTAAACTGAGAAATAGGATATTTTTTAAGGGGATAAAATGTGATTAACCCTTGTTTTAATGGAATGTCAAAAATCGAAAGTCTCAAAACAGTTTGCCGAACAAAAAATGGACATCATGGATGATAAGATTGGGAAAGGTCACACGAAAACTCATATTTACACGATTTTCAAAAGCGAGCGGATACAGTGATGGTGGCAACTTCTTTGTTTTTCTCCTTTGCAGGAAAGTTTCAAATGAAAATAATAATATATCACACTGGGACAAATCTTTGGATAATTTTTCAAGTAAGTCTATAACAGTTTCTTAATACATACGAGCATTTCATTTACACTGTTACTAAACATGGGTAAGTCCCACTAGTGAGCATTTCATTTTCATCGTCACTAAACATGGGTTAGTCCCACTAGTGAGCATTTCATTTTCATCATTTTATTTTCATCGCCACTAAACATGGGTTAGTTCCACTAGTGAGCACTGCATTTTCATCGCCACCAAACATGAGATAGTCCCACTAGTGAGCACTTCATTTACATTGCCACTAAACATGGGTTAGTTCCATTAGTGAGCACTTCATTTGCATTGCCACTAAACATGGGTTAGTCCCACTAGTGAGAATTTCATTTACATCGCTACTAAACATGGGTTAGTCCCACTAGTGAGCATTTAATTTTTATCGCCACTAAACATGGGTTAGTCCCATTAGTGAGCATTTCATCACATTGCCATTAAACATGGGTTAATCCCACTAATGGGCATTACATCTTATCGTTAGACATGGGTCAGTTCCACTAACACTTCATTTCACTCCACTTCATCCTGTTGAATTTGAATTTTGTGCCACCAACCTCGGCAAGATTGGGTATGTCCCACTGACCGTTCTATTATGATGAATTTGAAATTTAGGCAGGTTTGGGTTGTATCTTACTGACCATTTTATCGTATCGAATTTGGAATGTCGGTAGGCTTGGGTTGTATCCCACTGACCGATGTCATGGTAGGTTCGGGTCTTATCCCGTTGACCTTTTTTTACGTTTACAGGTTTTAGTTCAAGGCAGAATAACCACAGGTGAGTATTTGGTGTCTATGTCTTTGTTTCAAGTTTCGAACACAGGTGAGTATTTGATGTCTACGTCTTTGTCTCAAATTTCTTCGAAACTCAGACAAAGAGCGGCAAGCTGTAGACACCAAATTTTTAATTTAATTTTATTTATAATTATTTTTATTTTTATTGATTAAATGTAATTATTATTCATTTTTAGTCCCTTAGTTTTTATTTTTAAGACATTTTTAGCATAAAATTTATCGAAAAAAGAAAATTATTTACAAAAATATGCTTTATTTCTTTTAGATACAATTTTTGAAAGTTTATTGTTTGTTTACCTAAATTAAGAGAAAATTAGAAAAAAAGCCATCAATCAAAATCAACAATTTTTTTAGCATTTCATTTGATTTGATTAATCTTGTTTTATTTTTATTTTATCTTTGTGTGTGTGTGTGTGTTTTTTGTTGTTAAAATTATTTATTATTATTATAAAAAAAAATCCAGCTGCAATATTCCGCTCCATTTTTTCACTCAGTTTTTTTCTCCTCCGTTTGATCATTCCAACACTAAGCCAGCTGGATTTAATCTCAATACCAGGAATATCCCAGATCAAGAACCGTCAGACGGCTCTCAAAGTGGGATAAAACTGCAGCTTCATTCTACGTCCTTGCTGTGAGAGTTTAGGAAGTGGAGTACCCTATAAAAGGGTCATAAACATAGAAGGGAGGATAGGGAGTGTGACGGCTAAAGGGAATGGAGAATCTGTTGGCGGCTATAAAAAAAAATTCGAGAGCTAAGGGTTTCGTCTGAGAGCTTGGGGAGGCTGCGGAAAAGGAGATTGAGAGAAGAGGATAATAGAGTAGAGAGTGTTGGCGGCTGGAAAACAGAAAGAAAGAAAAACAGCAAGGAAGGAGCTTGTGAGGAAAAATTGAAAAGGGAAGAACCACAAGGCAAGGAAGAAGGGAGATCGAGGTCTTTCGTTACTTTCTGGGTCTACTCAAACGAAGCTCTTCTTCTATTCCATTCATCTGTTGGAGGATACTGCACATCAAGGTCAAATCGCAACTTTCCTTACATTTTTACTTGTAAAGATGCTTCCTTTCTCTATTTCTTTTGCTTACCTTGGATGTTTGATGGTATTCCCGTGTGTTCTTCATGCTTTTCCTTTGTTTTAATCGTCACTGATTCGTGTATTTATTTGTTGTGGTTGACTTTGATGTTTTTCTTGTGAGTATGGCCTCTTGCCATTGTCCCTAGAGCCAGCATGATAAGCAAGGCACAAGACTGTTAGGGTTCTTAGAGTTAGACTTAAAATTGGCTGCAACAAGCTTCAAACTCTCGGCTTGTTGCAGCACCTTTTCCTTTCTTTGGTTGTCGAAGTTGCGGCTGGTTTGACATGTTTGATTTTGGTCGCTGCCTGACTATGATGCCATGAACAATATCTGCTATTAAAGCTGCATTTAAAGAAGTCATTAGCTTTGACATTAAGGGAACATGAATCATGCATTTTGTGTTTATCAAGTCTTGGTGAGGTGAAGTTGTCTTCTGGAAAAATGTGTGTGGAAGTTTTGGGGGTTTGTTTCTGAGAATTGGGTTGGATTTGGTGCCTGGGATCATGCTCGTTGTCTCTTAAATCTCTCCTCCATGGCTGTTTTTCTTTTCGGTAGGTAGGATTGCGTCTTAAGAATCTGTTTCATTCCTTAAAAGTTTGGGTGTAACCCATGTTCCTGATGCTAGTTCATGTTAGGTCCACGGTAGAGCTTAGAGTTGTTTGAAGCTTATGATTTCTTTGGTGTTCGGTTGGTTGCTATATCATATGCATGTTCGCTACAACTTTTATTTCTTTATGCATCTTTGCTGCATTTTTCATATGGCTGCACTTTCAAATCTATTGGAATGTATTTCTGAGGTAATGGCATCAATGGGTTGAAAATCATTACACTTAGAAGGTTGGGTTGAAATTGTTTCGTATGAACATGCTTGTTGAGTAAGTTGCAGTAAGATTGAAGTGAATTGATCTGCACTTGTTGAAGTATTATTTCATTCCCTCGTGAGTTAATTGCTTTTTCTCGTTCCAGAAGTGTGTGTTCACCAAGAACTAGGTGATTGCGTTAATGGTTTGGTATGGTATTGTTCTTTTACCTCACGAACCATGAGTGGGTTTCTGCTGCTGAAACTGAATAGCATAGGAGAATAAGTTGCAGAAACATTCTTTCGGTTGCAGAAGCTTATTTTTTGCATGAAACTTGTATGAAAGTCTTCCAAGAATTCCTTTATTAATAGGTTTTAACCATGCTTAGTTGGATTTAGCTCAAAGTGTTGTGTGAATTTTGTTTGTCGAAAGTTTACTTGGAGTTGCAGAATCTTGCGCATGAAAATATGCAGCAGAACATTGCCGAAAGCTTCATAAGTTGCTGAAACTTTGTTGCAGAATGTTTTCTCACGTTAATTTGCATGGAGTGTGCATGAAAAACTTTCAAAAATTGCCTCTTAACCCCCCAAGTCCCCCTTTGTTCTACTATGGCCCAAGCAATCGGAAAAATCAATCAATTTGACCCCTCTAACTTTTTTTTTCCTTCCAATTGGATCCTTGTTTAGTGAATATAGGCTGTTTAGTTATTTAAATGCTTTTAATGATTCCATCTCGTAATCATGTGATTACTTGCGATGCTTTGACCTTTTCTTTGTTTTTTGAGGTAAATAAGTAATCTCACCTCATTAGGACTCCATTCCAAGGGAGGTACACCCTATCCCTTATTTTGACTTTATTTGACACTATGTGCACTTATGTGTTTTATGTGTGTAATTGTATGATTTTGGATGTTTTACTTCATTTTGTTCATCCATTTCTTCAGTTATTTAATTTTACTTTAATTTATGTGCTTATTCTAATGTAATTATTTGGGGGGCATTTAAATGCCATTTTTTGTAATAGTTAGGATTTTACTTTCTAAATCTTCCCCCTTTAGATTGTAGTTAGGTACTCCCCAATGTAATAGATAGGGCTCATTTGCTTGTTTGCCTCGTTTGCTTGCGTGTTTCCTTGCCTATGTGTTAATTGCTTCCCTAGGCTTCTGCATCTAGATGAGCATGCTTATGTGCTACGTGCTATGTAAAACTATGTGCTTTGCATGTCTATTTACTTTTAGTATTATTATCTGATTATGTGGATGGAATGCACCTTACCGTGGCTAACCCAATGCTAGTCATGGTCTTCCCCTCGAGCTCTCATAATATCCAATGCTTGTGAGAGAACGTTAGTTAAGGGATAGTCCAATGCTAGACCCAATAAGGCCGCCCCTCGCTAGTACATACTCGCATGCCTTCACTACATTTCATTCATTTTTTCCTTTTAGTATTTTACACTTTGCATGAACCCTTACCCTTTTTCCGCATTTGGAACACGATCTTTAGGACTTTGCATTTCATTCTAGTTATTAGGGTCATCTGCTTGATTAGGTTAGGGAGTTACCTTTCTGGTAAGGAAAACGGACGAGTGTGGCTACACATAGCCTTAGCACGCTCGTTTTCTTTCTAACCAAAAGGCAAATCAAAAGTCACAATATAGGGTCTTCCCGTACCCGTCTTGCTTGCATTCTTCTAGGGCTCATGCATTTCTAAGGCACATTATCATTCGTACTCCCACTTTACACTATCATTTTTTCACATTATCACTTCGCACATTACCACTTTACCCCCTATCACTTCACACATTTTCACTTTATATATTCTCACTCCGCATACTATCACTTTATCCACTCTATCATTTTGCACACTATCACTTTACTTTACATCTGAACATTTACACTTTACATACTCATTTGCACACCTACACCTTACATTATCCCTCATATTCATTTGCACCCTTGCACTTTACACACTAATTTTTTCACTTGCACTTTGCACTTTTGCACCTGGCACTCGTTTTACACTCAAAGACATTTTCGCACACTCTCATTTTTCCTCGAGCATTCATTTGCATTTATTCGTGACCTCTTTGAAGGTTCACCATTGGCTATCACAATTCATGTGATTAGGACCAATCGAGACTCAAAAGAGACATTTTGTCCCATTCGAACCAATCATTAGATTTAGGTTTGCATTCATGTTAGGCACATCCAAATACGATACATCTTTTGGTTAGAAATTAGGAGAATTATGATTAAATCATGCAACTAGTTTAGGCTAGGTTGAGAGGGTGCCTTAGACATTGTCTTTGCCTTCCCTCTCTTCAACTGTAACCCCCAAACTCGTCTTTTTGATTTTCGTAGACTAGAAGTCATCTAAAAAGGTTTTTACTTCATTTTTTCAAAAACTACTTTTTGGGTAACTTGGTACACTCCAACTCAATACCAAGTGGCGACTCCTACTTTTCTGTTTAAAAACCTTTTTAAATTATCATTTTGGCCAAATCGTCGCATTTAAAAGTCCCTGGCCTTTTTTTTTATTTCTCACATTCACACACTTCACATATTTCACGCACACTACATATTATGACTTCAAACGACTTTTTCCATATTTTTCAAAAATGGGGTGACACATACCCTGTTGATGAATAAAGGAGTTGCTTTCATGTTAAGGAAGAAAGAAGGAGAAGGAATTTGGGGAGACTTATCCCGTGCTGCAAATGTGAAAGTGAGGATTCATCAATTTAGTGTTGAAGAGAGATATATCAAGTTGAACAAATTTACAAGTTGTCAGATCTCCCATTTTGTAGCAAGACTCATTTCTCTCTATCTTGGAAGTTATGAATTTTCTTTGTCTTTTAACCTAATTTATATCTAAATGAGAAATAAACATTAGACCTATTTTATATTGTTCATGAAGTCCTATAATCTACAATGGTTTAATAATAGACATATGTTAAAAATCCATAGGTTCGTTTGAATGATGTGGTTTTTGAGAATTTATTTAAACTTTTACTATCTACAAGTTTAAAATCCTTGGTTCATTTGACTGGTGTTTTTTTTTTTTTAGAATTTGTCTAAAATTTTATTATCTACAATGATTTAATAATTGATGCATGTTTAAAATCTATGGTCCATTTGGATGGTATGTTTTTAAGAATTTGTCTAAAATTTTACTATAGATTGCTGTAGAACTTTTATAAAAAATTTTGTGTGTTTTAGTGTTTAGGGAATATTTGAAAAACTTTCCTATTTTTTTCCCTTTTTTATTCTTTTTTTCCGCTTTCTTTCCTGTCTTCTTTTTCCTCCCTTCTTTTGAACCTCACACAGCAGTAGCAACAATAGTAGATTCCAACGACGGTACTACTGTCAACTACTGCTCTCCACCTCCTCCATTTATCAAAATTCACTAAAAATACACTCTCACTCAATTTTTCATATAGATTTTGTTTCCAATATTAGTTTTCATAGAAAATAAATGAAAAGTGATAAAAATGGCAAAAATAGCCAAGTCTTTTCCCTTGCCCTTCCCTGCCATCAACGCTACTCTTTCTCCTCTCTTCTTCCTCATTGCTGCCATCCCTATCCTTCATTTCCTTTTTCTCTCTCTTCCTTTTGCACTTCCCTCTTCCCCCTTCTTCTTTCTCCCTTACTCCCTCCCCCTTCTCGTGAGTTTTGCTTCCCTTCCCCACCTGATTTGGACTAGATCGTAATCTACAGTAGAGTTTTGGTTTATTGGTTAAAATCAAGGTTTCAAGATTTAGAGGTATGAGTTCAAATCTACTCTTTTTCATTTCTTAAATTCTATCCACTCCTGTTAAAAAAAATTTTAAAAAATCAATCTACAAGTTTTGAAATCATTACTTCTACATTGTGACTAGATTCCATATCATACACTATTATTTTCAAGTTTAAATTGCTACATATAGTTTTGTAATAATTGAGAAATAATTATTTTAGCAATATATAAATGATTGATTAAGAGTTTATTATTTAGTATGATAAGGAAAATGTTTCAATATTATTCTTTATTTATATATAAGAAGAAATGAAAAAAATAAGCTAGATGCATGCAAATTTTTTCAAGAAATCACCAATTTGAGAATTAAATAAGAAAACTTTTGACTATATGTCAAGAGTTTTTTTTAAAAAATAAGATAGCTAGCACAATAAATCATGAAATAAGTTTATGAGCAGTACTTTGAGAATGGAATCATAAACCACAAAAAGACAAATGCATGAAATCATATAAACAATAAAAAAAATCAACACAATATTCTAACAGATTATCATCCTCATTCTTAATATGACAAATTTGAATTCAACCAACAACTCATGAGTATTTATGAGCTCAATCTTGATCTAAAACTTCAAAGTTTCTCTTGCACCGTGTAATCAATAAATAATTTCTAACAAATCCTCTATAATGCTCCTTTCTTACTAATCCTATAAGTAAAAAAGTTTATATTAAGCAAATGAAATTCCAATCATCAAATGAGATGCTCAGTCTATTGCTTTGTCACACTATCCAAAGGCATCAATAATTGTATTCAACTCCTTCCATTAGTGAGTATTAACTTCGTTCATCAACTGAACCTTTTTCTTGATATTTAGATGAAGTGCAATTTGGCCGATGCCATGTGGTACACCAAATAAAGTCTCTATACTCAAATTTAGTTTCTCTAGTTTTGAATGCATAGAAGTACCACCTCCCTATTCTCTTTCAAGTTTTAACTTCTTGTATCTCCTCAAAAAAATATGAAGCAGAAGTGACAACAGTTTTCCTCATTTCTTGCTTGTGATAGTGAATACTCTAAATAGTGTTTGACTAAAGATTTCTTCATAGTTGTTGTTAATAGCTCTATGTAAATGAAATATTTCCAAAACATATTTTCAAAGAAAATGAAGTGCAAACTAAAATCTTTAAAACAAAAGCGATTTGCAAGATCTAATTAATTATGAAAAAATGAGAAAGAAGACGAATAAGAATGTTTTAGAACAATTAATAAGATTAAAGTCCATCAAAGTAAAATTATTATTTCAACTAATTTTGCTATAAGTAAAGGAAGTATAAATCATGAAATAGTATTTGTTTAAGTTCAATTGCTCCACATCAAGTAATATTGCTATTAATGTGAACCATATAATTTTTTTTTATCATTTTACTAAGTTTAGATTTTCTTCCTATTATGAACATTATACAAATACTTCGCGCTTTACTCTATTTTTGTAATGGGTAAGAAAACAGAAGTTGTAAACAATTCATGAGTATGATTCAATCTATTTTAGAACATGATGAAATCTACTTATAAACATTTTTTAAATTAATTCAAAAATGATATTGCACAAGCTGATGGGTTTGAACTCTTTTGAGAATTTTTAACTTTTAGAACAAGTACTACATAAGTATTATTTATACATTTAATATCCAAATCACTAGTTAGAAATAATAGGGCAAACCTAATTACATCATCTCCAATGCTGATCATTTTGTGAAAAGAAATGCTTGGAATTCATTGTATCTTAGTGTTTTCGATGGATGCATTTGTTTTTATACTTGCACAAATTCTATATCAGTGAATTGCTGGTCTACCTCCTATAAAGCACTACTTGGTAATCTTCTTTCTAGTCTCAACAAAAAAGAATTGATCATTTCAACTCTTAGAAATTGCTTCAAAATAACTAAGAGCAATCGGTCATTAATCTTTTATGTTAGTCATTTGGTTATTGTTAGCATCAATAATTCCTTTGATAATATTGTTAGATTTTCTCTTACTATCCCTCTAACACAGGAAATTGGCACCTCTATCTTCTACAAGAAGCTAGTATCTCCGCTAGATTGTTTCTTCCAATAATCTTGCTTGCAAACTAGAAAGTGATCAATATTCATCATAAGTTTTGATTTATCAATAGCAAAAGAGTTTTTGCTAATCTATAAGCCTTCTTTTTATGGTTCTTTGGCAATAACCCAAAGGACCATATTTACCTAATCCTTTACTATACAATACTCATTTATTTAAAGAAGGCTTATTCAAAATATTATCAACTGGATTTGAAAACGTCCAAATATTCAAGATACTTATTCCATTTAAGCTCAAAGCCAAAAAAAACTTTGATTGAATTGCCTTATTGGATGATTGATTTAACTAAAACTCTAATAGAAATGGGACATGATCAGAGTGCAAACTACTAAGTAGATAATTATTATAGTTGAATAGAAACCAAGCCAATGTACATTTTTACTAAGCACATTATGTCACATGTGTAAAATATAAAATTAAAATTACTTACCATGATCTATATTTGTTATGGGTAAGATTAATGAAGATGACTATGAAGCTATAATTAAATAATCATGGAAAATAACTCAATCAAAAATGCTTATAATAATTTATTAAGAAATATTAATGAATGTCGTTTAGGTTTTTGCGATTGAGTAAATCAAATTTTGATAATATATGTTTTACAATAAATGAACTTAGAAAAAAGATTGCCAAATTATAGTAGGGAATTCTTAAGGATGTAAACAAGTTTTAGATTGGATCTTTAACCAACCAATTGGAGAATATTTTGGGTCAATAAAATCTATTATAAAAACATCAGAGTAAAGCTCAATGGTACTGAGAAAGTGATCAAAATATAGTGTTTTGCCATGCACAAGCATCTAAATATGGGAAGCAAAATCAAATCAATGGTCTTTTTTTTTTTTTTTGATCTTATAGAGGGTTTAAGACTTCAAACTAATACATTATGTAGCAACCAATCTAGGTGTAGTTACACCCATGACATCAATACTCAACAATTTCCTAAACTCATTTGGTGGTGTGTCAAGGAACATGGCTGTAGGTTCCAGTGAGAGACCTAGCTTTGTCAAGAAATCTATGCACATGTTGCCTTTTTGGCATTCATGTTTCTACTTCCACTGCCATGATTTTCCTAGCCAACACTTTATCTGTTCTATGAGAATGTAGTGGTTTCAATCCCATAAAGTATTAAAAACCATTATTTAAAGACAATTTGGAGCCATTTTTTTAGTTCTAAGCAATTAGCCGAAGCAATCAATGTAGTCCTAGTAATGGTGCTTGATAGGGTCACTAAAAGAATGAATGATTCAATTGTGCAAACTTACTCATCTATGGAGGTAATAAAAGTTTCAACTCAATACACTCTTTTGAATCCACTAGTCCTAATTGTATGCCACTAATGTTTTATAAAAAAATTCTAGCTTGTTGTTAGACATGATGTTATTCATTAGATCTTACTCCTTAATAATGGTCTCTTTGATTATAACATTATTAATTTTATGTATGTTATGTTCATTCCTAAATACCAATGTCTGTCCAATATTTCTCAGTTCCATTTTATTAGTTTCTATATCGTTGTCAATTGGTTAGCTTCTAAGATCATGACTAGTAGATTAAGTAGGATTCTTTGGATAATTCTCTCACCCTTCCAACCTACTTTTATCCCAAGATATCTCATTATCGATAATGTCCTTATGAAAGAAATCATTCTCTTATATCAAAAATTACAAGTAAAGAAGGATCGATATCTATTAAAGTAGACATGAGTAGCGCTTTTGAAAAGGTTGAGTGGACTTTTCTTTGATAATTTTTTTTGATAAGAAGTTTTTTCTTTGATAAATGTTCTAATTTTAGATTTTCATCAATCTTTTGTTGATCTTATTTCTCATTGCATTTCCTTTAATTCCTATTTTTCATACTTTAATGGTCACCAATTTAGCCATCTTCATCCACATAGAGGTATTTGACAAGGTAATCCAATTTTCTCTCACTTATTTCTCGTATGTGCTAAGGTTTTTTTCTTGCTTACTATAGGAGGCAAAGAATTTGATAAGTCATCAAAAGTTCAAAAGAGAATGGTCTAAAAATATCTCATTAATTATTTGCAGATGATATCTTATTATTTGACAAGGTAACCTTAGAGGAAGTTCAATATATTCATACTCTCTTACAACTATATAAGGCTACTTCTGGGCCTCTGGCTAAGAGATCAATCTTAAAAAATTTGCTGTGACATTCAATAGCAATATTGAATTATCAACTCAATAGAATATTACTCAAATTTTCAATTTTTCTATTGTGGGTCCTCCTAAATGTGAAGTTTTCTCTTTTATTAAGGACAGAATTTGGTAGAAATTTCATGGTTGGAATGAATAAAGGTCGTCAAAAAGGTAAAAAGAGATTCTATTGAAAGCTCTGGTCTAGGCAATTCTCACTCAAATTCACTATTAATGGATAATCAATCAATAATTGAGTAAGTTTTGGTGGGGCAATGAAAGCAAACTAGAACCGTTTATTAAGTCAGTGTAGATAACTTTGCAGGAAAGAGGGAGATGGAATGGGTTTCAAGCAACTTAAATGTTCAGTTTTGCATTATTATCCAAGCAAGCTTGGCGTGTCGCCATGCAACTATTTAGACTTCTCCATAAGGTAAACAAAGTTAAATATTAACCTAATACTAATTTTTTTCAAACTCATGAAAGATCTTGACCATCTTGGTCTTGGTAAGGGTGTGTGAAGGCCAAAAGTATCAAATGTCAAGCAACAAAAACTCTATTTGGAATGGACAATCTATTAAAATTTGGAAAGATAGATGGCTTCCTCAGCCTTTACATTTAGAATTGTGTCACATTCTACCACTCTAATTGATTATTTTATGGTCGAATGTTTAATTGATAGCACTAGGAGAATTTGGCAGATTGATTTGTTATACAATCTTTTCTAGTGAGATTAATAGAATTGATTCAAAGTATCCCAACGGGAGACTCTCACAATAGAAATAAACTAATTTGGCATTGCTCCAAAGTTAGAGCTTGTGTGATCAAAAGTGTTTATTATTTGATCAAGCAGCAGTTTTCTAATTGGCAATCCTTAGCATCAAAAGTAGCAGTGGTATTAGTAGCAATTGTTGGACTCATCTATAGCATCTAAGTCTCCTTACCAAATTAAAATTTTCCTATGGTGTACCCATAATGATATTCTACCAACTAGCATAAAGTTTAGTACTAAAGGGCTTAATCTGAATTCCTCTTGCTCTTTGTGTCACATGTTGGTTGATAATATTAATTATACTTTTTTAATTGCCCAATAATTTTAGAATCTTAAGCTCTAAATGGGAAAATTCAATTGCATTTAATTTATCATGTCATTTGCTGGCTTTCTAATCTTCTACAATAGCTTCTTGGAGCTAGTGATTATTATTTTATAGAATTTATGGAATAATTAGAGTTATTTTTTGTGGATCCTACAGAGACGCTCTCAACATAGTTTCCCTATTTATGATGTTTCCACACCAATTTCATGAAGCAAATGTGAAAGAGAAAAATAAGTTGACTTCTTCGATTCAGCTCTATTTCTTTATAACTCATTGGATCAAACCTCGCCAAGGCTTTGTTAAAGCTAATTTTGAAGAAGCTATCTTTAAAGATGATGGAGCTTCAAGTATTGGTGTCGTAATTAGAGATTATCAAGGAAATTTTTTAGTTGAATTGTCTAAGGAAGACAAGGGTGGGCACCAAATGTGATAGAGTCGTATATGGCTAAATGCGCTATTGAAATACTGCTCAAGTTAGGACTCTATAATGATCAACATCGAATATGATTCTAAGAAGATTATTCAGATGTTATCACATAGGAACTGATGACTAGGGGTGGACAAAAATATCTGCTAACATGAAAACTCAGCATATTTGATTCGATTCGAAAATTAGAATTCCCGATATGTATTATTTGATTAGGGAAAAGAAAAGGATCAAGTATCCGCCAAGATGTGGGGCTGGTTAAAGTCACGTAATTAAAAACCCGCGGATACCCGACCCACCTCGCATATATATTTTTTATTATTTTTTATTTTTATGCGCATACTGTAAAATAATATTTTAGAGCTAAATAAGCAATTTTATTGAACAAATTGCATTACAACTACGAGAGACGATAGTTTATTTACAAGATCATTTTTAGAGGTCTTGATATTATGTTTTACAGAAAAGAGTTTAATTAATGTGGAACATATATTTAAAAAAATGTGCTACTATTTCAAACTTTTATTGATTTTGAATTCTTTTAATTTTTTCTTTTTCCTGTATTCTTTTCGCATGCTTGTCTTTTTTTAAGAAAAAAAATCTTTATTAAATTTTAGATGAATGTGTAAAATACAAAATTAAATTAGTATAAATTATTTTTTAAAAAAAATTTAAATGATAAGTAAGGTGGAGCGGGTACTTGTTGACCCGACCCTATCTTGACAAGTACCCTATAACTAGGTACCCACTAATATGCGGGGTGGATAAAGGTCAGAAAATGACTAACCCATAAGATGTAGGATAGGTTAGCTAAATCATGGACGGGGCAAGCACCCGACCCACGCCCACCTCTTTTGATGACTCACCATGTAGTCTGCTAGTTGATGTTACCCTTATTTATATTTGCAAGAGTTTCACATGTTAGGAAGATTCATGGGATCCGTTAATATTATTGTCCACTATTTTATTAGAAATGCTTTTAATATTTTTGGATAGTTATGTGTGGAGAGACTTTCCTCCGTATTTTGTAAACTCTGCACTTGTTTGTAAATTCAGTTTGATATTAATAAAATTGCACCACTTCATTATAAAAAGAAAAGATTAACCATTGAAATATTAGGATTCTAAGATTTCTCTACTAATAACCTTAATGATAAAGTTGCTCTAATTTAAAATGACTTTTACCATATTTTGCTACCTATTAAAAAGTCTGATATCATTCTTTGGAATAATTTTAGAAACTTCCCATCAAGTTTCTGACAACTTCACTATCTCCCTTAAGATTTAAGAAATATTACAAACCTCCCATAATTCATACGTTTTTAAAACATGTCAGTCCAAGTCAGAAAAATGATAATAAAATATTATTAATTTTAGACAAATGCCTTTTAGACGTCTAGTATCATTAATTTTCTTTAAATATTATCTTTGACTTATTATAAGTTAAATCCTTTGATTAGGCTTTGGTAATAACTTATTCCAAGTACTAAAGACATACGCACGTGCCTCTTGATGGTTAATCATTGATCAAATTTCACATATGAAGGCTATAAAAGACAATTATACCCTCAAATAGTTAATTCTTTTCTTACTATTGTGCTGGCAAATACTTGCATTTATCTTTCTTATTTCTTCTTTTTTTTCTTTTTTTTCCTAAAAAATAATTTATTCTCATGATGTTTGCTATTGTTATCTTTTGAAAGGTGTTTAATCATTATCTAGTATTATAAGAAATTTTAATCTATTTAGTAAAAATATTTAATATAATTTATATTTTATATTGAACACCTATTATCATGCATTAATTCTTCATAAAATGAATATTAAAAGTTTAGTAAAACTATTTCACTTATAACTTTTTAATTTTTTTTCTTTCTTCTTTATTCTTATTAGTAATTTTTTTATGCATATGGATATTTTGTTATGAAAAATATATTATCATTAAATATCAACATATGAAATCAACAAGTATATATTTTGAAAAAATAGCTTATACAATTTCTATCTTGTTATCAATGTCTAATTAGTATAACAAATTAGTAAATTTAAGAATCATAAACTATGAAGAATAAGAAAAGAAATTGCAGCATGATCATTCACTATCACATCATATAACCTCTATGTATTCAGAATAGATTATATCAACTTGATTTTTCTGTGATGTCAAATAGTAGTCTAAGTGTCTAACTACATAACTTCTATTGTTTTGTTTAGCTATAGAATTTTTTTTTGCTTTGTCTAATTCGAATGATGTAAGGTAATGCCTGCATATATAAATGTTTGAAATTTCAATGTTTATCTTATTATCGATGCCTCTATTTTTATTCAAAATTAATACATCACCCAAATTTGAGTAATTACATATTAAACAAGAAAACAACGATAGGTGCATTATTCTTAATAAAATAATTAGAAATTGGGTTGCATCAAGGAAGGAAGAAGAAAAGAAAATGAAAGAGACACAAAGAAGAAGAAAAAGAAAAATAATTAAGAGCAGGAAGTTAAAAGAAATAGATAAGGTAAAGGACAATATATTAGTAGAGCGCATTAATTAGTTAACAAGGAACAAATAATTTAGATAATAATTACTAACTCCTAATTATATGAGACCAACTTGTAATCAAGTCTAAATTAGCTATATCAACTTAAGGTTGGGTATAAGAGTGCTTTTTACCATTGGTGATATCAGCTCCTAATTGATTGATAAGAGAGGTATGTGATTATTTTAAAAGTTAAGGGGGGGAAAATAAAATTATTAAAAATATCAGGGGAGCTTTCTGAAATTATCCCTTATTCCTTTTGTATCTCCGGCATCCAGCGGTGAAGGCGGGAACAAATCGCCCAATTCCCTCCATTTTCTCTCTCTACACAAATAAAACAAATAAACCGCGATGGATGTGAAGAAACAGAATCGGGTTTTCTAAATCTTTTCTCTAAACCCCCAAATTCCAATTCTAGAAACCCTAATTTCGTAAATCTCAGAATTCATCTATCTGGTTGGCCAATTCAATGGCGGATCAAGCTGAAACAGCCGCTGTCGGGGATCTTCCGCCGGCACCGTCGCCGGCGATAGCATCATGTGTACGGCGTAAGTTGGTGCAATCTACACTGTTCCCAGTCACCCAAAAAGAGCAAATTTTGAGAGATGATGAGTGTAAAGGAGAAGAAGAAGACGATGGAAACGAGGATGATGAAGAGGAAGAGGACTGGGGTAGTAGCAGTAAGAAAAGGAAGGTAAATTCATCAAAGAAAAAGGCGAATAATAGTAATTCGAGGACTACGCCGCGATCTAGAGCTTCCAAGAAGGTTCAGATTTTATTACTTTAGTTAATTTCACTCGTGATATTGCCTAATTAGGTAAGTTTCTGTAATCTGGGTGGAATGCATTTCAGAAAATTAGAAATAAATGATTTCTACTTTCTACTTGAAATAGAAAAGATATATAAAAGCATTGCTGCTTTTTTTTTTTTTTTTTACATATGGTTGAATTGTAAAATATAGTGATGCTTAAGTTGATTTTAAGTTCAATTTGATATATCCAATTGAGAATTCTAAGGAAATTAGAGGAAATTTGTGGAAGTGCAATTTAGCACTAAGTTTTATTTTCCCTTATTTTTCCAAAATTGAGGATTTTGCAGTTAATTCTGGATGTACTTAGTCCAAAGAGTTATAAGTTAGTCCTACTCGGCTAGGCATCACTCAGGCGAAACTTAATTGGAATTTGAGAAGGGTAGGGGAAGAGGAAATTCAAGAATGTAGATTATTTACAGCGTTTGATTTGTGTTAACACCTGTTATATTCAAAATTTGGGTTGAGGAATATAGGGGTTTTATAACATCTAATTCATGAAAAAATGCACAAGAACAGAATGACCTTTTGGTCAATCTTGCTTGGTCAAAGACTGACCTTTTGGGTTCGGATGCATCTTTTAACAAATGAACAAATGATTATGTGCATCTATAGATTGTTTATTTTCACAGTGCTCATAGTTTTAATTCTATCTTGCGAGGGATATCTAACTTGGGATATATAAATGTGTATATATATAGTTCTTAGAAGTTTTGTATTATTGGAAATATCTACCTGCCTGTCTTTGTTCTTTTTCTCTTCATTACATTGTTGCAGCTGGTTATTTCCAACCTTTTTGCTGAACTTATTTTTTCTCTTATACTTGTTGAGTCCTCATTCTTTTTCTGGCTAATATTTTTTTGGAAATCTATGTTTTCACATGTATGGTAGTTCTTAAGAGAGTTAACAGCAAGTGATCTGTTATGGAAGAGCTGAGTTTGTTGTCTAGATAAGTGACTTACGTTTTTTGTCAAGTATCAGGTAATCCAAACCTTTTGGTTAACTTTTTTGAGAATTAATTAGAATTGTGTATGACCAAGAAATAATTTAGAAATTTTGATATTGGGGTTTCTCAAAGTGTTAGCTTGGGAAAATTCTTAAACAATGTGCCTATTTGCAATACTTAGGCATGCAAAGGAACAAATTATGGTTTTTTCTTTTGGGCTTTGACATATACTCTTTGCGACGTTGAATTAGGGAATATACATAGAGGAAAGCATGTCTTTCTAGGAATTTATGTAATTTCAAGGGTTGGTACTGAAAGAAAAAATTATCTGATTTTCTTCAGTATCTGATATTTTTTCCTTTCCTCACGTGGAAAAATCACTTTTAAACTTTTTTATTTTGAGGGTAAATGAGAATCTTCAGTTTACTTGTAGTCCTTGATATGAAGCTTATGATTTTTGGTCAAATTTGCATCTCTTTATCATAAATTTTTATGCCACCAGTAACTGACATGGACTAATCAAAATCTTTAAAATGAGGGTGCCCCTATATCAAATTGTTGTTCCTTCTTTTATCAGCTCCTACTATTCTGGAAGAATTCATTAGGCATATTAGTTTCAGATGAAAGTGGGAAACATGTGGAGTCACCAAATTTGGTTTGAAGTCAAGGAGGCAGTATGGAACATTACGGTGGACTACCTTTCTTAGCTAATGAATTGCCTAAGAAGAAGTAATGCTTTATGTTTAAGGTTTTCTAGATACAGAGAATGGACAGTTTTTGGCTGTGATCATATGGAAAAATATTGATCTTTGTGTAGATCCAAGCATTTGGTGTCAAAAGTACGTCTGCGGAAAGGAATTAAAATTTTTCTTGTAAACAGTGGATCACTAATTTTTAGGACAGGGATTGCAAATTTCTTACAGTTTTTTGTTCCTCTTTAAAACCACTCCTCTCCTTGGGGGAAGGACCAAATGAAAAAGAAAGATTGGGAAGAAAACAAAAATAAATTACCCATTACAGGAATCAGAAGTACAAAAATTTGAAGAATACTTTAAGAATTGGTATTCAATAGAACAAAGCAAAAAGCATATTCTCTTGTGGTTTTCTATTAGTCTTCATTACATGTTTAAGACTCCATCTGAGCTTAATTTTACTTGGCTTACATGATATTATGCTAAGCAAAATCTAAGGTAATAACATTTCACTCTAATATCTCTAGTTGAAATCAAGTGATGACATTCCTTTTTCCTCATCTTGTTTTAGGTTTATTATCTTATGTCATTACTTTTTGCCTGTATCATGACCAAAAAGGCTGCCTTACTATAATAACTTTTGTATAAGTCAAGCTGGTATTGGCTTCTGCTATCAGGTAGTGCTAAACGGAAAAGAAATCTCAAGTAAGAAAGTAGATGATGGAGATACTCCAGTTACCATTAGTAAGTGGGTACTTTCATATTAATTAGACTAATCTTTATTTTCATGTCCCATCCCCTGTCAGAAAGAAAGAAAGAAAGATAAAAGAATATACAGGTCACTTGTTTCTTTTTAGATGATGTTACGCATTCTTAAATATCAGAATCTGGAAAATATAAAAGCATTAGAAGTAATGCCATACTTTCTACATTTCTTGCAGAGTCTGACTTCTTTATGAAGAGCTCAGAGAAAGTGAACCAGAAGAAACAGCAAGACGAGCGGCTCTCTGATTTTTCATGTCAAGAAAATGATAAACCCTCAAATTCTCCTAATAGTATGTTCTACAATTTTTGTTATATATCATCTTACTTTCTTGAGCCTGGAAGCTGTCTAGGCTAGGCAGAAGATATTGTTAACATTTAATCATTTCAATATGTTAGACTATATAAGCTTTATAAATATAGTTCCTGTCGATGCTAAAGTTGTGTAACAATTATTTGCAACCTCAGGGAGTTGGAGAGGTTCATGTGAATGAGTTTTTTTGGGTACTAAGTGTAGATCCCTAATTTTTACAATTGAGAGAGGTGGTTATTCTGAAATTTGGGCTGATTTTGGAGAAGAATGAGTTTGATAGGTTTTGGGCAAAACCTACTGCCTACCCTTTATAATGTGAGGGTAGGGCTTTTCTTCTGAGTTTAATCTAATTTGGAGAGTAATAATTCTGTATAAGTTTTCAGACCAATTGAGAAAACTGTTATGGTGCAGATTCTGATTTATAACAAAGGGGGAAAATATCATATTTCACTAAGGTTGTCAAAGCTAGCTACTTGAAGTCACAGATAGAACTCACTATGCAGTCAGTTGGTTAGTGACTCACATAGGATTGAGTTTGGGCATTTGTTTTCCTTACTTTGAAATTTTTGTCCAAACCACATTGCCTCACAAAACAGTTAAAGTTTTACAAACTCTCCTTTCTAAAAATGCATTGGACATATTTCAAATCATATGTCTATAGATGGATAAGTATATTTTAGTTGAAGGAGAACAAATTTAAAACAGACATTTGAGGTTCATATTAGATGCACTTCTAAGATGACTATCTAACTTGAAGAATGATGCCACAAGCAGCCACAGGTTTTGGCTCAGCCATTAGATACGGTATAATGTCTAGTGAGTGTCCTGTACATGGCTGGAAGTAAGGCCTGACTTGTTCCATAGCCTGAGATTGTCCAGATGAAAGAAAACTGTAATTCAGGTGGCATCATTTACCAAAAATCAGAGGCATTCGTTCACTAGTCTGCTGGTAGAAATTTCAAGGTAAATGACTAGGAATACTCATCCGAAGGCAAAGGTAAATGGTCGGGATTCATTGAGAAAGGATTTCATTCTGTTTTATACACATCGATATATGGTGATTGTTGCATATCTTCAATAATTTGTGGCAAAAGTTTGAAAGTGATGTTCACGTGTATCATGAAATAATCCGATCACATGCTGGTGTTTTCATTGCAATGATACTGGGATTATGTACCTTGTAACATCTTTTAGAGAATTGTAAAATGTCTTTTGCGAGTTGAATGGCAGTTTGCGCTCTCTCATTGCATCTCTTGAGTGGTCTGCTTTTTTTATTTTTCCCTTCTTTATTTGAAGATGACTGCACTGTGAACTCTAAATTGGTTCTAAAAGTAAAAATATAGGAACATTGAAGGACACCAGGATTCCTATTTCCTAAAGAAGAATAGGAAGGTAGATGAATGGAATTGTTTGAAAAATGTTTTTTTGACGATTAGTTAATTTTCATTTTCTGTTCTTGCAAGTTTGATGCAGTAAAGGTAATGGTGGATAAACTAGAGTTTTGTTTTAAAGATGAGCAAATTGGATTTTAACCCGCTTTGTGAGGTAATGAATGGATTGAAAGTTTTTGACCATCATTTGTTTAAGTTTTCAACCCTGCAGAAGTAGGACTAGTTTAATCTTGGTCTTTGCTTGAGTTAATGGTAATAACATATCTTACTTTATCATGGAAAATTTGCCTCAGCAAATGGCTAATGACTGTTCATTGAATATTTTTGTAGAAGATGAGAGAACTCCTTCAAAACTTACAAGGCAGAATGGCTTCATCGTGGAGAAACCAAAGACAAAAAAAACTACACCAAAGAAAAAATTGGCGAACAGTGACTTGATTGAGACATTGTCTAAGAAAACATCTTCTGATACTATGTTAGATGGGCCTACACTGCAATCCATTCCCAATCTTAGATTAGAGGCAAAAATGACCGCTCAGGTTTGTCGAAGTTTTTTATCTGTTTAATATATAAGAATGGTCTTTGTTCTTCTTTTGTCTGCATTAACTTTGCTTTTCCTCATATGTATCATTTGCATCTTCCTGTTACTACATTGTTCTATCCAAGTCGTTAGCTAGCATGTCTAATCAATCTTTGCTGGCTATTTTGTAGAAAATTTTCCTTGATAGAATTATTAGTAATGAACACTGAAAGAAAGTTCATGCACCAATAAATGAGGAGGCCAATGGATTGTTTTGGTAACAGCATCACCCAATAGCACGCGCATTGATAAAAAAAATCCTTTCATTTCATTTTCATTTGTCCTGTTTGGCTATTGTTTAGTGGTATGTGAATGATTACATGTACTGTCACCTATTTATTGTAACACAAGTTGTTTAGATTCTAAGTATGTCCCCTTTATTTTCAGGAAAATTCACGTTTATTTGCAGGAAAGCAAATACATCCATTTTTCTCATTACATAAGGCAAGTAAAAGAAACCAGGAGATAATTGATCTGGAGGGTCCATGTTGTTCTTCTGAAAGAAAGGACGCTAACCTTAGTTTCAACCCTATTCATGTATTTGACATGGTTGAGGTATATCATTCTTTTTTTGCCATTTTTGAAGTAGTTTTAATGTCCTCAAATCAATTATGTTATCCACCTACATGGATTTAAGACTTTGGATGTATGCAGGATGGTTCCCACTGCCTTGATTGGAAGAATTGGTCGTTTTCTGAGGGAAATCTCAGCAGCATCAATTCTCATCTGGAAGATAACTTGTTATCACTTTATGATCAACGTGTAAACTCCTTACAGTTTGATGACTTCTCAAGACATTCTTTCCCAAGCAGTGGATTGACATGCCAAAACAACATTTCTCTGGATAAATGCCCTATTACACTCGATGAGGTCCTTAATTTTCTCTTTACATTTATGTATTATCCCAATGCCTCTGATAAACATTAGAGATTGATAGGTGGAAGGGGTGGATATTGGAGAGTTTTGATTTCGAAAGTCTAGCTTCCTAAGTTGACAATATTTATACCAAAATTGCAGAGTTTTTCTTTTAAACCACAACTTGTGCATCTCTAACCGTCCTCTTCTTTCATTTTAAAAGAAGCCCCTTTAGTTTGGCAGATGAGAAGGAAATTTTGTGATATTTTGTTTAGTTTACTACAGCTTAAATTCATTATGTGTTAATGAATGGTATGCAAACTCTCATGACATTCACGAAATTGGCAGGAGGGTGAAGTTGGCAGAACTAATTGTGTCCAAGCATCTTCTAGTTGTGTAGCATTCGGAGCTGAGTGGCAGGGCAAGTTTGTTCAGCAAGGGTGAGGATCTTATTTCTTTCTGCAATTTATATACTGGATATTTCTGAAAAATATGCACTTATATTGCAACTTCAACTGGTTGACTAAGACTTATTTCTGGATCAACTAGACCCACCAACCCCTCCCCCCCCAAAAAAAAGGACTCAGCAAAATGGATAATGCTAACATTTTCTGGTCATCACAAATGTACTATTTTTAGGACAGCTCAATAAGATTTCTAATTTCTAATCTAGTTGGATGTAGTACATGTGTCTGCATCTCTACGTGACCCATGTTCTGTATCTTGTCTTCACTTGTCTCTTAGTTAGGTCCAATTTTGATCTTATGATTTCAAGCCATCGTCTTTTTACCCCTTGTGTTGTTTTTTTGTGTAAACTTGTTCTTTCTTGATTAGAAATGCTAACGTTTTCTGGTCATCACAAATGTACTATTTTTAGGACAGCTCAATAGGATTTCTAATCTAGTTTGATGTAGTACATGTGTCTGCATCTGTACGTGACCCATGTTCTGTATCTTGCCTTCACTTGTCTCTTATTTAGGTCCAATTTTGATCTTATGATTTCAAGCCATTTTCTTTTTTCCCCTTGTGTTGTTTTTTTTATGTAAACTTGTTCTTTCTTGAGTTTGCACGGTTGTTTAGAGGCAGAAAAAAGGCAAAGATGTTACTGCTTAACTGATAATGCTATTATTAAACAATGGAGTAGCTTCATGGTTGATGTCAAGTATGGCAAAAATAAATTAAAAAAAATAAAAAACCGAAGGTTGTATCATCTCATGTATGATTTTGCTGTATATTTGTGCTGTTGGATTGGCACTGTTGTCTTCTTGTGCTATTTCTATCATCCTCGATGAGTTTTTTTTTAATCATAGTATCAGATAAAAGTGCTTACTTGGAATGTATCTAATTATCACACAGTTCTTCCAATTGGCCAGAGAATTGCTTATGGACAGACAAATATCAGCCTAGAAGGGCTGCACAGGTGAGCTATCTTATAAATTGGTGTTTGTGTCATTATTGATTTCCTGAAACCAATTCTGTTTTTTGAACTTCAATGATTTAATTTCTCATATTATGTTATACTTTACAATGTCCCAGTTCATTTGTCTGCAGATATGTGGCAATGATGAAGCAGTTAAGTTTATTAGTCAGTGGCTATATCTATGGCATGAGAAAGGTTCTCAAAGTGGCAAAAGTTCTTTCCATGATGAGCAAGCAGTTGGCGAAGACATTGATTACTCCTCTCATCAAAGTGACACTGATTCTGAGAATATAGATGAAGAAACCTCTTTGAAGAATGTCCTCCTAGTTACGGGGCCAGTTGGGGTATCTAACTTTATATGCAATGAGCAATCAGCAATGATTTCTTTTGGTTGATTACCACCCTGATAATCATATATGGAAAGTAAATTTATGAACTATTATAAACTTGATACCGCTAAAAGGGAATCAATATGATTTAAAAGTCCTCTTAGTGGTCTGATATCAAGTATCACATGACATCCAGTTGAAACATGTTAATACTAGATTTTTTTTTGTCATATTTTTTCTCAAACACCAATATCCTTCTACGTATAACATGTATGTAATACGGGGAGTATCACATTAGCCCGGTCAATTTATGTGTGAATCATTCTTGTGCTAGCTACATGTATTGCATCCTCTTAAACTGATATATTATTGCTATTATGTTAGTTACATTTCTTATTTTGCAGACATCAAATGGGAAATGAAATCGAGCTGTCATTTTAGAAAGAGTCACTTTTAAATTTTCTGTTCTTCATGGGTTGTTTCATTGAGAATTTTCCTTATCTTGTACATTTTCAGAGCAAAATTTTTACATGAAAAGTACCTTTCTTCTTGCCAACATGAGTTTGCATAAGATCAAACAAGTACAATAGCATTTAAATGTCGTTGTAAATTTGTTCTACAACCTTTCTGAAGTTAAGAGAAAGATTGCATTCTATTTGAAAAAGAATTTCAGTTCTGTTTGTTCGTGAGTATCATTTAGTATTGGAAGTATTGCCCTTTGGAACTATTAGATTATTTTTTAAAATGTTATTTTCCTTACCATTAGTCATTTGATTTGGCATGGATTAAGTGTTAATTTCCATCTGCATCTATTTTAAACTCCTACTGTTTCAGAAGAAAGCATAATGAATCTAGACTTGGTCACATGATTGCTGATGTCTGTTTCAACTACTTACACCCTGCCTACAGAATTCCTGACATTGTTTTTCTCATGATGGCATCCACTTTAATTTTGAGGATTTCATGTGAATCTTGAGGAGAGTATCTATTATGATATGGCCCATAATGATAGGTTTTATCTCCTAATGCCCTTTTCTGTTAAATCCTTTCTGTAACATGATAAAGTGTTTCTAAAATCTCCCTGTTGTGCTCATTTATGCTTTTTTGAGAAATTGGTGCATAAAGTGGTATACATTCATAGACTCGATATCTATGTATTACATAATTGTGGATCTTTTCTTAATTGAAGTTTTCGTTCTTATAACCTAGAGTGGGAAATCTGCTGCCATCTATGCCTGTGCGGAAGAGCAAGGTTTTCAAGTTCTTGAGGTACTTTTGTAAATATATTAATCTGATGAAAGAAACATGTCAATTAAGTTATTGGTGGTAATTACTTGAATTGTTAAAGCATTTCCTGATACTCAGGCACAGATCTTTCTGTTATTTGTGTACGGAGTTTTAATCATTCTCAAAATTCAGTGCATGCATGAGGCAACTGAATCTCTAAGATATTAAAGCATCTTAACAGACTCCTCCTAGTTAGAAACTTAGAAGCTCACAATCTAGATTGCCAGCTGATTAGAACCAGACTTTAAATTGGAACGGCTTTTGTGCTCCAATAGATTGACTGCCTGATACTTCCATTTATTATGTACACATGGAAGTCCATCCCAATTGCTTGTCACAGAGTTAGCTGAAATGGTCTCCTTTTTGTGATCTATGTTTTGCTTAACCATTATATATAAACTTAAAGTGAGAGTCTTATGGTTGACATCTGCCGATGACAATATCAGTTTAAAATTGAAAATCCATCACTTTTGTTATCTTTCCAGGTCAATGCATCAGATTGGCGTAATGGAGCCCTTGTGAAGCATAGATTTGGGGAGGCTCTAGGGTCACACTGGCTTCAACAGTATGTCTCTCTTACATAACTGCTTTTAAACTATTCATCTTGTTTGTCTAAAGCACATTGTTCTTTTTTTAAACTATTCATCTTGTTTGTCTAAAGCACATTGTTCTTTTTGTAAGTTCTTGAACTGGGCTTGCATGCTTTTCTTGCATTTGAGATGTGCTCTAGTACATTGACATGTTTTATACCAATCCCTTTTATGGTTGATCTCTGGATATTTTGATAACCTTTCATTGTTCATTCAGCAATGGAGTACCTGCTTTCACTCTAGTATTACAAATTTTTATCTCAACCATCTGGAAATGATAGCTGTACTATTATCTTATGCATCTGCATCAAAAATTACTGTGATATGTTGTATATCCCCTCCATGGAGCCAGAATGTTGTGGAGATTAACTTCCACTTGGAATGGACTGAAATACTTGGTATGGTGGGTATCCACTGGGTAAAGTTATATTTCGAAATTGGTACTGCAATTCTAAATTAGCATTTTTGTTTTTAAATCTGTTAGCATGCTTTCTTTTGCTATTATTATCTATTTGAATTTGTCTTTAATATTTTACTATTTCTCGTAAAAGCTATGAATGTCCTGCTATAGTTGTATAGTTTGATGAAGCTATTCAGAATTTAATAGTTCAACAACTCTTAAATAATTTGCCTTTTGTCTCAGTAAAGTGGATAATACAGCTAGTTCGGACAAAAAATATCTATCAAAGTCTTCCCCGGAAATTATTGAGGTGACAAAAGGGTCTGAGGATGAAGTTGTAGAACTGATACCGCTATCTGATGAAGATGATCCTCAACTAATTTGCAGTGGGAATAGCATTCTTGACTGTCAAAATGAAATTAAGACTTTGATTCTTTTTGAGGATGTGGATGCTACTCTCAGTGAAGATCATGGTTTTTTATCCACAATACAGCAACTTGCACAGACGGCAAAGCGCCCAATGATTTTGACTGCTAACAGTAAGAGAGCTTTCTAGTTGAACTTTGTGTTTTTTGTTCGTAATTTCTTTCACAAGTTAATTGTATTTCTTGTACACACATGCCAGATTACAATCCTATCCTGCCAAACAATTTAGACAGGTTGGAGGTGTCTTTTAAAATGCCTTCACCAGCGGAGCTCCTTGGGCTTGGACACATGGTATGATTGTTATCATTTTCCTATGATCTCCTGTAGTTAATATTCTTTATTGAGTAATATTGAATGTGAATCATGTTGATTTCCCTGTAGGTTTGTGCAGCAGAAAAAGCTGAAATTGAACCTTGGTTGATCAATCGTTTAATTGATTCTTGTCAAGGCGATATTCGTAAAACCATCATGTATCTTCAGTTTTGGTGCCAGGGTCAGAATTCAAAGAAAGGTAGTTGCATACATATGCACATGTTCCCCACATGTTTGTCATACGGTTCAACATAGTGACTCTGTCAAATTGATTAATCTTTCCTTGACCAAGCACATAGTTTAAGAGAAGTGCAGATACATCTAGACGAGGCTTGAGTGAATATAAACCAAAAGTTCCTGCACCGGACCTTGGGACTACAAGTCTTGATAAAAAATGCTAACTATATTTCTGCCAAAGAAGTAGGAGCATACGTTGTCGAATTTGGTAGCTAATGGCCATTGACTTTTAATAATGGACAATTGCTTTGATGTGAGAGAAGAAAGGAAATGATGTGAACAGAAATCCAAGAGAGGGAATTTAATACTATATATTAGTTGCTCAGGTATATGCACAATCAATTATTATACTTGCAAGAGCACATGGATTTCATTTTGCTCTGGATGTTATCCATTGATTAGCCTCATGTGTAGAGGTGCATTCTAAATTAAATGGTATAGTTTCATCAATTGAACAGAATCTCTTGATTTGTTTTTTCATCAACCATAATTTTCTGGACAAAGGAGGTGTTTGGTTAGACAGTGATCAGGTTAGTATGGAAGAATTAGATCCCAACCACGCCCCTATTAATGTGTCTTTTGGCAAACTTGGATATCCATAAAACGTGACTGGGCTTGAAACAATGTGTTTAGGAGTGTTCTTTAACAGTTAAAATGGGATCTGCACTAGCATGGGTTATAACATAATAAAGATGGCACCTTGCCACACTCCAATTAGTGTTTTCTGAGGTTTAGGCACTCAGACCATGCTATCTTTAGTTAAAATGGACATCTCTATTGGTAGTCAACTGCTGTGCACGTTAGATTGCAAAAAAGAACAGAATGACAAGATTTCATGTGCAAATGTTTTTGTTGTATAATTGTTTGATTCATGCTAGTTTAACCGTGATAAAAGCTTCATTTTGGCTCATGTCCAGGTACTGGATCACAGATAACATATAGTCCACTTCCATTTGACCTTGAAGCTGGGCATGAGGTACTACCGAAATTAATTCCTTGGGGCTGCCCTTCTCGGCTATCTGAAATTGTGGAGGAGGAGATTACCAAGTCGCTAGTGATGATGGAAGATAGGTATGGCTTAGTGGACATAATTGTAGAAGAAGAGCTGAACTGTGGGAAACCACATGCTAGTTCAAGGATTCAAAGTCATAAACTGGACCACATTGAGGTCAAGAAAGAAGCAATATTGAGCTTGCACTCTTCCATTTATGATGAAGATGATTTATTAGCTCAGCCTGATTGCAATTGTGAACTCTCCGATTTCTCTGGATCACCAGTTGCATTTTCCGGAAGCGTTAGGAGAAAACTTGGTGCTGTCATATCATCTGATTCGGAAGAGGAATATTTAGGTGATAATACTCCCACTCTTCTTGGCAGAGAATTTGGTGATCAAAAGAATGAAATTCAAGTTAGGAGAAAACTTGGTGCTGTTATATCATCTGATTCTGAAGAGGAATATTTAGGTGATAATATTCCCACTCTTCTTGGCAGAGAATTTGGTGATCAAAAGAATGAAATGCGAGTTGTGAATAGCACATCTTCTCCACACTTATTTCCTATTGGAAGTTGCTGCCATCCAACTGATCAACTTACTCATGTTGAAGAAGACAAATTGAAGCATAGTGGTTCTACATGCTTAGAAAATGTTGTTTATTCGCATATGGATGGGGTGTGCAGGTCAGTTGACATGTCCAGTGTGCCAGAACCATCATTTGTCCCTGAGACTGAGTTTGGTGATCAAACAGACCTATTTTCTGTAGCAGTATCTTGCAGCCTCATGGAAGTGGATTCGATGAGTGAAAATTTATTACCAAGGTTCTCTTCCATTAACGATGCAAAGTGCTGTACTCCACCATATGAGAACCAGGAAATGCTGAGCAATGATAGTGATATGCATAAGAAAACATTGAAGACAGAGGAGATAGGTGATTCTAACCTTGAACATGTAGAAGATGGCATAAGAGGACATCAAATGTTGGATGAATGTAGCCGCGTTGAGTTCAGTGGAGCTCCTAAGACCTTCAAGACACTAAAGCCTCATCAACAGGTTGATTTTGTAGAAGAAACATGGAAAAGACTGCGTGAGCGTAAAACAGATTTACAGCAGTATGTTACCCCTCAACAGAAAGAAGCTTTTCAAGCTCTAAAAGTTGCTTCCGGAATGAGTAAACTAATTTCTGAAGCTGATTCATTAGTTACTTTGTGCCAATCACAGATATGTGTAAGTATTGCACTTAATGCGCACTTCTTATTATATAATAGATCACGGATTCACTTTCCCCAGCTAATAATTATACAGGACTCCTTGGAGCCATCACTCTCGCCATGTGAGGAGTCGCAATTAGGTAGCTGGTATGATGACCATCTGCATATGTCATCAATTATGGCTCAACATGGCATGTGCTTCTATGCTAAGGAAAGTCTTGCAGTGGGATCAAATCGTGACTCAGTGGATAGAGTGGATTTGGCTTGGGAGATGTTGTCATCCTCTACCAATGCAATGGCATTAGGGAGACTACTGAGTGTGGACAGGAAATTGACAGGAGGGACAGAAGAAAGGTCGGAGATGAGTCGCTGTTCCTTTAGAAGGTATAAAATTAGAAGGTCAGCCTTCCTTTTTATATAAGAGTGCTTATAGAATTTATTGTGATCAATAAGAAAATCTGGACAAATATTACTAGGCCTGCTGTTTAGAATGAATCATCCACAAATTCTTGTATCCTTTGGCTCTTGCACTGAGATGTTATCAATAACTAATGGCCAATCAGAGAGTTAATACTGGATATCCACATAGTGACAGAAAAAAAAGGGGGGAAACGAACTCCTGGCCGGCAATACAAGTTAGTTGCAACAGATATATTCGTGTGCTCTCCAGACATAGGATAATCATGGGGAATTATCTGATTAAAGCAAGTTATGCAGTAAACGATGATGTGAAGGTCAACCAGAATCTAGTAGAACTGTCAGCAATGAATGTCAGTTACCTTTATTGTTGTCTGGGCATCATTATACCTTGTAAAGTAATACTTGTTTAGTGACTGCATAGTTTCAGCAGTAGCACCCATCTCTTCCTTGAAATTGAACTTCTTTTTTTTTTTTTTTTTTTTTTTTTGCGTGAATCATCATTAATGCAACATTTTTCCTACCAGTTTTCAGAATACATTACTGGCCTAACGTGTTTTTTGGTGCCTCTGAAGCAGGAAAATAGACTCATGTCTTTACAATGTACTTGAGTCTGTAGTTCCCCCAAGGACGCATCTAGCCCTGCATGGTGATGCCTTTCATGAATATCTCTCGTCATTGAGCAAGGTCTCAAGATTGGAAGCTGGCCGTCTGGCTGAACTTGCTTCTAAGAGAGAACAAAGAAGGTATTTGCTATATTTGTTAGAATGCAACTTCAGACCTCAAAAGAAAAGATACAGCAGTGGCTTGATAAAGACATGCTCATATGGTTTGGATTGGTATGTTGCAGGGCACGTATCGCGCGGCATTACTTGAGTTCTGGCACATTTGTATTATCCCCTGAAGATATTTCATTGCTAAGTCAATATAACAGCTACAGAAAGTTTCTCCCCAACGGGGATATACATGGTTCAGATAAAGCTCTCTCTTGACAATAACCTTGCTGACATTGATATTTTTCTCTCGAACCTTTAAGTAGCCACGGCTCAGCACAGCTGTTGAAAATATTTAACAATTGGAGAGCAGTGTTCCATTACAAATGGAAAGGATGAAAGAAATCAGGCCATCCTATAGTTGTTATTAATCTTCTGATTTTTTGTAGGGAAAGTCAAAAACTGTTTAAAATAGCCATAGGGTACTAATTTCGCAGAAACAAGGGCCAAGTATCCTCCTTGTACATCTTTATAGATTTAGATCGTCATTACTTACAGATATCTAATATTCATCTCTTATCCCAAATTTCACGTTCCTGATTGTGGCTCTAGATGTAAATGATGTGTTCTGCTCTCTCTCTATTGTTTTAATAGGATCATTCCTGCTGATTTCATTTTGGAGCACCCACAATGTTAAGTTGTGCCACAAATTGATACGTAGATTTGTTCTGAAGATTTTGTCAGATGATCAGAGGCTGTATTCTGCTCCAGGTTGAGGCAGATTTAACTCAGATGGATCGAGTATTTGAAATCTTGAGCTCATACTACTATTTCTTTGGAGCTTGACTAAATTAGTCACAAACTTGAATTACCCGATAACCACCTAAAAATTAGAATTATGCTCATCTTTTTTGTCTACAAAAGCTTGGGAAGAAGATCTTGTGATTAGCCTCGTTTGTTTTAGTGAAATTGCCAGAGTTATTTTACACTTATTATGCAATATGATGCAGGCAATTGGTCAAAACTACACTCTTAAAGATCATTCAGTACAACTCTTTCAATATGCAAATGCCTGGCATGTCCTCCAAAAGGTATCATTTCTTTTTTTGGTTTTTTAATTCTCACGAATCTTAACCAGCCCAACTTAGCTCCCCGTTCTTGGATATCAAAATACGAGAATTGAGTTCCATTCCTATCCTCTAATAAACTGTTCAATGTTTTCTCAAACTATTGGCAAACGGAAAAATTAAATTGCATATTTTTCATCATTTTAGTTACTCTAATTCCATTTTATTTATCTTTATTTCTCCAGCTCCATCTACTGCAACCTAGCACAAAAATGTAGCAATGTTGTAGAACCAGATGTTGCTTTCTTTTTTCAATTTTAATTTTGGACAAGAAATGAAATGGGCTAACAACGTAGGTTGCTTTTTTTAAAAAAAAAAAAAAGAAAAAAAAATTGAAGGCTTTCAATCATGATGAATCTCTGGTTACAGCGTCAATCATGAAATGGGCTGACAATGCTATTTATTCAACTAGAATCCAGAGATTTAATGCATGGTAGTACTGTAATAATATGAGAAGAAGCAAAGGTCATATGCCTGCCACAATCTTTGGATAATCCTACAGCTTATGTTGGACTGCCAAATTGATTTGATTCAGATTTCACGAGTCTTCTTACAGCCGATTAATGATGTTCTGGCCTACATGGCTACAGTGGAGCAGAGGTGACAGAACAAGTTACTTGCGCAAATAACTTAGTGCAGCCGTGAGGATTGGGTGTTCTCTCAATGAATAGGACGGTATTATTGAAACGTTTCTTGGGCGATGGGAGAAATGGCCTTTTTTTTTTTTTTTTTTTATCAACAACGATATATTTATATAATCTGCTCTATCCTAATCTAAGGAGGCTGTTATAGAAACTAGTAGATATACAAACCCAACTAAATCAAGGGAGTGTTATGGCATAACCTTTGAATTTTTTTCGCTGCTGGTAAGATTTGAACCCTCACCAACAATACAAGGAGGGACCTCTACTAAGGAGGCTATTGTAGGGACTAGTGGATATACAGGAGGCTGTTGTAGGGACTAATGGATATACATACCCAACTGAATCAAAGGAGTATTATGGCACAACCCTTGAATTTTTTTCGCTGCTAGTGAAGTTTGAACCCTCATCAATAATTCAGGGAGGGACTTAAATCCCTCATTGGTAGCCACTGAGCATTGGCCCAGTGGTTGGCCATTTCCGCCATTTATCTTTTGGATTTTGACCAATTTAGTCTATTATCTATCGTACGATCATTTAGTTCCTTATCTTCACAAAAGAAGGCCAATTTAGGATCTCTAACGGAAAATTGAAAATATCTAATGGAATTAGTCACATACATGGTGTTGGCACTGTTTGAAACGACGGTTTTAGTCCATTATATTTAAGATCATATCCAATTTTGTCCCTTATATATCCATTAGGTCTCCCTAATTTCTCTTTAAAAGTCCTACATTAACTTTATTTTATGAAAATGAGAATATAAATTATTGAAAGGATAAAATGAGGTACGATCTTAAAGATAATGGACCAAAACAGGTATTTTTAGTGATTCACATGCCTTGCACTTAATTAATTCCATTAGAAATTCTCAATTTTTTGTTCAAGATGCTAGATTGACCCTTTTTTTGGGTTAATATCACAAACCTTCCTTCAAGTTTTTCTTATTATCACCTGACATCTCTAAAGTTTTAAAAATATCACTTATCTCGCTTACTTTTGTTATTTATATTACAAAATTTTTATGAACCCAAAACTACCATTTTACTTGTTAAATAAAAATATTCCTAATCCACTATGTTAATTTCAAGAAAACTATCATCTAAAAAACAATATTTTATAGTACTACCACATCATAATGTTATATCCCATAAAAATATAAATTTGAAAAATAAAAAAAAATATTTGAAAAGAAATACACTTGCACCAATTTAACTCTATATGCTCAAATCCGATTTCTTATGAACTTTTATATATTTTTTTTCAACATCTTCTGAACCCTTGCCCAAACCATTAAATTGTACCAATCATTATAAAAATCAACTCAAAATAAACAAATAAATCATACTCCACTTTATTACAATTTAAAAAAATAAACGATAAACAAAATTCAATTTATTATAATTTACAAATAAAATATTGTATGGTCATCCAAAAAAAATGAGTAAGAGAGATTGATGGAGAAAAAAGAAAGAGAAAAAAGTGACTTTTTTCTTAAAATTTTTGAATTCCATTTATTTGATATGTGAATTATGTGTCAAATGAGGGTCAATATAGACTTTTTTCTTAAAATTTTTGAATTTCATTTATTTGATATATGAATTATGTGTCAAATGAGGGTTAATATAGTCTTTTTACAATTATTAGAGAAGATAAGTGATATTTCAAAAACCTCAGAGGTATCAAGTGATATTAAGAGAAATCTCAAGGGAGGTTTCTGATATTATCCCTTTTTTTGGGTAAAGATAAAGGCCTAAATTGACCAAAACCTTAAAAATGAGGGACCAATATGACCAAAACTTAAAAAAAAATGACCAAAACCTTTAGAATCTTTAAGTGATAGTTAAGGGACTAAATTGGTCCAAATCTCAAAGACAAGGAACCAAAATGACCATTTTCCCTTTGAGGTATTTTCGACGGGGCATGATAGAAGCCAATTTTTGTAATATCACTTCAAAATTTTTAAATGGTTTTTGAAATTTTTTTTTAAAAAAATTACAAAGAATCCATAATGTTGAGAATAAAACCAACAAACTATGCTCGAAAAAAGTACAAATTATTTTATAAATTGTGGAAAATATAACTCAAATTTAATAATACAACAAATAATCAAAATAGAAACACTCATATAGTGAGTTCTGAATAGGTTTTCTAATTTTTAAAAGATTTCAAACTCACATACTCGTGATTGCTTAAATATGGCTATCTTTGTCGTGATACTTAGCTCTGTGTCAATCATTACTTTTTTCTGATACAGAATTTAGCATCTCAAAAATCTTGTCTCAATTGCCAAACAAACATTGATTTAGTCAAGAATGACTTGGTTGGTCACGAGTATCCATCGAGCCCAACAATGATGGTGGTCTTTCCGGGACACAAAAGATTTGTTAGAACCATGTAAGCAAACCATTCTCTGGTAATAAATTCAAATTTTTTTTTTAAAAAAAAAAGGCTCTGGAACTGTATATATTTCTAAATATACTCAAAATACTCTTTCTGTTGAAGAAAATTTACATAAACTAAATGATAAGCTTTTCCACGTCTTACTTTATGATTGATACTGTACTTGGTGAGAAAATTTCAGAATAGCACTGTAATTAACATAATTACAAACCAAATTCTCCTTTGTTCATATAAAGCTAATTATTTGAGAATACTTCCATGGGTTTAATGTCTCATGAACAAAAGTAAAATTTAAAACTAATATTCGCGTATAACATTTCAAAAATCACTAAAAATCAGCATATTTTCTTACTCGGTTTAATTTTTTTGTATTTGCGATAGAAAATGACATATGTACTTTAGCAGAATATGTATACCCTAATTTCTTTTCGTACACAAAATATATACACACACAGATACATACATACATACATATATATATATATATATATATATATATATATATATATATATATATATATTTTTTCCACCTAGCTAGCCCTACTAAAGGATCACGGAAAAAATGCCATTGATTAAAGCATAATCCCAGGACACAAGAATAACGGTTGTGTTTGGATTGTATTTTTCTAAATTTTTTGTAAAAAAATTACTGTAACGATTTGATATATGTGAATTAAAAAGATGATTGGAAAATATGTTCACGAAAAACGTATCAATTTTTCTTTGGAACATGACTGTCCAAACAAGGTCTAGTTCGTGAATTCCTGCCCTCCCGCATTCGTTTTTATTGATCAATTATTGTTTTGTTTCTTGGTTGTCGGGAAAAACAAATGTAACTAAAATTGTTAAGGAAATACCTTAGCCTGCTTTTGTGGTAAATACACCAATTCCTAGTTGTTCAGACTAAAGACCCCAGAAAATATTATACTCCCTCCGTCCCACTTTGATAGTCCTGTTTTCCTTTTTCGTCCGTCCCAAATTATAGTCCACTTTTCAATTGAAAAATGTAGTTGTATTTTAATTTTTCTAAAATATGCTTATTCAATGTAAGTTGTTATTACTATAAACCTACCCGATTTAATGAGAGTTGATTCTTTTTTTGCCATCAATTCAAGTTCCCATAAAGTTGTACTCTAATTAATGTAAGGGTATTTTAGAAAAATAGCTACCTAAATTGATTGTTCTAACAAAGTTAACCACTTTTTCTTAAACTCTATAAAAAAAAGAACCAGAACTATCAAAGTGGGACGGAGGGAGTATATTATTACGAATAATTACAACTAATTAAGAAGCACAAAATGCATTTATCAAACCCCCTATATCTGATTGATTAATGGGCCCAACAGCCAAATTTTAATCTGCCAAATACAACAAAATAATGTTGTACATTTTAGCATCTACTAAAATGTTTATGGGTGCAAAAGTAAAATATTATTATAGGTTCACGAGAAGCCAGGAAAGGTGTCGCTGAATGCTAATTCGTCTGTTACTTGCTGTTTCATCAGTTTTCAAATTGCTCACAAGCTTCCCCAATGTCATTCCTCGGCTTGCTTGGAACACTCAACTTATTTTCGTTCTTTTAGAAGCTCAGATTCCCAAGAAAACCTGATCTCTGACTCCACGCACTGGTAAACGGTTGCGTATACGTAGAGGGCATAGATGTGGTCCTATGCACAGGAAAGGGTTAATTACAATAAGGGATAATTTCAGAAACCTCCCTTGAGGTTTCTAATAATTTCAGTGAGCTCCCTTGAGGTTTGAAAAATTATACAAACCTCCCTTATTATTTAAAATGATAATTTTACCCTTAAATATTTTAATAAAATTTCCTTATTTGGTATGCTTATACTTGGAACGAGTTTTAAAATTATTTTTTTTCATTCTTATTCCTTTTTTTTTTCTTATTCCTTCTTATTGTTTCTAGTTTCTATTGTAACTAAATGTCGAGTTAGTAATTTTTTTGACGAGCTAATTTTATATATAATCTAGTATTTTTGCTGATATTTGTTTTCTATTTTTTTAGTACTAAAATTAACAATAAATCAAAAAAAAGGCCCAAAATCACTACTAAATTATGATAATCCCACTATTCAAAAAAATTCATAAACTCTAAATGAATTATTTCAATATTTTATTTTCTATCTTGTAAATCTAAAGCCATAATAAAGTACCATCAAAAGTATCCTATCATAATGATAAAGTTGTTATTATAGTTGTTTATCAAATAGTAGGTATGAACATGATTGTACTATATAATCTTATAATTGTATAGAAAAATAAATTAAAACTCATTACATAAGGGTATTTTTGGATATTCATTTAAAAAATTGACCAAGTTAATATTATTTTAAGGTTTTGTTACTAAAATTATCAAATCAAGAGAGGTAAGTGTAATTTTTTAAACTTCAGGGGAGCTGAGTGAAGTTGTTAGAAATATCAGGGAAAGTTTCTCAAATTATCCCTAACAATAACCACCCTAAGATAGGCCACTCTGATAAAAATTTCCCTGCAATTCTTGAAAGTACACTCTTATTATCATGAGTATTTTCCCTGCATTTCAGTTCTTTCTAGACCTTGCAATGGGCAAGATTAGCCTCCTTTGATTTTTATCCATTATATACACATACCCTCGTTTCGGTAATTTGATTTCATATTTTGCATAAGCCTAAGAAAGAGTGTGTTTAAATAGAAAATTATTCAAAATATTATTTAAAATAATTATTATAGCACTTTTTGTAATGTGACGTGATGTATATAAATAAATAGATAGTAAAAATGTGATTGAAAATAAGTGAAGTACGACTAACAATTCCCTCGGAAATTATAGGAAAGTTTGTTGATTGTGGGAAACCTTTTGGAGGGTCTCGATAATTTACTTAACAAAATCTCAAGTCAAAACAGCATAATAGGAGAAGAACAATAGCATTGTAATCAGCCCCAAGAAACGGACTTTAAAGACCCGATAGCAACGGAAACATCGAGTTTTGCGAGTGCTTTTTGGTTGCTACTCCTTAAACCTAGAAGCATTAAACAAATCTTCCCCTGTTCCTTAATCAATTAATTGTCTTGATAATGGTAACGGGGAAAGCTTTAGGAATTAACCTTGTTTGGATTACATTTTTCTGGATTTTTTTAAAGAAAAAATATTTGTGAGATAGAAAGGCGATTGAAAAGTGTGTTTACGAAAACGTTTGAAAAATTGCTATCCAAACAAGGCCTTAGAATTTGAACACAAATTATTTTCCGTACTGTTTAAGGTCCAATATTATTCCAAAAGCAAACAAAAGACAAATTAAGAGATAAAAACAAGTGATAATGAAGGGATGATCGAAAAGTTTTCAATGATTTTTCTACAAGGATTGTGTGAAAGTTTGTGCAAAATGAGATTTATAAGACTGAGAGCCTAGAAAATTTAGCTAAAGATTTGGGTGAGTAATTGTGAATTTAATGTATATTATCAAGGTTACAAAACGCGTGACAGATTAATCATCTAGATATTAAATGCATTTCCAACAAAATTAAGCCCTTTTTAGTATTCAAAGTAAGGCCCAGTTTGATAATCCAATTCAACACTTAAATTTAATGGATTCAGATCTTAATATGTTTAGACACGTTTGATAACAAAAAATAGAACATCTAAATTAATCAAGTGACACTGCATTTTCTAGCTCTAAAATTAAGTAATAAGTTATTCACTTATCATTGAATGCAATATACATTCAAATTTATCGGATTTAGTATATAACAATTTAACAACTCAACGAATTCAAACTTCAGATTTCAAATTTCAGATTTTAATTTTTAAATTTCAATTTTATCAAACGCACCCTAAGTACAAACAAAGTGTAAATGACTTTTTAGAAGGAATATATCATTGTGTCAATTTATATGGTTTCCAAAATATATTTCGAAATTAACCACTTCTCTTTTTTTTTCTCTACATTTATACGCATCTAACCCACATTAGCATCTTTGATCACAGCATTGATTCCTCTTATCTATCAAAAAAGAAAAAAGACAAGAACAAGAATATGCATTTTTCTGGCCAAAAATTGGCTCTACGATGTGTAATGTTTTCTTCAATTGAAAAGAGAAGGTAGTTGTTTAGTCATGTTTAAAAAGCTAGTCTTACTTCAAAAGTTTTATTCTCTCTTTTTTGTTGTGGGACACAAGAAAAATGGTTTTTTGCTATGGAGCTTTATGTTTTTTTGCTAAACTACAAATTGGCCCCTGAACTATCTTTAACATGTAACTTACCCTCTAAACCATCAATCCCTACAAACTAACTTATGCTTCCAATTAGTCGCATATTACTCAAATCACATAGGTTAGCCCAACTTTATTGAGGGTAAAGGAGTCTAATGACTAATAAAACAAATATTTTGACAAGATTACCCATTGCACATGCCATCTGTATAGTTTCTTCACATAATTTTATTCTAAATCACCTCCAAGATCATGTCAAATATTTCTACAACAAATCATCATCCATCCATCGCCGCTTCAAAAATCTATTTTGTTGTTTTTTTTTTTGTTTACTTGCCATTGCAAACAATCAATATAGTGGTTTACCATCAAGCAAAATTATCACAACACCATTATCACGCACTGGCACAAAAATCCAACTTTACTCTGAAACGAATAAATGCAAGAACAACCAAAACATAGGAAACAATGGGAGTGTTTGGATACAAAACTTATCCAAAATAATATTTTGCTTGTATCATAAACATATTTTCCAACCCACTTTTTTATATTTCCAACCACCTTTTTATCTCACATATATCACATCACAAAAAATGTTACAGTAATTATTCCAAATAATATTTTAAATAATACCCTATCCAAACAAAATAATTATTCCAAATGAAAGAATCATTTGAAGTTTCTGCATTAGTCCATTCAAAGATCACAATTAAGAAAGAAAACATAGAAGGGGATTAGAGATGTATTGGAAGTTTGGAATGGTGAGAAGAAAAAGAAGGAGCTAGATTGGGATATTTGATCACTTTGATGTAAAATAGTCATTTCAATTTCTTTTGAATTAGTTTTCAATCAATTGAAGGGAATTTTCCCAAAAAAAAAAAAAAGAAGTTTCTAGTAAGTGCTAGAATTAATAGTTCAAGGAGTAAATCTCAAATAGGACTACAAAATTGTAGTACATGTTTCCATGATAGGACTAATATTGACAGGATTCTTCTGTCATGTCATGTCGAGTTACAATATAAATATAAGAGTTGAGTTTGACGTAACCTTTTTCCACAAACATGTGTATAGAAGTTAAAATGCTAATGATAATTTTCGAGGTTTTTTTTTTAGTTTTTTTTTCAGAGTTATAAAGTTAGTTAATTAAATTTAATTTCAAATTTAATCCTAAAAATCGACAATTCTTGACACAAACTTAGGGACTTAACTACCTAACCCCTAAAAAACGACGTGGGACTACGGAAAAATTAGTAGGGCAGTCTCTACTAAGCCTTAAAGAATAACCCACCATCCTAGATACCTTCCTGCTTTTGCGTCTTTTTTTTTAGGCCTTAAATATGAGGGTTTTTTTTAGTTGATCCACTCAAATTTCGGTGTGCTTTTTAGGGGCCTAAAAGAAAAAGATGGGGACTATCATACTAAATATAATTATCATACTGCAACATTAGTGAGATATATTCATTTAAAATTCTCAATTCGAGTACCTCATATTTAGTTGACCTTATGGTTTATTTACGAATCCCAACTTAAAATGTACAACTCCTACTCAACTTGTATCAACTAAAAGATTGAGGGGGCTTGTATAGCAAAATTTTCAAATTAATGATCTAAACACTCTTTGGAAAAAAAAACTTCAAAATGAGCTCAATGAAAGAGATCTAGAGGCAATAATGAAATGCACCTCTTATAACTATAACTGTGATTAATCTTCAGTTACATAAATGTAGACTGAGTCTTTTATACTCCCTCCCTTTTTTTATAACTGTCGTTTAAGGAATTTGCTCCTAAGTACTTTTATCTGTCGTTTTACTATTCCTATGCAGCATTTATTATTTTTTCACATTTTTACCCTTTTATCTCTCTTACTCCTAGTAATTATTGCTTCTCTCTGCCCTTCCATATTCTTTTCTCACCCTTTTGTTCTTCTTACTCCTAGTATGTTGAACCATTTAATACAGTGAGAGAAAACATGGGTGAATGGAATAATTAATGAGGGTATAAAAGGAAAGTGGTGTATAGATTTAAGCAATGAAAACTTTTCTTAATTGACGTGCAATTCCTTAAACGCCAGTTATAAAAAAAGGGAGGGAGTAATACAATTTCACCGTATCAACATGTAAATAGTACTTAATAATACTTGATTACCAGTATTATGACATTTTCTTAATATTTACTCTAAAGCAAATAAAAAAGATTTTGTTTAACCAAGAAGAATATTCTAATGAGGTAAAGATATATATACTGGTTAAGGTAAGAAAAAAAAATCATTTTATCATGTATATTAATCAAAGGTTCGAAAAGTTTAATTAACTAAAGGACCATAGCCATTTTCAATTACAAGTATAAATTTGTAAGTGGAAAAGAAATAAAATCAATGATATACAGATGAGCAGTAAAACTCTTCTAGTAGTAAATGTCACAACATGGAATTTCTTGTAAAATCTTGTGGAGATTATGTAAATAAAGTCATCAATTGACCCACTAGATAAATTAATTTTACTCAATTCTAACCTCTTATCCACTTTGTCACCAAAAACAAAAAATAAAAAAAATTATATATATATATCCAAAAGCAAAAAAAAAATTATTAATAGTAAAATGAAAATTACTAAATTATCTGACGAGGGATGTTCCAGCATCGAAAGGATGAAATGGTAATTTTGAAATGGGCGAGGGTGAGCTGAGCTCGGCGAATTAATCGGAAGCAATAATTTGGAAGTACGACCTTTCTGACTCGAAAACTCCAAAACTCAATTCACGAGGGGTCCCTTCTGACATTTTCTTTAATTAATTATTTACTTAAAAACTGTTCATTTAATCTTCTGATTACTTTATCAGTTTATTGTCCTACTCGCTATTATGGATTGTCTTGAAGGGCTCAGGATCTTTTATTGCATCCTCTGATTTTTCCTGATTTTTACTGACCCAATGAATGACCAGTAAAGAATGCACTCAATGCACCTACAGGCTACAGCATTTACCTCTAGGGAAAAACATTAAGTAAAAGTTCTATTACAGAGGTTAATTTGTAGCCCTTCGAACAATGGAACGGAGTAAGTTATGAAGGACTTCATTGATAAAAAAAAAAAAAAGTTATGAAGGACTTCAGAAAACACAGCTCTTTTATGAGATAATTACGAATTATTTCACTAACTTGTTTTTGCATCGGCAGCAGAAATGAAACACAAGGCTTATATAAAAGAAATGGTCTATCCATATCGACTAAAATAACTTAGGGTTAATTACATTTTCCTCCCCTGAGGTTTGATCATATTACCAATCAATTTCTGTAATTTGTCCAAATAACGGTCTCATCATTTGAATGATCAAACATTTAACAAAAACCCCCTTAATGCTGAAAATGCCCTTTTTGAGGCCATATTGCATTAAAAAAAGAACATATTTTTATTTATTAACCTTCAAGTAATCCAAAAAAATAGAAAAAATTTTTGCTTATTATTTTATAAAAATCATATCTTTGCTTCCATAAATAGTTTGAATCAATAATTATTTTAAATCTTAAAAATAAATATTAAAAATTAGATAAATTGAAAGAAAAATAAAAAAAAAGCAATTATTTTAAATCTTCAAGTATGGTTCGAATTTGTGGTTCAAGGCATGTTGCGGAGAGCACAAGGCATGTTTTCCTCAAATTGAACCATACTTCAGGAATTAAAATAATTTCTTCTTTTTTTTTATTTTTCTTTCAATTTATCTAATTTTTAATATTTATTTTTAAGATTTAAAATAATTATTAATTCAAAACTATTTATGAAAGCAAAGATATGATTTTTATAAAATAATAAAACTTTTTTCTATTTTTTGGGATTGCTTCAGGGTTAATAAAATAAAAATATGTTCTTTTTTTAATGCAACATGACCTTAATAAGGGCATTTTCGGCATTAAGGGATTTTTTGTTAAATGTTTGATCATTCAAAGGGTGAGACCGTTATTTGGACAAATTACAAGGATTGATTGGTAATATGGTCAAATCTCAGGGGAGGTAAATGTAATTAACCCAATAACTTATGTTGGCAACATGGATGCAATAGAGTCGAACTCAATCAAGTAGTTCGTCAACTTGTTCGATCAAAATTCAAACTTGAATACGCATTAATCGATTTGAGTTTGAATTCGAAGAGTTCTAACAACCTATCAACCTTAACAGAATTCGAGTTCGATTTCGAATAACTCTAATAGCTTTATGAGCTTCACCTTGATCCAAGTATGTGAGGTTCGAAATTTTATTGAACTTAATTGAGTTCAATTGAGCTTTACATATAGACGCGTGCGGGCACACACGTACACGGACACAAATTTTGAAAATTTTCTGTTCAAAATCACGAGAATCATAACAAACATCAAGTTAAAAAATACAACTAGTCTATTTCGCTGAATCTTGTAATCATTAGTGTAGTTTTGTTTCTTATTTGTATTATCTAATTGATCAAATAGAACTTTTTGAGTGGTTAAATGTGTGTATTAATTGTTTTTAACTTTTAATTATTTGTATTCTTTTATTAATATGACTTATAAACATGCATAAGGGTATTTATCAAATAAAAGTTTCATTTCTCTCTTTAAAGTACTTTTTTAATGTTATTTTTTTTTATTGGACTAACTTTGTTATCAAAACCTTAACCTTAGAGGAGATTTATGCAATTTTATAAATTTCAGAGGAGCCTAATGAGATTGTTAGAAACCTCTGGGTTTCTAAAATTATATCCCTAGATAATTTGAACGCGTCACATAAAACTCACTACCTCATTAGTTGCCCTATATTTATTAGTTGCATCCACATCCCACAAAATTGCTATCTTATCGAAACCGAAGTACATGAAAATTTTTTATGTTAAGGCTATTAATAGAAAGTTAAAGATGAAGCACTTTTAGGAGTGAAATGAATTTTTTGACACAAAAGAAGTAATTTAATGAATGAAGTGAGAAACCTGCTGCTTCAACATATATTATACTAGCTTATTCATAATCTCAGAAGGGGTGGTAACAGATTGGAGCTTCGAAAATCATAATCAAAATTTATCTTATTCAATTTGGGATTATTGCAATCGTAGCGGTGATTGTAGAGTGGAATTAGTGGTGGGTATTAATTGATTTAAAATTAGAAAATTAGGTGGATGGGTTAGATTAGACGTGAGATATAAAGTTCGGCGAGTAGCAAAATTTGTCGTGATTTTTTTTATTACAAAAAAAAAATTCTATCACACCATAAATATGATTTTTAATTACATTTTTATTTCACATAAATCAAATTACAAAAAAGTATTACACTACTACTGTATTTCAAAAGTTTTTTGCAAATATAAAATCTTTTATCTAAACGCACATGCAATTGCATAATCCCAACTCGTGAGACAGCTGATGAGTTAGCACAATAGCCCGAAATAAAAACAAACACAAACACAAAAAGGCTAATACTTGCTGACACCTGAAATCCAAAATGCATTTGCCTATAATTCTAGTAGCTGCCGAATTGGTCTGTCCAGATATGATTGTACTCTATTTCATGCACACATCTCAAAAACTTAATAACAAACTAGTTTAGTCTGAGTTTCTAAATCTAAAACAGTAAAAAAAACTACTTGGAGCTGTATCTGAGTTTCTACTTTCTAGGACCTAAATATTTAGTACACTTTCTTTGCATGGTAGACGTATAAAAGTGTGTTCTTTTTATTTTATTTTAATTGGTTTGGAATTTTTCAGCGCATTATAACTTATGCTTTTATATTTTTGTCTTTGGAAAGACTTATCAAAGTATTTTTTCAATTAATTGGGACTTTACAAATACCTTAATGTTTAACAATATTTCTCTTTTGTTAACAGTGTTAACAAGTTCTTGTTTGAATTGTTATTTTTTTTAGAATTTTATGGAAACATATATAGTAATAATTTAATATATATGAGATAAAAAAAATGACTGAAAAATGTATTTATAAAAAAACATAAAACTTTTAAAGAAAAAATGACAATCCGAACAAGGGTGATTTTGGTTGGACGGCTTAATGGCCCATTACAAAGGAGGCTAAGCTTGGCGTTGTAACACCTATTACATCATAAGCAAAAAATTCCTAACTGCAGCCCAATACTAGAATGAACAATATATTGTTTTTTCTTTTCCTTTTCCTTTTTTGATAGTAGAATCGAGTGAGACTATATTAGAAAGTACAAAAAAAGGAAGAAACTAATACATGTAACAACAATGATAGAACAATAGACATTTTTATAGTTTTTCCTTAATAATGAATTGACACATTTTCGCTTGCAAATTTTCGCTTGAATTGAGTAAATAGATGAATGAAAGAATACTAATAGTAGGAGAACTATCTGTGCTAATACAAAGAAAATATATTCAGGGGAGTAATGCCACATGGGGTCTACACTAATTGGCCTTTACATCCTTAATCTTTAATTAGTATAAATCCTTAAAATATATAAAGCATGAATTTCTGCAGTAATGCACAGTATTAGAATCTAGTGGTCTCATCATGCTAACATGGACCATTTCCTCAGAAATCACCAAAAGATTCTGATTTCTGGTCTAATGCTAGTGCCTAATGGAAAGGGATGGGTAGTACCTACAAAAGAATCCCCCATTTCATCATCAATTCTGACAAACTTTGATTTCTTTAGTGTTTCTACTCGTACATAAAGCCACAACTAGCTCAGTGATTCCCGTGACTTGGTAGTCATTTTCCACCGTACTAAAGTTAAATAAAATCATAACATTGCATCATCAAAACCTCCCCTGCCCATTGCCCATTCCCCTTCACACCTATTCCCTGCTCTTTTTGCTCCTCTTTTTGTACCTCAGCAAGGCTATAATATAGTATCAATATACCGGCCCAGAACCTTCATCCCCCCAAGAATACACTAAAGTGAAAGTGGTTTGTCAGGAAAAGGAAAAAAAAAAAGAAAACAAGAATGCCAAGTTCAGCTTCAATCTTGAGGCAGATAAGTAGGAAAGAAGGCTACACATCAAGATCAAGAAGATGGGCTAGTGGCAAGAATGCTGATGTTGGCGATGAAAATGGAAGAGGGCTGTACAGGTATGAAGCTAGTTTGAAGCAAATGGAAGGGTTTAACAACATGTATGCAAGTGCTGGATGTGAAAATGGTGGATTTGTAATGAAGAAAAGAGTAATGGTGGTGGTGGATCAGAGTTCTCATTCTAAGCATGCAATGATGTGGGCTCTTACTCATGTTACCAACAAGGGTGATATGTTAACTCTGCTTCATATTGTCCCTCCTTCGCATAACACTTCTGAGTCATCTTCTTCTTCTTGCTCTCCTTATCTTGCCAGTTCTCTGGGATCCCTTTGTAAAGCTTGCAAGCCTGAGGTAAGAGATTTATGTATACATAAATCGATGTCTTGGTTGTTGCTTCTAGTTTAGTTTCTGATATTTTCAGGCTTTCAAGCCTGAGGTAAGTGATTTAATAATAACATTACTAAAGCTTGCTCATTTGTATGAGTTTATAAATTCATGTCTAGATTGCTGATTAAGTGACAAACTAAGGCTGATGAGTACGGTTTTTTTTTTTTTAAAAAGGTTTTATGTTGTGGGATGTTTTTCTGTGTTTTTATGTCATTCTTTAGTGTCTTGCTTTTTGGTTTTTTTTTTTTTCTGACCAAATGAGAGTGACTCATGATTTTTCCTTGTTTGCCTTCACTCAAAAAAAAAACAGAATATGTTCTGATTTTTCTTTTTCTTTTTTTCCCCTTTACTTGTTTCTCTTTTGCCAGTTTTTCCAGAACAAAAAGGAAATGAGTCATGATTTTGTTCACTTTAGCATGTTGGGAGAGATAATCATTTCTGAAAATGCTTTCTCTTTTTGTCATTTTCCATTGTTGCAACTTTATGGGCAAAATGGAGACAGTTTTCGGATCTGTGCCATTTTTTTTTTGGTGTCCAATATCCTTGCTACATTAATTTCATCTCTACTGCCCCAACTACTCAGGTTGAAGTGGAGGCACTTGTGATTCAAGGACCAAAACTGGCCACAGTGATGAGCCAAGTGAAGAAACTGGAGGTGTCTGTCCTAGTCTTGGGTCAGAAAAAGCCTTCTTCAGTGCTGCTTAATTGGTGGGTATTATTACTTACTTAAAAAGCCAATTTATCATTCATGTCTCTTGACTAGATCCCATTTCATTCTTCCATACATGTGTAAAAAGTTTTAAATGTATGTGACAATTTTCATCCTAAATGTTGTTACAACAAAAATAATGCTTTTACTTCTTTTGGGGTCCAATTTTTTTCGATAATAGGCATTTAACAGGGAAAAAACTAAATTACACTCAGACACACCAAAGAGTCTTTTGGGGTCCAATTGGTCATTGGTTTTTCACTAGGAAATTAGTACCATTTGAGTCTTATTTCAACTGTTGCAGCCTCTGTGGAACCAGCAGCTCAGAGGAGTTTGTGGAACAATGCATCAATGCAGTGGACTGCTTAACAATTGGAGTGAGGAAGCAAAGCAAAGGCATGGGTGGGTACCTCATCAGCACCAGATGGCAGAAGAATTTCTGGCTTTTAGCTTAAATCTGAATTAGATGGTGGTATATTGTTAGTGCTGTGCTTAAGCAAGTTATTAGTAGTAAGTTATTGGTATGATTAGTATGATGATACATACATGGAGACTAATAACTTGTAGAAAAATGAATTCCAGCCTCGTTTGTGTAATATTTTAGAATATTGTGGTGTATTACCTCATTCTAACTATTACTACTAACTAGGTACTATAATTTATCGTGTTAAATTGTACCATGCTTCACTCCTTTTTTTTGTTGGTTTTTTTTTGGGTAAAATTTTCACTATTTTTTTTTTTTTTTGGTATAATGAATTCATTATGCCGCCCTTCAATTCCTCCATGAGATCTTTTGTTTGGATTGTGTTTTATTTTCTCAATTTTATCTGCTTACATCATCATTACAATTTTCAATATACCTTTTTATCTTTTCAATTATTTTTTTATCTCACACACATCACATCATAAAAAGTGCTACAGTAAAAATATTTCAAATAAAACACAATTCAAACAAACCCGAATTCCTAGTAAAAGCAGGGGAAAAAAAAAGACGAGATCCAAAGAACTCTGTACTTGTTGGATCTAGGAGGTCAAACATCACAGCTAGTTACGGACTAGGTACACATGAGAACAAGCATTTGATCCCATTTTAGCGTGTGAATCAGAAGAATTTAGCCATGAGCCATTAATTGCTTGGCAGCTGGATTGACTACGAGGTTTTATCCATTAATTAAGGTTTTGAAGATTTTCTCCCCACAGGTACCAATACAAGCTAGGCCTATTGAAGGGTCAAAATTCCAACCTACGGGTACTTAATCAGCATCACATCTCCTCTTCCTCAATTTCTTTCTACATTTTCTTTTCTCCTCAAAAGATCTTTCTATTCGAAGAGAGGGAGAGTATCATTTGTTTTTACTTTGTTTTTTAATAAGGTTTGTTTTAAAATTTTTTTAGTGAGGGTTTGCTTTTCTCTTAAAGGTTTCTAGTGAAAATTTATTATTCCTTTGTTCTTAGTGAGATTTTTGTATAATTTTTTCTTATTTCGTTGTTAGATTTGAATTTATTTTAAATTTGATTATCAGATCAAAAATTTTTAGATCTTTGATCTATTTTAATAAATTTTATCATCATTATTAAAGATTAAAGCAATTGATTAACAAATCTACTGGCAACATGTACAAAAGGGGGTCATAGCGCTTTATTAGAAGACTTTGAAATTTCTTTGTGTTTTTAAGATCTGTTCATAATTTTTCATATCTTTATATCTATTAAATTATAGATCTATTATTTCTAGTGCATATTTATTTTACCATTTCTAATTATAACGATTTGTTAATGAAATTCATTTTTTGATGAAAAAAAAATCAAATTGTATAAGAAACTTATGACCCTTATCTAATCGAGCCAATAAAATTACCACAAGGGGCATTCAATGGTCATAATGTTTGCCACCATTATGGCAACTGAAATATATTCTTAGCATAACTAGATTTGTACTCATTTGCAGAAGTCCAACGACCAAAGAAATAAATTTCAATGGCTGGTAGCTGTAATTATTCAATCATGCACTTCAATGAGGCTTGGAATTCGAAGCTGTACAAGAGTCATAAATCATAAGTCCCAATGGATATTGATTGTGTTCAACCATTTTCAAGTTACATGCCAACTACTCTAACTGCAGCGTGCCTCTCTATTTCACTTCCTTTTAATGTTGGTAGGGGTAGGCAAAAATACACGTTAATCCAAAAATTCGTAATATCCGATTTGATCTGATGCAAATTCGATTCGTATTATTTGATCGGATCAAGAGAGGGTCAAATACTTGTTTAGATGCAGGGCAGGTTAAGATCACATAATTTAAAACTCGCGAGTATTCATCCCGCTCCGCATATACTCCCTCCGTTCCTCATTAGATAGCCTGAATAACTAATTCTCTTAGATTAAGAAAGTTGGTTATTTTCTAAAAGTCAACAAAAGTTTTACTTTACTTCTCAAAATTACCCTTTATCTCTCTTCAACTATACCTAATTAATACTACCGGTCATTTACTCTCTCTCACATTTTTCAATCAATAGATTAAATCTGAAAATCTGAATAGTTCCCACCAAATTTGTTTTCATAGATCTCAAAATTTGAATATTAATTCCCACCAAAAAACAAAAGACTTTGACATTATAAGTATGTTGGATGTTAAATCTATTCAAAACAACATACTTTATCCATGGGTTCAAGGCAAAGATATCAGATGCCTGTACTTGAAATCGATTTAAATAATTCATGGGCAAATTCTAACATTCATAGTGAAGAGGCTCAAGAAGCTGCTACAGAGGAATTGCAATATCAATTGCCAGATCTTAATTGCATTATTGAAGAAGGTTTTGTTCTTGACTTCAACCTTAATCAAAGTCCTCCAACAACTGAGATATCCTCAAGTCAATTCCTTTTTGACTTGAACAAAGAGCCATGTGCAGAAGATGAAACAGAAGCAAATCTCGAAGTGATAGAATTGGCGGAACCAAATTTGAATACTGGTATTACAATTTCTTTCCATATTATTGACTCCTATTTACCTATATGTACCAGTAACTTCTTATTTTTGTTTTATTCTTAACTAGATAACAACGTCAGTGATGACAATCCAAATTTCGAAGTGGTAGAAGCACAAAGTAGTGGTCGCACAAGGAAACTTAGAACTTTGACCAATGAAGAACGCAAAAGAATACATTGTGCTTTGTTGAAACAAAGTGTTGCTGGAAAAGTGAAAAAGGGTACTCTCTTCACATTGGCATCATCTTATTCAGTTTCATTGAGAACTATTCAACGTATTTGGAAACGAGCAAAGGACAGTGGTGATGTGTGTCATAGGAAGACAAAAAATTGTGGACAAAAAAGAGTTCAGATTGACATGGTTGGATTTCGTGAGACCCCCTTATCAAAGAGGACATCTATTCGATCTTTAGCTTCCGCTTTAGACACAAATCAGACCTCATTGTTTAGACTTCTAAAGATTGGAGTTATATGGCGTCGCCCAAATGGCATAAAACCATATTTGAAGGAAGAAAACAAAAGATGTTGACTGCAATTTTGTTTGTCCATGCTAGAAAGTTGCAGCATATCACATGATCCAACTTTCATAGTAGGGGTGTTTCGTGAATCGAGCCGCTCGCGAGCCGATCGCGAGCGGCTCGAATACGAGCTCGTCTCGAGCTCGAGCTAATTAAGTTTATCTCGAGCTTGAGCTCGAACTAATTAAGTCGATCTCGAGCTTAAAAACATTAAGCTCGCGCGAGCTCAATTATATATATATATTTTTTATTTTTATTTTAATAGTAAAATTACATATATATCCCTAATATTTTATTATTTGTTAAAAAATTATTGTTTTATTCATTTTTAAAAATAAATAATTTTTTTATTTTTTAAAAATAAAATAATAATAATTATTTTTTTATTTTTTAAGCTCGAGCTCGAGCTTGATATTTTGAGTTCGAGCTCGAGTTCGAGCTTCACAAAATTAACTCGAGCTTGGCTCGATTAGCCAAAGCTTGACTCGAGCTCAGCTTGTTTGCACCCCTATTTCATAGGTATGCATAACATTATTCATATCGATGAAAAATGGTTCTATATGTCAAAGAGGTCTGAAAACTATTACTTGCTACCAGATGAGGAAGAGCCATTACGCACTTGTCAAAGTAAAAATTTCATTCCAAAAGTCATGTTCTTAGCTGCTATAAGTCGTCCAAGATTTGATACACAAAGGACTGAAATCTTCTCTGGAAAAGTTGGTATCTTCCCATTCGTCACTCAAGAGCCAGCCAAAAGAACTAGTGTTAATAGATCTGTAGGTACATTAGAAACAAAACCAATAACTTCGATAAAGAAAGAAGTTATAAAATCGTTTCTAATTGAAAAGGTGTTACCTGCCATCAAAGCAAAGTGGCCAAGAGATGATCTAAGGCAGCCAATATTTATTCAACAAGATAATGCAAGAACTCACATTGGCATTGATGATGCTAATTTTTGTCGAGCAGCTACAGAAGATGGGTTTGATATTCGTTTGATGTATCAACCAGCAAATTCTCCAGATTTAAATGTCTTAGATCTTGGATTCTTTCGTGCAATTCAGTCATTAACACACAAGGAAGCACCTACAACAGTTGATGAGCTTGTTAATGCTGTTGTGAAGTCATTTGAAGCTTTCTCCACTGTGGAATCTGACAAAATATTCTTAACACTTCAGACATGCATGATAGAAATCATGAAGGCAAAAGGTTCCAACAAATATAAGATCCCACATAGTAAGAAAGTAGTGCTAGAAAGATATGGCCAACTCCCTACTCGGATGAAATGTAATCCCACATTAGTGCAAGAAGTTCTTGATTATTTAAGTTTTTGATAGCCAAGTTAATTTTGTAATGATTAATGACTAAATATGCTGTTTTGTTTTTTCTGGGGTTTTGGTTCAAAGTAGCACGTATTTGATGCTTCTCTGGTGTCTCTATGCTTTGTTTTTGGTATTTTTCTGTGGGAATTGCAATTCATGTGATAAGTAGCCATGACATCAAGTAAAAGCCAGTAATTTTTTTTTTGCTTGTCCATTTTAGTTTTACCTATTATATGGTGTAAGCAGCCATGACATCAAGTAAAATAATAGTAGGCCATCATATGAAGCAAAATAAAGCCGAACAAGAAAGGACTTTGAAGGAGACATGTCTTATTGGCCTTGAGTTAATAGAATTTGGGAAGATAAACTTTTAACATGATCCTAACCACTTGTTGAAATTCTTCTTTTGCAAAAGCTTCACCTCCTTCGTCTGGCAATTTGTTCAAGTCGAACCCACGATCTGCAGGTACATTCAAGTCAAAATTTAGAGTAACTGTCTTTTTTTCTCCACTGAACACTACACTTGAGTTGGACAATTTTATAGAATTTGAAACATTGATATCTTTATCGATCTCCATTTTCTTTAGATGACTATGTAATGGAGTTGGTCAATCCCAATTTATAGACACATTTCAATTTAATTCTTCATCTCTTCAACTACTTCTATTGTTAATGCTACAAATACTGCATTTAATTATTTAGAGTTCCGATTCAAGAAAGATGAAAGGGTAAGCAAGGGTAAATTTGGAAAAAAGTTCATAAATGCTTTCTTGATATCATAAAATGACAGATAAAAAGAAACAATGGATTAGGAGATCTAATAAGGAACTGGGGGAGTATATATATATATATATAATTTTTTTTATTTTTATACACGTACTACGAAATAATATTTTCAATGCTAAATAAGCAATTTCATTGAAAAATTGCATTACAAATATGGGAGAGAATAGTTTGTTTACAAGATTCATTTATAGAGATCATGATCTTTTATTTTTTAGAAAAGAGTTTAATTAACATGGAATATATATTTAAAAAGGTACTATTTATTTCAAATTTTCATTGATTTTGAATTCTTTTAATTTTTTCCTTTTTATTGTATTCTCTTCCCGCGTTTGTTTCTTGATGGGAGATTTTTTTGAGAAAAAATCTTCATTAAATCTTAGACGAATATGTAAAACATAAAATTAAATTAGTATATATTATTTTTTTTAAAAAATAAATCATTAGCCAGGCAGGGCAAGTACTGGTTGACCCAACCTTATCTCAGCGAGTACCACAGATATACGAGGCAAATAAGGGTTAGATTGCGGATCGAATTAGCCAAATAGCATACGGGGCGGGTATCCGACATGTGCCCATCCCTATTATGCAATCAAGTGGACATGCACATTGACTTGTATGTTTACATACTTCAATTTCATTCTTGGCACATTGACTTACATGTTTACATACTTCAATTTCATTCTTAGTTTGTACAGGTCTATACATAATGACGAATACGTTTGCTTGCATTATAAATATATTTTTAATCATTATTTTATTATCTTTACATACATCACATATTAAAAAAAAGTGCTAAAGTGATTATTTTAAATAATCTTCTATCCAAACACACTCCTTGTTAATCGTTAGTCGTTGATTATTTCGCATTCCAATAACTTTTAGGCAACAATAAATCTTTTTTATCTTTAATTGTTAGTGCACATTTGATGTATTTAACTATTTATTAGCTAACCCACTAAAAGTAAAAAAATGTTTTCATTGTTAACGAAACACTGAAAAGCGAGGAATTTATAGATGGCTAGCTCAACGCATCTTTTATGTTGTTAGATAATGCTGATATTCTCTATTAATAAATGAAACCAGCATATAGCTACCACAAACATCATGGTAAGGTTATGGACTTTAGAAACATAAAAAACACAACAAAAGTTTTTGCCATAATACCAAACCTCTAAGCAAAAACAAATAGCTATTACTCATAAAAAACCTCGCATGTAAATGCTTTACGATAATAAAGCAACTCATGAACCTTAAACAATCGCTTGGATGGCCTAAATATCAAGAAAATAAATTTTGGCGACTGATTACATGAGAGAGGATCTAATAGGCGTTCCTTTCCTAGCATGCCTTCTGGGAGAGTAGACTTGGTTGCTTGGCCCACTAGCAGAGTAGATTTCCTGGCTTGTGTAGACACCAAATTTTTAAATTATTTTATTTTATTTTTATCTATTTTTATTTTATCAATCTCATGGTTTTATTTTAGATTTTTTAGCATTTAGATACCAAATCTTTTTAATTTAGCTTTATTTGTTATTATTTTCATTTTTATTGATTCGATACATTTATTATTCATTTTCGCTCATTAGTCTCTTAATTTTCATTATTTCTTTTAAATTCAATTTTATGAGAGCTTATTTTTTGTTTACCTAAATTAAAAAAAAAGAGGTTCACGCGCATGTGTGTGACACGCGCGCCATTTTATTTTAAATTTTTGGTTTCGGCTAGAACGGAAATGAATTACAGCTACTTTTCCCGGCTGTTTTTCCTTGGGTTTTTAGCTCCGTTAGATTATCCTAGTACAAGCCATCTGCCTTAATCTAGAAACCTCAACGGTTTGGGCATCAAGAACCATCGGATGGTTCCCCAAATACCGATGGCTTCATCCAAACCATGGTTGAGAGGGTTTAGTTTATGATGCCATATAAAAAGGTAAGAGGGTTTAAGAGAAGAGAGGTAGGATAGCTGTGAGGGTGTGTATGACGGCGGAAAAAGAAAGACAGCAAAAGGGATAGAAAAAGAAGAGAGAAAATCTGGGATGAGGGCTGATGAAAGAAAAAGGGCGGTGGACGGCTGGACAATTAGAGTGACAGCGGGAGAGTGAAAAAAAAAAGGACCGACAGCTAAGTAAGAGGGAGTTGCAATTGGACGAAAGCTTGGAGATTTCTGGCCAAACAGAAAAGAAGGAAAGGAGCTGCTACTCAAGTTTTTGCTGCCAAAAATCCATCAGAAAATAGCACTGTAAGGTTCCTTTCCCTTTCCTATAGATAATTTTATTAATAAATCATGAAACTATGTTGAACTATGAGCCGATGAATGTGGTTAAGAGTTGCGATGGTGGTTTATGGTTATAGCTCAAAGATGTTGCCTTCTTGCTGTCATTGTGTAAGATGGGTATGTTAGGGTCTGAAATTTGTCTAGTGTAGATTATATTTCGTTCCTAGGCTATATTTTAGTAGCAAGACCCCAGCTTTGAAAAGAAAAGACCTTTACATGGCCTGTACGTTTGAAATGCTGGATAGGTTGTGAAGAAAGGTGGCCTGTTTCATTTCCTTTTTGAATCTGTCTTGGCCTGTTCGGATGTTGGAGTCTTGTTCTGGTTGTTGCTGAAACTTATAATTTGATTGAAATCTGGGATTTGTTGTTCATTTGATACACCACATGCATGTCCAAACCAAGTTTCATCTTCGTGTATCTTGGCTGCACCAGAATTGCAGAAAGTATTATTGTGAATAGGAAAGTCTTCGAACCATTTTGTATGAAAGTCTTACATAATTTCCTTTGAAGTTTTTGTTTGTTTGGATTGTGGTAGCTATGTGTTTTGTTGCTTAGTTTAAAGTTATGATTTTTGGTTGAAAAGTTCGATCAAAGTTGTGTGCTTGGGTCCGAAATCTGCATTGGAAACGAACGGCAGCAGGCTTTCACTTTGGTTACAGATTTTCGGGTTTGATTGAGGTTTGTGTTTTGTATGTCTTTCAATTGGTATACCATGAACAAGTTCATTGCAGGTCCCTTCCTTGGCATCTTTGCAGCATTCTTCATAGTTAAGTTGCTTTAGTGAACTTAATAGAAATAGATAATTGTGTTCGAGCATGGGTTGAAGCCTTGCATTTCGGTTTGGATGCATTTATCTACTTCATTACAATGATTTGATTGTGTATAAATCACCTTGCTCATGATAAAATGAATAGCACTGATCCTGGTTGCTTGAATAAGAAATTGAGAAAGTTGCAGCAGCTTTTGTTCTTCAAATGTTAGCACGTTTTTTCCGGATCGTTTTGTTGTATTTCTTGAGTTCGAAAGCCTACTAGATCTTCCCCCTACCTTTGTTTACAAGTCTTTGCATTTTGTGTTTGAATGAGTGAGGATGTGTTTGGGTCATTTGCATGAATGATTTTTGCGGCCGAATGAGTAGGAAATTGCAGAAACTACATAGCCGAAGAGTTGCAGAAGCTTTGCATGGAACTTGCATGCAAAATAGCTTTCAAAAATTACACTTTGGTCCTTGTGATTTTGAAGCAATGCTACAAAGGCCCAATTATGCTCGAATTTCTTGCAATTAGGTCCTAGAGTAAATCGCAATTTGAATCATTACTTGACCTTTTCATTACTTATGGACCTTTGAAGTTCCCAAAATATTTTAATTGGATTTGAATGATTGGTTAATGTTTGCTATTGGGCCCTTAGTAGTTTCTATTTTTTGGAATTTTTGATTGATAATTTACCTTCTTTGTGACTATGCACTATTTGATTACATTTAAGTTGCAAATTGGGAGGGATTCGGTGATTTGTTGATTAATTTATTTTTTTGCTTATATTTTACTATTTGTGATGCCTTGACTTTTTCTTTTATTTTGGAGGGTAAATACGTAATTTCACTCCATTAGGGCCCCAACTCAAGGGAGGTACACTCGATCCCTTATTTTTACTTTATTTGACCCTATGTGTACTTATGTGCTTAATTGCATGTCTTTTGAATGTGTTCATTTTATTTATTTGTTTATTCGCATTATTTGTTTTAATTTGTGTATATTTATTTTAACTTGTAATTATTTGGGAAGGCAATCAAATGCCACAATTATAATAGTTAGGTTGTTATATCATTTTATTTAATTCTTTCCCCCTTTAGATTGTAGTAGGGCCTCCCTAATGTAATAGACAGGGGTTCCTTTACTTTATTTGCCTTGCGTGATTTGCATGCTCACTTGCTATGTGTTACCGCTTTCTTAGGATTTTGCATTTAGATATCATGATTATGTGTCATGTGTTTATGTGATATTATGTGTTTACATGCTTTTATTATGTTTTACATGATTAGTTACTTATCATTCATGTGTGACGTCACCACACTAGTCCAACGCTAGTTGTGGCCCCTCTCTCGACTCCACACAAGTCCAATGCTTGTGAGAGAGCATTAGTAAGGGCTAGTCCAATACTAGACCCTTAGGGACCATCCACACGTTAGATCATGATTGTGTGATAAAATCACTTCCTCTCATGCACGTTTTTTTTTTTCACTTTTTAGGGCTTTGCCATGTTGCATGACACTTTCCTTATATGTATAACCCTTATCCCGTATTTACCCTTATATGTATATTCCTTACCCCTTTGTATGAAAACATGACATTAGACTTGCATTCCCATTTAAGTATTAGAACTAGGCTAGTACATTTGCATGATTAGATTAGGAAAATTACCCCTTGGATATGGGATATGGACGAGTTTGGTTTCTCTAGCCTTAGCACGCTCGTATTCCTTCTATTAAAGGGAACATTGAATCACGAGCATAAGTCCCCCGCATCCGACATGATGCATTCCTTTAGGTCACGTATATTTGTATAGTTATTTTTATTTCCCTTTTTATTTGCCTTTTCTTTTCTTAGAATCTCATATTTTTGCATTATTCGTGACCTCTCCAAAGAGTTTACATTGGACATCACAATTATGTGATTGGCACCAATTAAGTTTTGAAGAGAAATTTTGACCCCTCCGATACCCTCTTAGGTCTAGGGTTTGCATTCATATAGTACATCTAAATGTGATAAATCTTTAGGTTAAAAAATAAGAAAATCTTTGACTAAATCGCGCAACTAGCCTTGGCTAGGTTGAAAGGGTGCATTGGATTCTTATCTTTGCCTTCCCTTTCTTCAAATGTGACTCCCGAATCTTTTTCTCTGATTTTCGTAGATTTGGAGTCATTTAAAAAGAGTTTTTCTACTTTTTCTTTAAAATTCATTTTTAGGTGACTTGGTACAACTTAACTCTATACCAAGTGGCGACTCCGATTTTTCCAATCAAAAACCCTTTTTAAACTATTATTTTGGGTCAAATCGTCGTATTTTCTTTTTAAATAAAAAAATTCATTTTTTGAATCAAAAATTGAATCAAAAACCATTTTTCTAAACTCATCTTTTATTTTTCTTATTAAAAATGGGGCGCGACAGCTTGGACCATCATCTTCAAGATCCAGATTAAACTGCAAAACCAATGTAGTTTTCGATCATAATTAATTGCCTATACTAATGAGGATTAATTTTTTCTGACGGGTCTAGATATATGCTATATTATGAACATCAAACTTTACATATATGGTATGTATCTAAATTCACTGTACACTATCAGTGTGTTAAAAGATTTATCCGACTGAAAAATAGCGTAATTCTTACTTTGCAGGCAATGGAACAAAACATGTTTGAGAAGCCCATGATATCTGCTTTGGCATCGCTCACACTTGGGACAATCCCTTAATGTTTTATTTGCTCTTGCACGAAGATGGACAACATCTCGCCAGGCACACTTGCAGCACTCTATAGTGCCGATATCAATGCCTAACTTTTCCATGTGAGAAACTCGAACTACCTCTTGTCCATGTAACCTATTAACTTGAAGAATTACAAGACCAATAATTACATTCACAAGAGGATTTATGGTGCATTTGATAAAACTGAAGCTTGAAATTTGAAATCTGAATCCATTAAATTATTGAATAGTTAAGTACTAAATTTGATGTATTTGAGTGTATATCACATCAAATGATAAATGACTAGCTTATCACTTATTTTTGAGACCAAATTTTGCCTAGAAAATTTGGTACTATTTAATTAATTCAGATGTTTTAATTTTGGTTATCAAATGCAACTGAACATATTAAGATTTGAACTCATAAAGTTTCGGTACTTAATTGAATTATCAAATAGAACCTTAGATTCAAATCTGCTAATGTAAAGAAATTCTATACTATATATTTTCATTGAAAAAGACTAATTCAATTTGAACTTACTTGTAGAACTTGATAGCGTGCATGAGATTCCTTAGCAGATTTTGACAAATAGGTCCATTAATACAAGTTACGCAAAACCTTGTCCTCGTGTGATGCACATGGAAATGATTGCAGCATACATTATTGCTTTCATAGAAGTTTATTTCACAAATTCGCTTCAACCATCTCCGTTGATTCAAATCGGACATCTTGACGAAGTATGAGAGATGATCGATAGCTCGTGCTCTCACAATTCCTATAAGAAACTTGATTTTGAAGGTATATATATATATATAGTGTTTTGTGAGAATATAATCATTGCAAACTAGGAAATTTTGTAGTACTTTCTTTGTTGGTTTGTAGAAATAAATTTTTATAGTAGCACGTAAAATTAGAAATCATAGTTGCTATTCTACACACGAGTAAATGTTTATGGTGCACAAAATAAACTAGGAAAGTTCATACTCCCTGCTGATTTTTAGTAATATATGTTTATACTAGCATGTAAAAAACGAAATATGCTTCCTATTCTTGACCATTTTTTGCTTCCTTTTTGCTCATAGAAATAAACGCACGTGTTAGAACGAGGTAAAGGAAAAACATTTAAAAGAAGAAATATGGTCATTGGAATTATGTTTTTACGGCAGCATGTAAACAAGAAATCATACTTTCTATTCTTTACAAGTTGAGCGTTTAGGGAGTGTATAATAATAGAGGAAACCTTGTACTCTTTTTTTTCCGCTTCTAGTGGCGTGTAGTGGAGGAAAAGGAGCACAAACAGCATTTAAAACAAGAAATTCTGAGCAGACAAGGGGGAAATGGGCCTCTCTAATTCCAGTTCTATCTAGTTCCATAAATTGACAAAATTTCAGTGTAAATTGATAAAATTTTGGTTTAAACGTGAATTATAAATGATTTAGTTTAAAATTCACAATTGTATCAAAAATATATTAGTTTGTATAGAAATTGTGCCGGTTTACACAATTGGACGGAATTGGACAAAACCTCAAATAGAGGGAGGTCCAGATCCAAAAAATGGCATTACATATATATCATTAAAAAGGTAAACAAAGTTTATAGATAAAAACTAAATTTGTCAAGACTTTCTCATCTAATTTATCTTTTTGTTAAAACTAGACTTGATAGTTAAAACTAAGGATTAAAAGCATTAACCGCCCTGAACTTTACTCTCAGGTGCACTTAATCCCCCTCAATTCAATAAATAGGGATTTTGCTCCCCTATTTCTTGTTTTGGGACAAAAGTGGTCATTCCATATGGATTATTATTTTATTTCCTTTTTGTCATTTTTCTCCTTGTCCTTTTTTAATATTTTAAAATTTTTCTTTCTTCTTTTAGATGATTAATTACTTTTTTTAATATTTTTTATTATTACTCATATATTAATTTAAATCTTCTTAAAGTTATTCTTTACTTAATTCTATTTTTTTAACTTTTTTTATTTGAAGTAATAATTGTCAAAAAATCTACACTATTACAAAGTATATTTTATCTATGCACAGAGACTATGTCATGTGTTACTTAAAACAATACGTCTAGAGTTTAAAATAAATTACTTTTTAATAACAAAAGTAACAATTCAAATCGTAATAACATAGTGATTAATTAACTATTCATAAAAAGTAAATAAAAATAGTGGTTACTTTATTTTTTGGGATATACTTTTATATAATAAATAATTTAAAGTTCTAGTTTGCTAATATTTTTTTAAATAGTCAAATTGCTAGTAATATATACTTTTTTTAATATGACAGGAATATATTAGTTTTTTACACTATACAGTTTGTCTTGAATATTCTAATAGTGTAAATAAATAAAACAAGAATGAAATTATAAGTAAAAGATAATTATAATATTATAATAAGCATACAAATTAGTAATACTAATAGGAAAGTAAAACAAAATAGTGATGTTGGCATATTAAATCAAGGTTTAAAAAAATAGATGTTTCTATATTGTTATTTAGCAATGTTTAGTTATGTCAAGTTTTTAGTAGCTTTATTGAAGTCAAATTGGAGCAGTTTTAGTGTTTAGGAACTTGTATTTTATTAGAAAATTTTGTATGATTGTAAAACTTGTTTACCAAGTGATCTAGTCTATAAATAGGGAGTCATATTATTTTTTTTTAAGGAAATAGTAATCTCATTAACCAAAAAAAGTACAAAGTTCGGGACCACCCCTTCCCTAGGAATACAAGGACAAACCCCTTGCCCACCTCTAAGCAACCCCTATCGTCGGGATCTACGAAAATTTGGAAATCCAGACGCATTTAAAGAAATATCCCCTCTCACCAACCTAGGTAACGCAGTATAGGCCTCATAAATTGGAATACATCTAGCCTTCACACCAAAATTAGCTAATCTGCCCGCCGGCCTGTTTGCCTCCCGAAAACAATGAGACACAGCCTCAAAATACCGTCTATATTGCTGCAGATCTAGTAACTCCCTCTGCAACCTCCAAGGACACTTAACCTTCCCCTAAATAATACGGACCAATACCAAGGAGTCAGATTCCAGATGCAACTTAGCGAAACCACGGGACACACCTAATCGAACACCCAAAAGAAGAGCCTTCGTCTCCACCTGAAGACTTATAGTCTCTCCAAACCAATATGAAAAACTAATCAGGAAACTCCCATCATAATCCCTGAACAATCCCCCACCGCCACTCCTCCCCGGATTACCCCTCGAACAGCCATCTGCATTCATTTTGACCACCGCCTGAGACGGACATTTCCAACAAACTTCCTGTATGATAACCTTGCTTCACAACCTAGCTACCATATTGAAAAAACCAACCTGAGAATTACCAGGTAGTGATATCTCCCGAAACTGAAGACAGAACCATTCTCTTAGCTCCAAGAAAATCCGATCACAAACACGCTTCACTGAGTCTAGCTTACCATAAAAAACCCACATATTTCGCATCTTCCATAAGTTCCAGCAAATTAACGATAGCAAAGTGTGGAGAACAAAACCAAGGTAAGGATTACGAGGAGGTTTTACCCACCAACTCATGACCTTATGTCTAACCGTGAGAGCCTCACTAGACCCGCCAATAAGACCCTCAAAGCAACCCCAAACCTGCTTATCCACCTCCCTCGTACAAAAGATGTGACTAATAAATTTTGAGGACAGGTTCAGCCTACAACAAAAGCATCTAGAGGGGCCTAGAACTCGAAACCTGTGTAACACCTCCATCAACGGCAACCTACCATACATCAATCGCAACATAAAAAAGAAAATTTTTGAAAGCAAAGCCTGATGCCACAAAGAAGCAAACAGTGTAAACCTCTACCTCCTTTACGCACTGTCTGATAAGCCGATGAAATAGTAAACTCACTCGAGTTATTGGAGGCCTAAAGCATTTCATCCGCCTCCACTGCAGTAGGGGGAGCCACTCCCATCACTTGCTGGACCCATCCCGCCGGCAAAATCCTATTTAAGCGCTGCAGGTCCCACTTGCCTTCCATGATAAAGTCTGCAACCGAGCACTCCTGAAAGGATTCCACCTGCCTATACAGTGGCCCTGTCCCCAACCAATTGTCATGCCAAAAGCTTGAAGTCCCACTGCCCAACGACTATCTTATATGTCTCTCCGCTACCACTTGAGCGTCTAACATCCTCTTTCAAGTATGCGATTGCCCTGAAGAGAAATCCGAATAACACGGATGCACATCTGGGCAATGCTTCGAGTGCATGAATTCAGCCCATAACGACAGTTGCAGCTTGAAGTTCCACCATAATTTCAAAGAAAGGCATCAAACATATGCTGCAGAGACCGAACACCCACACCACCCTCCTCATAAGGTTTACATAGCTGACTCCATTTAATCCAATGAAATCGTGGACCAAACTCAGAAGCCCCCTATAAGAACTCAGCGAAAATCTGTTCCAGCATATCAAAAATTCCTCTAGGATAGTTGGAGGCAGAAAAAATATGGATCAACATATTGCGGACCAGCACCAACTTCCCTCCTGCTGACAAGAGTCTCTCCTTCCACGACAAGACCCTGCTTGCAAGTGAAGTACAAATTGCAGTAAAATAGCTCTTTTTCCGTCTCCCCGAATAAAGTAGGCAACCTAAATACGTCATCGGGAATGACTAGGAATGAAACCTCGTGACCTGGGCTACAATACGTTTCTGCACCTCCGGCAGCTTAGCATGGGATAGGAAACCACTTTTTTGATAATTCACCTTTTGTCCCGATATCGACGTATAGTCCTCTAACACCTTCATAACCAACTGACGATCTTTTCATACCACTCGAGAAGATGATGATATCGTCTGCATAAGCCAAGTGCATGACGACCGGGCATCCCTATGGGACCCTAAAAGGCACAAATCCTTTCCGCCCACTCAAGGAATTCAGATGACGGGAAAGCACCTCAGCAAACAAAACAAAAAGGCCTGGTGAAATCGGACCCCCTTGATGAAGCCCACGACTAGACTTAAAGAAATCTCAGGGCGACCCATTAACAATAACTGAGAACCACACATTTGAAAGCAATCTCCAAATCATGTCAATCCAAGCCTCACAAAAACCAAACCGTTGCAAGAACGGCCATGAAACCCTATTGTAAGCCTTGGCCATGTCGATTTTTAACACCACATTACCCCCTCTACTAGCTTTCGCAATATCTGCTATGAGTTCCTGAGCCAACAGAATATTATCAAAAATCTGCCTTCCCTTCACAAAGCCGCTTTGCTGGGGTGATATGATGTTAGGTAACACCTTGGCCAAACAAAGCGCCAACACTTTGGAAATCACTTTATTAAGAAAATTGCACAGGCTAATCGGTTTGAATTGAATAAAATCTTGAGGAGAACCAACCTTGAAAATAAGTACCACCCATGTTGCCGTGAGACTCTAGGGCAATTCTTGCCCACAAAAGAAATTACCTACCGTCTCACATACATCATCCGCCACCACCTCCCAAGAAAAAGTAAAAAACCTCTCCGTGAAACCATCTGGACCTGCTGCACTTTCCCCATCCATCCCAAACACCACCTCTTTAACCTTCTCCATCTCTAGGACCTTCACCAACTCCTCGTTTTGTGTGTGAGAAACCATGTGGGGAATCACATCCAGTGTATCCCATGAGCCTGACGAAGTTTCCACCGAAAACAAAGATCTAAAATACTCAACCACCTCAGTCGCAATCTGATCATCTTCTGCTATCCAATCCCCAGTTGCATATTTGATCCGATGGATAACCACCTTTACCCTACGCTCTGTAACGATAGAGTGGAAATATTTTGAGTTTTTATCCCTATCTTGAATCCATATAACCCTTGCCTTTTGCCTCCAATATCTTTCATCTACCATTAGCGCATTACTCAAAATCACCCACGCTTCTTGAAGTGCAATTAAATTTGACTCCGAAGAATCATTATCAAAAAGACCCTCCAGCTTTAGCACCTCCCCCTGCCTTCCTCACCCTCTCACAAATATCTCTAAATGATTCCTTAGACCGCAATTGTACTTGCCATTTCACCTCCCGCAGTTTGACAGTCAATTGCAACAGGGGATGGCTCAGAAAAGAACCACCCCAACATTGGTGAATGACATCTAATAATTCTGGTTTAGGCGTTCACACATTCAGGAATCGAAAGGACTTTGGCTTATTATCTAGTCTAGACAACGCCGTCAATAATGAAAGAGCGTGATCCGAGGGGTCCTGCCCAAGATGTTGCATCTCGAAATTATAATCTAACCCAGACGCATACTGATTGTATAACATTCTGTCTAGTCTCTTCCAGATACGTGCGCTTCCCCCTTATTATTACACCATGTGAATTTTGATCCTGAAAACCCAGCATCCCGTATTCTAGCTGTAGCCATGAAACCGATATAGTCCAATCCCTCTCCCAGACGAAAAGGTAACCCACCTTGCTTCTCCTCCTCACTGACTATGACATTAAAATCCCCAACCAGAAACCATGGTGTATCCACCGGGTTATCAAGCAATAGTGAAGATCAAAGCGACCTTCTTTTCTGCTCAGTACACTTTGCATGCACAAATGAAAAAAGTAAAGGGCCATATACCATTTGCGACTGTATTGTAAGTGACAAAAATTGACTCGACTCACCTAGGCGGTCACATGTAAGTGAATTTCGATAAAACACCCATATAGAACCCTCACTATTGGTAATGCATTTATCCATCCTCAACTTTAACTAAATTCAATGAATCTCTCTCACAGACAGCTTAGGTTCACATATAGCAACTAACTGAATAGAAGACTCAGAATTAAACTTTTTAATCTACGCAAATTTGGGGCACGCGAGATACCATGAATATTCCAAAATAAGAAACTAATCATCAGAGAGCGCAGCAAAAGAGTTATTGGAAAGCTTTGCTTTAAAGCGTAAATAACGATCAGTAGGAAGTGGTACACGCGTACCTCTACGCTTGGATTGTGCAATCATTTTACCTCCCTCCTCTCCTTCCACCTTATCCTGGACTTGCTATATAATGGGATCCAAATTAAAGATATCCACTACCCAAGAGCCAACCTCCCTCGGCACAGCTCCAACCTCACCCCGTGGAGACAAATTCCGAGCACTTTGCTCTGCAGAAACCACCTCTTCCTCTCCTATTGCTGCGCCCAGCTCCGCTGTGATTTGGTCATCGCACTCCTCTCTACCTATCTTAGGGACATCAGCCACTGTCTTCAGGGGAGAGGATGGCAAACAGCCTTCCAAACCTAGTGCGCAGCAAGGTGCGGCATCAACATTGCACACTCACTGCAGCTGTTGGCCGTGCATGGCCCCAAGTGTCCCTGCATCAGCCTTTGCCAGCTCCTCTACAAATGCACGCGAACACTGCCCAGCCTGACCAGCTGCATTGCCACTTCCTTCTTCAACCATTAGTCCCGTACCTACGGCTGGAGGCTGCGCCATTACAGTCATAGGAGCAGCCGACACTGGTCCACCAGTCCCTTCCATAGTAGGAGCATGTCTCTGCGTTTCAGCAGGCTCCCCCATTGTCTTAGGCTGCAATGTAACCTGCGACTGTCCCTTTTCTATCCGAGACACTGGATGTAGGAGACGACAGTCCACCTCATTGTGACCTTGCCGAAAGCAATGGGCACAATATCTGGGGACATTTTTTGGAATCAGATGCTACCAAAAGCCCTCATGATCCCCATTGCGAATCAATATTCTACCAGGAAACGACTTAAGCAAATCAATTTCCACACAAACTCGCGCTACACTTGGACGAGAACCAGAAGCCGTGGCTACATCAACAAAAAGTGGCTTGCCCACATAGCAAACAATTTGAAACAAACATTCCTTGTTAAAGTAGTGGATAGGTAACTTTGGCAATTGAAACCAAACCGGAGCTATTGATGGTTCACGGTCAACGTGGAAGTCTGGCGACCACCGGAAAACTAGCATTGGCAGCCCAAAAACGTACCAGATACCTCTCGACCAAATTCTATGAAAATCCACCTTCGTGTCCAACCGAATCAAGATGTGTTTGGAATCCAGCAAACCAACCGAAGCTTCCTTTTTCAGATCAAGCGAGTGGAAAAACTTCCTCAAGTCCTCCATCTTAGGTCTTCCCTTCGAGAATTTTACCACCAACGCAACCTTGTAAGGCATAGCAAACAACTCCAGGTCTGCCTGAGCAAACAATATCGCTGGTTCACCTCTATGAGACGATACCTTGGCATTGATTGAGAATGCAGGCTGCGACGTTGCCATATTAGCAAACAGCTCCGAGAAAGATTTTTTGTTAAATGTAAGAGAAGCCAAATCAGATTCTGACCATCCGGAGGGCAGCCATGGTAGCCATTCACGTAACCCTACTCAACCCTCGCCAACCCTACGACAGCAGCGGCGCCTATTTTTTTGCTTCTTCTCTTAGTTGCTTTCTATTACCAAGGTAATTATGTTTTAGACTTGTAAGCATCATATTATTATGTTTAATTGAGAAAAGTGAAAGATTTGAAAGTCTTGTTATTATAGAATGTGATTAATATCTTATTATTGATATTTATTCCTTTTCAGCCACACATACTTATATATGTGTAAATTACCTCCCCAAATACATGGATTTTATGAAATTTAACTCCTGTAAAGTTTTGGTTGATTTTTTTGGTTCTATATCTGGTATCAGAGTTCTAGGTTCAAGAAATTGGTTATGGTGTACCAGTGAATATTGAAGAATTCTCCTCACTACGAAATTAGTCCTGAAAGTTTTCGCTATCAGAGAGTTGGGCACAAAGTTTGCTCAGAAGAATTCAATTGATTGAGTTAGACCACAAGGTTGGTCATAAAGTATCCAGTCGATGACAATTCGACTATAAGATTGGTTCAAAAATTGTCAAATTGATTGTGATTGTGAAAATTAGGGGTACTAACGAGTCGAGTCGAGTTTTGACCTAATTGAGCCAAGTCTCAACTTAGTTTTATAAAACTCAAACTCAGGTTCAAGTTCGATGAGCTTAAAATGTAAAACTTGAGTTCGACATCGTCCTGAATTTGAGTCGAACTCGAGCTCGAATTCAAGTTTAAAAAATAAAAATAATAATTATTTTGTTTTTAAAAATGAATAAAATAATAATTTTTCTTAACAAATAATAAAATATTACGGATATATATATGTAATTTTATTATTAAAATAAAAAATATGTATAATCGAGCTGGCTCGTGAGTTAATGAGTTGAATATTTTTGAACTCGAATTCGAGCTTGAGTTCGAACTGCTCGCAAGTGGTTCGATTCGTTTGCAAACCTATTGAAGACAAAGATCAGAGAAGAATCCTGTTTGTTGAATTGTGATTATAAAAATCACAAAGTGATGAGTTGTCAATGAATTGACATCAAATTGTGCGACGATAACAGTCTATCTAGGTGCGTGAATTATTGCAATTAGAAAAGTATTTGAAGATGAACTAGTACAAAGTGATGTTGATATAAATTGCAAGGGAGATTATTGTTTGAGATGGTGATGAACCAGATCCAAAAGAGAGCTTAATTTAAGGGAGGTAATGTTGGCATATTAAATGAAGGCTGAAAAAATAGAAATTTCTATTTTGTTATTTAGCCATTTTTAGTCAAGTCAAGTTTTTAGTAGTTTTATTGAAGTCAAGTTAAAGCAGTTTTGGTGTTTAGGAATTTATATTTTATTAGGAAATTTCATGTGATTGTAAAATTTGTTTACCAAGTCATCTAGTCTATAAATAGGGAGTCATATTATTATGTTTAGTTGAAAAGAGTAAAAGATTTGAGAGCCTTGTTATACAGTGTGTGATTAATATATTATTATTGATATTTACTCCTCTTTTCTCACACATACTTGTATATGTGTAAATTGCTTCTCCATATACAGGAATTTATAAAATTTATCTCCTATAAGGTTTTGGTTGATTTTTTTGGTTCTACAAGTAATATAAGAGAAGTAAAAAAGAAAAAAAAAGTAGTAGGAAAGGAAGAATAAGGGAATGAATAAACGAGAGGAGAAATGAGTTGTGTGGTACGGGAAGAGAGGGTGTAAGTGAGAGGTCCCGGATCAAGACCTCCCCACTTGCACTAAAAAAATGAGAATAAATAAACAAAAATGAAATAAAATAAAATAACTAAAATAGGGAGCAAAGTGCTTATTTGATGAATTCAAGGGGGCAAAGCACAACTGAGGGTAAAGTTCAGGGGAGTTTAGTGCATTTAACCCTAAAACTAAATTAGTAGATATTAATTGGCCAAACCCTATGGCTTTCCAAAGTTTGCCAGCCGGCTGCCTTGAAGAGTAAACTATTGGTAGTCCAAAAGCCAAATAAATATTTAGAACGAAGTATTTACAAACCAAAATTCAGATACAAGAGGGTGTGATTAAGAAAAAACGTGCGATTGGGTAGAAAGTCCCAAAACTTCAACACCTTAGCTACATGCCAGGACTTCAGCCAGAAAAGACATGTTTTACCAACAATAATCCGTAATAATACTCCTATTTTTTTAAAAAAAAATTTGGAGATTAAAATAACGAAATTTATAATAGATGATTTACTGAAATCTAAAAGTGAGAAGGTCAAACCATTGATCTTCGATGATCAAACCACAAAAGGCAATAAAAAAAATTCTACTAAATCGGAGTCACAAGTAATATGTACAGTGCAATTGGTGATTTGGGTTTCCACGATTTGTTAAGGGAAAAATAGTCTTTTTTCCTAATTCTTCCAATGCCTAGTTGAATTTTTAATAGATCTCTTCTCATGGACTAGGGGTGCAAGTGAACCGAGCTACTCATGAGCAAGATTTTCAAAATCGGGATCCAACCTAGGATCGTTTTTTAGTTGGTAAAATCGGATTGTAGAATCGGTAGATCCTACAAAAAATATAATAAATTGTCATGTTTATAATTTTTAAGTTTGTAATTCATAAATATAGTGACAAATAATGTAATTCATGTGCAATCAATATAATTGTATTGTTAATTAAGGTTAAAATTGTTCTATATAAAGTATTTCGGACAATTTGAAAAATATAGAGAAACTTGTGACTACTTATAATATATTCAAATTGTATTTTGATTAAACTAAACAACTTGTTCTTTCTTGTTGCGAATCCAAATTCAATTATGGAACAATATACATGGAAAAGTTGACTTTATATGTGTATAAATCATCTTATTAATAAAATAGTTAAGCACAATACATTTAGTTAACTATGATTTAGTGATTGATTATTACATCATTTTGTATATAATAGGATAATTAAATATTACATATATAATAAAATGTTTCAAATATAATTTAATTGATAGAAAAATTGGTATGCAATAAACAAATAATTAAAGAAAATTTTGAGAATAGAATTTTTTGCTAAAAAACGTGTATTTTGCGGTCAAATTTATAACCCACCACTTATCCACTTGGAATTAGCAAAAGTATTAATTCATTTTTAAAGACTCTAAACCATATTAATTTATTATAATAAAGAGCTCCATGTGATAACCTATAACAAAGATTATCTATTCACTTTAGTGAATTATATGAGTCAAATTTAAAGATTCATCAAATTTTCTAGGTTTGGAATTGGGGTTAGTTATTTACATGGATTTAAAGCACTTTGAATATACTTTACAACGCAACAAACGACACTCAATTTCGACCTTTCTACACAAAGATATGGTCAAAATACTAAAATTGTTACTTAATTTATTAAAAATAATAGAATCGTATCAGAATCGTAGGATTATACGATCCTATGTACGATCCTACGATCCGGATCATGATCCTATTAATCTTGTTAATTTAAGGCTAATTTTCGATCCTACTTATGATTTGGATCGTTAGCCTTGATCCAGATCGTACGATTCTATGATCCTATGATCCGGATTGCAATCCTAACAACTATGCTCATGAGTAGTTCTTTGCTCTACCAAAAAAAAAAAAACTATACTAAATTTGATCTTACCAAGCTCGAGTAGCAAATTGAGTTGGGCTTGATTTTCAAAATGCTATGCTAGAGGGCCTAATTGAGTATTATTTATTATTTATATTTTTAATTTTTAATACTATTTATATTTTCTTTTTAGTTTTGATGTTTTCAATATTTTTGGCTTTAAATTTTTAATTTTTTATTGATGGAAACACTACTTCCTAAATTATTTTTCTCATCTGAATACTAGTTTAAGCATTTTGGCTTTAATAATTGTTGATGGATAATTGAAAATTTGTAGTTCAATTTTTTTTAAATTTAATCAAGAAGGCATTGATCTCAATTTTAAATTTAAGTCAGCTTGAATTTAGATGACCTACGTATTTTAGTCAAGTCAAACTTGAATAAGGTGGTACTCGAACTCAATTCAACTTAATTATACCCCCAATATTATTCTGCAGAAAACAAAGGAGGAGAAGGGCTCATTGATGTTGGTTTAGTGCTGCCACTAAAGTCAACCCCCTGGATGAATGTTATCACTAACAAAGCTCTATTCATAATTTTTTTTTACATAATTTCTATTTACAGTTTCAAATTTTTATGAATTCATGTGCAACTTATGGATGTTTTGTTATCATTTGGATTGCTATATTTTTGAGTTATTGCAAAAAAATATATTATAACGATTTGATATATGTGAGAAAAAAAATGTGAGTGAAAAATGTAACCACAAAATGTGTAAAATTTTCTTTAGAAAACTGTAATCCAACTATGTAGTCTTTCGTAAAATTGTCCCTTATCGATTTCTTACCACCACAACTCTGGCATTTAGCTGCAACTTTCATAGCAAAAAGCCGTAATTTCGTAAATGAGTCTTTAATGACCACAATTTTGTAGCTAGTTTCGTCAGCAATTCCACGTTGCTAATAACATTGGGCCGCAAAAGTCAGAATTTCGGGGCCCAAAGGCGATCCATAGGTGACGAAGGCTCTTCTAAGCCTGCGGTGGACTTCCAGTCAACCCTAAATGTGAAAGATATAAATCTTGCATGTACACAATCATTGCTGTTCATAAAACTGAAATTTGCAAATTGAAATCTAAAATCTAAATCTGAAATCTGAATTGGTTAAGTTACTAAATTGTTAAATCTGATATATTTAAATGTATATCACATTGAATAATAAATAAATAGTTTATCACGAGCAAATTTTGCCTAAAACATTTAGTGTTACTTAATTAATTCAAATATTCTATTTTTCGTTATGAAATGACATATTAAGATCTGAACTCATTAAATTTAAATGTTCAATTGGGTTAAACAGGGCCTAACAGTGCTTTTGATACAATTGAAATAATTCACTTATCAATCAAGGCCTAAGGGTGCATTTGATAAAATTAAAGTTCGATTAAACACATCTAATCACATTAAGATTTAAATTCATTAAGTGCTGAATTGAATTGTCAAATAAGACCTAAGTCACTGATCCGGCAAAGAAATGCAATGAATGGTAAACCAAATAGCTCTACCATTTAGCAGGGTTATTGTAACTCATTCCCCTGGTTTGTTATGGGCTACTTAAAGGTATCACAACCACTTTCAACCAGGGAGAATAGTCAATTTTTGGTAATCACAAGTTCACTGGACTCCCTCAAAAGTACTTTTCAACCCTCCTTAACAAGCAAATGATCTACAGCACAATAAATTCAATTCAACAAGAACATGTACTTGCTGATAAAAAGGTTAATTGTTCTAATAAATAAATGTGTCTGTATAGATCTAATCCTCAGAAATGAGACCAAAGAAACAAAAAGGCTATGATAACTGAATGGAATTTTACAGACAAAGAAGAGAAGCAATGTTTTTTTTTTTCTTGTGAATTCATTTGCTAAATCTGTACTCCCAACTAAGCAGTGACACTAAAGCTCAACCACTAGTATCAAACTTTGTCATCCAGTTTGTCATTAACGAGAGGAAGCAACTCGACTTTGTTCCTTGGAGTCCGAGGTGTACGAGGTGTTCCTGGGGTCTGTTGCGATAGCTTGTGTCTCACATACCCATAGAATGTACATCCTACTAACGTCACCGTGCATCCAACGGCATTCATAAGTGAAATTGGGTTCCGAAAGATGAGCCACGAAAATGTAATAGCAACTGCAACCTACGGGGACAAAGTTCATGTTAACAAACTTTTAGTAAAATATCTAAAAGATATAGACATGTTTTTAACCCATGCAAACAAATCATCACAGGAAAGGGAAGAGCAGAATGGTTTCAAGAAGAGATTGGTTCAAAATGTGCATGTAATCAGTTTAAATTCGTATCAATTGCTGTCATAGGCACCCTAGTGCATATGCATGGATAAATAATTTCCCTTTCCAAGTTTTGCACTTGAAACCGTTTTAGTGTTACACCGCGAGCATATTAAGTATGTGTGTGTACAAGTTAGAAGTCAAATGGTATTTTCATTTTCATGGATTGCTCAAGTTTATATATTTGGTATTATAAGATCTCCAAATTTAAATGCTTCAAAAGGCAGTAATACAATTTCCAGTCTTCGAGATTGGACGTATTGAATGGCTCTTGCATTCCAAAGTAAAGCTTAAAACTCATTAGCAATTAGGCAATGACCACTGCAAGTAACCAAAAGTTTCATCTAAGCAACCATAATTACGTGATTTGTAGAAGCACAACTGCTTAGTTCAAAACCTGAACCCAACAATTGGAAACGACAACTCCCCTCTTCTCCCCACCTCCACCCTAACCCAGAAAAAAAAATTGGAAAAAGTAAAAGAAACAAAAAATATATATATGAAAAGTTTGATAATTGAAGTACTAACTAGCAATGTAATCATTCTTTTTATCCATGGTGACCTCACAACTGCCAAGTAAATTCCCTGCCTGTCAAGCCACATCATTCAAGTGAAGCAATGCATAGAAACCCAGTCAGATTAATTTCAGATAAAAAATGTGGGATATTTAATAGTTGTCCTCAATGAAAGGGACATCAACTTCATGAGCAAACAATGTGTGTTTATGTTAAAAGATTATCCCCCCCTCTTCCCCCCAAAAATGATGATGCTTGCTTATGTTAAAAGAATTCTAATATTGCCATTTCTTAGTCATAAATGCTTCAGGTACAATAGCAGAAAAACTATTATAGGCATTTAAAAACTAGTAATCACGTATATTTTGCATACACTTCTCGAAAAATTACTTGCCACATTTGCAAGAATTTAGGGTGGCATAAGTCATTCCATGACAACAGATGATTCTAATGATATGCCAGTTGTCATTAATTGTTATTATTAACAAATTTATGCATGAGGATGGAGATTTTCGCTCTCACCTTAAGATTTCCAGCCACATTAAACGTGACCGCAGTTGTAGAGTGAATGACATAAAAGATGGAGAAGTTGAGGCAGAACGCTAACACTCCAGAGCCAAAGATAATAATTAGTGGTGAGACAAGCTCAGTATGTGTGCGGAACCATTCCACCACTCCGGATCCTTCAAGCACTAGAGCTGGTGCAGCCAAGATCATTGTTGCAAGAGGTGCCATGTAATATACTGTGTTTATGCTAGAGATTGCATGGAATAAACCTCAATTAATAAAAACTCAAACTTGCATCAAAAGAAATATAAACTATCAAATATCCAAAATACATCTTTAGAAAGGGGGGGTGGGGGGGTGGGGTGCGTGTCCAGCAAGGTGTAATGAACTAAAAAAATTCAAAGATTAGACAAATAGAGCAACAACTAGTAAAAGCTGTTATCATACACCCTGAATGTTGTCAGGGGAATACTCACGTGTAACTGGTTTTGACAACAGGACCATCTGTGAAAAAGACAGATGTTCAGATTTCCCAAAACTAAATCTCACCCCTCCACTAGTTCACCAACCACCCCGTGGTCCACCTTAGTAGGGGCAGCCACAGTGCAACATTATCCTTCCTTCCAAACCCAGTCAAGCTATCCCAAATCATCTCGGTTAGAGAAGGGACCAGGTTTTATAGAATTGGAAAACAGGTACCCATGCTCATTATCTAGATGACTTGACCAAAAATATAAATTGATCTGGTTCTCAGCCTAGGCTGCCTGATTGGTACAGTGCATGGACCACTGCTCTTGAGTGAATGTTTTAAGATATTTGGAGACTAAGATCCTTAACAGTTGTTAATTGAAGCACTTGACAACTTAACTAAACTGGTCAGATTTCCCAAAACTAAATCTCACCCCTCCACTAGTTCACCAACCACCCCGTGGTCCACCTTAGTAGGGGCAGCCACAGTGCAACATTATCCTTCCTTCCAAACCCAGTCAAGCTATCCCAAATCATCTCGGTTAGAGAAGGGACCAGGTTTTATAGAATTGGAAACAGGTACCCATGCTCATTATCTAGATGACTTGACCAAAAATATAAATTGATCTGGTTAGGCTGCCTGATTGGTACAGTGCATGGACCACTGCTCTTGTGTGAATGTTTTAAGATATTTGGAGACTAAGATCCTTAACGGTTGTTAATTGAAGCACTTGACAACTTAACTAAACTGGTTTTCAAAATAAGGGGCAAATCATGGTAGCCTTGACATGCATTTTTTGTATTCTTCTATTCAAATCATCTTCAAATAAGTACCAATAAGAATCTGTGTACTGATGATAACCATGAATAATCTTTACTGTGCCACAACTATGTAAGCACAAAATTTTTACCTCTTCCCTTAAAACTCAAATAAGCAAATTTAAAGGCCCATCAATTGGAGGATAGATGACGCATAATAGTCCAATATTAGGAGAAGTGGAAATCAAATAAAGGAACAAAATGAACACGAGGAACGACAGCTTATCCATGTTCGACAAATATCAGTCTGAATGTACGTAGTCGATTGTTTCCTTCTACATTTAGTCAACAGCAGAATCTTAGCTTCATTTACAGCTTTTTAAGATTTGGATAATTTAAAATCCTCCTTTTCAATCACACTGGTTGGATGTATTAATATTTTCTAATGAAATATCAATCAGGCAGGAGTTCAGATGACCAAATTAACACCGTAGACATCCTCATACTATTAAATGAAAGCCCCCCTTACTGACTATCAGGAAGATCCTGTATTGAAAAAGACTCACAGATACCACAGTGTTCTTATTTGAATTTTCCCTGTAGCAGCAACCCACGTGCTATATCATCATTACAAAGGTACTTTTAAAGCTTTTCTGAAACATGATCTGCTTACTGGTGGTATTAATCAACAATATCCAGAGTCAAATATAGGGCATAGGAAACATGTGGCTGCACATTTACAAACAAAAATTTAATGATTAAGATCTAAATCTATAAATTCACCATTAAGGCTGTTCAAGCATAAAACTTGGGGCCTTTCCTTTAGTAAATTGCAGCTTCATAATTGGATTCCTCATTGTGCCATGTCCATGTTGGAGTAGTAGGAATCAAACCAGAAGCATACAACAAAGAACTTTGTGGGATTTGACATGCTGTAACAGCAACTACTGGGAGTGTGGCTACCTCACATGTAATTATAAACAGTAACTCCACATAATGGTAGAATTTTATTGTCACAAATCAATTATCATCCATGAATTTCTAAGATAAGGCATCCTCATAAACAACAATAACCACAACTAACAACAACAGCCACAACAAAATGATGAAGCACCATCAAATGCCCAACAATTTAGTTACTTCCTAGAATATATACTTTCCTTTCCCCCTAAGCAATTATTTTACTTCTTGTTCACCCACCGCAGGAAATTGACTATCTAGTCTTCAGGGCAGTATCTATAAGCAAGCTTATGCAACCCAGAGAGAAACATCAATATATTATTTTTTATTTTTAATATCAATTATAACATTCTCTGTATTGCTCAGAGTGTTTTTTGTTTCTTTTCTTTTATCTTTCTCTTTCTCTTTTTGGCTCTTTTTTTGGGGGGGGGGGGGTGTTGTAATGAGATGGGACTGTAGGATACCTGTCAAATTTGTAACCATGAAGCAGAGATTCTGTGAGGATAGTTTTTGTAGAGGTAGCAAGACAGCCTAACAAGGCAGCGAAGAAGCCGAAGACATTGAAACTTAGCTCAGTGATAGAAGTAAGAAGAATTCCTCCAACAATGGGAACTAATGATGCCCATATTCTCCAGTCAAAGTATTTTCTCCAAACTAGCCACTGCAGAAAAACTAGTCCCAATGGATGGAATGTGACGCAGCATCAGTTAATTTATAAGTTTTACAGGAATAAAATACAGAAGAAATGAATTAATACTTATGCTTTTTGATATCATCTGAAGAAGAGCCACAGGGTAGGAAAGAATAGTGTATGAAAAGCACAAGGTCTTGCCTAATTGAAGACTTTTCCTATTTGATATAATGAATACTTTTTTAAAAAAGCTTGTCATGCTAATATTCTGAGCTTCCATTATATAGTAGACTGTTTTCTCACCTGTTGTTGCCGGAGTAAAGGACTTTATGGTTTGCATAAAAGAAACCGGTATGTAACGCAAACTAATGTTTCCCAGCACAATGTTTATGCAAAAGATAAAGGACATTGGAAAGATCCTTCTCCATCGATCTTCAGGGTCCACCACAATAAGAGGCTTGAGTTTTAGCACCTTGATTACCAGGTATGCACCAATAGCTGAGCAGATAAAGTGTACACATGACACCGTCAAGGGGAACTTAAACTCCAGTTTCTGTAAGAGTGGGAAAAAGAAATAAAGAAATACATGATTATGAACTATTGCAATATCGTACAGGTACTTAAAAGATGGAAACATTCACATTCAGGCATCAAAAAGATGGAAACAAACACATTTGACTGGAAGAAATGAGAAAAAGATGGTATTTAATCTCCTCGACCTTGCCAACATAATTTTGCTCATAAAGAGTATAAGCTCAACGATGGTTAACAGCAGCTAGTAATCACAATCACCAGAGTCAAAAGTTACATCACCAAGAATATTCAAGAATCAATTCACAGGATTTGCTCCAAAGGATAATCTTCAATCAATGCAAAGAAAAGAACTTAAGTGGAAAAATGCAAATAGCTCATTCACATGGTCATACATGTAAAGCAATTTATCAACATTAATGCTTTCCAATAACTCCAAAATGAACTTCCTCAAATTTTTTTTTTCAGTGGTGTGGGGTGGGGGAGGTCCTAAAGACAAAAAATCACAACTGATTTCAAGCTGATAAATGTACACTTCTGAATGATCAATGATACCCAAAAAGGCATAAAAATTAATTGATCATATTCAACCATCATCAAATAATCTAAAATTTCAATAAAGAGTACTTTTTTTTTTCTAATCATCTACTGTAAGAGAAAAATCTTTTCTCTGTAAAATATGTAACACAAGAAATAAATATGTGGGGATAAGCTCCTCGCCTCCAAATTCGAAATGGTGGAAGGCTATGTCTCCACTCTCTTCAAGATCCTCGCATCACAACCTAAAAAGAGTGATCCTAACTGATAAGTTGAACTAATTACATGCACTTGAGATTCAAGGCAGCTAGTTCATGCAATAAAGTTGCTGTCTTGATCCATATGCCATGTAGGCTCTAACAACCATTCAAGATGCTCAAATTAGATCTAGTTCAGGATGCTCTGAGGTGATTATCAAATATCACGTCCATGTGAAAGCTCGAAGTCAACTCAGTCGGTTACCACTTACCTTTCTCGGAAATCACTTCAAAAAGCATTTATATATAAGATCAGCTGATATTTTAGGCAAGGCAAAATATAAATCGAAGCCTGAATTACAGCAGTTAAAATAATTGCAACCACTAACCAAGTTCACTCACAGATCTAACATATTACATGTCCTTAGTATGATAAGCAATCACGGATCATGAAATCACTCGTATCAATTAATAAAAATCAGCCTTGTCTGTTTCCATGGCTGTGGAAAAACAACAACAAAAAGCAGCCAGTAAATAGTATCTATTCTCCTCCTCCTTCAGCTACAATTCAAAAAAATTTGAAAAGCAAAGTACTTTATTTTGATTTCTCAAGAAAAGAAAAGGAAAAATTCAGAGAAAACAGAGACAACAATCAGGCAGCTGACAACACAGATATGGATTAAGCCATTAACCAACATCGATCACCAGAAACCAATTAACTACTAGCCCGAATTAACTAATGACTTTCCAATACTAAACAAATCATTAACTCTATCCAATAAATTCTTCCCCAATTGATCCTTTTCCTTTTTCCTTTTCTTTTTCTTTTCTGGGGGTGGAACAGCAGCTAACAAATTAACCATACATGAAAACAGAAAAAGAAAACGAAACACAGAACAAGCCCAGAAAAAATTTAAGAAGAATTCAGAAAACCCAATAAACTAAACCTCCCAATACAGGGGAAAAAAAAAGCGGGAATACAATACCTGAAAGATCCATTTATTCATGATAATAACAGTGACATTGAAACCCCACCATTGAATTATAGCCAAAATGGATCGAATTACAGTCCAATCATATAAACTCCCAGTCCCCTCCATCTCTGCCTCTCAAATCTCCTAAAATCCCCCTACTTCCTCCTCCAATCCCTCCAATTTTTCCAATCCAATCAACTCAAATTCAAGAATGCTATTGCTATATTCAATTTCAAAGAATTCTGGGCTTGGTTCTCTACTAGCGGTGGTAACTAGGACGGTGGGAAAGCTCCTCAGAGGTCATGATGTAATAGGTACTCGCCAGCTTAGTATGGAGAAGGACTTGAAAACTTGCGTTTCTTCTCCTTATTAGTAAAGGCTATTTAAAAAAGGGGAGAAAAAAGGCAAAAAAAAAGAAAAAAGAAAAAAAAAGAGTTGTGGGAGAGATAAAGGGTGTGGTTTGGTTTCTTGATTTGTACTGTACAATGTAGGATTTCTTTTGTTGTTCGTAAATTTTGGTGTATTTGTATTTTCTTTTAGGTTATGTTTAGAAGTTTGATTAATTCGTTTTACATAATTACCTGCAATTGTGAATAATGAATACATAGTATATAGTTTTTATTTAAAATTAAATTGTTTTATTGGACATTCTAAAGATTATACTATTATTATAAAGAATTTTTTTATTGCACAAGCGAATTTGAATGCCTACCAAATAAAAAAAATATTTATAATAAGAGTTAATCTTTTATATACACTGATAGTGCATACACTATTACGGTTGGATGTATAATATATATGCAAAATTTGAATTTGAATTTCAAATTTAAATTATGTGTCGTACATCTAACGGTGAAAGTATATGCAGTGTTAGTGTATAGATGATTAATCCTTATAATAATAGTATAGAAAAGATTAATTCTTAAAAGTTATGTTGAAATTCATTTTTATTTTTAAATTTTGATGCATTTGAAATTTTATAATGGTAAGGTGAAGCAGTTGGGTTGAACCATTGAGCTGGTTTGGTTTAAAATTATGGGATGCCCACATAATAAGTAATAATTAATTCAATTTGAAGTTTTGCTATTCCACTATTAGATGAATAATCCATAATATTTACCCAAGAAAAATACAAGTTTTTTTTTTATAATTATGAATATAAGGCATCATAATGTAGTTATTCACGAATTAAAAGATTAATAATTGTAGAGTTTAAATTCATAACATTTCATTTGAAAAACCAAACTTTTGATGCATTGATCTTCATATCCCTTCATTTTGAATCCATACTTTTCATACAATGGTAACTTTGTACTAATAATATTGATGATTTGTGTTATTATTACCGAAAACTTGTATAAAGTGAAGATTTAGGTCATGTTAGACAATTCAATTCAGTATTTAAATTTACTGGATTTAGACCTTGTTCAAATGTGTTTGATAATAATAATAAAAAAAACCATTTTAATTAATTAAATTGTTCTGAATTAACTAGGCAAAACTTATATCAGAAATTAAGCGCTAAACTATTCACTTATCACTTTAAGCAAAATGCGCTCAGATGTCAATATTCAACAATTCATTCAACGACTTAGAATTTCATATTTCAGATTTAAGTTTTATCAGCTCCCCTCTTAGTGCAAAATGACCAAATACGCACTCGTATTTGGCTCTCTGGTTTTGGACGTTGATTCCATATGTTATCAAGAGCACTATGCAATCATGATGCAATGTACCATTTTCGTGATTTCTTTTGTTTAGTAAACGTCAGGATTAGTTCACAATCTTCACGCCTTTGTTTCCGTTTGGTATTATGATATCTAGTCACGTTAAACACACTAGCAATTAGTGTTTTCTTTTCCTTTTCCACCCTGAAAAAAGGCATAAAGAAAGGAAAGAAAGAAAAAAAAAAAGAATGATAGAACGAAACCTTTTATTTTATTTTGTTTTCTGTTATACGATAAGAAACCTTGACAACTATATCCTTATTTAAGAAATAGAAGTTAGGTGCGCTAACGAGTGCTTGTAGGCAAAGTTCGAAAGACTCAATATATACTACAAAAATTAATTCAATTAATTATTGAGTTACATTTGTGTCCCTTAACTAGATCTAATATTAGTAACCACTTAATTTTAGTCATTGCAGCAATTTTATAGTAATATCATTTTCAAAGTTTTGTAGGGAATAAATAAGAATTTAAACCACTTGGCTATAATAAATTTACCAATTTATTACCATTTTGTAGGAGTTATGAGAATTCCGTAGATAGACAAAATATGTAGGTTAGGGAAGCAAATCCTAAACTTCTAAACCTACAACAGTTTGATTATTATAAAGAAGCTTGTTTCTTTTGGTAGGGATCCAAAATATCCATGTTTTGCACTATATTTCAAATGTATGCCTTTTAATCAATTTCAAACATATTTTTCGGCCACTTTTTTATATCAAAAAATGCATTTGTCATTTTTCGACATAGGTGTTAAAGTACAATTTTTCAAAATTTCATCCTAAAATACAACCATCCAAACGGAGCCTTTACGTTAAAAAGGAAAAAAAAAAGTGACTAAAAATCAAGAATAACAAAAATGATTGTGCACTTTCCATGATTTTCTTAGGCAATCCCGTTTCTTAATCTTCTTTTGAGGGAAAACTCCATTTCCTAATTATGTGATCACAAATTGTGAAACATATTATCATTTGTAAAGGAAAAACTGCAGTTCTTTTTACATCTCCTAGTTTAAGAGAACAAACAAGAACTTCATTCGTTTTTCATTTGAGATTGCTACAAGAGAAAAGTTCTATTTAGTGAAAATGATTATAGTTTGAAAAGAATAAAGATAAGTATAATTACAATAGAAATTTCTTCCGCTAGAGGACATAAATCTAATCTTGTCAGACCTAGAGTGAGAAAATCAAAAGATTAGGAATTTTGCTATAAAATTAAAAAGAAAAGAAAAAGAGAACTATCAATTTTTTTCATAACACATAGATTTTCTTTTTCATTAACGTAAACTGTTGTTATTTACTCTACCCGTCTAATATTTAACTTAGTAACTAGAGAATGAAGACCCTAGTTGGCTCTCATTACCTTTTCTCCAAGGTTTTTTTTTTTTTTTTGTTCAACTTTCCTCCACCATTTTTCCTAATTTTCCTAGTCAATTAAACAAAAATTACTTGTAAAGATACTAATTATTGGCTCACAACTTGCTTTTTTTTATATAATTAACAATTCTTGAACTTTGAATTTTACTCTATGGAATGCACCTGGATCGCTCTGCTGGAGCGCTGTGGGATTAGTCGGGTGTAGACCCGGATGCCTACAGTGATTAAAAAAAAAAAAAAAAAAGAATGCGCCTTGGTGGGGGTACAATTAATATTAGTCATTAAGTTGCCAAAGTATTCCCGGAATGGGAAGAAATTTCAGTTAGGAGCCATCCTCCTTATCAAAAGTGTCCTCGCGCGTAATCTATCCTTGGACTTGGAGCACCCAATAGGCACTATTATAGTTGATTAATTACCATCGAATATATACATTACCCTTAAAAAACTCGTACGCTAGGCTAATCCAATTTGTGTAGTGCAAATGGCCCTAAGAATCTACTCTAGGTAAAAACAGGATTTTGAACCTCATGATATTAAAAATCAACATTATTCCTTGTTTTATTATCACTCCACAATTTTTTGGGATTTAAAGATATATTCATAATATTTTTTTCAAATTTATTGTATTCGTTAAATTGCAGATCTGTTATTTCTAGTGCATGTTCAACCTACCATTAGAGCAGTGATATAAATCAAATCGTGCTAGACGATTTCCAGGAATCCGTTAATAAAATTTACTTTTTATATAAAAAAGAAAAACAAATCTTTGGGATTCATGGCACATGTAATTTGCTTAAATTTGCAATAAGATAGCAAAAGTCAGCACAACTATATAGAACTCCAAATTCTATGATGAAATAGGGGAGATGGGGCGTGAACCATGAAGCAACGCACATGGAAGAGAAAATAAATAGTGCCATTGTAGAAAACCGAGTAAATGCACATGGAGAAGAATATGTACCTTAGAGTAGAAGAAAAACACTTTTGCATGCAAAAGTGACGTTTGAATTCAATTAGGTTGCTTCCACTTGATACAATTCACCGGGGAAAAGTTGTTTTAGGTAATTTTCCTAGGACCATGTGAGCTTTCTTAACTATAATTAACGTTTAAATAATGGCATTAGGCATTTTCGATCTATTAGTGTTTGATTAAAGATTCAGTCAGTACGTTACAATAACTTCAATAGATCTTGAATTTTTATCAATGATCTTATTTAGTCCTCCACTTTCAAAAGCGTCTTATTAAGTCCCCTCAACTTATAAGTTTAGCACTGATTGCTCCTCCAAGCCTTGGGCTTTGATTTGATGATAATTTTCCTCCTCATGATTTAAAATTAGGCATATTTAGCCCTTTTTCGTAGTTTTGGTTGAAATTTAAGAGTTGATTAATTTGACCAACATAAGATGACAGTATTATCCTTCTAACAATTTATCTAAACCAATCAAAGAAATGAAATATTATTCTTTGACAAATAACAAGTTTAGTATTACCTTATGCGTAAACATTTCAAGATTAATATTACCTTATGCTTACAAATTATGATAATATTTTTTATTGTTATAGTGTGTCATCGTCATTATTATATGATCAGAAGTCTAATAAACCTAAATGACACATGTAACAAAAATGATTTTTAATGAAAATAAATAAAAGATAGTTTTTTCTTTTAACATTGGATTGTAAGTTATTTGGGATATTTTTACTGTAGCACTTTTTGTGACGTGATGTATGTGAGATAAAGAGGTAATTGGGAAGATAAAAAGGTGTATTGGAAATTGTAATGATGATGTAAGCAAATAAAATTGGGGAAATAATGCTCAATCCAAACAAAATGTTGTATTGTTTATAGTCAACACTACAGAGAAGACAATAATTTGACAATAAAATTATGAAGTGTCGCTACATTTTGTTTTGTTCTCGCTTTCTTCTTTATTTAGTTTTTTAGTTACATAGATTCTATATAATTTAATCTTTTTTCAGAAAGTTCGTCATTAAAATTTAAATAATTTTATCAATCCCTAAAAGAAGGATATTATTCATAAAAATATATTAGAATGCAATTTGCTTGAGTAAAACTTGTTAAAAGAGTTGTTTTGTCATTTTTTGTTTGTTAAAGTAGTCAACATTTTAATATTTCTCGAAAATAAAGTAGAAAATATTTGACTATCTTGTGAAATTGGGAAGGTCAATCTAAGTGTTTAACATCAAACCTAATCTTACTATGGAATAATGAAATTTATCTTAATTGGATTTGGCCCCAGGGACCAATTATAAAATCAACTTCAAAAGTTTAAAAATCTAATACACACTGTTAAAATAGTCAAATTATTCAATCATTAAATATTTAACCAAAACTATTTAATATAGCTTATATACCTTATATTAATATTAGAAAAGGATCATGACATTAAATTAAACCTCAACAAGCAAAATGAAGACCACAACACTTAGACTTAGCTGGGAGGGACCATTTAGAACCAAAATTAATAACTTGAGTGACCTACTAGAAAATTTTAAACGTTGAGGGAAAAAATAGAATCATTGGCAAAAATTGAAAATAAGGCAATTTCCAGCCATTGTAGATTTCGAAATTCAGCTAAGAAAAGTAACAAATCTGTAAACTTTATACTTTTAATTTCTTACTCACCGAGAAAACCTCTATTTGGAAATGAATTTAATGGGCCTAAGTATCACTTTTAGATGAAGGAGCTTATCATAAATTTTCAAATCTCAAGCCGCCCCCTGAAGATTATACCCGTAGTTTTTTCTTTTTATTTTATTTATTTATTTTTAGGTCTAGTTTAGATGTTTTATATACTCGAGATACTAAAGATTAATATGAAATTTAAGTCAAGTAAATATTTTCTTGAAACACTGGTCCATTGGACTTTTTCCACAGAATGGTTTTATCCATTAATTATCTATCTACTTGTTAATTGCTGAATTTTCCCAATCCCATCGATTAAAACTCATAGTTTGACACAATTAGTGGGTGACACAATTAGTGGCTAAGGACCAAATTTGGCAGATAATGGGCTAGGAATGGAACTCGACCTGACAGGATAATTGCAAATCATCTGCTCTACTCGTAACACTTTTTTGACTATCATCACTTGGGAATATGAAAGTGTTTTCTAAACTAACATCAGAAAGTGACACAGAAAGGGGAAGCACAAAGAGAATGAATTATTTACCCAAGAGTTTGTAAGCACAAAATCTGCAAATTGATGGTGCAGTTCTTCATCATTTCTGTGAAAAGCCCCCAAAATTTTTGGAATTTTTTTGGAAACTATTTGAGAAACTAAAAAAAAAATGATATTCTATTACTAAGCAACAAATTAATAAGTCTATTTATGTCTTTGAAGAATTTATTCCCAACAACTTATTTCCACTCAATCACTGCCAGATAATGGGATAGTTAACTAAATCACACTCTTGTAGGTTAGTTAATTGACTGTATATAATCTATTTTCTCCTCAACAAGTAACGTAACTTCCCTCTTCATCTTCATTTGATAAACTTACGTATACTAGAAAACCCTTACCAAATTAAGAATACTCAAGTGTGGGAAGAAATATGGACAATCTTAAAGGGGATTTAGCATCAAATTTTGATGAAGTATAGGTTTTTTTATAAATTAAAATTATTTTATTTACACGTGTCATTCACTTTGTTATTATATTTAATCTACTTTGATGTTTACATTTATAGAAAAATGGATATGTTAATGCCATAATTAGTGTTGATTCTCATTTAAATGTTCTTGGTAGAATAAAGAAAACTTAATTTTGGTTTTGCAAATTTTGGGGTAGAATTTAGAAATAATAGTAATTGTTTTGGGCCTTAGTTGAATGAAGGGAAACTAGTGGGGTTGAATCAGAAAACAAGAAAATTTTAGAGATAGGTTGGATTATTATGGAGTGGGCCAAGTAGTGTTGGGCTTACACCTTAAATTTTGCGGTTTAGGGTGAATATTAACTGAAGTAGGTTCGGGCCAAAAGCAATTGGACTATAATTTTGTTGTTACCACCTCCCCTAGATAAACCAATAATGGGCCGTATAATATATTTAAAGAATAACTTTATGGACCAACTAAACTTATCCAATTAAAAAAAATGGACTTTTGTTTTATAGAGCTTAAGAACAATAGTGAAATATTTTCAATACGAGTCTATTTTAAGCGAGTCTTGAAACCCAAATTTTAATTTAATAACTAAAGTTTTAATAAATAAACCCAATAATAATATCAAGGGTTTAACATTTTTTTTCTAAGTCCAAATCAAGTAAAAAGAAATATAATTTTATGGTTCGACTCAACTCTAAGTCCAAAACCAAATTTAAATTGACTTTAACTAAGATGAGCCTTTTCTACAATGAACAAATAAATAAACAAATAAGCAATTAAGTTAATGTATAAATAAATGAATAAATAGATAAATAATGCTTATTATATGGATAACCAAATTATGGCTTTTTCTAAAAAAAAAAAAGAAAACTTTCTAAATTAGGAAAAAGTTTTTAAAAAAGGAAACCTTCCATTTTAGGAAACTCATCAGATACTTTCTAAAAAATGTTTAGACATGTTTTCTAAGGTTATACAAGATAGAATGAGCACTTTAAGGATAGGATATATGAACTAATTAAGGTATCTATGTAATAAATTAGAGATTTGAAACAAGCAAAAGAATACGTTAAGAATCCCTTCAATTGAGCAGTTTGACGTAGGTGGTTCTTACCATTATGTGTTTTTCTAAAATATTAAATATGTGTTTTCTCATTGAAAGTCGTACTTTGTTATATGTAAATGGATCATGTAGGATTATTTAAAGTTATTTGTTATACTATGAAATATGAAATGAGTGGCATACTTTCATGAAATGAAATAAATATATGATTTGGTTTCCATTGACTTGCAAACAAAAATGTCTTGGTAAGATGCCTTTTGGTTAATCTCATTTGCACCCTTCAACTATATTCGAATTTTCACTTTAATCTCTAAATTTTAAAATGAAAACACTTTAGTACCTAAAATATAAAGGTTATCACTTTTAAGTAAAATTGTTGATGGAAGTGAAACAAATTTTATATCTAAGCGGAGCAAATTTTAGACTTTAAGAACTAAGGCTTCATTTGGGAGCTAAGAATTTGGACAGAAAAGAAAGGGAAAGAAGAGAAAGTTTGATTTTCTTTTGTTTGTGAGTTTTTATTAAGAAAGAAAAGAAAGAAAATTGGATGATGAATGGTAGGCAAAATTTTTCCTCTCAAATTGGAGAGAAATGGAGAGAAAGTTAGAGGAAACTTGTGAAATTTTTTAAAAATACCTATTTTATTCTTAAAAAGGTCTTGAACAAATATTTAACAACTTTCATATATAAAATCATTCCACCAATTCTCAAAACTCCCAAATAACATAACAATACCTTCTCTTCTCTCGTAACTTAAGTTTTCCCTTCTTCTCGTTTCTATTCTAAACTCCCAAATTGAGCCTAAAGTGAGATAAATTTTATATATTAGGGTTATTATCACTTTACCCCTTAAACTATATCACTACTATCAGTTTACCTCCTAACGTTATCTTTTAGTCACTTTACCCCCATAAGTAATTCAACTCAACATGTTAAGAAATTTTAGACAAAAATATCCTTTTATTTTAGGGTTAATCACATTTTATCCCCTTAAAGAATACCCCATTTCTCAATTTACCCCCTAACTTTTAATTTTGCTCACTTAACCCCCTTTACGACAAAATTGCCCTTGCATTATTTTGGCTTTTTTATTTACCTTATTTTTCTTTCTTTTTCTCTTTCTTCTTTATTTAATTCTTTCTCTTTCCCACAAAAATCTTCACCTTAATGATTGAAATTAAAAAAGATGAATTGCAGAGATCTATCTTCTCCTTAAATAATTTAAAAAAATTCAAATCACTTTCCTAAAATACAATTTTTTTAGCCTTTCAATTCTTTTAATTTTGGATTTTCCTCTTTCCTTTCTAGTTTCTCATTTTATTCCCAAGAAAATATCTTAAGATGAAATTGTGACCTGATTAATAATCATCAATTGAAATTTGTGACACGTGGCATCATATAAAAAATCAAAATTAGTTTTTGATACCTTTTAAACCTTCACCCAAAAATATGCAATTACAAACTCAAAACAAAAATTTTCGTTGAAATAGAATTTCTATTGGGAAGGATGAAAGAGAGAAGAAAGAGAAAAATAAATAAAAGAAAGGAAAACAATTTCATCTTATGACATTTTTTTGAGAATAAAATGAGAAACTAGAAAAAAAAGAGGAAAACCCAAAATTAAAAGAATTGAAAAGCTAAAAAAATTGTATTTTAGGAAAGTGATTTGAATATTTTTTTAATCATTTAAGGAGAAGATAGATTTCTGCAATTCCTCTTTTTTTAATTTCAATCATTAAGGTGAAGATTTTTGTGGGAAAGAGAAAGAATTAAATAAAGAAGAAAGAGAAAAAGAAATAAAAGAAAGGAAAACAAGGTAAATAAAAAGTCAAAATAATGCAAGGGCAATTTTGTCCTAAAGGGGGTTAAGTGAGCAAAATTAAAGGTTAGGGGGTAAACTGAGAAATAGGGTATTTTTTAAAGGGATAAAATGTGATTAACCCTTTATTTTATAGCATTACTACATTGTTATCATCACTTTATTCATTTAAATTATAGTGATACAATCACTTTAGTTTCTAACATTATTTCTAGGCATTTTACCTCATCGTTAATTTAACTAGTATGGTCAAAAATTTTTAAATATATTTATCCTTTTTTATATATAATTAAAAATAAAAAAGTTGGAATGGTTATTCTTCCTTTTTTTCACTTTAAGAGATCGACAAACATAAAAGTAAAAGGGTTTTCTCAAATTTCCTTTTTTCATATTACTTAATACTAGGAAAAGAAAAAGAGATAGGAAAGAAGGAGACAAAAAATTAGATTTTGTAAAAAAAGAAAATAAAGAAAAGTCTAACAATATTGTATTGTTTTAAGGTTGTCGAGATTAGGATTGGAATTTGGTGGTTAAAGAAAAAAGTGAAATAATTTTAAAATAAGAAAAGTATTTAATTCTTTTTATTTGTAATTTTTAAAAAAAGAATTAAGCTCTCTCTCTCCCCATCCCCCCTCCTCTCCATCTTTCTATTTTTTTTTTCAATATTAATAAGATTGTCAAGAAGAAAGAAATTAATACTTTGACTTTTGTTCTTGATACTAAAAAGGAGAAGAGTCACTCTAAATTTTTTATTATTTTTATTATGCAAAGAGGAGGGAATTTTCTTCTAAAGTTTTTTAACTTGCTAAATTGGTTTAATGGTATGATAAATTGTCTAAAAAATAACTCTAGGGGATAAATTGATAATGAGACTATATTTTATGGCGGTAAAGTGATAATAATTTTAAAAATTAAACATGCCTTTTCACTTTAATTAACAAACTACGTTAAGTTTGACCGTTAGTTTTGGAGGTAAAGTGACTAAAAGATAACGTTAAGGGGGGAAATTAATAGTAGCACTAAATATTAAGGGGGTAAAGTGATAATAACCCTATATATTATGCACTAAAGTGGTACAAATTTTATATTTTAGGAATTAAAGTGTAAAAATTCGAGTACAGTTGAGAGGTGTAAAGTGAAATTAACCCAACACCTCTTACTCTTTTTTTTTTTTTTTTTTTTTCCGGCAACGATAGATGTTGTATAACCTACTCTAGCCTAGTCTAAGGGAAGGGGCAGGGGGATGGTCAACTAAGACCAGCCACATATTGTGGCCAAATTGTGGGAGGCAGGGGATGATCCCCTAACCTCCAGCATCATCATTATAGTGATGACCACTGAACCAAATGACCAGTGGCACCCAACACCTCTTACTCGTCATTACCAATTTTAGATCATGCATTTAGAAATGCTTGGCAAAATGAGAAAGCAGCCAAGGAGGTCAGCAAATACGTGGTATCAAACAAAAACTTTCTGCAATGTCTTTTGCTCCTCATGATCACCAAGTGCACCCCCTTCGTTCAGTTCTAACGCATAAAGTGAAACAAAATATACATAGTGAGACGCTTAAATTGAAGCAAAAAAATACAGTATTAGAGCAAGAATGCAGGGTTTTTTTTTTTGGCAAAGGAATTTACAAAAAGAGGCAGCATTACTAACACTTGCCAAGCACATCTGCTCCATCAAAGGGTGAAAGGTTGATGAATTAATATGATGTATCCAGTGGTTAAGCCTTTATGGTGAACATTTAGAGAAGTGAATGACAGTGGACGGTAAAAATACAGCACTTAAACTGAGTACCTTAATAAACTTGCTGTCCTATCTGAACAAACGTCCTGCCACAGGGTACTACTCCACAATGTTAGGAAATACCAGCAGGAAGTGTTTCAGATGGACAAATTCAGAGAAGAGTAATCTTACACACAGATGAAATGTAGCTACGTAATTCAGGCAAGAGTTAATGACACTAACAATACGGTGTTTGTCTTGCTCAAATTTCTTAATTTGCATGCCATTTCAAATCGACAGCCACCAACAGAGCAAATTCTCAATTACTTGAAGCAGTGTAATGAACGATCGAAAAATGGAAAATCAAAAGAATAGTATATACACGATCTGTTGACAGTACAAACTGGTATCTCTGAATTGCACAACATATTCTTAAGGTGCGGTTGGTACAGAACTAAATCCAGAATGCACACTATATTTTCCTAAAGAAAAAGGAAAAACAAAAAATAGGGAACTCGTGGAATCAAAATATCAAAATCAGCTATATGGTAATACAAAATCTGTGAACCTAACTAAGTATACCAAGCCTATCGTGATTTTCCAAACCCAATAGCAGTCTTCCTTCTTCTTCGAGCATCTATTCTTTCAGGGCTTTGCAATCCAGTTCTCCCCTCATATTTCTTTTCCAAGGCCTGTGCAAGTAGAATTTATAATATAAAATCTATTTCTGCCATCCCAGGCTAGTTGAAGCTAAAAGGTTAAACAAGAAAAGATATCCACATTCAACAAATATTCTGCAAATATTGGAATATGTAATAAATCTATTGACTATTCACCTGTAAATCTGCACTGATACTTTCAAGAACTTCGTCTGTCATTCTATCAAAGAAAAGTATTCCCTGCAAAGCAGAATGTAATTTAGGATATAAACTAGAAAGAAGCAGAAAATGAAGCTTAGTGTCCTTGCCTCCATGGTCAAGGTAACCACCATCTTTGAGTCAAACAATACTCCTAAACTAGATTAACCACTCAGTATATTTTGTTTGCAATTGAAAACAGGCATGCAATGTGAAGACCAGAATGGTATTGCTGATTGGCCCGTCAACATGGGCAGTCAGTTGTAGTTTTTAAGCCATAAACAATGAGAATTTGGTACATTTCCAGGTCGCAATTTCGTGGTCCAAGTTGTCCAAACAACAGTAATGAGTAAGTTAACCAAATTACAGGTTCAAAGCTCATGACGGCAATAAACTAATGAACTACTGGGATGCGAAAAGCTCAGCTTTTGTCACGATTATGATGGATATCCATCTCATCTCATCACAACTTCACAGAGTATCAATGGTGAACATTTGGACATAATATTTCAGGCTCTTTCTGAACCAATTACAGGGACATATGCAAAAACAAGACTACCTGAAGATGATCATATTCATGCTGAAACACCCTTGCAGGAAGTCCCGTCAAGTTAAATGCAAATCTTTTGCCACTAATGTCCTGTGCATCGATTGTCACAGAGTCCGGTCTCTACACAAACAAAAAACAATAAGAGCAATTAAAATCTCGTAGGAAAACACAATTGCATTATTACCTTCAACAAACTTAAATGAACACATACCTCAACATCAGCATAAATCCCCGGAAAGGACAAACAGCCCTCATTATAAGGAACAATTTTCCTCGAATATCTACTAACTTTCGGATTCACAAGAACAATCTCCTCTCCTTCCCCACGTTCACCAACCGGATTAAACACCATAAGGTGAACATTAATTCCCACCTGGGGTGCTGAAAGCCCAATCCCATCAGTCCTATTAACGAAAAAGGAAAACCAATAACTATTTTTACCGGTTCCTAAAATCTCAACAATTCAGAAAAGAACTCAAGAAACCCACTAAAACAGCAACAAATTCAGAGAATTTTCTGCTAAAAAAGTCAAATTCTTTACCTATACATTATGTCGAACATCTCATCTACTAACTTCTTCAAGTTATGGTCAAACGTACTGATCCTTTTATTTTTTGCTCTCAATATCGGGTCTGGATATTCCACAATTTTAAGGGGTGCCTCAAACTGCAAATCCGCCACTGCTAACAACAGAAATAAGCATACAATTTCGTGGGTATAAGCTAGAAATGCATAAAATTTAAGGGGAAAACTAGAAACATGGAAAACATGGCTCGAGTTGGGGATGTTTACCAGAGGCAAATTCGTCCTCTTTTACTTTGGAAGAAGAAGAGAAGCTTCGTCTGGCCTGAGCACGAACACCTGCTGCCATTCCGGGAGGTTTATGAGGGGATGTCGAAGAATAGTTGAAGGGATTTGTCGGAGTGAAGCGGTGGAGACGGCGGAAAATGGAGGGAGCAATGGTGGCGGTGCCGGGAAGCTTCGACAGTAGAGCTTTAGAAAATGGGGAAGAGTAGAGCCAGGTCGCTCCAGCCATTGCAAAAACTAGCACGCCGGCCCAGAGTTGATACTTAAAGGGATAATTTCAGAAACCTCCCCTGAGGTTTCTGACATTTACACTGATCTCCCCTGTAGTTTGAACAATTACACTGATCTCCCCTGAGGTTACTAATCCTTTACAAATTCAGTCCAAATGATTAAAATATTATTTTAGAGAGTGAAATTAGAATTTTGTACCTGATTTGTCCTTTGTGCTACATGTCCAATGAATGGCAAAGTATTACAAATTAATTAATAATTAATAAACTTTAACGAGCGTAATTTATAGGCAAATACGTATTGCCTATTTAAAGTACCAGATCTTTACATGTATTTTACTTTCAAACATTTACTTTATCACAAATATTTATTCTCAAATACTAATTTTTGTTAAACACAAAACCTACCAGTTTTTCTTCCGTAGAAATATTAATATAACACTTTTTCAATTTTAGTTATAAATATTTATGTATTTAACATAAATTAAATGATTCAGGATAAAATATCCATAAAGAGCCAATACTTTACTCATGTAATGGATGAAAGTCATAAAAAATTAATAGTTTATAAGGCCATTTATTTTTTAAAAAATATTTAATTTATATTAAATAGATAACCTACTGATATTTTTTGCAAGAATATTACTTTAACACTTTTTAATTTTTAATTACAAATGTTAATATATTTATCATAAATTAAATATTTGAAAACAAAATATCTGTAAAGAGCCAATACTTTAAATAGAATATGCGTATTTGCCTATAAATTACACTATTTAAAGTAAGGAGTATAGTTTATTGATTTAAGTTAAGGAGTGTAGTTTATTGATTTAAGTAAGGAGTGTAGTTTATAGGCAAACACACATAACTTATTTAAAATACCAGCTCTTTACAGGTATTTTATTTTTAAATATTTAATTTATAATAAATATATCAATATTTGTAATTAAAAATTAAAAGGTGTTACAATAATATTCTTGTAAAAAGAAAATCGATAGGTTATCTATTTAATATAAATTAAAATTAAAAAAAAAAGAAATGGCCTATAAAATGTTAATTTTTTATGGCTTTCATCTATTACATGAGTAAAGTATTAGCTCTTTATGAGTATTTTATTCTGAATCATTTAATTTATGTTAAATACATAAATATTTGTAATTGAAATTGAAAAAATGTTATATTAATATTTCTACGGAAGAAAAACTGGTAGGTTTTGTATTTAACAAAAATTAAATATTTAAGAGTAAATACAAATCTGTATTTGAGAATAAATATTTGTGATAAAGTAAATGTTTGAAAATAAAATTCATGTAAAGAGCTGGTACTTTAAATAGGTAATACGTATTTGCCTATAAACTACGCTCGTTAAAATTTATTAATTGTTAATTAATTTATAATACTTTGTCATTCATTGGACATGTGGCACAAAGGACAAATCAGGTACAAAATTCTAATTTCACTCTCTAAAATAATATTTTAATCATTTGGACTGAATTTGTAAAGGATTAGTAACCTCAAGGGAGGTTTCTGAAATTATCCCATACTTAAATCATGGGACGAGATTTTATGTGTCCGCATCGGGCAGCGATTTTATGTGGCTCCATCTTGGTTGTTGAATGTTGATATTAAAATTTAATTTTTTTCTTATTCATTTTTCTTTTTGAAAATAATTTGCTTTAAAAATGAAGTTTAGGATGTATGAGTATGTTTGGAAAGATGTTGATATTAAAATTTAATTTTTTATTCCTTTTTCTTTTGAAAATAATTTGCTTCAAAAATGAAGTTTAGAATGTATGAGTGTCTTTGGATAGAAGATTATTTGATTATTTTCTTTAATTATGCTCTTTGCTCGAGGTTTTTTTTTTTTTCACAGACTCCAAAATTCAAAGAATTTTAAAAATAAAATAAAATCTCTCCAAATTTAATGCCTCAAGCAAATTTTGTATCTCACATTGTGCATATAATTAACTTTAAAGCTTTATATTGCGTGCCAGAATTTTTAATAATTTATAAAATGATAGAAATACTATTGTAGTTCAACCGGTCAACCCGATGAACCGCCCATGAAACCGGACTGGGTTTGTAATTGAATCGTTTATGCAAGAAATCCGTTGACTTTTCAACGAATCTACGGATTACTATTTAAGTTTTGTTAATTCTGATAAGAATTAATAATTCTATAATAAATTGGACTAACTGAATATTTACTATAACATAGTTTATTATAGTTTCAACCATATCAAAAACTATGAGACATAATATTTAAGTATAATTAGTGACCCACCGGTTAGACTACTCACCCACTGGTTGAACCAGTAATCCGTTGACCCACCTCTTTCACCAGATTCCTTCCCGGACCAGGTTTAATAACTATAGTTTAACTACAATTTAATTTTAATCACACATGCAAATTTGTTTGTAATCATTGGAGTTATATGTGCAGCTTACTCGTTTCATACAACGTATTCTTAAATTTTAGTGAAGCTAAAACTTGAGACATATTCTTAAATTGGTTTGTAGAGAAAGGAACCAAGAAAAAGGTGGAAAATGGAACAAGTATTAGACTATGGGAAGACGAGTGGATCCCAAGAAATCAGGAAGGAAAGCCTACTACTTGTAGGCCTCTGAACTGCAGCCTACAAAAAGTGGAAGATTTGATTGTGAATCATAGGTGGAATAGACCCCTGATATTCAGAACCTTCAACAAGGATGCAGCAAACATCTTGAAGATACCTTTAAGCCTTGCTTTTTCCCCCCCTGAAATGATATAAGATTTTATTAATGACAAAAAGTAAAATACACTTTGTGACCAGGGACTTGTATTGAGCTATACAAAAGTGTACTAAAACAATGAGAATCTAAGAATTCCTTATCAAGAACTATGTTTTGAGCTAGTTTGCTCAACCTTTTACTTAATCTATTCTATTCAAAATATGGTCAAATGAGCATTTTCTAAACATTGAGTTAAAGTCTTTGATGTCGTCCAGATATGTAGAAATTCTAATGTCACATGAGGATGGTTTTCCAATTAGACTTAGGACTTGGATGCATGATTTATGGACTTTGACAAACTCCCACCCTTGTCCCTTCGTCTTACTCAAAGCCAGTTTAATGGCCTACAAGTAGTCCAGGATCATCGAGCCAGTACTTCTTTCCCTCAATTTTTCAATTCCATGCTGCTTGCAACTAGTTCAGGTTGTTTATAGCAGAGATCCCTATCCCCATGTTTTGACCTTCTTTGTGTTGTCCTACTTCCATACCTATTTCTAGTTAATTTTCTTCTTGTACAGGCCTTTGTTCCTGTCTTAAAGTTGCTTCTGTTTCTGAAATGCTCACTTGTGCTGGTCTGTGTTGAATTTGACTGTATTCCTCCCAATCATTTACTATTTTTTGAATTACTTCCATTGGGTGCTTCTCTTTGTCTTTGAACTCCCTGTCATTTCTAACCTTCCATATCTGCCACAGTATGTCAACTGTCAAAGCTATATGTTCAATGCCATCCTTTCTGTTTCTAGCTTTCATAAGCTTTGTCCACCAATTCTTGAATTTTCCTATGTGCTCAGATAAACCATCCCATTGGAGGGGGGGGGGCATCTTCCATATATTTCCTGCCATTCTGCATTGAAAGAAAAGATGTTCCAATGTCTCAGCATCCTTACCACAGTTTTTGCGAATCAGTTCTTCTTTTCCAGTCCTTCTAAAGATAGTTTCTCTAACTGGTAAGGCATGATTTAGACATTTCCAGATGAACAATTATTGTTTCTATTTGATTTTCATTTTCCATAGCTGTCTCCAAGCTCTTTCTTTCTCTCCTGCAAAGCTTGTCTCACCCTTATTGTTGGCTCTTTTTTCCTCGTCTCTTTTCTCTGGTCATTGCTTCATATGTTGATCTAATAGTAAATTGCCCTTTATTACTGTGGCTCCAAAAGTAGCTATTTGGTTTTCTTGCTAGGCTTATAGGTATTTTAAGGATTTTTCCAGCTTCATTTGGGCCAAAAGTCCTAAGGATTAGTGTTCTGTTCCATTTGAAATTTGAGATCAGTTCATCCACATTGTTAAGCTTGCAACCTTGAGGCTTAGGAGAATTTAACTTCCCCCCTTCCAATCCTGTATCCATGCATCTTTCCAGATTCTTGTACTTTTTCCATTTCCAATTTTTTTTCTAAGCCCCTTATTTACCTCTTCTCTGACTCCCATTAAACTTTGCCATTTCCAAGATGAATTACTCTTTGCTTTGCAACTCAGAGGTGATTCTTTTGGCTAATACTTTGCTTTTATAACTTTATTGACTAGAAGGTTTGGACAGGTTAGTAGTCTCCATACCTATTTTCCTAGCAATGCTTTATAAAATCTTTGCAGCTCCTTGAACCCTAGCCCACCATCATCCTTCATAGTTGTTTTTTTTTTTTTTTCAGAAGCACCAGTGAATTTTTCTTTTCCATTCTCTTCTCCCCACCATAATTTTGACATCATTGCATTTATCTCTCTACATAGTTTCAATGGAAGTTTGAAACATGACATTGCATACATAGGTATTGCTATAGTGTGATTTCTTTCACGAGAATCTTTTTCCCTTCTTGGCTTAGCATTTTGTTCCTCCAACTGTTAACAGTTTTCTGGTAGTTCTCTTTGATGAAGCCAAAAACATGTTCCTTAGTTCTTGTGATAACTATAGGCAATCCCAAGTACTTCCGTTGTTTTAGCACTTGAATGTTCCCCAATCTTTTATAGATTTCTCTTTGCTTTTCCTGATCCATATTCTTGCTGAATATCACTGATAACCTGTCCATGTTGATCATTTGACTTGATCTTTAGGATTCTGATTACTTTTTCTGCTTGATTGGTTTCTACCTTGCAAAAAATCAAAGAGTCATCAACAAAGAAAAGATGGGTTATTGATGGACCATTTCTGCTAATTTTGATTCCAGTCAGTTGTTTGTTCCTTCTGCCTGAGCCAATAGGTTCGAGAAGCCTTCAGAGACTAGGAGAAACAAGTAAGGTGATAATGGGTCTCCTTGCCTAATCCCTCTAGTGGGTATGACATATCTTTTTGATTCCCCATTTATGCTGAAAGAACAAGAAGCTGTTGAGATGCAAGCCATGATCCAATTAATCGATTTGTCACAAAAGCCCATCTTTGTCATGATTGCTTTCAAATACCTCCGTTCCACCTGTCAAAAGCTTTAGACATATCTAATTTCAAAACCATGAAACATTGAGTTCCTTGCCTTTTGTTTTTGATATAGTGCATGTACTCATGAGACAGTATAGCATTATCTAAAATTTGTCTAACAGGCACAAAGGCTGCTTGATTTTTACTAATGCAATTATCTAAAACATTTTTCAACCTATTTGCAAGGATTTTAGAAATCCTGTAAAGAACATTGCATAGGCTTATAGGTCTAAACTGTTTGACCTCTATAGGGCTTTCAACCTTAGGGATTAAAGAAATTATGGTATGGTTTACAGCTCTCAACATGAAGCTAGAGTGAAAGAAACTTCTGATGGCTTTGATAATGTTAGGTTTAATAATGTGCCAAAATTTCTAAAAAAACATTGGTGCCATTCCATTAGGGCTAGGTGATTTGTTTGGTTTCATGCAAAATAAAGCTTCTTGGATTTCTTTATCATCTATTGGCTTGGTAAGGTTAGTGTTCATTTGGTTTGAGATGGTGTGTGATATCCCTTCAATAATCACTACAAAATGGTCCACTCTCTTACTAGTTGAAAATTTTTTTGAAGTAGTTGTCCACCTCCTCCCCTAATTAATCTTCTATGTTGGCTCAAGATTTGTCCTCTCTTTGGATTTTCTATAGTTTGTTTCTTCTTCTTTTGCCCTTTCATTGGAGTGGAAAAAATGGGTGTTCTTATCCCCTTCCTTCAGCCACTGAATTCTTGATTTTTAACTCCAGAAAAGTTCTTCCTTACTGTAAGCTTCTTATAATTGGATCTTCATCTCTTTCATCCTTTCTTTTTTATCCAAGCTATCAGACATTCTAAGTTCCTCCAACAGCTTTTTGGTTCTTTCTATTCTTTGCCTTACATTTTCTTGGAAGTTATTTTTCCACTTTAGAATAGCCACTGTGTAGTTTGCAATCTTCCTAGTCATTTTGTACATGTGTAAGCCATCCTGATCCTCTTCCCAAACCCTTCTAATTACCTGTTCAATACCTTCCTTTTTGAACCATCTTCTGTCAAACAAAAATCTTGTTTTCCTCTTTTCAGCTTGGGGATTGGAGTCTAGAAAAATCATACTATGATCAGAGCTAAAATTCTTTATGCGCCTAACTTTTGTTCTATCAAACATTTGGCTCCAAGCTCCATTTCGAAAGGCCCTGTCTAGTTTTTGTTTAATCTCCCTTTCTATGACCAATGATTGCTCCATGTCTAAGGATTACCTTCAAACCCTAAATCAATCAGCTCATTCTTATTAATGAAGTCATTAAACTCTCTAAAACTTCCTTCTTCCCTTCTTCCATCCCATTTTTCCCTATTCGAGGTGATATCATTAAAGTCCCATGCTATAATCTATCTAGTATCCTACAATTCCTTCCTTCTTTCTATAACTTTCCACTAGTTTCTCTTGGTTTGGTCATTAGCGTTGACACAAAAACCAATAAACCACCAATCCATGTTTTTGTCTGGATCCAAGATGTGTGCTTCTATGGTAAAAGTAGTTGTTAGCACCTCCGTTACTTCAAGATCAGCATTCCACATCACAATCATTTCCCCAACTTTATTCATAGATTTTACTATGACACTTTCCTCATATCTCAGCTATCTCATAACTTTTTCCATAAAAGGTTGTCTATTTTTTGTCTCACAAAGGAAAATCAAGTTTGGGAAGAAAAGGTTGCAAGCCTGGCTCAGCTGGGGAATTGTCAAGAGGCTTCCTACATCTTGACAATTCCACACCAGTTATCTCATTTGTCCTTTGGAGACCAGAATGGGTTAGTCTCTACCCCTTCTCCTATTTCTGCACATTTTTCTTGAACTGTCTCCACTCTCACCCTTCTATCTATCATCTCACCACCTCCACATCCACCATAACTTCATCCACTAATTGAAACTTCCTTTTTCCTGAATTTTCCATAGTGCTCAATATTCTGAATTTCTTTTAGTGGCTATCTGAGGATGTTTGGTGATTTTAGTTGCTTTTTGGTCCTTGTGGTTTTTTGGTTACTCTTTTCCACCGAGACACCTGCATATCCTCACCTTCCATTTCCTTGTCACTTTGTCCTAAAGTCCTTTCTGTACCTTGGTCCTTGAGTATCCCCAAACTTTTCCTCTCCGTAGCTTTTGTTTTCTGTTCCTCATTTCCTTTTTGATTAGTTCTGCTCTTGTTGGCCTCATTCTCAATTGTCTTTCCTTTATCTATCATGGCTTTCTCTCCCTATTTGCTTGAGGAACTTTATCCTGGAAATTTGATTTCTGTCTCATTTTTGCTTGTTTGTCTTGACTTCATCAATTCCCTTCCACATGATTTTGGAATCAGTTCCTTATCTTTGAATCCCCATTTTTGTTTGTTTAGAGATTTATGAGCAACAATCTGTTTTCCCATTTCTTTTTGGAGTGACCCTTTACCTCTTCCTACTCTAAGCCACGGACCAAATTGATTTTTCAGTTGACCTTTTTCTACTAGTACTGTTTCCTTATAGTTTCGTTCATTATGTCCTATTCTACCACACTTTTAGCAAAAATTTGGACATTTTTCATGTTTAAAGCTTATCCATCTCATCTTTCCTTCCAACTTAACAGTGGTACCTCTCATTAGTGGTTGGGAGATGTTTTCCAAAACCAGTAATTTAATATGCCTACATTCCTTTCCCCCTTCTTGAGGTATTATGGCCTCTTTGGTTTCATGAAAACTGAGGCTATTTTTTTGCACATTTCCTTAGTTATCCAATGTACAGGAAGGTTCCATACCTAAATCCACAATGGGCCAATGTTGAAATATGCTTCCTTCTCCTCAAAACCTTCAAACCATTGTCTTAACACCAAGATCTGATTGTCAAAAATCCATAGGCCTCCATTTAAGATTCTGTCTCTATCTTTCTCATTGGGGATGAAAAATTGGAAAAGATTTGTACCTAATTCCACCACCCTTAGTTCTTTTGGATACCTCCAGGCAGTGGCGGAGCTAGGAATTAACTTTGGGGAGGGGCGAGTGTTGACCTTGGTCGATCAATCCTTGGTTTTGATGATTAACAAACCAAAATGTAGATTTGGGCTAATGTTTTTATGTGAGTAATTTGTTAGAACAGATTCTTGTGGCATAAAAGAAGAAGCAAAAATAGGGCACTCATGTCGGACGCTATCGGACGTCCGAAAGGATGAAAAACATCAAGAAGGAAACTCTGTCGGACGCTCGTGAGGAAGCATCGGACGTCCGGAAGGATCGGACGCACGCCTCGAACGCACATCGATCGCATCGGACGTCCGAGAAATTTCGCAAAGATTGGATGACTCTCTGCCTACGTTCGGACGCAGGGTTCGGACGTCCGACAGGTGGTTCGGACGTCCGACAGGCACCTGTCGGACGTCCGACAGGCCAACGGCTAGTTTTGACAGCAATTAATATTTGACCGTTGGAGAGTCTTATGGAGCCATTTCTCACCTTCTATAAAAACCCCAAAGCACAAGAAGACTAGAGACTTTTGCCAACACAAAATACAAGCTTACAAGTGAGATTTTTGAGTAGAAAGATTCTTTGTTGGTTGTATAAGGGGTTGGAAAAGTTGGGTTGTGAGGTTGCTCAAGTGAAAACCTTGGTGAAGGTGAACCTATCACTTGGAGTGGTAAAACCTTAGTGAAGGTTGCCTCATTTGTATAAAATAGTTCTTAATTGGGTGAGTGATCTTTCAAGTGTAGGTTGTTGAGGGTTAACTAGAATTGTTGTAAAACTCCTTGGCTCAATCAAAGAGTGTTTGGGGTGAGAAAGGAGTGAACCTTCACTTGTACATCTTGGTTAGCATCGCCATCAATTGAAGAGGCTATTGGATTGATATTTGGTTTGCATTTCTTATCTTTTCTCTTTAATTAAGTTTTCTTTATTGTGCTTAAATTTGATATATCTTTGTGCATCATTGTGAAATTGTTTGTACTCATTGGGTTGCACCAGGACTAACAATTGGTATCAGAGCTTGGTCTCTTTTGATCAAGCTTAACCGCTTAGAGTAAAGATCATGGCAACCATAAAAGTTTCTTTTTTAGAAGGGCAATCTATTGATAGACCACCTATGTTTAATGGTTCTCATTTTAGCATGTGGAAACAAAGAATGATGATTTTCTTACAATCCGTTTATATTGAATTATGGTATGTGGTAGAAGATGGTCCTTATGAAGCTAGAATAGTTGACTCCACCACCAATTTGAGTAGATTAAAGACTAGACAAGAATTGAATGAAAAAGACAAGAGATACCTTTCTTTGAATGCCAAGGCCATGTGTATATTGTACAATGCATTAGATGTAAATGAATCTAGTAGGATTAAAGGTTGTAAATCTGCTAAAGATATTTGGGATAAATTGTGTGTATTTCATGAAGGTAACCAAGAGTTTAAAGAACAAAAGAAATCTTTGCTTGTTTCTCAATATGAATTTTTCAAAATGCATCCTCTTGAAAATGTTGATAAGATGTGTAATAGATTTTGTGACATTATTGAAGATCTTAAATTGCTTGGAAAAGAATATTCTTTGGGTGAGAAAAATAGAAAAATTTTGAATGCCTTGCCAAAAGAATGGGAAAACAAAATAAATGCTATAGAAGAGGCAAAGAATTTAAATTTTATGTCCATTGAATCTCTTGTGAATTCCCTAACCTCTTATGAATTAAAACTGAAACTCAAAGTGCAAGAGGAAGAAAATGCAAGAATGTATATGAGAGGCATAGCTTTTAAAGCATCTCAAGTGGGGGATAACCCATCCTTCATGGGTAATGAAATCGTGGAAGTGGACAATGATATAACTCCTCACATCAAAAGTTTCAAGAAGATCTTCAACAAGAGATGTTCAAGAGGAGATTGCAAAGTTACATGGGATGAATGCAATTCAAAAAGAGAAAAAGAAGAGTTGGCCCAAATAGCACTAATGGCCGTTGGAGAAGATGAGGTAAGTTCTTATCACTCTTCTTGTGATGAAGATAATGAAGATGATGATGTGAAAATTCTTATGATTAAAATGCATAAAAGTTTGAGAAAATCTTATGCTAAAAATAAAGATTTGAAAACAAAAATAAATGATTTGTTGGAAGAAAACTCCAAACTTTTTCAAGAAAACAAATGTTTGAGAATGCAAAATGATGATTTAAAAAATCAAAAAGGTGTTTTTGATTGCAAAAATAATTTGAAAAGGAAGTTAGAAGAGAAAACAAAGTTTTATGAAAAAATGTTGGAGGAACAAAATGTGTTAAAGAAAAGAATTAATGACTTGAATGAGTTTCTCCAAAATGAAAAACAAAAGTTTTTTCAAACAAAAGAAAGCAAATCTTTTCAAGGCACAAATAAGTTTGTTATGATAAGAAGTAAGAAAATTAGTTGCATTAAATCCACCTATGTGCAAAATACTTCTATCATGTGTCACTTTTGTTGCAAATTTGGACATATGCAAAATGATTGCTATGTAAAGAAAAATATGAGAAAAGGCATGAAATCCATGTGGATTGCTAGATCATGTCGTATTAACTCCCAAGGACCCTATAAAGAAATGGTACCAAATGAAATTTCTCATATTTAGGCACATCATGATGATTTGATCCAAGAAGTGCTATATGGTTGTAAGTACAATTGAAAATTTTGATATTCAATATGGTCTTGATTTGAAAAATAAAGGGGGAGTTTGTTTTTGATTGATGCCAAAAGGGGGAGTAGGATTTATTGAAATTTCTTTGTATGTTGAACTTATTTGATAAAAGAAATCTTCATTTTGTTTGTCATCATCAAAAAGGGGGAGATTGTTGACCTTGGTCGATCAATCCTTGGTTTTGATGATTAACAAACCAAAATGTAGATTTGGGCTAATGTTTTTATGTGAGTAATTTGTTAGAACAGATTCTTGTGGCATAAAAGAAGAAGCAAAAACAGGGCACTCATGTCGGACGCTATCGGACGTCCGAAAGGATGAAGAACATCAAGAAGGAAACTCTGTCGGACGCTCGTGAGGAAGCATCGGACGTCCGGAAGGATCGGACGCACGCCTCGAACGCACATCGATCGCATCGGACGTCCGAGAAATTTCGCAAAGATTGGATGACTCTCTGCCTACGTTCGGACGCAGGGTTCGGACGTCCGACAGGTGGTTCGGACGTCCGACAGGCACCTGTCGGACGTCCGACAGGCCAACGGCTAGTTTTGACAGCAATTAATATTTGACCGTTGGAGAGTCTTTTGGAGCCATTTCTCACCTTCTATAAAAACCCCAAAGCACAAGAAGACTAGAGACTTTTGCCAACACAAAATACAAGCTTACAAGTGAGATTTTTGAGTAGAAAGATTCTTTGTTGGTTGTATAAGGGGTTGGGAAAGTTGGGTTGTGAGGTTGCTCAAGTGAAAACCTTGGTGAAGGTGAACCTATCACTTGGAGTGGTAAAACCTTGGTGAAGGTTGCCTCATTTGTATAAAATAGTTCTTAATTGGGTGAGTGATCTTTCAAGTGTAGGTTGTTGAGGGTTAACTAGAATTGTTGTAAAACTCCTTGGCTCAACCAAAGAGTGTTTGGGGTGAGGAAGGAGTGAACCTTCACTTGTACATCTTGGTTAGCATCGCCATCAATTGAAGAGGCTATTGGATTGATATTTGGTTTGCATTTCTTATCTTTTCTCTTTAATTAAGTTTTCTTTATTGTGCTTAAATTTGATATATTTTTGTGCATCATTGTGAAATTGTTTGTACTCATTGGGTTGCACCAGGACTAACAGCGAGTCTATAGAAATGAAAGTAAAATATAATTACAAAAAAAATAATGTGAACATATATACCACAAGATTAGAAACAACCTTATATAAAATGAAAATTACTTATACGCTTCACATATACAAAAATATCATCATATTTACAAATCTATTTGACTGTGTGAGACATATAAAATTGTGCACGATGACTTTTAATTTTATCAAAGTCATCAATGATTGAATTTGTATCAAAAGTTCTAGCAATTTCTTTCTCAATATACATTATCATAGAGTTGGCAAGAAAGTCTTCCTCCATCCTAGAACGCAAACAAGTCTTGATGATTTTCATAGCAGAAAATGCACGCTCTGTTGTAGCTGTTGAAATAGGAAGAGTCAAAATAAGACGAATCAATCTATCAATAAGAGTATAGCACATTGACTTTCTTGTCTTTGCTAACACTTGGCACAACTCCTGAAGTGATGACAAATTTTGAAGCTGAGAATTACAGGAAAACTCAATCTGGAAAAGCTCTAATTGAGTTCTTAAGTGTAACTTCTCTTGATCTGTGAAGTCAGCTGAATAAATCTTTAGAGACCAATGCAAGGTTGTTGGGAAAGAGACCAATGCAAGTTAATGGGAATTTGATCAATGCAAAAGACTGGTTTCCCTAATTCCCTTACAAATTTCGGCAATTCAGCCTGACTGAAAAGCCCGGCCATCACCCAAGAAAGCCAACAGGATCCTCAAAATAAAATTAGTATGAAAATTGGAAAAGGAAACCAGTCTCAGAATCAACTAAAATAAATGGTTATCACCCGAATTCAGAAGGTCAAGTATGAAAAACAATACAAGTCCCCCTCGAGCAATTCATCAAACAACTGACGGGCGAACTTTTTACACCCACATTTCACTAAATAAATGCAATGTCAAACTAACCTGGTAAATGGTAATAGCTGCAATAGTCTGAAATGGTATTGATGATTAGTGTTAGTTTATCTGGCATTGCAACTTACAGGTCAATTTAAGCAACCAATGTCTAATTCATTAACCTGCTCTGATGATACAATAATATGAAACAACCCCCTTTACTTCCTGAAAAAAAAAAGACACGTTCAGCAAATGCTAAAAGAAAAATTACCTAGACAATGCAAAATGCAATGGTACAATCCTTAGCCATGTGCGGGGGAAGGTCTTCACAGGAGAAAGTTCTTCAAGCCTTTAATGGTCTCTACTCGATGAGATTATGAGAAGCCATGACTTTGTGAGCTCACAAGGATCAATTCCAGTAATTAATGATGTATCGTTTGAGCAGATTTGATACATCTTTGCAGAACAAGGTGAGAAGATTTTGACGTTTCTACTTTCTACGAAGAACTGTAGCAGAGTCAATTGCCAGGTTAACTGGCTATCTTTTCTTTGCACTTGTATGAAGTCCGTTAAGAAAAGTGGCAATTCTCTGTTATTTGGACCAAGTCCAAATAACTTTCAAATATTATTGTTTGGGCTCTTGGGGGGCAAAGTGGATTTTTTTGATCAATTTTTTTGGGGGGGGGGGGAGAGGGGAAACATAATAATAAAAATTTTTTTACTTAGAAATTTTTTTTTAACAATTGGAGGGGGCCGGTTGACCCCCTGGCCCCCCCTTCCCTCCGCCCCTGTCTCCAAGCTAAGGTGACGAAATTTTTTACCCCAACAAAGTTGATAATCTTCTCTCTTTTTATTCTTTCTACCAACCTTTCCCCACAATCTTAACACTAGGTCCAACATCTCCTAGATCAATTTCTGTTTCGTTCATATCCTTACTAGATAGAGCAAATTTTTGCAAGATTTTTGTAATTTCATTGGCCATTGCTCATCTTTAGTGATTCTTTAGGATTGTCACACACCAGATTTTACCAGAAAAGTTCAAGACAAGATGGCTCAATGTTTAAAAAAGGAAAACTTGGTTGTTCTCTAATCTACTCTGGTTGAAAGCTACCACTGAGGAACCTCAACAGTAGAAAAGGCTATAAAGATTAAGAAGTGACAGGGTGTCGAAGCCTGTACAATAATAAAATTAAACCTAATTGCCAGTTGAAATGACCAAAACCCAATTCCAAGTACTGGAGCAGGGACTCTAGGTGTGCAATGGGTTACTTGATTCACCCTATTCCCGAAGAGTTTGCTTGATCCGATATACCCGAATGGAATGGTTATTTCTTTTCACAAATAATTATGAATTTGTAGACAGGGCAAGTAGGGTTGTATCCACAGGGATTGGGTATATTCGTTTCTTAAGAAATCCAAAGTAATACAGGGGGTGATTTTGCAGGAACGATGACAATTAAATAAAACCAAATAAGAAAATAAGAATAAATAGCTAACTAGAATTTAAACCACAGTTCACTGAACTTGGAGTAACAATAATTAAAGACTTAAATCAATTAGAACAAGGAAACAATTAAAAATGAAATAAAGTAGGCAACTAAAAATCAATTGGCACTTCACTAAAATCAAGGTAATATTAACTAAAGATCTAGCCAAGAAGTAACTTCAGCAATGGTTCACCTAATTGATCATTGAAATAAAGGCATGATCATTGAAATAAAGGCAATTCCGATTATTTATCAATAAATAGGTTATAACTACCAACCAGGGGATGATAGCCAACCCCTCCTTACTGTGTCGATGATCAAGGTATGCTCGTTAATCACTGCTCTAATTAGGAAATAATCTTAGGTACGCCCGTAAGATTTAATTCCCCAATTACCTTACGTATTAGAGGAGCCCTATTCTAACCAAATAACGCACTACCAGGGTTATTTCAGATTAGCCCGCGTATCCCCCTGACACGAATCTAATCGTGTCAGTTGTCACTATTTTGAGGTAAGTAAATAATTACGGATTTAATACCCCAATTGACAATAGATTACCCAATCAATTAATTATCCGGATCCAAGACAACCAATTAATTAAACAACCGTAAGCATAGCAACCAAGGAATATGCGGATACCAATGAATAAAAGAAAAAGATTGAATTAAATCGATCTCACAATTTGGAGGCGAACCAGAGCCTTCGTTGCTCCTTGACTAGAAGGAAGGAAATTAGTTCATATTTGATGAACTAAGTCCACGGGAAATTGAAGATAAAGCTGCGGCCATTGTCATTGATTTTTGAGAACTCAATCCGTTCCAACCAGGAGGAGATAGCAAAGTTACACGAAATGATCCTCTGCCTCACTACGGACGGCATACCAGGAAAGATAGAAAAACTCTAAGCATTTAACACGAAGAAAAGTCAAAAGCTACCAATTTCTAATGCCTGCCATGCGTATGACAAGCGAAAAGCATTTTTAGAGAAAAGTCAACAATCTCAAGCTAAGCTACAGACGGAAAACTAAAACTAAGCTCGCCCCCATCTGATCCTGTTTTCCCTCCTTTATTGCGGCGGCTCACCAGGAGGAAGAAGCCCTCCAGGGTGTCCTCCCCTTGTGGAAATTACCAAAGTGGGCGTGACATCTTCTTTCTCAAAAATGCCCCTGGGACAAGCTCTATCATCTGAATTCTTTTTTTTTTCAAATTGGTACCTGTTATCATATTTTTCGTTCTACTCCCTGAAATAAATGCAAATTACGAAAAGTGAGTAGAATCTACTAATTAATCCACATCCGGTTAGGTAATAGGGAAAATTAATAATAAAATAAATAATAAAATTGCTACCTATCAAGAAGCAAAGAACAAAGGAAACAGAAGGGGCCAAGAAAAGCTGGAATCAGAAATAACTTTCTACCAATTCCAATGTTTCTAAAGGAAAAACAAGCACTTTTAGCTATCTTTTCTTTTTCCCCTTTTTTTTTGAAGTACTCAAGAAAAAACTTGAAGAAAAAAGTATCACCAAAAGGCAGGATCTATCGGGTAAAAAGCTTTGAAATATCTATCCAAGCTGAAGTCACGATAGAAACAAGAAAGTGGGATTCCTTGCTAGGTTGTTCCATTCTCTACCGGCCAATCATAACTCACGTGGGAGAATCTTTGTCTTTGTCTTTAATACCACCATTTAATGTTGTCGAACAATGCACTTCGATATATTTAAGTTGGATTTGTTTTGAATTTTCAATGTTGTTCATTGCTCTGGAAGCTTGCGAGATTTCAGAATGGGCCTTCACCTCCCAAAAAAAGGATCCGGGGCTGGAACGGTTGTCAGAGCAACCATTCCGGAAGGTGTAACACCATTTGCATAAGGTGTAACAATAGAACAACAGCGAGTAACACTAGAACAACATTTTTGTGGGTTCCACACGGCGTGAAAATCGAGTTACAAGGAATGATCTGAGCTGTACAAATTTTTTTGGTCTAATCATGGCTCTGAACCTTCCGGAATGTTTGTCTCTGACAACCGTTCCAGCCCCTCCTCCCCAAAAGAAGGAGACAAAACACAATTCCCAAGAAAGAGAAAATTTTGAAACTCTCACATGGGTTAGAGACCTACTTGGCTAAGTCCATTTATATAAGCCTTGTAGGAAGAAAGGACTATACTTTTTGGATATTGAGTGAGAGCTGCCAATACACAATGAGATCAGCATACAAGGAACTTAGCAAGAAAGTAGTTATGGAGCTAAGATTTTGTTTTCCCACACACCGAGGGAGGGGGAGGGGTAATTTTTCCTAACAAAATTATCTTCATATGTTGTGTTCAAAATAATTTTCATCTATTTAAATATATGATATCTAAAAACATCAAATATTAATTTTAATTATAAAGGTATGTTTATTTCATAAATATATAGTATAATTATAACGAAAATTAAGATAAGAAATATCTTTTGATTAAATATCTTATAATATCACAAACCAGCCAAGTTGCATATTATGAGAAGATGCTCTTATATATATATATATATATATATATATATATAACTATGCAATATATATATATATATATAACTATGCAATATAAATATAACTATTTTCAATTAAAAAAAAAGATAAAAGTTATGTTAACATACTTTGAAATTTTAACCCCTTTTTTCAAAAGTAAATTGAACTTTATATTCTTCCATAGAACTAAATTCATATATGATTGAATCAGTGCTAAATTTTTCAATAAATTCATTTTCTATGTACACAGTTAGGCAATCATTCAAGAAATTATCTTTCATCTTGTTTCGAAACTTTGTTTTGATTATCTTCATAATTAAAAATGCCATTCTATAGTTGCAGTTCATACAGGAAGAGGAAGAATAAGTCTAATCAATTGGATTGATTTGTATATTTGTATATGAGTCAATAAAGTAATTATTTTTATTTTAACCCATTAATAATTATGAATTGGATTTTTTAAATATAATATGTCAAATTGGGTCAATTTACTATGGATTATCAAATTATACGTTTAATTTTTTGAAAGTTAAATAATTAGCACAATAAAAAATAAATAACTTTTTTTGAACTAAAAAATTAATTCAAAAGTGGAAATTGATATATATATATATACACACACACACACATATAATCTCATAATATAAACTAAAATTGCAAAGAATTCGAGGGAACCAACTTTAGTTCACACAAATATTTATACACTATGAATTAAAATTTTCAAAACTTAGAGGGGTCATTAGGGGTGGGCAAAATTATCCGCTAACCCGAAAATCCGTCATATCCGATCCGATCCGAAAATTAGGATGTCCGATTTTATTATTTGATCGGGTCAAAAGAGGGTCGGGTATCCGCTAAGATGCGGAGCGGGTTAGGGTCACATAATTAAAAATCCGCGGGTACCCGATCCGCCCCGCAGATATATATATTTTATTATTATTATTTTTTATTTTTATACACACTATAAAATAATAAATTAGAACTAAATAAGTAATTTTATTGAACAAATTGCATTACAAATATGAGAGACTATAGTTTATTTACAAGATTCATTTGTAAAGACCATGATCTTATATTTTATAGAAAAAAGTTTAATTAATGTGGAACATATATATTAAAAATTGTGTTACTTATTTCAAACTTTTATTGATTTTGAATTCTTTTAATTTTTTTTCCATTATCTTATATTCTCTTCATATGCTTGTTTCTTAGTGGGAAACCTTTTTTTAGAAAAAAAATTATTAAATCTTAGATGAATGTGTAAAATATAAAATTAAATTGGTATAAATCATTTTTTTAAAAAAATTAAATGATAAACGAGGCGAGACGAGTACCCGTTGAGATAGAGTACCCGATACGGGTAAAGGTCAAAAAATGGCTGACCTACAAGGTGCGGGTCGGATCAGCCAAATGATAAATGGGACGGGTACCCGACCCGCGCCCACCCCTAGGGGTCATGACCCCTTCAACGCCCTTGGCTCCGTCATTGCAAGAAAGGAAGGAGTCTGGTAGGAGGTAGAAACCGGGAAGAAGGACCAAGTTTGCATGGAAGCAATGAACAAATGTGGAAACACTAGCGGGAATTGAACATCAAGAGCAAACTGAAGCTGTTCATATGGAAATGCTGTTGGAAAATTGGCTATATTCATTGTAGAGTAAATGAGAAAATTGATTGTAGAGTGAATGAGAAAATTGTTCTCATAATGGCACTCTTGAAAGAATTCAGGATAATTATCTTTCATTCATGTATATTAATTATTGATACATGATTTCGGATAGGATTCATGTGTATTAATTATTGATACATGATTTTGGATAGGATTCCTTTGGGGTTATCTTATTGAGATACATGTATGTACATGAATGTGGTCCTTTGATAAACGTGAAGATAATTATCTGGAATTTAACTCTTGTTGCCAATTTCGAACAGTCACCCTAGGCTAGCATCTATAAATATCTCCTGTTGTTTCAAAAGCAAGTGCGCTCTCTCTCTCTCCTTTTCCTTCTTGCATCTTCATATTTTATAGTGTTCCATATTGCTCTAGTTCGAGTTCGTTGTGGTGAATAAAGTTTGGTGCTGACATATTCACCTTTAATCCGTTGTATCCTGGGAGACAGACGCCTACTCAACCTTGAGCACTCTACCTGGAGGGGGCGAATTGTTTTAAGGAAATTGTGCTCACAAGCCTCGGATTGTTACTATTGTTATTTTTCTATCTTTACTTTCTTTCTAGGTTGTATTTATTCTTCTCTTTTGTATCAGCCTACTTTATTATTTCACTAACAGTCTTAAAACAGATTCGTTCTCAATGGCTGACAATACAGGAAGAGAAACCAACACATCTACTGTTGATGCCTCTGCCTCTGGCACAATTGTGAAACAACCTGAAGGAAAGATTACTCCTATGGTTTCTACCAACCATAGTGAGAAACCTGAGAAGTTCCATGGCCTAAACTTCAAGACATGGCAACAAAAGATGTTGTTCTATTTGACAACATTGAATCTCTCGAGATTCTTAAGTGAGGATGCTCCAAAGCTGCCTGAAGGCTTAACTGATGCACAAGCTGTCAATGCTATTGATGCTTGGAAGCACTCCGACTTCCTTTGTCGAAATTATGTCATGAACTGCTTGCATGACTCGCTGTATAACGTGTATCAAATACACAAGACGGCGAAGGCACTGTGGGAATCCTTAGATCGGAAATATAAAACCGAAGATGCCGGAGCAAAGAAATTTGTCGTTGGAAAATTTCTAGACTATAAAATGGTGGATTCCAAAACTGTTATCAGTCAAGTGCAAGAAATTCAGATTATCTTGCATGAGATTCTAGCTGAAGGCATGATTTTGAGTGAAACCTTTCAAGTAGCTGCTGTTATTGAGAAGCTACCTCCTGGATGGAAGGATTTCAAGAACTATCTCAAGCACAAGCGCAAAGAGATGAGTATGGAGGACCTTATCGTTAGACTTCGAATTGAAGAAGACAACAGGGGTTCTGATTGCAAGGCAACAACTTTTGTTGATGCTAAAGCAAATATTGTGGAGTATAAGCAAGGGCAAAACTCCAAAGGCAAAAAGGCAACTCGAAATCTTGGGGCAAAAGGGAAAATCTCTTAGAAATTCCAAGGTAAGTGCTTCAATTGTGACAAAAAAGGTCACAAGTCCACTGAATGTAAGCTTCCAAAGAAGAAGAAGCATGAAACAAATTTGCTTGATGGAATCGAGGGAGACATGGAAAACATGAACCTAACTGCTATGGTTTCTGAAGTAAATATGATAGGGTCAAATCCGAAAGAATGGTGGATTGACACTGGAGCTACAAGACATGTTTGCACAAACAAAGACTTGTTTACTACCTTCGAAAAAATTGAAGGAGAAAAAATGTTCATGGGGAACTCTGCCTCATCTGCTATTGAAGGTCAAGGGAAGGTGTTACTAAAGATGACTTCTGGCAAAACATTGACTTTGAACGAAGTTCTGTATGTGCCAGAAATCCGCAAGAACCTTGTTTCTGGATCGTTGCTGAACAAGCATGGCTTTCGCATGGTTTTTGAATCGGATAAAGTTATATTATCCAAATCTGGGATGTATGTAGGGAAAGGATATACAACCGATGGGTTGTTCAAATTGAATGTAATGACTATTGTGAATAATAAGAATAAGTCTTCTGCTTATTTGCTTGAGTCTTCCAATTTATGGCATGGTAGACTAGGTCATGTTAATTATGATGCTTTGCGTAGACTAATTAACTTGGATCATATTCCTTCCTTTCACATCAATTCAAAACATAAATGCGAGATTTGCGTAGAAACAAAATTAACAAGGTCATCTTTTCAAACAATTGAAAGAAACACCGAACCCCTTGAATTGATTCACACAGATGTCTGTGATTTGAAATTTGTTCAAACAAGAGGTGGTAATAAATATTTTATCACTTTCATTGATGATTGTACAAAATACTGTTATGTGTATTTGCTCAAAAGTAAAGATGAAGCCTTGGAAAAATTCATTCTCTACAAGAATGAAGTTGAAAATCAACTTAACCGGAGAGTTAAAAGGTTAAGAAGTGATAGAGGTGGTGAATATGAAACACCTATTGGTGATTATTGTGCAAAATATGAAATTGTTCATGAAGTAACTGCACCTTACTCACCACAATCGAATGGTGTTGCTGAACGGAAAAATCGCACATTAAAGGAAATGATGAATGCGATGTTACTAAGTTCAGGATTGCCTCAAAATATGTGGGGTGAAGCTATTTTGTCAAGCAATTAACTTTTAAATAGGGTACCCCGGAAAAAAACAAGATAAAACTCCTTATGAGTTATGGAAAGGTAGGAGACCATCCTACAAATACTTGAAAGTGTGGGGGTGTCTTGCAAAAGTGGCTATTCCAGCACCAAAGAGAATAAAGATAGGTCCTAGAACTGTGGACTGTATCTTTATAGGCTATGCACATAATAGTACTGCTTATCGATTTCTTGTGTATAATTCAGAAATTTCGGATATACACAAAAATACGATAATGGAATCAAGGAATGCTTCATTCTTTGAAGATGTGTTTCCTTGTAAATTGATTGGTGCATCAAGTTCATCAAAACGAACACATGGAGTTATGAATCAAGAAAAACATGATCATGACTTGTTTCAACAAGATGAACCGAGACGTAGCAAAAGGGCTAGAGTGGAAAAATCATTTGGAGATGATTTTACAACTTTTCTATTAGAAAAGGAACCACAAACCTATACAGAAGCTGTAAGTTCTTCTGAAGGATTTTTGTGGAAAGAAGCAATAAAAAGTGAGGTTGATTCTATTTTACAGAATCATACATGGGAGTTAGTGGATCTTCCTCCTGGTTGTAGACCTTTAGGGTCCAAATGGATCTTTAAAAGGAAAATGAAACCTGATGGCTCTGTCGATAAGTACAAAGCCAGACTTGTAATCAAAGGATACAAGCAACAAGAAGGTTTGGATTATTTTGATACTTATTCTCCTGTTACGAGAATAAATTCTATCAGAATGATACTTGCTATCGCTGCATTGAGAAATCTGGAGATACATCAAATGGATGTAAAGACGGCCTTCTTAAATGGTGATTTAGATGAAGAAATCTACATGGAGCAACCTGAGGGTTTCATAACTCCGGGAGCAAGAAATAAAGTTTGTAAATTAGTCAAATCATTGTATGGACTAAAACAAGCGCCAAAGAAATGGCATGAAAAGTTCGACAATGCAATGATAACTAATGGATACAGAATAAATGAGTGTGACAAATGTGTCTACACTAAAGAAACAGAACATGGCTATGTCATCTTATGTCTTTATGTAGATGACATACTTATTGTTGGTAGTAATGATAAAATGGTTAAGTCTACCAAGGACATGTTGAATTCAAAATTTGACATGAAAGATATGGGGCTTGCTGATGTAATTTTAGGAGTTAAAATTACAAGAATATCAGACGGGTTGGTCTTGAGCCAAACTCATTATGTGGACAAGATTCTGGAAAAATTCAATACGAATGATTCTGGAATTGCAAGAACTCCATTAGACAATAGTTTCCATCTATCTAAGAATAGAGGAGAGAGTATTTCTCAAGTAGAATACTCAAGAATCATTGGAAGTCTAATGTATTTAATGAGTTGTACTAGACCTGACATTGCATATGCAGTAAGCAAATTGAGCAGATTTACAAGCAATCCGAGTGCTGATCATTGGAAAGCAATTTTAAGGGTACTTAAATACCTACGGTACACTCGGAACTATGGACTGCATTACACTAGATACCCTGCTGTTTTAGAAGGGTATGCAGATGCAAATTGGATATCTGATATAAAGGATTCAAAATCCACAAGTGGATATGTGTTCACACTTGCCAGTGGGGCAGTATCTTGGAAGTCTTCTAAACAAACTATTGTAGCTAGATCTACAATGGAATCTGAGTTCATTGCCTTGGACAAATGTGGAGAAGAAGCTGAATGGCTCCACCATTTCCTTGAAGACATTCCAAAATGGGAGAAACCTGTGCCACCAATTTGTATTCACTGTGATAGTCAATCAGCAATTGGAAGAGCACAGAATAACATATATAATGGTAAGTCTAGACATATACGTCGTAGGCATAATACCATTAGACAACTACTCTCAACAGGAGTTATCTCTATTGATTATGTGAAATCAAAGGATAACATAGCGGATCCGCTAACTAAAGGATTGAATAGAGAGTTGGTTGCAAAAATGGCAAAGGGAATGGGACTAAAGCCCATGGAAGGCTAAGTGTTATAAAGGAAACCCAACCTAGCTGACTGGAGATCCCAAGATCTAGGTTCAAAGGGACAACCTAATTATAAGGACTTAGCGTAGTCATTGTGGGGGGATACCCCTAAACCCATTCCGTAATGAAACAATGACGCAAAGGAGAATTAAGAATAGCACAATGTGTGCTTTAATGATTCTTAAGTGAAGTAATTTATTACTGAAGACTTAAGTAAATCACCTATGTGAGAGTGAAGTGGGGCCGCTTCAAAAGAGAATTGTTTAGGGCTCAATTCTTAAAAACTCTTGCTGAACCAGGTTGATGTTCATGGCCAAAACGAACATAACTATGAGAACTGAACTAATGGAGCATGATTCCTGTGTGAAATATATGGTTCATTTACACTAAAAAGCGAGACAGTTCAAAGACATCATGTCTACTGGATTGCTAGTAAAGTAAGTGTATTTCACAAGAGAGGGTTCAATGGGTAACACCAACCTATCTTATGCAGGTTTCAGTCGTGGAACACTACTGTCGAGTCAAATCAAAACAATTTTTCATTCATGTGGGGGATTGTTGGAAAATTGGCTATATTCATTGTAGAGTGAATGAGAAAATTGATTGTAGAGTGAATGAGAAAATTGTTCTCATAATGGCACTCTTGAAAGAATTCAGGATAATTATCTTTCATTCATGTATATTAATTATTGATACATGATTTCGGATAGGATTCATGTGTATTAATTATTGATACATGATTTTGGATAGGATTCCTTTGGGGTTATCTTATTGAGATACATGTATGTACATGAATGTGGTCCTTTGATAAACGTGAAGATAATTATCTGGAATTTAACTCTTGTTGCCAATTTCGAACAGTCACCCTAGGCTAGCATCTATAAATATCTCCTGTTGTTTCAAAAGCAAGTGCGCTCTCTCTCTCTCCTTTTCCTTCTTGCATCTTCATATTTTATAGTGTTCCATATTGCTCTAGTTCGAGTTCGTTGTGGTGAATAAAGTTTGGTGCTGACATATTCACCTTTAATCCGTTGTATCCTGGGAGACAGACGCCTACTCAACCTCGAGCACTCTACCTGGAGGGGGCGAATCTGTTTTAAGGAAATTATGCTCACAAGCCTCGGATTGTTACTATTGTTATTTTTCTATCTTTACTTTCTTTCTAGGTTGTATTTATTCTTCTCTTTTGTATCAGCCTACTTTATTATTTCACTAACAAATGCATCGATAATCCACTTCCAGTGAATAACTTAATCTTCTCCAGAACCAAGAAGGGAGAACCTATTTGTACTGTTCTTTTTCTGCAAATTTGCACGAGTGTGGAGACTAGCCCCACTACAATCGGATGGAATAAATGATCAGCAGGGGAACTTTATGAGATGGTGTAATGCACTGCTGGAGGCAAGGAAGAGAATGGATGGAGCAGAACATATAGTACTAACGGTTAACTTACTGTGGCGGATGTGGAAAGCAAGGAATGATAAGAGTGTTTAAACCGCACCATACACATCCTGTCAAAGTTGTCCAGAAGGCACAAGGGGAATGGGGGGAATATACTGAAGTAATGGAAAGGAGGATACGAATGAGCATACCAGAAACAGCAAGAGAAGAGGATGAAGATCAAATCAATAATGAAGAAGGCAATTCCATTAATATCTGCTTGCAGTCAGTGATCAGAAGGAGGGACAGGTTTTGGGAATTGCCATTGTGGTAGCAGATGCAATCAATACACTGCTAGCTAGCTGGGCCTTAAAGGAAAGGAGCACAGGGCATAATCTGCTAGATTATACTGAAGCCCTAAGATTAACTTTAAGCAAAGCAAGTGAGCATAACTGGAGGAGGATTAAAGTTCAAGCGTCTTCGCCAAAGCTGCGGAAGCTATTGAGGACCAAGAAAGCAAAGGACACAAGATAATGTGCACAGATGGAATATATCCATAGTCTAAGTCAGTTGTTTTTGGAGTGGTCATTTGGTCTATCAACTAACGAAAATAGAAGTAGAAGTAGTATGATTAGTAACCATGCACTAAGCGTTATCCAAGATAAGGAATGGTGGAATCCTCGGTGTTTTTGAACACTTTTGTATAGTTCAATACTAGTCTTTGCTCAACCATTGTAAAATTACAAAGTCAGAAATAAACTTCACGTCTAATTTCTCAGAAAAAAAATAAAACTTGAGGAGTATGGCTAACTCTAAAATTAGGAAAAGGAAATCCAACGGTAGTGCAAGCACAAGATATACAAGAATATAAAATATACATTTTTTTTACTATGAAATATACAATCTAACAGTTTTTGAATGGATTAATTTTATATACATTCTCAGTACGTATATATACCATGAGAAATGAAAGGAAAATGAGAAAAGAAAAGTCCGACACTGGAGCATAACCATGAGATATGAAAACTCTATCACCGTATTCTTAAGAGCAATGTAACTAAATTGTGTCCCCCCTAAAAAAATCTCAGGCTCCATCCCTAGAAGAATAACAGTTGGGAGAAGCTGCAGCCATAAGATTAGCACTTAATATGACAGAAGGAGCAGGATGGAGGAAGGTAGAAATATAGTGAGATTGCAAAGATGTTGTTGGCAGAACATTGCCAAGTCCAGAACATGAGCCATCATAGTTAAAGACATAAGAGAGTCAGCTGCTACTTTTGACCTAGGTTCATTTTCATATACTAATAGGATATAGTAAATGTAGTAAGTCGCAAACTTACAAAATTTGCATCTAAATTAGCCAAGGATGTAAAGTCGAAATGAAACTTCCCGCTGTAGCTTGTAGATCGAGCAGGCACAAGTAGATATGAGGGCAATGGTCCGAATTTAGATTGCAAAATCTTGAATTATCAAATATTAATGAATTCTAACTTTTGGCCAAAAAAAAATGGATGTGAGATAAGAAAAGGAATGGTTTTGAAGATCAAAATGTGATTTTAACAAGAAGTTTATGAAGGTTTCTATTCCAAATTATGACCAAAATCCAAACAAATTAGTATTTTTGGCATATTATGTGATTGTGCATATCTAACAATGTGTTGGTAATTAATATTGTTGTTGAAATCCTAATCCTACTGTTATGACCTTGCGGTTCTACTATTCGAATTTATGAATTCGATCCTGATCTTCAGATCAATAGAGTTTGTAAAATTATAGTTACGTCACTAGAAGTTTTTGGATTTAACTCTATATTACTTAAGCTAAGAAATCTCTCAATAATTTGGAATTTGAAATCTTATTTTACGAATTTAGATCAGTCATATTTAATTTTTAAACATTCAGGCACAAAGTAAAATAGGGTCTAGAGTGACTTGAACTTTTATGCTTTTAACATATAATGTTATAAATTATATGTTTTAGTTAAAAAAAAATCATTTTTTAGTCTAATATTGCATATCCTACATCTACCATCTTTTCCTCGGCTACAAGTGTATAAATAACTAGGATATTGGTTTTTTTATAGGTTTATATTTCATATAAAATCTTATGGTTCCACGATTCTACCTACGATATGATTGTTTTCTCTCTCCAAGACTCTCTCTCTCTTCTTTTTTTTAAAGCAATTATTTTTCCTCCACTTAAGTATAACAGTCTTACATTGAAATTTTGGCTTCCCCACCAAAAAATTTAAAAAATAAAAATAAAGATGATATGCTTGTTTTTCTCAGCGTTACGATATTACCACATGAGAGACCATATAACATTTTTCTGTTCCATTTGAGAATAGGAAGAGTAAAAGTCTTAGAAACACCACTCCACAAAAATCCTTGTAACATGAGAAAAAAAGATTTTCGACACATTTTTTTTTAAATTTTTTTATCTCGCATATATTATATTGCTATTGTATTTTTTTTACCAAAAAAAACCTCTAAAAACTTGCAATCCAAACGAGTTCAAATGATTTTAATACATTTATCGCTTTTTCGTCAAAGTTCTCACAAATTTATCAAACACTTTATTGCTTGAATTGACTTTGTTTTTTGGAAAAGACAATCATGCTTTTAGATGCTCCATTCTATTGTATTAGGTTAGCTGCATTTACATTTTCACGTCAAACATACCAAGGATAAATCAATCTTGAAAGAAAGCGGTAGTGTAAAACACATGCAAGCACCTTTCTTCCTGTCTATTGCGCTTTGTTCTCACCCTTACCTGCATAAACTATACATTGCATATATCTTTCTCTTTTGGAGTCCAACTTGCCTTTATAGCTCTCTCTCTACTTTCATACCCTGAAGCTTGTGCATGGCAAATATCAGGCCTTCTGGTCCCCTTTTTATATATTTCTTGCTGTACCAAAGGGCCTCTAAATGATAAATCTTATTCTCATTGTGAACCAAAGTATACCTCAAAATTAGAATATTAGTACAACAAATGCCTGTCATTGAGGGTTGAGAAAAGCATGATATGGCAGAATGTCACGCATTGACGGTAAGACATGAGTAGAATCTCATCAAAGCCCTAATTAATCAGTACAGCATGTTTGCCAAATAATTCCAAAAAAGTTTCTTATTTCCCCCTTAATCCCATCAGACTAGCTCAGTTCAAACAATAATCTTCGAACACCCCAGGCTCCATGTTCTCACCTCATGGTCCGGAGATTTAGCGAGATGGACATCCATCCAGTGGAACTCTATCCATATGCACAAGTTTTCCCAATGCTTTCGAGGCAGGATAGTTGGGATCCGTGGTGTGCGTGTGCATGTGAGTGTGCGTGAGAGAGAGAGAGAGAGTCATCTTTCGTCACTCTGACCAAATTGCTTTTGGATGTCTTTGAAAGATATTGTAGCCGAACCCCTCTGTTTAGCCTTCTGTTGTGAAGGGTGCTCCCTCCAACCAGTCATATATATTACCTAAAACAATCCCAATGGACAATTATCAAGACCAAACATATATATAGAAGAGAGCGAACTCTGAGAAAGCATAGGTTGTCTTATTACTGAGTCTGAAAATAGAGCATTTCCTCTAATTTGCATGAGATGGCAAAAATGGATAATCATAAACATGCGAAAGTTCAAAAAACTAAGTCATAATTAAGGGACCTTTTCAATGATAAGAACTCAGCATCTGGGGAACAGAGAAGTTACTAACAATTAACACAACATGAACATAATAAGCAATGAAAGATAGATGCAATGGAAGCAACTAGGAACTGGAATTAAAAGTTTCAGAGACAATATTGGTGCAATGGTTGACAATATGCATCAAAAAGGAGGATAAAATGATGCAGCACCAAATCGTTATGGGAGAATAATAGATGAAAACTCACATTAAGAAGTGAATGTACAATAAGGGCGGATTTGGAACTAACATCCCTAACGCAAGCTGAAACTTTCAGCACAGAAAACCTTTGAGATCCTGTCATTGCAGTTATAGAGTAACTGAACCAGAACAACAGGGATTTGGGGAGATAACAACAGGGATTAGGTAAAGATAATTTACCTAATACCTGTTGCTATCACCTCAAAAAGTCTCTTCTGGTTACAATGCCAGTGAAAAGAAAAGCAAATGGAAAGCAGTGAAAGCCTCAAGATCTGGCAATCAGGTATCGCGTTTGATGCTTGTAATGATTTGCTTTTGTTTCCCAAAGCTAGGTTGGAACACGCACAAGTAGTGGGAAAGATCCCAAGGACTTCCATAAGTGTCTGGAAACAGAACTGATGATCATAAAACCAGGGTTGATTGAGACCAGAGACATGGGGATGTAATTGGGAGTGCCCTTGCTGCACTCCCGACCTTCCAGCAAAACTTATTCTGTACCAGATAAAGTGAGGAAACAGAGGGTGGAAGAGGAGAAAAGCTCTCCATTGTGGAAGGACCATACTGGTAAAACCTGTCTTAGTGGTAATTTCCTGCTGACCTCAGCAGTAGATGAGATTGAGCAAAATGCCAGAGGTTTCTTATGTGGAAACAATGGAGGAAGGAAGATGCATCATGAAGGCTGGCCTTGATAACTCAAGCCAAAAATCAATGAGATCTAGACATCAGAAGGCTGAGAAGGGTGAATATGCCTTTACTTCCCAAGATGAAAAGGATATTTGCAAGATAACTTAACTTACACCAGGCAGGTTACTTACAAGCAAATATTGCAGAGGGAAGGAAAGGATGAAATTTCCAGTGAGAGTATCAGGGCTGGGGAATGACATTAGATAAAGGAGTCCAATGGAGGTTGGGAACTAATGAACCCCTGCTCTAGTGGAAGGACAGATGGCTACAAAGTCACCCTCTCTTGGAGACTGTAAACCAAATAAACCCAGAGGATGAGGTGAGCTGGAAAGTTAAGATCATTGGAGCTCACTTGGAGACTGGAATTGGCGCCAATTAAAGAACTGTCCTACATCAGTAACAATGCAAGACATCATGATATTAACAAAGCCAATGAACTGCATTATCCTGCCCCAAGTTCTGCCAAACATCAACCTAAGTAAGTATGAGAGAGAGCAAAGAGAGAATTTCTTGATTCCAATGAAGACATCTTACAGCCGTTATCTAGCTCCATGTATAAATTTAGTATAGTGCTTGAGAATTCTCTCTGAATTTGATTTATCCACATGTACAAGAATTTGGAGCAACATAATGACAAGAATCAATTGACAAACATAATTCAGGATCGCCTACCCCATGAATCCTATATGTGGGGCCATTAGTTATGACAACTGTTTCTTAAAGGAATTGCAGAAATTCTGGCTACACTATTTGGAATAACTCTCGTCATATTAAGGAGATTTCGTAAACGTTACTAAAATTCATTATGATTTCATGTACTTACCAAAAGTTTGCAACATAAAATTACCTAGAAAGTCCTTAAAAACCTTAAAAGCCATGGAATTCAACCCATTCCAAGGGACAAAAACAACCAGTAACTTTATCCAACAAGCAGTAGAGATTTACACATCGACGATTAGCTGCTGTCCGCATACATATACAAAATCAGGTACTTTCATAGAAAAAAGGTAAATTAGACGCTGACTTTTTGTATACTGTTGGGCCCACTTGAAGTTTATTTAGTAGTGTAAGAAGGAAGGAACAAACATTTAATTAAAGAAATACACTACAGGAATGGAAATTTAAGTACCTGGAATGTTGCTGGTACAGTTCCATCTTCTGCTGCAAACATTGACTCATAAACAGCTGCGGTTGCAAGGGCTGTTTCTCTATTTAGAATCTAGTTCACATTATGAAGAAATTATGTGAGACAGTAGCAAAGTATTAAACATTTACTTGAGAAGGAAAATATGATACTGAAAATGGTGGAAAACTAGGATACTCATAATGGCACTTAGAAGGATGAATTAGTTGCAGAATGTCTTACCTTGCCCCTATGTATAAGAGCATTTGATTCGCCCATTGCACGTAGATGCTCTATCAACTCCAGAGCTACCCCAGCAAAAGGGAAAGCAATCAGTATGTATAATACGAAAAACAAATGGAAGAAAAAAGTGCACATATAAAAGATAATATAGCGAAAAATTACAAATTCTAAAGCAGTTTGCTGCCTTGGTAGGACAACCATTGAGCATATGTGGTCTGTAAACAAATAGTTTTAACCTATCAAACCAACAAAAAGGGGGTATACCAAACGGCCAGTCTGACACAAGCGGAAGTGCAAACAGCGCAGCATCTTAATTTGATTCACAACTATGATATGGATTTTTAGATGAGAACCAGAGAGAATGTCTTCTAGGACACTATCTTAGCACAAACTCTCAAAGTTATATGCAAAAACCTCAAGAAAGCACCATTCTTTCTCCGAAAGACTAATCCAAATAGAAAGTAAAAATCACTAGGATCCTATATCACCTAAGAGAAGAAAATCACCAGAAATTCTAAAATAACTAGCTTCTGGTACTTTTACAGTGACTCTATGGCCTGCATGTGTCTTTGTACATGCTTTCGACAGGGCATGATTGACGCATTTATGTTCAAGCTTATTACAAGAATTAAAATCAAATGAAGAAAAGCATCACCTAGCAGGCTAGCAGCTCAAACAGTGAAGATAGCCAAATAGCAGAGCATTCCTACAATATTTTACAGCATGAACCTACCCAACTTCCATAGATAGGCCAAGGCCACAAAAGAAGCAAGTTGAAAAAAATTTTATTACCAAATTAAAAACTAAAAGACAATTGGGTTAGCTGTGCTACTAAATAAGACAGTGCAAAACCTCCAAGACCATTAAAAACCGACTTTAGAAACCATGACAAAGCAACAGTTGAGAATCTAATCCAAAGCAAGCATATCTAAATTATCAGGTCTCTCGGGCGCTACAGTCAGTCTATATAAACAACATTCTCTACAGCTCAAATTACCATGCTCAACTTGTTCCTTTTTCACTCTCCCCTCAAAATCACATTTTACATTAATAACTACCAATCAGAAGATTTCTCCAATCTAATAGTTACACAAATGAACTGGACATAAATATGCACCAGGAAACCTAAAATCTGATCATCTTTTTCTTACTCCCTCCGTACCATAAAATTTGTTGCTTCTAGGGATTTGGACTAGGTTTCAACAGCAAACATCAAGTTCTTGCTTTTTGCCTACTTTCAACTTTTTGCCTCCAGGAATTGTTAGCAAAGCCTATGCATGGAAACTCCAAATACTCGCAATCAAGAAAACAATGTGGGGCCAAATTCCAAATACCCACTGTCAAACAAGACAAACATAAATCAATTATGTAATTGTTCACATGCTATTAGTGCTCTGTTGGTGCAACTACAACTGTTGCTCACAATTATGGGGCCAAATAGTTTGGATAAACATTATTCTCTAATGGAAGGGTCAATCAGAAATAAGAGATATATGAATGAGGAGAGTGTAATTAAGGTATTTGTTCAACGATGTGGACATGAATAATTCTGTAACTGACTTAGGTTACAAAACATTGCAAGCCTAACGAGTGCTGCAGTTGATTTGTGAGGTCATAATTTCATTGTAGAGGATGTAGACTCAACCCTTTGAAGATCCAGCAGTGCCTGGAGCTTCAAACAAAAGGTTTCCGAGCAGTTCCTGGAGCTTCAAACAAAAGGTTTCCTTTGGTGATGCTATGATGTCAAAAATTATTTCACAAAGCACGATGAAATAATTCTTCACATTAAAGTTTTATTTAAATTAAGCCACCCTAGGTTATGGCTGACCAAGCTCAAACTGTAAGGACCTGCCAGGCTGAGTCTAATGCCCTACTCCAAAAACAAAAGAGATCTAAGAAAACAAAGACTACTGGTTATCGGCAGAAAGATGTACACATTCTACGCTTAATTGCTGCTACTACTTGGCAGTGACCTAGCTTTCCCTACCTATTGTAACATTTATTACATGGCCCGAAAAGAAAAAAATAAAGACTATATGTTCTGGGTAAAGTTTTAATGTAAAACAAGTGGCTTAACTATAAGGAATGCAATAAAACCTGGTTCAAGAGCATGGCTATTTTCACGGATACTGATTTCTTCAAGCGGCCATAAAGAATGAAGCTTACGAGGGATGAACAAGAAGAAGAAGAATCATCTAATATGAGAAAAGAGAGTTTAAAAACTAAATGTTATAAAGTTGCAAATGATAACAATGGAGCCCAAAAAAGGAATGCATAAGACAAATTTTTCAAACAGTTACAGCTGTGATTGATTTCACCAAGTGACAATTTAACCCGCTATAAAAGCTCTTTAGAGAGGTTGAATGCACTATTAATTTACTTATGACCTTCTTGTCAATCTTACTCCTATTAAACTGTGTTTTCAAGTATCAAGAAGTAAATATAAACAGAGTTTAACTATAAGCCTATAACTTTACCAAAGGTTCAAGATTAACAAGCATCCTTCTTGACAAGAACCTAGTTAACCACAATCAAGTGAAAGGGTAAATACATCATGCGTACAAGCTACAAGGATACATAGCTCTTTCAAGTTGACAAGCCTTGAAAAGTAAAGCTCTCAAAGCCAATGGAAAAAAAAACTTACGATTTTTATATCTAACAGTGTATTCATCAACATCAACTCCAGGAAGCATGAAGCCTGCTCTAGTCAAAAGATTACCAGCATCTCGCACCTAGACATCAACAAAGCTGTTTTGTCATAACTTCCTGGTAAATAGTATTATAAGCAGCTAAGGCACCCATTTATGCACACACGAATATGACCAGGAAACTTAAAAATTTGATCATGTTTTAATACTAAGTTTCATGCCTTTTCACCTAAGAGATTTTTTCCCCAAAAAAAAAGAAGAAAAAGACAGTGTAACAAGGTACTACCTCAAATGAACGAGAAGCCTAAGAAAATGCAAAAGGAATAGTATTGCAGTTGCTTAGAGACAGACCAGATAATGTGACCTTTTCTCAAGTATCCAAGAAATTTACACAATCAAAGTCTCATAAATTTTCTGTCAAATGGTCAACTATCAGAGAAATGTGGCCTGTGTATTTAATGCCTTACTCTTGATGTTACATATCCTGGTATATAAGAGAGGAATCGGTCTAGGGTAACACGAAAAGACAGACATGAAAAGAAATTTCCATGGTGATATAATTTGCTGTACCAAGCTTAGTGGAAAAAAACTGTTGTAAGTGCAGATCAACTATTTGATAATGCCAAAACAGGTAAGAAAAGAATTTCCTCCCGTGAGAAGATTCTATAAGAGAATAAGCTTTTCTCCTTTTCCATGTGGTGACATCAATTTAAATTAACAACTGAATCTCTTTAAAAGTTCATGCAATTTTGAAATTGACAACAATGTAGGACAAATATTAGGTAAAAAGGTACAGTTCAAGAGTACATCAAGCACAAATGCCCATAGGCACAGCACTTTCTTCAAGGAAGCACTATGCTTCTCTGTGTACGTGCAAAGGTGAAATGACAACCTTCATAAACTGAATTTGTTTTTCTCTAAGGTGATCTTCAGAACAATACGGGTCACTAAACAACACAAAGGCTTAAGAGGCTACCTGTGCCAAGGGTGATAAACGTGGACTTATGCCTCCTTCACGTTCCATTTGTGCTACAGTGCATGCTATTCTTAGCTCCCTACAAGATACCAGCAATTACAAAACTGTAAACTTATGCATTGGAAAACAACTACATCAGTTAAACAAAAAGTCATGACAAACTTTAATGTGTCTCCACCAAGGATTGCTGCGAGAAAGAGGCCATCAGGCTTCAATGCCAATCTAGCCTGTTAAAAACACAATGGTATGCGTGTTCATCATTTCAACAACGTCCCCTAAAGAACTATTGGATGTAAATACTGCAAAGTTTGGACTGATAGGTGCAGTAGAGGATGAGCAATAAGAAAAACAGAATGCACCTGTATCATGGCTCCAGGAAGATCATTAGTCCAGTGGAGTCCCAAGCAACTAATAACCAGATCCAGAGAACTTGACATTCACAGCAGAAATTCTCAGTAAGTACTGTTTTGCATTAATAAACACATGAATCAGAAGACAAAAATATGACCCAGCTGGCATAAAAACCCATAGCGATTCAACTAAACATACCTTTCTTTAATGGGCAAAAATTCTTCATCTCCAACAACATATGACGTCTCTATATTTTCGTTAGGCATTCTCATCTCAGCATTTTTACATAATTTTACCATGTCATTTGATGTATCCATCATGATTAGCTTTTCAATACCACCTGATAACTAAAAACTTTAGTTACAATACAGAATAATATAGGCCCAACCAAGAATTATAAATGAAGAAATCCAAAATTGTGCTGCAGTTAGAAAACACAAGTTTTGAGCAAGGTGATTCTCAGAGAACATACAAGAGTTAATGACACGGATGAAATATATCCGCCAGGATCTGGTCGATCTACCATAGGCCACAATATGTGATGTAATTTGTATATTTTGGAGTACCAGGTGTTCTACACAATTTGGAAGGTCACACAATGTTTTCTGATACCATCAACTTTATTATATACATATGGAATCTTTCCGATCTAATAGATATCACTACTGGAGATGATGAACAAAAGCTTTAAATTGTTTCAGGGTGTTCTAGCAAATGAACCTAAAGATGACGATTACTTAGGAAATATAGACACAATTTCTTGAATCCTTTTCCCTCATATACTTCTCTTATCTTTGGACTTAATTATTTTTCCAACTAATTGCTCTTCAAACTTTCTATTGACCTGAATACCATATTAACTAACAATTAATTGCGACTCATCATCCATGCCTTTGACTGTCATATTTATCCAAAATCCATTTAAGTGTCACCAACAAAGCCTTTAAAACATTATCACCTAAGCTGCCTCAACCTGTTCTATTCTAATTCTCTTTTACTACCCATCTCCTGGAAAACTTCTGCCATATCTCTCCACAGCACTCAGATGAAAAGTCTATTTTGTTCCAGATTTTTTTATGGGACCACATGATGCAAATACAGTAAACAACAAACAAAATAGAGCAATTATACTCCTGTAGAATTCAGAAACAGCTGGATTTTCATAGACAAATTGAAAAGAAATGCTTGAAAAGAAGTAAAATGGCCAACTTTTCTACACCTAGATGAGCTTAATGGCTTACACTAGCAGTGAATGCATCATGTTCTTCAAAATATGAAAAGAGACCACCTAACATCATGAAAACTTCAGAATGCCACCTTCAATCTGACAATGGAATTTCCATTGTACACTGTTTGTCTTACATAACAAAGTTCTATTACTTTCAGACAGTTAATGGGTCCAGGCTAAGAACGCAGAAAGTCTTGAACATAAACAAGCGATATTCTCCATCCTAAATAAGCCATTAATCGCTCTAAAAATCAATTTAGATAACTTTCTTCATATCATGCATCCATGAAATACCCTGAGTGTTCTCATCTTCAAGACGTAAGCTCACAGAAAATTAAAAAACAGATATGTATTAAGTAACCCTATATAGAAGTCAATACTCATCTAATATTTCACTTCATGGTAGAACCATGTGCTGCCAACAATAATACAGAAGTAACAGATACAAAAGGGCTAAAATTTTAACTCTTACCACGTCCCCTTAACAAACGACGAACAGCTTCCAGTGATCCGCCCATACACAATGTGGTAGGAAAGGTCCTTTTACAATCCTAGAGAGAAAAGGGGGGACCCAATTCAAACCAAGAAAAAGTTCAGAATTACAATTTAATTGGCTGACATAAAGGGTTGTAAGAACTGGAAAAGTAAGTTAAAACTTGCTCTTCATTGTTGTTTTCACTAAGTTGATGATCTTCAAGTCTTACAAGCTGTTATTTCACATATTAGCTACAAGCAAACTCTAACATAGTACCCTTTACATTTTACAACATGTTGCAAGATACTGATTAAGCAATTGAAGTCATATAATTCTACAATAGAAGATATGAAACAAGTTTCATACTTTTAATATGTATAAGGTAAGTTTAAGATCAGTTCAACCACAAGAGCCAATTCAAATTTAAGAAGCCATACCAAGCATATGACCAACAATATGTCTATAGTCTACGAGTATTCCATCACCAAAACAGCATCAAATAATTGAGACAAAACTATTTTGTACTCTTTGAAAATTGATTTATTTACAGAGAAAGTTTAAAGTTAATTGCAGAAAAAAAATAGATTATTAATTGGAATTGAACTTGAAAGTAGGTGCAGGCAACCAAAGATGTTCCATCTAGAACTGAGTATGAGGCATACAAGTTAGATAAGAAAAGCAATTTGCAACTGCAATCTGTGCCAAAACCTAAAGGGCCACCAAAAGAAATACAGTATAATAATGTAACAGATATTTGATAAAATGGATGCTGGGAAGGACAAAAGTTGGAGCCTTTACGCTAAATTGACAAATCAAACACTAATATAACTCAAGCAACAATAGCACAGTTAGCAAAAGCTCTTCAATGAAAAGATCAGTAACATTTTTACAGAGCATATCACTATAAAATCTGATGCCTGACCTAGTTACAAACAGTCTGTGATCATATACAGCTTTCTCCATCAACTATTCTTTAATAATTTTCTTGCATTAAGTATCGCACAGATTTCAATCATTACCCTTCCACGAATATCTTCCAATTAATGAACTCTTACAGTTCATAGATGCAAAATTACACGTCATTTCTGCTTTTGACTGTAACTTAAAGAGGACAAACCTAATCAATAAAGCCTACGGAATGGAAGCAATAGAAACATCAAAAGTGTAAGGTTATCATGTTTTATAAGGAACAGGGGAAGCCATATCTGCAGGATAGAAATTTAAACTTTTAACAAAGAAGAAAACCATATGAACAGCTCAAAACTACCACAACAGTTCCCTTATCCGACTATCATATTGAAAGAATTTACACTCCATTTTTTCTCTTCATCTCTGTACAATATGTAACTATTTCAATCCTACAAGGCAAATCTTGAAATGTTAATCGCCTAATACTATTGTTTAGAAACAATTCAACCATCAGAGCCGAATAATTCCACATTCAAATCGAAGCAAATTACTACAAGAAGAAAAATAAAATAATCAGTGAAAATAAAATAAAAAATAACAGCATATTATATTACTACCTCCAAGCGATCAAGCAAATTTTCAGCCACAGCATCAACCAAAGAATCCTTTGGCTGCATCAACCATGCAGCTCGATCGCGCTGCCATTATCAAATGTAAGGCTTTAACAAGGCCTCCACTACAATTTACATGCAGTACAGATTAAACCACCCAAAATTCGAAAACAAAAAATTGAACAGTAGGACTAAGCAATTAAATACATAAATAAATAAAATTTCCCATAGGAAATGAAAAAATGCTCAACTTGTTTCCGCTTGAGATGGCGGTCGAAGATTTTCACTTTCGAGCTCTGACCGGCGTCGTCTGCGATTTCGGTTGAATAAAGCCTTTTCCATATTCCTCCCCCTGCTAATAGGCGTCTCTGCCAAAATTTGATTGAAGATGTTCTCATCTTTTTTTTCCTTTTTTCTCTTCCCTTACAATTGATTTAAAACTGCCTGGATCGGGCCGGGTCGACTGTGTGCGGGTCCGGTTGCGCTCCACTTGGCAACGCCTGGGGAAGGAAAAGAGACGACTTAAATCCCTCCAAGTTGCCGGACGTTTCCAGCTTTTCCTGTAATTTCAGTCCCCTACCTATATTCTTCAACTAGTTCGAAATTAGTCCTTTCGCTCATGCTTATGCTTTCTTTCCTTCTTTTTTTTCCCCCTTTCTTTCTTTCTTTCTTTCTTTCTTTTTGTTTTCCTCTTTCCAATAAACATTTAAACCATTCACAAGTTTGTTCAGTCAAAATTTAAGTTCAAAGTCGCGTTTACCTCACTCTTGCCAAATTTGAATAATTAGGTTACACATAAGTTCAAAAGATTGATAAGTGCGTATATATTTTAAAGAAAATCTTTATAGTATGTTTTCTAAATCAATAGTTAATTATGAAAACTCGTATTGATCTCACTCGAGCCAATTTTGAAAAACTAAGTTATTCGTAAGTTCGAAATGTTGACAAGTGTACATATATTTTAAAAAAAAACCTCTATAGTATGTTTTCTAAATTAATGGTCAATTATGAAAAGCTATAATAATAAGAAACAATAACGACGACGAGCCTTTGGGGAACCATTTTTGACCTACACATGCTGCTGCAGCACAATGGTGCTTTAGACAACTTGCAACCCTTAAATAACCGCAGGATGATGAATAGCAATTGAGCCAGATGTTTTGGGAATTTGAAGGGGTCTAAAAAGAAATAAATATGAGCAAGAGAGGCAACAAAAAAGGGAAACCGTGGATAAGTGTGACGACCCCACTTCTCCCAAGGGCGAACCCAAGGGTATCGGCGGGCCGCCTGCCTAACTCGCGCCAGGACTCAAAACTTAAAGCAATCAAACGAGATAGATCGAAAGAGCACTATATACAATATATACAATCCCAAAAGTTATATTTACATCTTCAAAAGTCTCGAGTCAAACCATTCTAATATACTACAACCACAACCAGCAGAAGATAGACCCTAAGAAGGGTCCTTATACAAACCACCAAAACAAAAACAACCATCCTAACTGTTCAATTATTACAAGCCAATCTAACTATACTAGCATACGAGCCAAAAGTCCCCGCGTCGGCCCCTGCTAAGGAAAACAAAAGGAAAGGGGTAAGCTATATGCTTAGTAAGTAAACAGGGGCGAAAGCATAAATTCACGTAGCAACAAATACCCAATAAGAGTAAAGCAAAAGCAGAAAAGAATAACATCATATAATAAGGATACGGGTGGCTCCAAAGCCAATTCATGTGCCATGTATGATCTCCTGCCGACACTCCGTCGACCGCAAATAATAGTCCGTAGAACTTCACTTGTACACCCACCGACACCTTATCACCCTCACTGGCCAGTCACCTCACAAACTTGCCCGGGCGAACGAAATCACAAACTTGAGCTTGAGTCACAAGTTCGGGTCACAAACTTGGTCACCTTTTCGGTGAACCGGATTCACAAAATTGGTTCATAACATGAACCTACAAACTTGGTGACCTCAGACCAAGTTGAACTGACTTCGACCAAGCCCTAACCGGCTCGAATAGTCCAAACAGGTCTTAGATCGGGCCCACGAACTCACAAACTTCACAAAACTTTACTCGAAAGTCGCCCCGAGCCACAAGCTCAAGGGTTTTGGTTCCAAAAGGTTCATATACATATGCCAAGTACAATTATACATTTAAATTAGGGTTTAGGTCGAGTGCGATAAAGTACACCCTCGCCTAAGTACCCTTTTCACATATCTCAAACACATAGCAAAGAAACACATCAAACCGGCCTGAATACTTACTCAAAATACCGAAAGTAGTACGAAAGCAAAATCGCTTCGCGCGTTCGCTAGTAGTGGGCCCCACCGGCTCCGCCTAGCTCACCGCTGTCTGAAATAGAAGATTTTATCACAAACGGCCACTAACATGCCCAAAACAAGCAAAACGGTAAAACGACACGCGCGCACGTGAATATGACGGACGGAAACGGAAACGGCAGATTTGATACTCATTTCTAGTTTACCCATAAGTTGAGCTACGAATATCGGATTAAGGCGTATGAGATGCCAAATCGAAGCTTAAAGGATGAACAACAACTGTTATGAAGACATCCAGAACTGAAACTGGAGGCTTCAGTCCCAAATGAACCAAACACAATCACTTACGAAATCTGGCCAATGCACAAATGGTCAGTTTTGAGTGCGAACTGTTTTCTATGCTACACATGGTCAAAAGAGCTAAAAATTGGCAGTTAGATAGTTCAGTCCAAATGGAACAACTTTCATGAAGGTCGGCAATCCAAATTCGGAACGGAAATTGGTCATCAGGACCAAAACAGATCTGACCAGAAAATGGTCATCTTCACGGCCAGGCCTTATTTGCTCGGCTATATCTCAGGTTTTATAAATCCGATTCATGAAATTCCAAGGGCGATAGAAAGCTCTGATATAAGGCTATAAGTTTGGTGTTTTGGTCGCAAGCTCAAACAGCTTGTAACCCAGTCAAATGTGAAGCCAAAGTTCCAGTCGTAAACTTTCCAAAAACGTAACAGAATTTGCTGGTCAAAACAGGTCTGAGTATTTCGTTTATAGCTCAGGATATATGATGCGATTGAGCACGAGACCCAAAGTGTACAAGTAGACCCTGTGAAGGTGCCCCTAGGCCCAGTGACACGAGCACGAGCTAAGAGATTCAAGGAGTCCCTCCAAGCCTTGGTACGTGCCATCCAAATCCAAGAGAAACCGGCCATTGAAGGAATTGAGTTGGAATATCCTTGCACGACTACTAAAATGCTGCTTACAATTGAAGATGCAAGTGTTCAAGCTCCAAATAGCGGGCCAAGCTGCAGTTAAGTGCCCTCGCTGAGCCGAACTTTCCTTGTTATCTTTCCAGTTTATTAGGTCTTAGTCACGGCTATTAATAGCCTCAAGCCGCATGTTACATTCAGTTTTTGAGAGTATTGAATAAAATTTCCAGAATTTCGTCCATTCCTTGTGGCAAATTCCCTTAGCTTGTGAAAGCTAAGTTGAACATCCTAGAGCTGATCCTAGGCTGTTCGTGACTTATCAATCAAGCACACATACTTGATTGTGGCGTCCTCTACCGTTAAATCTGTTCTTGGGTGGTCCAAGTTCGGGTTCAACTCCATCAAATCTTCATCGTGTTCCTCTAGATCCGAAGTTGCTTCCGCGTCTCGCATCAATATACTAATCCGTTTAACCTGAAAATTTACAGGGATATCCAGGACTTAAGGGGCTACAATGTTGAAGAAGGAAACTTTGTCCAATTTTGAATGTAACAAGGTCAAAAATGCAAGACACTATACCAGAATTGCAAAACAGGATCACAAACCGTATTTGACCTTAATATGCGGTAATGGCACCAAATTCACTACAGTTATCGGATGGGGGTGTAAGACCCACCGTTTCGAAGCTAGGAAACAGGGCTACAACACTATAGAAGGTCACTCAGTCCAAATCCTAACACAACTAGGTCAAATATGCAAAATACTAAACCAGAATTACCAAAACAGGTCTGCAAAACACACAAAACTGTAATCGGTATAACTCAGTCTATACAAGTCCAAATGCCGAAATTCCAAAGGCATATGATATCTAAGACATCCAGCTACATTTCATCAGAAGACACCAACATCCAAATCCAAAGTGATTCCAGCCAAAATAGCCAAATACCAACGCAGTTTTCGCATTCTGACCAAAGCAGAACAGCTACAGTAATTCCAACATAACTCACTCTACACTAATCCAAATGACCTGAAATTTTGCAGGCACCTCAAACACATCAATACCTACAACTTTCATGTTTTAAGCCAAGGCCAAATCGGCCTCTAACATGGTGCAATAAATTCGGGCAGAATGTAGCTTCATGAACCCTAACTTTCCAAAATTTATTCCAAATCCAAAATTGGTTGCAAATATCAATCATTTCCATCCACTAGAGTCATAACCCCTCATTATCAATCATCATAAACAACCACAACACCATAATCCAATTAAACCAGAAAAATCATCAATAAAATTAAAACTTCACCAAATCACTTCAAACCAAGATAAAACCAGAAATTTCAGCACTTTAATCACTACTAATCATATCTTAAGCATCAATAGGTGTAGGTGGAAGTTTAAGCTTCACTTACCAAGTAAACAAGAGAGGGGAAGATGTTGGACACCTTAGCTCTTCCAAAAAACTTCACCAAAGCACTTACTAACACCAAATAGAGAGGTTTTATGGAGTGGAATCAAGGTTGGATGGTTGAGTAAGTTGATTGAAGCAAGATTGAACCCAAAATCTTGAAGAGTTTTCTTCCTTTTGTTGCTCAAGAGATTCGGTCACAATGGAGAGGAAAAGAATGAATTTTTGGTGATTTTTGAGATATTTATTCACTTGGTAAGAAAAGTCAAAAAGGTGAATAGTTGGAGACAAAGTCCAACCAATGGGATAGTGACACTTGTCACTTCATTAAATGCAATTCAATCCTTTGGTCACCTCTCACATCAATCACCTCACACTCCTTTACTTATCCATTAACACCCGATAAATTTTTCACAGTATCCGGAACGTAACTTAATTGGCCGAATTTTTTCCGAACTTTTCGCACTAGTGGGTCCCACGTCCAATATACGTTCTTATTTTCTCAAAAGCTAACCGATACTTGAAAATCATCTAAAACCCATATTTACTCATGAAAATTATCCTGGAGATTTTCTAATAAAGAAAATGCGGAAAAAAAAACGGGCGATAACTAAAACTCCACTTAAACTTTCTAATATTGCGACACTAGAGGTTGGCTAATCATTCAAACTTACTAAACCTTTGTAATTAAAAAAAATTCTATATTTACTTACGTCAAGGCACACACTAGAATACCGAATATAAATTATAGTTTGAACCTTATAATAATAATACGTAAACTAGGATTTCCAAACTTAACCGAATTAGGGTTTCCTTTCTAGCCATAAAACCCTGATTTTTCTATACTGAATATCAAATAACCCTAATATCGACTTACGATCGGACTGGGGCCTCACAATCTCCCCCACTTAGGACAATTTCGTCCTCGAAATTAATTCGTTGGTCAAAGCGTACCTTCGAAACCTGCCGAAGGATTAGTCACTTCCGGTTGACCCATTGTATAGACTCTGGCTGGCCCTTTGGATCGATTTTCCCCTGCATTTGACGGCTTACCTGTAGTCCCTTCAGTCGGTGGCTTAGGTTTCTCCTTTTGTGACTTAGGGCACTGGGCGATCAGATGTTCTGCACTACCACACTTATAGCATCTTCGGATCGAACTGTTCTTCCAACAGTTTTCGTCAGTGTGATTGGCCCCACAGAAACCACAGATTGGCTTAACGCCTGCACTTGGCCCTCCACGCTGGGCACTCCTCTGGGGCTCTTGCCCTACTCGACCTCTTCCATAATTACCCTGGTTTAGGGTTCCTGCGGGTCGGGGACCATCTGTTCCATGACTCTTCTTAGAAGGTAACTCACTTTGCGAGCTCTGTCCAGTCACAAAATAGCTCGAATCAGGTTGTCTTCGTTTCCTCTCATGAAAGGATTTTACCTGTCCCCTAGCTGTCTCAATCCGCTGTGCCTTTTCTAGTGCCTGGCCAAACGTGTCCAACTGAGCAGCTGCCAGTGCCTCCTGGATCTCCACATTTAAACCTTGAACGAAGCGGCGGATTCGTTTTCGCTCCGTTAGCACCAATTCCGGTGCAAAACGGGAGAGCTTTGTGAACTGGGTCTCGTACTCCGCTACACTCAGTGTCCCTTGACGCAAACGGATAAAATCATCTTCCCGTTTCTCTTGTACGATGGGTGGTAAATATTTTTCATTAAACTCTCGCGTAAAGTTAATCCATGTCCAGGGGGTCTGTTCCCGCTCCCACTTGGCTCTGATCACATTCCACCAGGCTCGAGCGGCCCCCTCAAACTGGAAAACAGCAAAAGATATCTGCCGCTCCTCCGAATACCTAAGCGCGACAAATATATCGAGCATACGGTCCATCCAGGTTTCTGCTAAATCAGGATTAGGTCCTCCTATGAACTTAGGAGGTGCAAACTTTTGGAACCGTTCTAAGGCACGGTCCTCGCCCTCATGATTATGTCCCGGATTATGTCCAGGGTTTCCAACAGCATTCCCGTGGCCCTGAGCCTGTTGGTCAATCATACGCTCCATCAAGTCAGCCATTCGCTGGATGGCTGTAGCTACTTGGTCTGGCTTGTGTTCATGTTCCATTTCAGGGCCTCGTCCTCGCCCTCTACCTCCACCTCGAGTACCGGAGGCCATCTAGTGTACAAGTCTATAATTCGGAACAATACGTATGCTTATTATCCAGACCATGAGCAAAAGAAGAGACACAAAACTTACGCACAAAAGACACACAAAAGATAAGTTCAAAATTTTATTCAAATATATACACATATTTACAAAGTCACACCAAAAGATTTACACATTACCCGACCTCCAGTCGGTACAAAACCCAATATACACGAGCACTCCGGCTCCAAAATGTAGTCAATCACGTGGTAACAAAAGAAACCAGGCATACTGGTTATAACAAAATAAACATGGCAGATATAACAAAATAAACATATCATATAGTCAAAAGGAAATCCCATCAACGGCCCTACGCGCCTCCCCTACGGAACCTACCTAATCCACTAGCACCGCCCCGGCGGCCCTAGGGTGTAAACCTAAAGAATAGGTCCAAATAGCTAACTTCAATATTAAGTAAGAACCAAATCGATTCACACTGGGACTGGCCATCTCCAAGTGCAATCAACTCAATCCCCACTTTGCCTTATGGAAACATTACAAAAGTCAATATCAAAATCTTAGCATTCAATATTTACCTTAATAGCCAAGTATCCCACATTCCGGCATCCTAAACTTCAAGTCTAGGATACACTACAGAGATCTGAAACCTAAACTCTGATACCAACTGTGACGACCCCACTTCTCCCAAGGGCGAACCCAAGGGTATCGGCGGGCCGCCTGCCTAGCTCGCGCCAGGACTCAAAACTTAAAGCAATCAAACGAGATAGATCGAAAGAGCACTATATACAATATATACAATCCCAAAAGTTATATTTACATCTTCAAAAGTCTCGAGTCAAATCACTTTAATATACTACAACCACAACCAGCAGAAGATAGACCCTAAGAAGGGTCCTTATACAAACCACCAAAACAAAAACAACCATCCTAACTGTTCAATTATTACAAGCCAATCTAACTATACTAGCATACGAGCCAAAAGTCCCCGCGTCGGCCCCTGCTAAGGAAAACAAAAGGAAAGAGGTAAGCTATATGCTTAGTAAGTAAACAGGGGCGAAAGCATAAATTCACGTAGCAACAAATACCCAATAAGAGTAAAGCAAAAGCAGAAAAGAACAACATCATATAATAAGGATACGGGTGGCTCCAAAGCCAATTCATGTGCCATGTATGATCTCCTGCCGACACTCCGTCGACCGCAAATAATAGTCCGTAGAACTTCACTTGTACACCCACCGACACCTTATCACCCTCACTGGCCAGTCACCTCACAAACTTGCCCGGGCGAACGAAATCACAAACTTGAGCTTGAGTCACAAGTTCGGGTCACAAACTTGGTCACCTTCTCGGTGAACCGGATTCACAAAATTGGTTCATAACATGAACCTACAAACTTGGTGACCTCAGACCAAGTTGGACTGACTTCGACCAAACCCTAACCGGCTCGAATAGTCCAAACAGGTCTTAGATCGGGCCCACGAACTCACAAACTTCACAAAACTTTACTCGAAAGTCGCCCCGAGCCACAAGCTCAAGGGTTTTGGTTCCAAAAGGTTCATATACATATGCCAAGTACAATTATACATTTAAATTAGGGTTTAGGTCGAGTGCGATAAAGTACACCCTCGCCTAAGTACCCTTTTCACATATCTCAAACACATAGCAAAGAAACACATCAAACCGGCCTGAATACTTACTCAAAATACCGAAAGTAGTACGAAAGCAAAATCGCTTCGCGCGTTCGCTAGTAGTGGGCCCCACCGGCTCCGCCTAGCTCACCGCTGTCTGAAATAGAAGATTTTATCACAAACGGCCACTAACATGCCCAAAATAAGCAAAACGGTAAAACGACACGCGCGCACGTGAATATGACGGACGGAAACGGAAACGGCAGATTTGATACTCATTTCTAGTTTACCCATAAGTTGAGCTACGAATATCGGATTAAGGCGTATGAGATGCCAAATCGAAGCTTAAAGGATGAACAACAACTGTTATGAAGACATCCAGAACTGAAACTGGAGGCTTCAGTCCCAAATGAACCAAACACAATCACTTACGAAATCTGGCCAATGCACAAATGGTCAGTTTTGAGTGCGAACTGTTTTCTATGCTACACATGGTCAAAAGAGCTGAAAATTGGCAGTTAGATAGTTCATTCCAAATGGAACAACTTTCATGAAGGTCGGCAATCCAAATTCGGAACGGAAATTGGTCATCAGGACCAAAACAGATCTGACCAGAAAATGGTCATCTTCACGGCCAGGCCTTATTTGCTCGGCTATATCTCAGGTTTTATAAATCCGATTCATGAAATTCCAAGGGCGATAGAAAGCTCTGATATAAGGCTATAAGTTTGGTGTTTTGGTCGCAAGCCCAAACAGCTTGTAACCCAGTCAAATGTGAAGCCAAAGTTCCAGTCGTAAACTTTCTAAAAACGTAACAGAATTTGCTGGTCAAAACAGGTCTGAGTATTTCGTTTATAGCTCAGGATATACTAATCCGTTTAACCTGAAAATTTACAGGGATATCCAGGACTTAAGGGGCTACAATGTTGAAGAAGGAAACTTTGTCCAATTTTGAATGTAACAAGGTCAAAAATGCAAGACACTATACCAGAATTGCAAAACAGGATCACAAACCGTATTTGACCTTAATATGCGGTAATGGCACCAAATTCACTACAGTTATCGGATGGGGGTGTAAGACCCACCGTTTCGAAGCTAGGAAACAGGGCTACAACACTGTAGAAGGTCACTCAGTCCAAATCCTAACACAACTAGGTCAAATATGCAAAATACTAAACCAGAATTACCAAAACAGGTCTGCAAAACACACAAAACTGTAATCGGTATAACTCAGTCTATACAAGTCCAAATGCCGAAATTCCAAAGGCATATGATATCTAAGACATCCAGCTACATTTCATCAGAAGACACCAACATCCAAATCCAAAGTGATTCCAGCCAAAATAGCCAAATACCAACGCAGTTTTCGCATTCTGACCAAAGCAGAACAGCTACAGTAATTCCAACATAACTCACTCTACACTAATCCAAATGACCTGAAATTTTGCAGGCACCTCAAACACATCAATACCTACAACTTTCATGTTTTAAGCCAAGGCCAAATCGGCCTCTAACATGGTGCAATAAATTCGGGCAGAATGTAGCTTCATGAACCCTAACTTTCCAAAATTTATTCCAAATCCAAAATTGGTTGCAAATATCAATCATTTCCATCCACTAGAGTCATAACCCCTCATTATCAATCATCATAAACAACCACAACACCATAATCCAATTAAACCAGAAAAATCATCAATAAAATTAAAACTTCACCAAATCACTTCAAACCAAGATAAAACCAGAAATTTCAGCACTTTAATCACTACTAATCATATCTTAAGCATCAATAGGTGTAGGTGGAAGTTTAAGCTTCACTTACCAAGTAAACAAGAGAGGGGAAGATGTTGGACACCTTAGCTCTTCCAAAAAACTTCACCAAAGCACTTACTAACACCAAATAGAGAGGTTTTATGGAGTGGAATCAAGGTTGGATGGTTGAGTAAGTTGATTGAAGCAAGATTGAACCCAAAATCTTGAAGAGTTTTCTTCCTTTTGTTGCTCAAGAGATTCGGTCACAATGGAGAGGAAAAGAATGAATTTTTGGTGATTTTTGAGATATTTATTCACTTGGTAAGAAAAGTCAAAAAGGTGAATAGTTGGAGACAAAGTCCAACCAATGGGATAGTGACACTTGTCACTTCATTAAATGCAATTCAATCCTTTGGTCACCTCTCACATCAATCACCTCACACTCCTTTACTTATCCATTAACACCCGATAAATTTTTCACAGTATCCGGAACGTAACTTAATTGGCCGAATTTTTTCCGAACTTTTCGCACTAGTGGGTCCCACGTCCAATATACGTTCTTATTTTCTCAAAAGCTAACCGATACTTGAAAATCATCTAAAACCCATATTTACTCATGAAAATTATCCTGGAGATTTTCTAATAAAGAAAATGCGGAAAAAAAAAACGGGCGATAACTAAAACTCCACTTAAACTTTCTAATATTGCAACACTAGAGGTTTGCTAATCATTCAAACTTACTAAACCTTTGTAATTAAAAAAAATCCTATATTTACTTACGTCAAGGCACACACTAGAATACCGAATATAAATTATAGCTTGAACCTTATAATAATAATACGTAAACTAGGATTTCCAAACTTAACCGAATTAGGGTTTCCTTTCTAGCCATAAAACCCTGATTTTTCTATACCGAATATCAAATAACCCTAATATCGACTTACGATCGGATTGGGGCCTCACAATAAGGGTGTAAGGAAAAAATATAAGAGTTGGATGCATTCTCACCAGACCAAACATATTAAGAATGATGTAACTTCTCGTGAAAGCCAAGAACTGGTAAAATGGAAAGGAGTGCAATCGGGATAGACAACAAAATACAAATATATAAGCTCTACTTAACTTGTAATATAATACAGATGAGCATACCACTTAAGAAAATGTAGAAGAAGTTGGAAAATTATATATTAAAATTATCTCTCATCCAATTACATATTTGCCATTTACCATTGGCAAAACAAAAAAAGGAATATGTTTTCATTAGATTTAAAGGATAATTTCAAAAAACCTCCCCTAAGGCTTCTGACTATTTCATTGACTGCCCTCCAAATTTTAAAAATTACACTAACCTCCCTAGAGATTTATTATCTTATAACATTAGGTCCAACTAACAATTAAAAGTAATATTAAGAGAAAGAATATAATATGATTCACCATTACCCCTTCATCTATTAAATTGTATAATTAATCTAATACGTGCCCAAACATTAAAAAAATTATAATTTGCTATTCATCATCGGATATTAAATCATATTAAATCACATATGACATCAAAAATAGTATATCATTGTATATATTTTACTTAATGTAACATCCGAATTGCTCATTTTAGTTACAAACCTGTTATCAAACATGATCGACAACAAATAATAAAAAAATATGTAACCAAAATATTACCAAAAGCGAATTTTAATATCATAAAAATCTCAACAATTAGCCTTGATATGTTGACAAGAATATTTATGATGTTAAAGTTTGTTCTCTGTAATATTTGGTTGCAAATTTTTTGAATATTTGTTGTTGATCATATCTGACAATTGAAATGTAATTGAAAAGAATAATTTGGACCTTCTATTAAGTGAAAAATATAAAATGGTATACTATTTTTTGATGCTATACGTGTGTAGACACCAAATTTTAGCTTATTCATTTTTTGTTTTAGTAATAACTATTATCTATTTTTTGTTTTAAGGCACCTTTTAGCATTTTATAGCATTTTAGATTATTATTATCTATTATTTTATTTTTAGTTTTTATTTCGTATTAGTTTTGCCCTCTTGGCCATTTATCTTTATTTTTATTAAGATTTTTTAGCATAAAATTTGTCAAAAAGAGAAAATTATTCTTTAAAAATATGTTTTGTTTCCTTTTACTATTTATTGATTAAAAAAAAAGGGAAAAGTGAGCCGCACATTGCAGCGCATGAATATCATTTTCAGGAAGAAAATAGGGCTGAGGGATCGGATGGCTGAAATATTGGTTGGAAGCCCACCCTTCATCCTCACCTTTGAGGTGAGGGTTTAGGGGTTGGAAGTTCCTATAAAAAGGAAAGAAACAGCCAAGAGAGAGGGGAGGGGTTTTGGAAATGACGGCTGAGATATTGGAGAAAGGACTGGAGTTGTGAGAGGACGGCAAAAAGAAAGAAACCAGAGGATTTTTATGACGGCTGAAGTGAGAGTAGGAAAGGGGAGAGAGCCCGTGACAACTGAAAATCTAAAGCGGAAAAAGAAGGAAAAGATATAGAGTGAGCTTGGGAGGCAACGGTGGAGAAAAGCCAGAAAAACTTGTTGGCAGCTGAAGGGGGCGGCTGAAGAAAGAATTCTGGAAAGAAAAAGAGAGGCGGTGGATGAAAAAGAACGGGGTTTGACAGATCTACATACTTTCACTGGCGGTTTCTTTCATCAAGGTTGCATCAGATCTCGTTGGGTTTTCCGGGAAATTCGATCATCCTTCAAGGTAATCCTTTCTTTCATCCTTTCCCGCCTGTGCATCATTGGCCTCTGTAACCAAGAGTTTCGTTGCTTGTTTTTTGCTTTCACGTCATTTTCTTGTTCATGCGTTGTTCATTCAAATTTGGGCTCCATACTTCGAGTCCTGTGTTATGATGAGTCTTGAATTCTTTTTGTGTAGAAGATTCTCCATGTTTTTAGTTGGTAGCAAACCCAGTAGATGACAGGATTTTTCTCTTCAAATCTGCATGACTTTTATTCTGTTTTTCTTGCGTTCTTTGTCTGGAATTAAGAGATGACAAAGAAGCTCACTGATTTGGGTTTCCTTGTTAAGGACTTATGAATAAAAGGTGTTTGCTTGCTTCCATTCGTGAACCTGGAGAGATGTTCGCTGAGTGTGTTCAGTTTTTTTTTGCCCGTTTTTTGACCACAAAGCTATGGTTTGGGCCTTAGGTTCTTATCTGGCGAGTTTATTTGGAAGTTTCGGTAGGAGGTTTAAAGTATTTTTGTTTGTGTTTTGATAAGCTGCATTTTTGCAGCAGTAGGTTGTCGAATTAGTTCCTTAGCACTTGCGTAGGAAACTCGATGGAAGTTTAGACCTTTTTGGCATATATGGCTGCTGTTCATTTTAGTTTCTGTTTGTTTTAATGCTTTGAAAACAGTTTTCGATATCTTAAGATCACTCACAAGGTTTGAAAATTGTCTGATGAGCCTGTTTGTCGGACTTCAGAATGCTTAGAGTTGCGCATAAAATTTGCTGCAACAAGCTGAAAGCCTTTGGCTTGTTGCAGCGGCATGGATCAAATTCTGTTTTCCTCTTTCGCTGGTTTAAGTTTTGAAGCTTACGATTTCCTTGGTCTTTGGCTAAGTGTGTCCTGGACATGTTTGCTGCGAGTTTATATTTTTCTCTGTTGTAGTTTTACATTCTGTTGCATCATGAAGTGTCGGATACCTGTAATGTCTTCTTGTTGCATGTTTTTCTTTAGTGTTTCAGGTTGTATTTCTCCACTTTCTTTTGATATTAGTCAATTCAAATGCTTTGCCACAATTTTGCAATATGGATTCGTGTCTCATGTAGTCGATAGCTGATAGGTGAGGTCTTAGTATTAGATGAATCTGGTCTGCATGATGAAATGGAAAGAAAAGCCGCGGCTGAAAACTTGCAGCAAACTTGGAAGCAAAAGAAAGCATGTTTCATTTTTAGTTGCAGAAGTTTAAGTCTCACGTAACTTGCATGGATTTGCATGAAATAATTCTTTGAAAATTACACTTTGGCCCCAAGTCTCCCTTTGTTTTACTATGGCCCAAGTAATTGAAAAATCCATCAAATCGACCCTTCAATTTTCTTTTTTCCTTTCAATTAGGCCCCAACTTTGCGAACATGGATGTTTAAGTTGTTTAAATGCTTTAATACTTATGTGATTATTTGTGATTACTTGACCTTTTCTTGCTCCTGGACCTTTAGAGTTCCTAAAATGTTTCAATTGGCCTTGATTGATTGATTAATGGTTGCTATTGGGTCTTTAGTCATTTTGATATTTTAGAAATTTGATCAATGATTCACTTTTGCTTGGAAATTATGCATTATTTGATCATTTTTAAGTTACAATTGAAGAAGGATTCGATAATTTTGTGGATTCAAATTGGCTTATTTACATTTTTTCACTAAATTGGTGCATTAATTCTTTGTTTTGATGATTTTTAGCCCAAGTTATCCCTTTCTTTGGTGACTTTAACCCAAGTTAAGTCGTGTTTACTTTACTAACATCATAAACGGGGAGGTATAATTTCTTTTATCCCTTTTTGTCTCTCTCCTATGTGATTCAACGTGCTAAGTGAGAATTGCATGTCTACTTTGCTTTCCTTGCCTTTCTTTAATTTCTTTCATTTATTTCATTTACTTTTACTTTTATTAAGTTATTCTTTTATGGGGTATGTGTACACCTCTTGGCTTGTAATAGATAGGGCTTGGAGAGCAATTTTATCCATTTTTCCCCTTCCCCTTATTTTTTAGTTAGCAAATGTAATATGTTCATTACTTGCTTTTGTTGCTATGTGTTAATTTGCTTTATTAGGCTCTTGCATTTAGTCGAGCATGCTAAGTGTTATGTGCTACGTGTTTATAGATGATTTGTATGTCTACTTGCTTTCTATAGTCGTAGATGAATATGATGGATGAATGTACGTCACCACACTAGTCCAACGCTAGTTATGGCTCATTGTCCCATTTTCCACTAGTCCAACGCTAGTAGGAATTCATAGAAAGGGCTAGTCCAATGCTAGACCCAATAGGCCGTCCCCTCTCGTTAGTACATACTTGCATGTTTCACTACATTTCATACATTTTTCTTAGTTTTTTTTTAGCATTTGGCATGCCCCTCCAACCTTTTCCCTTTCATTTTAGGTTTTTGCATCCTCATGCTAGTTATAGGGTACATTTGCTTGAGAGTCCCCTTTTGGTAAGGGAAACGAGCGAGTGTGGCTACAAAATAGCTTTAGCACGCTAGTTCTTCCTTCTAATCAAAGGGAAAATTAAAATCGTGAAGTTAGAAGTCATTCCCGTACCCGACTTGATGTATTCCTCTAGGTTCATATACTCTCATTTTTATCATATCACTTCCTCACTTTTTTATCCACATTTTCTCACTACTTATATTTTTTCTCAATCCACATGCCATGTTCGCACATTTTTCTTCTTTTCCTATCACTTACTTATTTTTCTACCTCACAAATTGCACCCAATTGCACTTATATATTTACTACCATTATACCTTATTTTCATCCACTTGCACACAAATACCTTTATTTTCTCCATTGGCACACATGCACTTTCCTTACACACATGCACTTTTCTTACATTTGCACACTTGCACTTACATTTGTTTTTATTTTACTTGCTTTTGCACACTTACACTCATACTTGAGTCTTCATTTGCATTATTCATGACCTCTATGAGGGCTTTCCTTACTGGCCATCACAATTCATGTGGTTGGGACCAAAAAATCTCATAAGAGACATTTTAGATTTAGGATTGCATCTTTTTCATATCCATTAGTTACATCCAACATGCAACGCATATTTTGGGTAGAAGAATTAGGAAAAGTGGGGCTAAGTCACGCAACTAGCTTTGGCTAGGGTAAGAGAGTGCCTTAGGCTTTGCCTTTGCCTTCTCCCGTATCAAATGTGACCCCCGATCATTTTCTTTGGTTACGTAGATCTAAAATTCTTTAAAAAGGGTTTGTTTACTTTTCTTTCCAAAAATAAAAATCATTTTTTGGGTGACTTGGTACACCCTAACTCTATACCAAGTGGCGACTCCATTTTCCATTCAAAAAACCCTTTTTGAACTTTATTTGGCCAAACCGTCGCATTTCACAATCCCACGGCCTTTTATTTTTACTCTCACACATATATCCCACACACTACTTCACACCTTCAAAACGTGGGGCGCAACAGCTTGGCGACTCCACTGGGGATTTCCTAAATGGGTCTGAGCATTTGATCTAGCCATTCTTTTCCGTTTTCTACCCTTTTTATGCATAGCATTTGGATATTAGGGTTGCATTTTTCATTTTTAGAACCTTTTGCCTCGCGCGCATATCAAACTACCTCCTCACTCACGTATGTATGATTTGGTTGTTTGGATGTATGTTTTAGTTGTCTTATCTCGCGCTTTGCATTGCATTTGGGTGGGGGACATCACCTTAGAGTCTCGCGTTGGTTTTCGATCCCTCCCCTCCAAACGAGCACTAGCATACGTGCATATGCTTTATTTTTATCCCTCATTTATTTTTCTTTTAGTGGCTTGTCACGCCACTCCACCCTATTAGGATTAGGTGACCTACTTGGACATGTGATCGTGACACGACGTGTGCGTAGCATGATTCGAGGGGTCACTCAATCTTCCGCTTTAAATTTTGGGTTGATAGCCTTTAGTTTTTAGTCGAAGGTTGAGGATTATTTTTAGATTCACCCAGATATGTAGCCGTGACACGACGTGTGCGTAGCAATGTCTGGGGAATCGCTCGAGCCACCGACAAGGAACCTTGGGAGTGATGACCTTTGGTTTCCAAGTCTGAAGGCTCGGGGACCTAAGTTTATCGAGTCTAGATGCATTAGTGAACCTCAACCTCATGCATCCATATTAGAATTGCTTAGGATAGAGTCGACCTTATCCTAAATTAGGAACACTATTCACGAGGGGAGGGGTCCTACCCCTTTTTCCTTATTTATCTTTGTTGCTTTTTATATTATCTAAATTGTCCAACGTGTTATGTGATTATGTGTTGAACTAACTTTCCTTGTCTCTTGTCTTTTGCATTCACAAATGTTAGGAAATAAGAAGTCTGGCATGATCCTCTTTTAGGACCTACCCTTATCAATAGGTTATTGCACGTTTAAAAATTCTGGTATATTTATAAATTAATGGCATATCATTTTAGGCCTACCCTGACATACAAAGGGTCCCTTTAGGTCATAATATAATTGCATGTTTTATCACTTTAATAAACTGGCATCATGCATAAACTCTAGAAGGGAATGCCATTTAGGGATCCTGTGTTAGGAATAAACCACTTCGTGTCTCGGATACTTAATCCAAAGAGACTTGCACGTTTACATTTTGTACCATCCAAAGGGGTAGTGCACAAGGTAAGGTAGGATCCGATCTTTTCGAAAATGGTAAAGTAATTTTTGCACATTGGAATACGAGCGTCTAATAATCACTTTTGGCCATTTTGTCAACATTGGTAAAAATCCCTTGCGTAAAGGACATTAATTCGAAGAACTTCACAAATAATTCCTCACTATTGAGATGATAAATGAATTGAGGCCAAAATTTGATATTAGAAGGCTCATAGATTAATGCATCGCAATAAATTTTTGAAAATTACCAATGGGTGGACAATTCAACCCATTTTTGAATTTCCATCAATTCATTTGACCAATCTGGTCATTTTTGAATAAATAATCAAATTTCATTTAATACATTTGACCATTTTACCCTTTTTAAGGTAATCTGGTCGATTTTTGAATAAATCATCAATTTCAGCCTTTTCATTTGACTTGTTTATTTCTTTTTAGGGTTTAAATCTAAGGTTCATTGAATAAATTAGTCGAGACATTGCAATCCTTTCAAAAGCAGGCTCTTTTGCACATCATGCGTCAATCAAAGTAAGTAATCCATTTGGAACGTAGTCCTCATTTTTAGGGCAAATGTCTCTTCACTCCGATTGACCAAATTTTTCAAATCATTTTTTTTCACTCAATCAGTTGATCGGATTCATCAAGGTATGGTATAGTGCCTACCTCAGAGGATTGCATTCTCATGTTAGGCCTACCCTTGGCACTAAAAGGGTCCCCCAATAGGACATGCATCCAAATTACTTTAATTATTACTAACTCCTGTCTTTTTCTTTTCCTTTTTCTTTTTTGACAACAGTCAATCAAGAAGGGCATCTAATAGGGGTTTTCCTACGTTCTCAGGTAGTAATTACAAATATTGCTACATGAAGAAGCCCCATTATTACCCGATCACATAGCCGAGCTTCAAGAGATAGTGTAAACATGAGTACCCATCCCGAATCATCTGATAGGCCTGCAACAACATCAGCGACTAACTTAGCAAATCTGGGAGCTCAACTGAGCGAAGTTCTAAACCGATTTAATGAACTAAGCATTGAAATGATGGCCCAACGGCGCGTGATCGACCAATTGGTCACTGGGGGTGCTAGCGGTGAGCAACAACACGAACCCTTACCCCCCGGCCAATCTGAACCAATACTCTTACCTTATACTCAAGCCTCTGTTACTTCACAAGTCATAAACCCATCGGAGGAAGCTTTTACTTATCCCACTCATGGCCCACAACCTACTTATGTACCTCACATCCAAATTAACCCTTCTCATGCCCAAATCCCCCAGAATTATCCGCCAATCACTATGAGCATGCCATTTGAACCTCAAGGACCACATTATTACTCCACCGCTGAGCCATTCACCTTAGATACCGCCGCCCAAGGGAAGGCTGAAGCTGGGGAATCATCCGCACCGGTTGATAAGAATTTGCTAAAAAGATTGGATAAGTTTGAGGAGTTCATAAGGAAAAATCAAGGTCTGAGCAAACAAGGAAGTCTAGACTACAACGATCTGTGCCTATTTCCGGATATGCAATTGCCAATGGGTTTCAAAGCGCCCAAATTTAGCAAGTACGATGGAACTGGCAATCCCAAAACACACCTTCGGATGTTCGCAAACAAACTTGGAAAGCCGATAGATGATGAGAATTTACCTGTACGTTTATTTCCCGAGAGCCTAGAAGGCGACGCGTTGGATTGGTATTCCAATTTGAAGCCTGAGGATATGAGATCTTGGATGGATTTGTCAACTGCTTTTATGAGGCAGTACAAATACAATTGCGAGCTTGCTCCAACGAGGGCCACACTTGAGGGGACTAAAAGAAAACCATCTGAGGACCACAAGACGTACGCGAAGAGATGGAGGAAATTGGCCGCCAAGGTGGAGCCTCCTATGACTGAAAACGAGATTGTTCGCACGTTCATCAAAGCTCATGACCCGCCTTACTTTGAGAAGATTTTTCGAATGACCGGGTGTTCCTTTGCCGAAATTGTCAATAAATTGGAAGAATTTGATGAGTTTGTGAAGGCCGGAAAAATTGTTAGTGTGTCAACATTGAAGATGCAACTAGAGACTCTGCAAGGCCAGAATGACAGTGGGAAAAAATCCCAATCTAAGGGAAAAGAAGAGGAAACTGCTTTTGTTGGGGATCAGGGCCCCTCGGCCAGACCTAGATTTTCAAACCGCCTTGCTTATTCATCACCCTATCCATACTACCCAAACTCCCGTCCTATCCACCATACTACCATTAACCATTCTCGACCTCGACCAAATTATCCAAATGTACTCACACCACCCTTTCAAAATCCTCAACCAAATCTCCAAACTAGACCTCGCCCTTCTTTTAACCCAAGACCTATTCCACCCCCTAGCCCAAATTACTACTACCAACAAACCAGTGACACCCAAAATTCAACGTCACACCGAACCTTCACCAATCTAAGTCGGCCTGTTGACCAATTATATGAGCAATTGAAAGCTGTCGGGAAAATTGGTGTTATACCTCCTAAGATCTATTCTAAGCGCTTTCCTTCTGACTATGACCCTCAAGCAGTCTGCGCTTATCATTCTGGAGCTCCCGAGCATTCCACCAATGATTGTCGGGCATTGAAACATGAAATCCAGGATATGATCGAATTCGGAGAAATAGTGCTAAGGAAAAAGGGTGAACAGGGACAGAGCATAAGTACAAATCCCTTTCCCGAACACAAGGACGCCTTTGAGGCATCCACCCCCAATGAAGAAATTTGAGAATCCTGGAAGGGGCTGAATTAGTGAGATTCCTCTCCCTTGAAGGGAGTTTCGATAAATTTGGGGAGTTGTTTTGGTTAAAACCAATGAAAATCGTTCATACGCGTGTCTTTTGTTTAACTATGTTTTTTGTAAATAGTTTTCAATCAAGTGACTGCTAAAGACACGTTTCATGAATATTAAGTTTGGTTTTTGTCTGAAAATTCAATAAAATGTACAGTTTTATAAATTGTGACTTACACATTCTTTTCAGATGGCCAAGAATAAAATCGTCTGACCCTTTGGATATCACTGTTCAGAAATTTGATGGCAGCGATCTCACGAATGTGAATTTGAATTTCAAAATGAAAGGAGTAGGGGAAGAGACATTCAAAAATGTTTCAAAGAAGCCTGAATGGAGTAAAAGAAGTTCAAGCAGAATCAGGATCGAGATTAGGAATAAGAAGCAGTTAAACACTGTCCATCATGGTCAATATGATCGAAAGGATTGGTCTATGATTACGCTTAAAGGGTCAAATCAGGATCATTCAGACGAGAAGGCAAAGCATTAAGGTGGTTTTCGTCAGTACAAAATGAAGCCAAAAGGAGAGTTTGCCGCGAATTGGTAAGGTGCTCTTATCATCAAAAAGGTATCGCCTGATGGAGCACTTGTTCCCTCAATCAATCAATTCGGAGATGTGTAAGAAATTTTCATCTGATAAATGAAAGTTTTCTTTTAGAGTTAATGCGAAGAATGGAATGAAAGTCAGGCTCTCTTCTTTTTCCATTAAGACATTATATTCCTAGTTATCCCTTTTGAGCCTTCAGAATAGATCATTTCGTTTGGCAACCTCTGAGAATCGCAAATCCCACACTGGGGCAAATTTAGTTTTGAAAGAAGAGAAAAAGAGAGAAAACCCCACACTGGGGTAAATTCAATTTTTTAAGGAAAGTCGAAAGTAAAGGAAATGAACAAAAGAAAGCTTCAATTAAAAATAAACTGGAGCAAATTTTTAAAAAGTTGAAAGATGAATGAAAAAGGAAGAAAATGAAAGAAAAGAGAACCTCATTTGAGAATAAATTGGGGCAAATTTTGATTTAACCCTAAAATAGGGTTAACATGGAAATGCGATCTCAGATCATTTAAACCACTTTTTGAAGTCTGCCTTCAAGCCTTAACCTTTCCTAGCACCTCACCCGACCCCATTACAAAAGCCAAAAAGTCCTGGCTTCCATTCTTGGCATCACCTCTTTTAAAGAAATTTTCTAAGTCACATGGTAAATGATGTCAATACGCCTTCACTCATGTTGTAAAGGAAGGGGTTGTCGCATTGATGCCATTATTTCTTAAAACACATTTTTGAGTTGATAAAGGCTATTGGCAAGATTTGTTCATCAGGTGAAAATTCGAAAAGGGCACCTTTGAAAAGAAAAGGAAAAAGAAAAGAAGAAAAGAAAAAAAAAACAACAACAACAACAACAAAACAAAACAAAATGAAGAAAAAAAGAGCCAAAAGGGGGAGTAGCCTTAGTGAAAACTTGAAAGGGCGCTAAGGTAGAGTTTCATGAGGAAAAGTGAGGGTGGAATTAGAAACCTGGTGATTCGATTCATTTGGGATTCCTCCTCGCATTGTGGTTCTTCTGTTGCCGACATTGAACTCAGGGCGGATGATATCTAAAGGGTCAAGCGTGGCATTTTGTTTAAAGTCGGAATACTTTGGCTTTTCAAGCATAAATTGTCGAATTTATAGATTCATTTCTTTAAAATTAATTTTCTTTCAATAAAAAATAAATGATTGTTTTCATGTTACAGAAATTTTCATCATCTGTTGTGTAAATAGAATATTCTTTCATCAGTTTCATAGTCTTATTTATCTCTTTAGGTTCATCAGATGGCAATCCCCCTGATTTATTGAAAATCCCTGGATACCAAGGGCCTTATTAGCATTGGAAGTCAATGGAATTTGATCAGATCACAGAGCATAGTTGAGTTTTCGAAGTATCAAGGGGAAAACATCAAAGTACTCATGTTTACACATTTCTTCAAGGAGGAATTGATCGAATGATGGTGGCATTACTTGTTCTTTCTTTTACAGGTTCATACGCGTTTCAAAGGACGAAACTGGGGCAACTTTTTGAACTGAGGAACGTCGCCCAAGAATTCTTATATGACTGAGGGATTCGGACCAAAGAAGAAGTGAATCAAAGTTTGAGCAACCCTGCCATAATGCAAATCAAATGATCGGTTGCACAATAAGTGGTGGAGACTGAGGCTAAAAAAAAAAAAATCTTGAAAAGTTTCTCCCGAACGAAAAGGAAAAAACGGGAAACATAAAAAATCATTTTCAATATCAGATTTTAAATTCTTGTTGGCGAATTTCAACTTCCGCTGCGCACCCTTCTATCTCCCCCTCTTGACAATCACGCTTAATTTCTTGACAAATTGAATGGCGAGATTGGATCTTATCCTACTGATCCCAAATATCACGTTGGGCCTGGATTTCGTGCCGCCAACATTTCCAAAGATCACGTTGGGCCTGGATTTCGTGCCGCCAACATTCCAACATCACGTTGCCGCCAACATTCCAAAGATCACGTTGGGCCTGAATTTCGTGCCGCCGCCGACATTCCAAATATCACGTTGGGCCTGGATTTCGTGCCGCCAACATTCCAAATATCACGTTGGGCCTGGATTTCGTGCCGCCGACATTCCAACATCACGTTGGGCCTGGACTTTGTGCCGCCAACATTCCAAATATCACGTTGGGCCTGGATTTTGTGCCGCCAACTTCACAAATGTCACATTGGGTCTGGATTTTATGCCGCCAACATCACCAACATCATGTTGGGTTTGGATTTTGTACCCCCAATTAAGGCAGGATCGGGTTTAATCCCACTGACCAATTCATCACACTGGGACAAGTCTTTGGATAATTTTTGAGCAAGTCTTATACAGTTTCTTCATACATATCAGCATTTCTTTTATTTTGCCACTAAACATGGATTAGTCCCACTAGTGAGCACTTAAATTTTGTTCGGGTCAGTCCCATGATTTAAATTTTGTTCGGGCCAGTCCCATGATTTAAATTTTGTTCGGATCAGTCCCGTTTTAAATTCCTGTTCGGGTCAGTCCCGTTTTAATTTCCTGTTCGGGCCAGTCCCGTTTTAAAATTCCTGTTCGGGTCAGTCCCGTTTTAAATTTCTTGTTCGGGTTAGTCCCGTTGTAAATTCCAGTTCGTTGGAATCATTTTGCGGCCAAATAACACAGGTAAGTATTTGGTGTCTACTTCTGTGTCTCAAGTTTTTTCAAAACTCAAACAAAGAGGGGCAAACTGTAGACACCAAATTTTAGCTTATTCATTTTTTGTTTTAGTAATAACTATTATCTATTTTTTGTTTTAAGGCACCTTTTAGCATTTTATAGCATTTTAGATTATTATTATCTATTATTTTATTTTTAGTTTTTATTTCGTATTAGTTTTGCCCTCTTGGCCATTTATCTTTATTTTTATTAAGATTTTTTAGCATAAAATTTGTCAAAAAGAGAAAATTATTCTTTAAAAATATGTTTTGTTTCCTTTTACTATTTATTGATTAAAAACAAAGGGAAAAGTGAGCCGCACATTGCAGCGCATGAATATCATTTTCAGGAAGAAAATAGGGCTAAGGGATCGGATGGCTGAAATATTGGTTGGAAGCCCACCCTTCATCCTCACCTTTGAGGTGAGGGTTTAGGGGTTGGAAGTTCCTATAAAAAGGAAAGAAACAGCCGAGAGAGAGGGGAGGGGTTTTGGAAATGACGGCTGAGATATTGGAGAGAGGACTGGGGTCGTGAGAGGACGGCAAAAAGAAAGAAACCAGAAGATTTTTGTGACGGCTGAAGTGAGAGTAGGAAAGGGGAGAGAGCCCGTGACAACTGAAAATCTAAAGCGGAAAAAGAAGGAAAAGATATAGAGTGAGCTTGGGAGGCAACGGTGGAGAAAAGCCAGAAAAACTTGTTGGCAGCTGAAGGGGGCGGCTGAAGAAAGAATTCTGGAAAGAAAAAGAGAGGCGGTGGATGAAAAAGAACGGGGTTTGACAGATCTACATACTTTCACTGGCGGTTTCTTTCATCAAGGTTGCATCAGATCTCGTTGGGTTTTCCGGGAAATTCGATCATCCTTCAAGGTAATCCTTTCTTTCATCCTTTCCCGCCTGTGCATCATTGGCCTCTGTAACCAAGAGTTTCGTTGCTTGTTTTTTGCTTTCACGTCATTTTCTTGTTCATGCGTTGTTCATTCAAATTTGGGCTCCATACTTCGAGTCCTGTGTTATGATGAGTCTTGAATTCTTTTTGTGTAGAAGATTCTCCATGTTTTTAGTTGGTAGCAAACCCAGTAGATGACAGGATTTTTCTCTTCAAATCTGCATGACTTTTATTCTGTTTTTCTTGCGTTCTTTGTCTGGAATTAAGAGATGACAAAGAAGCTCACTGATTTGGGTTTCCTTGTTAAGGACTTATGAATAAAAGGTGTTTGCTTGCTTCCATTCGTGAACCTGGAGAGATGTTCGCTGAGTGTGTTCAGTTTTTTTTTGCCCGTTTTTTGACCACAAAGCTATGGTTTGGGCCTTAGGTTCTTATCTGGCGAGTTTATTTGGAAGTTTCGGTAGGAGGTTTAAAGTATTTTTGTTTGTGTTTTGATAAGCTGCATTTTTGCAGCAGTAGGTTGTCGAATTAGTTCCTTAGCACTTGCGTAGGAAACTCGATGGAAGTTTAGACCTTTTTGGCATATATGGCTGCTGTTCATTTTAGTTTCTGTTTGTTTTAATGCTTTGAAAACAGTTTTCGATATCTTAAGATCACTCACAAGGTTTGAAAATTGTCTGATGAGCCTGTTTGTCGGACTTCAGAATGCTTAGAGTTGCGCATAAAATTTGCTGCAACAAGCTGAAAGCCTTTGGCTTGTTGCAGCGGCATGGATCAAATTCTGTTTTCCTCTTTCGCTGGTTTAAGTTTTGAAGCTTACGATTTCCTTGGTCTTTGGCTAAGTGTGTCCTGGACATGTTTGCTGCGAGTTTATATTTTTCTCTGTTGTAGTTTTACATTCTGTTGCATCATGAAGTGTCGGATACCTGTAATGTCTTCTTGTTGCATGTTTTTCTTTAGTGTTTCAGGTTGTATTTCTCCACTTTCTTTTGATATTAGTCAATTCAAATGCTTTGCCACAATTTTGCAATATGGATTCGTGTCTCATGTAGTCGATAGCTGATAGGTGAGGTCTTAGTATTAGATGAATCTGGTCTGCATGATGAAATGGAAAGAAAAGCCGCGGCTGAAAACTTGCAGCAAACTTGGAAGCAAAAGAAAGCATGTTTCATTTTTAGTTGCAGAAGTTTAAGTCTCACGTAACTTGCATGGATTTGCATGAAATAATTCTTTGAAAATTACACTTTGGCCCCAAGTCTCCCTTTGTTTTACTATGGCCCAAGTAATTGAAAAATCCATCAAATCGACCCTTCAATTTTCTTTTTTCCTTTCAATTAGGCCCCAACTTTGCGAACATGGATGTTTAAGTTGTTTAAATGCTTTAATACTTATGTGATTATTTGTGATTACTTGACCTTTTCTTGCTCCTGGACCTTTAGAGTTCCTAAAATGTTTCAATTGGCCTTGATTGATTGATTAATGGTTGCTATTGGGTCTTTAGTCATTTTGATATTTTAGAAATTTGATCAATGATTCACTTTTGCTTGGAAATTATGCATTATTTGATCATTTTTAAGTTACAATTGAAGAAGGATTCGATAATTTTGTGGATTCAAATTGGCTTATTTACATTTTTTCACTAAATTGGTGCATTAATTCTTTGTTTTGATGATTTTTAGCCCAAGTTATCCCTTTCTTTGGTGACTTTAACCCAAGTTAAGTCGTGTTTACTTTACTAACATCATAAACGGGGAGGTATAATTTCTTTTATCCCTTTTTGTCTCTCTCCTATGTGATTCAACGTGCTAAGTGAGAATTGCATGTCTACTTTGCTTTCCTTGCCTTTCTTTAATTTCTTTCATTTATTTCATTTACTTTTACTTTTATTAAGTTATTCTTTTATGGGGTATGTGTACACCTCTTGGCTTGTAATAGATAGGGCTTGGAGAGCAATTTTATCCATTTTTCCCCTTCCCCTTATTTTTTAGTTAGCAAATGTAATATGTTCATTACTTGCTTTTGTTGCTATGTGTTAATTTGCTTTATTAGGCTCTTGCATTTAGTCGAGCATGCTAAGTGTTATGTGCTACGTGTTTATAGATGATTTGTATGTCTACTTGCTTTCTATAGTCGTAGATGAATATGATGGATGAATGTACGTCACCACACTAGTCCAACGCTAGTTATGGCTCATTGTCCCATTTTCCACTAGTCCAACGCTAGTAGGAATTCATAGAAAGGGCTAGTCCAATGCTAGACCCAATAGGCCGTCCCCTCTCGTTAGTACATACTTGCATGTTTCACTACATTTCATACATTTTTCTTAGTTTTTTTTTAGCATTTGGCATGCCCCTCCAACCTTTTCCCTTTCATTTTAGGTTTTTGCATCCTCATGCTAGTTATAGGGTACATTTGCTTGAGAGTCCCCTTTTGGTAAGGGAAACGAGCGAGTGTGGCTACAAAATAGCTTTAGCACGCTAGTTCTTCCTTCTAATCAAAGGGAAAATTAAAATCGTGAAGTTAGAAGTCATTCCCGTACCCGACTTGATGTATTCCTCTAGGTTCATATACTCTCATTTTTATCATATCACTTCCTCACTTTTTTATCCACATTTTCTCACTACTTATATTTTTTCTCAATCCACATGCCATGTTCGCACATTTTTCTTCTTTTCCTATCACTTACTTATTTTTCTACCTCACAAATTGCACCCAATTGCACTTATATATTTACTACCATTATACCTTATTTTCATCCACTTGCACACAAATACCTTTATTTTCTCCATTGGCACACATGCACTTTCCTTACACACATGCACTTTTCTTACATTTGCACACTTGCACTTACATTTGTTTTTATTTTACTTGCTTTTGCACACTTACACTCATACTTGAGTCTTCATTTGCATTATTCATGACCTCTATGAGGGCTTTCCTTACTGGCCATCACAATTCATGTGGTTGGGACCAAAAAATCTCATAAGAGACATTTTAGATTTAGGATTGCATCTTTTTCATATCCATTAGTTACATCCAACATGCAACGCATATTTTGGGTAGAAGAATTAGGAAAAGTGGGGCTAAGTCACGCAACTAGCTTTGGCTAGGGTAAGAGAGTGCCTTAGGCTTTGCCTTTGCCTTCTCCCGTATCAAATGTGACCCCCGATCATTTTCTTTGGTTACGTAGATCTAAAATTCTTTAAAAAGGGTTTGTTTACTTTTCTTTCCAAAAATAAAAATCATTTTTTGGGTGACTTGGTACACCCTAACTCTATACCAAGTGGCGACTCCATTTTCCATTCAAAAAACCCTTTTTGAACTTTATTTGGCCAAACCGTCGCATTTCACAATCCCACGGCCTTTTATTTTTACTCTCACACATATATCCCACACACTACTTCACACCTTCAAAACGTGGGGCGCAACAGCTTGGCGACTCCACTGGGGATTTCCTAAATGGGTCTGAGCATTTGATCTAGCCATTCTTTTCCGTTTTCTACCCTTTTTATGCATAGCATTTGGATATTAGGGTTGCATTTTTCATTTTTAGAACCTTTTGCCTCGCGCGCATATCAAACTACCTCCTCACTCACGTATGTATGATTTGGTTGTTTGGATGTATGTTTTAGTTGTCTTATCTCGCGCTTTGCATTGCATTTGGGTGGGGGACATCACCTTAGAGTCTCGCGTTGGTTTTCGATCCCTCCCCTCCAAACGAGCACTAGCATACGTGCATATGCTTTATTTTTATCCCTCATTTATTTTTCTTTTAGTGGCTTGTCACGCCACTCCACCCTATTAGGATTAGGTGACCTACTTGGACATGTGATCGTGACACGACGTGTGCGTAGCATGATTCGAGGGGTCACTCAATCTTCCGCTTTAAATTTTGGGTTGATAGCCTTTAGTTTTTAGTCGAAGGTTGAGGATTATTTTTAGATTCACCCAGATATGTAGCCGTGACACGACGTGTGCGTAGCAATGTCTGGGGAATCGCTCGAGCCACCGACAAGGAACCTTGGGAGTGATGACCTTTGGTTTCCAAGTCTGAAGGCTCGGGGACCTAAGTTTATCGAGTCTAGATGCATTAGTGAACCTCAACCTCATGCATCCATATTAGAATTGCTTAGGATAGAGTCGACCTTATCCTAAATTAGGAACACTATTCACGAGGGGAGGGGTCCTACCCCTTTTTCCTTATTTATCTTTGTTGCTTTTTATATTATCTAAATTGTCCAACGTGTTATGTGATTATGTGTTGAACTAACTTTCCTTGTCTCTTGTCTTTTGCATTCACAAATGTTAGGAAATAAGAAGTCTGGCATGATCCTCTTTTAGGACCTACCCTTATCAATAGGTTATTGCACGTTTAAAAATTCTGGTATATTTATAAATTAATGGCATATCATTTTAGGCCTACCCTGACATACAAAGGGTCCCTTTAGGTCATAATATAATTGCATGTTTTATCACTTTAATAAACTGGCATCATGCATAAACTCTAGAAGGGAATGCCATTTAGGGATCCTGTGTTAGGAATAAACCACTTCGTGTCTCGGATACTTAATCCAAAGAGACTTGCACGTTTACATTTTGTACCATCCAAAGGGGTAGTGCACAAGGTAAGGTAGGATCCGATCTTTTCGAAAATGGTAAAGTAATTTTTGCACATTGGAATACGAGCGTCTAATAATCACTTTTGGCCATTTTGTCAACATTGGTAAAAATCCCTTGCGTAAAGGACATTAATTCGAAGAACTTCACAAATAATTCCTCACTATTGAGATGATAAATGAATTGAGGCCAAAATTTGATATTAGAAGGCTCATAGATTAATGCATCGCAATAAATTTTTGAAAATTACCAATGGGTGGACAATTCAACCCATTTTTGAATTTCCATCAATTCATTTGACCAATCTGGTCATTTTTGAATAAATAATCAAATTTCATTTAATACATTTGACCATTTTACCCTTTTTAAGGTAATCTGGTCGATTTTTGAATAAATCATCAATTTCAGCCTTTTCATTTGACTTGTTTATTTCTTTTTAGGGTTTAAATCTAAGGTTCATTGAATAAATTAGTCGAGACATTGCAATCCTTTCAAAAGCAGGCTCTTTTGCACATCATGCGTCAATCAAAGTAAGTAATCCATTTGGAACGTAGTCCTCATTTTTAGGGCAAATGTCTCTTCACTCCGATTGACCAAATTTTTCAAATCATTTTTTTTCACTCAATCAGTTGATCGGATTCATCAAGGTATGGTATAGTGCCTACCTCAGAGGATTGCATTCTCATGTTAGGCCTACCCTTGGCACTAAAAGGGTCCCCCAATAGGACATGCATCCAAATTACTTTAATTATTACTAACTCCTGTCTTTTTCTTTTCCTTTTTCTTTTTTGACAACAGTCAATCAAGAAGGGCATCTAATAGGGGTTTTCCTACGTTCTCAGGTAGTAATTACAAATATTGCTACATGAAGAAGCCCCATTATTACCCGATCACATAGCCGAGCTTCAAGAGATAGTGTAAACATGAGTACCCATCCCGAATCATCTGATAGGCCTGCAACAACATCAGCGACTAACTTAGCAAATCTGGGAGCTCAACTGAGCGAAGTTCTAAACCGATTTAATGAACTAAGCATTGAAATGATGGCCCAACGGCGCGTGATCGACCAATTGGTCACTGGGGGTGCTAGCGGTGAGCAACAACACGAACCCTTACCCCCCGGCCAATCTGAACCAATACTCTTACCTTATACTCAAGCCTCTGTTACTTCACAAGTCATAAACCCATCGGAGGAAGCTTTTACTTATCCCACTCATGGCCCACAACCTACTTATGTACCTCACATCCAAATTAACCCTTCTCATGCCCAAATCCCCCAGAATTATCCGCCAATCACTATGAGCATGCCATTTGAACCTCAAGGACCACATTATTACTCCACCGCTGAGCCATTCACCTTAGATACCGCCGCCCAAGGGAAGGCTGAAGCTGGGGAATCATCCGCACCGGTTGATAAGAATTTGCTAAAAAGATTGGATAAGTTTGAGGAGTTCATAAGGAAAAATCAAGGTCTGAGCAAACAAGGAAGTCTAGACTACAACGATCTGTGCCTATTTCCGGATATGCAATTGCCAATGGGTTTCAAAGCGCCCAAATTTAGCAAGTACGATGGAACTGGCAATCCCAAAACACACCTTCGGATGTTCGCAAACAAACTTGGAAAGCCGATAGATGATGAGAATTTACCTGTACGTTTATTTCCCGAGAGCCTAGAAGGCGACGCGTTGGATTGGTATTCCAATTTGAAGCCTGAGGATATGAGATCTTGGATGGATTTGTCAACTGCTTTTATGAGGCAGTACAAATACAATTGCGAGCTTGCTCCAACGAGGGCCACACTTGAGGGGACTAAAAGAAAACCATCTGAGGACCACAAGACGTACGCGAAGAGATGGAGGAAATTGGCCGCCAAGGTGGAGCCTCCTATGACTGAAAACGAGATTGTTCGCACGTTCATCAAAGCTCATGACCCGCCTTACTTTGAGAAGATTTTTCGAATGACCGGGTGTTCCTTTGCCGAAATTGTCAATAAATTGGAAGAATTTGATGAGTTTGTGAAGGCCGGAAAAATTGTTAGTGTGTCAACATTGAAGATGCAACTAGAGACTCTGCAAGGCCAGAATGACAGTGGGAAAAAATCCCAATCTAAGGGAAAAGAAGAGGAAACTGCTTTTGTTGGGGATCAGGGCCCCTCGGCCAGACCTAGATTTTCAAACCGCCTTGCTTATTCATCACCCTATCCATACTACCCAAACTCCCGTCCTATCCACCATACTACCATTAACCATTCTCGACCTCGACCAAATTATCCAAATGTACTCACACCACCCTTTCAAAATCCTCAACCAAATCTCCAAACTAGACCTCGCCCTTCTTTTAACCCAAGACCTATTCCACCCCCTAGCCCAAATTACTACTACCAACAAACCAGTGACACCCAAAATTCAACGTCACACCGAACCTTCACCAATCTAAGTCGGCCTGTTGACCAATTATATGAGCAATTGAAAGCTGTCGGGAAAATTGGTGTTATACCTCCTAAGATCTATTCTAAGCGCTTTCCTTCTGACTATGACCCTCAAGCAGTCTGCGCTTATCATTCTGGAGCTCCCGAGCATTCCACCAATGATTGTCGGGCATTGAAACATGAAATCCAGGATATGATCGAATTCGGAGAAATAGTGCTAAGGAAAAAGGGTGAACAGGGACAGAGCATAAGTACAAATCCCTTTCCCGAACACAAGGACGCCTTTGAGGCATCCACCCCCAATGAAGAAATTTGAGAATCCTGGAAGGGGCTGAATTAGTGAGATTCCTCTCCCTTGAAGGGAGTTTCGATAAATTTGGGGAGTTGTTTTGGTTAAAACCAATGAAAATCGTTCATACGCGTGTCTTTTGTTTAACTATGTTTTTTGTAAATAGTTTTCAATCAAGTGACTGCTAAAGACACGTTTCATGAATATTAAGTTTGGTTTTTGTCTGAAAATTCAATAAAATGTACAGTTTTATAAATTGTGACTTACACATTCTTTTCAGATGGCCAAGAATAAAATCGTCTGACCCTTTGGATATCACTGTTCAGAAATTTGATGGCAGCGATCTCACGAATGTGAATTTGAATTTCAAAATGAAAGGAGTAGGGGAAGAGACATTCAAAAATGTTTCAAAGAAGCCTGAATGGAGTAAAAGAAGTTCAAGCAGAATCAGGATCGAGATTAGGAATAAGAAGCAGTTAAACACTGTCCATCATGGTCAATATGATCGAAAGGATTGGTCTATGATTACGCTTAAAGGGTCAAATCAGGATCATTCAGACGAGAAGGCAAAGCATTAAGGTGGTTTTCGTCAGTACAAAATGAAGCCAAAAGGAGAGTTTGCCGCGAATTGGTAAGGTGCTCTTATCATCAAAAAGGTATCGCCTGATGGAGCACTTGTTCCCTCAATCAATCAATTCGGAGATGTGTAAGAAATTTTCATCTGATAAATGAAAGTTTTCTTTTAGAGTTAATGCGAAGAATGGAATGAAAGTCAGGCTCTCTTCTTTTTCCATTAAGACATTATATTCCTAGTTATCCCTTTTGAGCCTTCAGAATAGATCATTTCGTTTGGCAACCTCTGAGAATCGCAAATCCCACACTGGGGCAAATTTAGTTTTGAAAGAAGAGAAAAAGAGAGAAAACCCCACACTGGGGTAAATTCAATTTTTTAAGGAAAGTCGAAAGTAAAGGAAATGAACAAAAGAAAGCTTCAATTAAAAATAAACTGGAGCAAATTTTTAAAAAGTTGAAAGATGAATGAAAAAGGAAGAAAATGAAAGAAAAGAGAACCTCATTTGAGAATAAATTGGGGCAAATTTTGATTTAACCCTAAAATAGGGTTAACATGGAAATGCGATCTCAGATCATTTAAACCACTTTTTGAAGTCTGCCTTCAAGCCTTAACCTTTCCTAGCACCTCACCCGACCCCATTACAAAAGCCAAAAAGTCCTGGCTTCCATTCTTGGCATCACCTCTTTTAAAGAAATTTTCTAAGTCACATGGTAAATGATGTCAATACGCCTTCACTCATGTTGTAAAGGAAGGGGTTGTCGCATTGATGCCATTATTTCTTAAAACACATTTTTGAGTTGATAAAGGCTATTGGCAAGATTTGTTCATCAGGTGAAAATTCGAAAAGGGCACCTTTGAAAAGAAAAGGAAAAAGAAAAGAAGAAAAGAAAAAAAAAACAACAACAACAACAACAAAACAAAACAAAATGAAGAAAAAAAGAGCCAAAAGGGGGAGTAGCCTTAGTGAAAACTTGAAAGGGCGCTAAGGTAGAGTTTCATGAGGAAAAGTGAGGGTGGAATTAGAAACCTGGTGATTCGATTCATTTGGGATTCCTCCTCGCATTGTGGTTCTTCTGTTGCCGACATTGAACTCAGGGCGGATGATATCTAAAGGGTCAAGCGTGGCATTTTGTTTAAAGTCGGAATACTTTGGCTTTTCAAGCATAAATTGTCGAATTTATAGATTCATTTCTTTAAAATTAATTTTCTTTCAATAAAAAATAAATGATTGTTTTCATGTTACAGAAATTTTCATCATCTGTTGTGTAAATAGAATATTCTTTCATCAGTTTCATAGTCTTATTTATCTCTTTAGGTTCATCAGATGGCAATCCCCCTGATTTATTGAAAATCCCTGGATACCAAGGGCCTTATTAGCATTGGAAGTCAATGGAATTTGATCAGATCACAGAGCATAGTTGAGTTTTCGAAGTATCAAGGGGAAAACATCAAAGTACTCATGTTTACACATTTCTTCAAGGAGGAATTGATCGAATGATGGTGGCATTACTTGTTCTTTCTTTTACAGGTTCATACGCGTTTCAAAGGACGAAACTGGGGCAACTTTTTGAACTGAGGAACGTCGCCCAAGAATTCTTATATGACTGAGGGATTCGGACCAAAGAAGAAGTGAATCAAAGTTTGAGCAACCCTGCCATAATGCAAATCAAATGATCGGTTGCACAATAAGTGGTGGAGACTGAGGCTAAAAAAAAAAAAATCTTGAAAAGTTTCTCCCGAACGAAAAGGAAAAAACGGGAAACATAAAAAATCATTTTCAATATCAGATTTTAAATTCTTGTTGGCGAATTTCAACTTCCGCTGCGCACCCTTCTATCTCCCCCTCTTGACAATCACGCTTAATTTCTTGACAAATTGAATGGCGAGATTGGATCTTATCCTACTGATCCCAAATATCACGTTGGGCCTGGATTTCGTGCCGCCAACATTTCCAAAGATCACGTTGGGCCTGGATTTCGTGCCGCCAACATTCCAACATCACGTTGCCGCCAACATTCCAAAGATCACGTTGGGCCTGAATTTCGTGCCGCCGCCGACATTCCAAATATCACGTTGGGCCTGGATTTCGTGCCGCCAACATTCCAAATATCACGTTGGGCCTGGATTTCGTGCCGCCGACATTCCAACATCACGTTGGGCCTGGACTTTGTGCCGCCAACATTCCAAATATCACGTTGGGCCTGGATTTTGTGCCGCCAACTTCACAAATGTCACATTGGGTCTGGATTTTATGCCGCCAACATCACCAACATCATGTTGGGTTTGGATTTTGTACCCCCAATTAAGGCAGGATCGGGTTTAATCCCACTGACCAATTCATCACACTGGGACAAGTCTTTGGATAATTTTTGAGCAAGTCTTATACAGTTTCTTCATACATATCAGCATTTCTTTTATTTTGCCACTAAACATGGATTAGTCCCACTAGTGAGCACTTAAATTTTGTTCGGGTCAGTCCCATGATTTAAATTTTGTTCGGGCCAGTCCCATGATTTAAATTTTGTTCGGATCAGTCCCGTTTTAAATTCCTGTTCGGGTCAGTCCCGTTTTAATTTCCTGTTCGGGCCAGTCCCGTTTTAAAATTCCTGTTCGGGTCAGTCCCGTTTTAAATTTCTTGTTCGGGTTAGTCCCGTTGTAAATTCCAGTTCGTTGGAATCATTTTGCGGCCAAATAACACAGGTAAGTATTTGGTGTCTACTTCTGTGTCTCAAGTTTTTTCAAAACTCAAACAAAGAGGGGCAAACTGTAGACACCAAATTTTAGCTTATTCATTTTTTGTTTTAGTAATAACTATTATCTATTTTTTGTTTTAAGGCACCTTTTAGCATTTTATAGCATTTTAGATTATTATTATCTATTATTTTATTTTTAGTTTTTATTTCGTATTAGTTTTGCCCTCTTGGCCATTTATCTTTATTTTTATTAAGATTTTTTAGCATAAAATTTGTCAAAAAGAGAAAATTATTCTTTAAAAATATGTTTTGTTTCCTTTTACTATTTATTGATTAAAAACAAAGGGAAAAGTGAGCCGCACATTGCAGCGCATGAATATCATTTTCAGGAAGAAAATAGGGCTAAGGGATCGGATGGCTGAAATATTGGTTGGAAGCCCACCCTTCATCCTCACCTTTGAGGTGAGGGTTTAGGGGTTGGAAGTTCCTATAAAAAGGAAAGAAACAGCCGAGAGAGAGGGGAGGGGTTTTGGAAATGACGGCTGAGATATTGGAGAGAGGACTGGGGTCGTGAGAGGACGGCAAAAAGAAAGAAACCAGAAGATTTTTGTGACGGCTGAAGTGAGAGTAGGAAAGGGGAGAGAGCCCGTGACAACTGAAAATCTAAAGCGGAAAAAGAAGGAAAAGATATAGAGTGAGCTTGGGAGGCAACGGTGGAGAAAAGCCAGAAAAACTTGTTGGCAGCTGAAGGGGGCGGCTGAAGAAAGAATTCTGGAAAGAAAAAGAGAGGCGGTGGATGAAAAAGAACGGGGTTTGACAGATCTACATACTTTCACTGGCGGTTTCTTTCATCAAGGTTGCATCAGATCTCGTTGGGTTTTCCGGGAAATTCGATCATCCTTCAAGGTAATCCTTTCTTTCATCCTTTCCCGCCTGTGCATCATTGGCCTCTGTAACCAAGAGTTTCGTTGCTTGTTTTTTGCTTTCACGTCATTTTCTTGTTCATGCGTTGTTCATTCAAATTTGGGCTCCATACTTCGAGTCCTGTGTTATGATGAGTCTTGAATTCTTTTTGTGTAGAAGATTCTCCATGTTTTTAGTTGGTAGCAAACCCAGTAGATGACAGGATTTTTCTCTTCAAATCTGCATGACTTTTATTCTGTTTTTCTTGCGTTCTTTGTCTGGAATTAAGAGATGACAAAGAAGCTCACTGATTTGGGTTTCCTTGTTAAGGACTTATGAATAAAAGGTGTTTGCTTGCTTCCATTCGTGAACCTGGAGAGATGTTCGCTGAGTGTGTTCAGTTTTTTTTTGCCCGTTTTTTGACCACAAAGCTATGGTTTGGGCCTTAGGTTCTTATCTGGCGAGTTTATTTGGAAGTTTCGGTAGGAGGTTTAAAGTATTTTTGTTTGTGTTTTGATAAGCTGCATTTTTGCAGCAGTAGGTTGTCGAATTAGTTCCTTAGCACTTGCGTAGGAAACTCGATGGAAGTTTAGACCTTTTTGGCATATATGGCTGCTGTTCATTTTAGTTTCTGTTTGTTTTAATGCTTTGAAAACAGTTTTCGATATCTTAAGATCACTCACAAGGTTTGAAAATTGTCTGATGAGCCTGTTTGTCGGACTTCAGAATGCTTAGAGTTGCGCATAAAATTTGCTGCAACAAGCTGAAAGCCTTTGGCTTGTTGCAGCGGCATGGATCAAATTCTGTTTTCCTCTTTCGCTGGTTTAAGTTTTGAAGCTTACGATTTCCTTGGTCTTTGGCTAAGTGTGTCCTGGACATGTTTGCTGCGAGTTTATATTTTTCTCTGTTGTAGTTTTACATTCTGTTGCATCATGAAGTGTCGGATACCTGTAATGTCTTCTTGTTGCATGTTTTTCTTTAGTGTTTCAGGTTGTATTTCTCCACTTTCTTTTGATATTAGTCAATTCAAATGCTTTGCCACAATTTTGCAATATGGATTCGTGTCTCATGTAGTCGATAGCTGATAGGTGAGGTCTTAGTATTAGATGAATCTGGTCTGCATGATGAAATGGAAAGAAAAGCCGCGGCTGAAAACTTGCAGCAAACTTGGAAGCAAAAGAAAGCATGTTTCATTTTTAGTTGCAGAAGTTTAAGTCTCACGTAACTTGCATGGATTTGCATGAAATAATTCTTTGAAAATTACACTTTGGCCCCAAGTCTCCCTTTGTTTTACTATGGCCCAAGTAATTGAAAAATCCATCAAATCGACCCTTCAATTTTCTTTTTTCCTTTCAATTAGGCCCCAACTTTGCGAACATGGATGTTTAAGTTGTTTAAATGCTTTAATACTTATGTGATTATTTGTGATTACTTGACCTTTTCTTGCTCCTGGACCTTTAGAGTTCCTAAAATGTTTCAATTGGCCTTGATTGATTGATTAATGGTTGCTATTGGGTCTTTAGTCATTTTGATATTTTAGAAATTTGATCAATGATTCACTTTTGCTTGGAAATTATGCATTATTTGATCATTTTTAAGTTACAATTGAAGAAGGATTCGATAATTTTGTGGATTCAAATTGGCTTATTTACATTTTTTCACTAAATTGGTGCATTAATTCTTTGTTTTGATGATTTTTAGCCCAAGTTATCCCTTTCTTTGGTGACTTTAACCCAAGTTAAGTCGTGTTTACTTTACTAACATCATAAACGGGGAGGTATAATTTCTTTTATCCCTTTTTGTCTCTCTCCTATGTGATTCAACGTGCTAAGTGAGAATTGCATGTCTACTTTGCTTTCCTTGCCTTTCTTTAATTTCTTTCATTTATTTCATTTACTTTTACTTTTATTAAGTTATTCTTTTATGGGGTATGTGTACACCTCTTGGCTTGTAATAGATAGGGCTTGGAGAGCAATTTTATCCATTTTTCCCCTTCCCCTTATTTTTTAGTTAGCAAATGTAATATGTTCATTACTTGCTTTTGTTGCTATGTGTTAATTTGCTTTATTAGGCTCTTGCATTTAGTCGAGCATGCTAAGTGTTATGTGCTACGTGTTTATAGATGATTTGTATGTCTACTTGCTTTCTATAGTCGTAGATGAATATGATGGATGAATGTACGTCACCACACTAGTCCAACGCTAGTTATGGCTCATTGTCCCATTTTCCACTAGTCCAACGCTAGTAGGAATTCATAGAAAGGGCTAGTCCAATGCTAGACCCAATAGGCCGTCCCCTCTCGTTAGTACATACTTGCATGTTTCACTACATTTCATACATTTTTCTTAGTTTTTTTTTAGCATTTGGCATGCCCCTCCAACCTTTTCCCTTTCATTTTAGGTTTTTGCATCCTCATGCTAGTTATAGGGTACATTTGCTTGAGAGTCCCCTTTTGGTAAGGGAAACGAGCGAGTGTGGCTACAAAATAGCTTTAGCACGCTAGTTCTTCCTTCTAATCAAAGGGAAAATTAAAATCGTGAAGTTAGAAGTCATTCCCGTACCCGACTTGATGTATTCCTCTAGGTTCATATACTCTCATTTTTATCATATCACTTCCTCACTTTTTTATCCACATTTTCTCACTACTTATATTTTTTCTCAATCCACATGCCATGTTCGCACATTTTTCTTCTTTTCCTATCACTTACTTATTTTTCTACCTCACAAATTGCACCCAATTGCACTTATATATTTACTACCATTATACCTTATTTTCATCCACTTGCACACAAATACCTTTATTTTCTCCATTGGCACACATGCACTTTCCTTACACACATGCACTTTTCTTACATTTGCACACTTGCACTTACATTTGTTTTTATTTTACTTGCTTTTGCACACTTACACTCATACTTGAGTCTTCATTTGCATTATTCATGACCTCTATGAGGGCTTTCCTTACTGGCCATCACAATTCATGTGGTTGGGACCAAAAAATCTCATAAGAGACATTTTAGATTTAGGATTGCATCTTTTTCATATCCATTAGTTACATCCAACATGCAACGCATATTTTGGGTAGAAGAATTAGGAAAAGTGGGGCTAAGTCACGCAACTAGCTTTGGCTAGGGTAAGAGAGTGCCTTAGGCTTTGCCTTTGCCTTCTCCCGTATCAAATGTGACCCCCGATCATTTTCTTTGGTTACGTAGATCTAAAATTCTTTAAAAAGGGTTTGTTTACTTTTCTTTCCAAAAATAAAAATCATTTTTTGGGTGACTTGGTACACCCTAACTCTATACCAAGTGGCGACTCCATTTTCCATTCAAAAAACCCTTTTTGAACTTTATTTGGCCAAACCGTCGCATTTCACAATCCCACGGCCTTTTATTTTTACTCTCACACATATATCCCACACACTACTTCACACCTTCAAAACGTGGGGCGCAACAGCTTGGCGACTCCACTGGGGATTTCCTAAATGGGTCTGAGCATTTGATCTAGCCATTCTTTTCCGTTTTCTACCCTTTTTATGCATAGCATTTGGATATTAGGGTTGCATTTTTCATTTTTAGAACCTTTTGCCTCGCGCGCATATCAAACTACCTCCTCACTCACGTATGTATGATTTGGTTGTTTGGATGTATGTTTTAGTTGTCTTATCTCGCGCTTTGCATTGCATTTGGGTGGGGGACATCACCTTAGAGTCTCGCGTTGGTTTTCGATCCCTCCCCTCCAAACGAGCACTAGCATACGTGCATATGCTTTATTTTTATCCCTCATTTATTTTTCTTTTAGTGGCTTGTCACGCCACTCCACCCTATTAGGATTAGGTGACCTACTTGGACATGTGATCGTGACACGACGTGTGCGTAGCATGATTCGAGGGGTCACTCAATCTTCCGCTTTAAATTTTGGGTTGATAGCCTTTAGTTTTTAGTCGAAGGTTGAGGATTATTTTTAGATTCACCCAGATATGTAGCCGTGACACGACGTGTGCGTAGCAATGTCTGGGGAATCGCTCGAGCCACCGACAAGGAACCTTGGGAGTGATGACCTTTGGTTTCCAAGTCTGAAGGCTCGGGGACCTAAGTTTATCGAGTCTAGATGCATTAGTGAACCTCAACCTCATGCATCCATATTAGAATTGCTTAGGATAGAGTCGACCTTATCCTAAATTAGGAACACTATTCACGAGGGGAGGGGTCCTACCCCTTTTTCCTTATTTATCTTTGTTGCTTTTTATATTATCTAAATTGTCCAACGTGTTATGTGATTATGTGTTGAACTAACTTTCCTTGTCTCTTGTCTTTTGCATTCACAAATGTTAGGAAATAAGAAGTCTGGCATGATCCTCTTTTAGGACCTACCCTTATCAATAGGTTATTGCACGTTTAAAAATTCTGGTATATTTATAAATTAATGGCATATCATTTTAGGCCTACCCTGACATACAAAGGGTCCCTTTAGGTCATAATATAATTGCATGTTTTATCACTTTAATAAACTGGCATCATGCATAAACTCTAGAAGGGAATGCCATTTAGGGATCCTGTGTTAGGAATAAACCACTTCGTGTCTCGGATACTTAATCCAAAGAGACTTGCACGTTTACATTTTGTACCATCCAAAGGGGTAGTGCACAAGGTAAGGTAGGATCCGATCTTTTCGAAAATGGTAAAGTAATTTTTGCACATTGGAATACGAGCGTCTAATAATCACTTTTGGCCATTTTGTCAACATTGGTAAAAATCCCTTGCGTAAAGGACATTAATTCGAAGAACTTCACAAATAATTCCTCACTATTGAGATGATAAATGAATTGAGGCCAAAATTTGATATTAGAAGGCTCATAGATTAATGCATCGCAATAAATTTTTGAAAATTACCAATGGGTGGACAATTCAACCCATTTTTGAATTTCCATCAATTCATTTGACCAATCTGGTCATTTTTGAATAAATAATCAAATTTCATTTAATACATTTGACCATTTTACCCTTTTTAAGGTAATCTGGTCGATTTTTGAATAAATCATCAATTTCAGCCTTTTCATTTGACTTGTTTATTTCTTTTTAGGGTTTAAATCTAAGGTTCATTGAATAAATTAGTCGAGACATTGCAATCCTTTCAAAAGCAGGCTCTTTTGCACATCATGCGTCAATCAAAGTAAGTAATCCATTTGGAACGTAGTCCTCATTTTTAGGGCAAATGTCTCTTCACTCCGATTGACCAAATTTTTCAAATCATTTTTTTTCACTCAATCAGTTGATCGGATTCATCAAGGTATGGTATAGTGCCTACCTCAGAGGATTGCATTCTCATGTTAGGCCTACCCTTGGCACTAAAAGGGTCCCCCAATAGGACATGCATCCAAATTACTTTAATTATTACTAACTCCTGTCTTTTTCTTTTCCTTTTTCTTTTTTGACAACAGTCAATCAAGAAGGGCATCTAATAGGGGTTTTCCTACGTTCTCAGGTAGTAATTACAAATATTGCTACATGAAGAAGCCCCATTATTACCCGATCACATAGCCGAGCTTCAAGAGATAGTGTAAACATGAGTACCCATCCCGAATCATCTGATAGGCCTGCAACAACATCAGCGACTAACTTAGCAAATCTGGGAGCTCAACTGAGCGAAGTTCTAAACCGATTTAATGAACTAAGCATTGAAATGATGGCCCAACGGCGCGTGATCGACCAATTGGTCACTGGGGGTGCTAGCGGTGAGCAACAACACGAACCCTTACCCCCCGGCCAATCTGAACCAATACTCTTACCTTATACTCAAGCCTCTGTTACTTCACAAGTCATAAACCCATCGGAGGAAGCTTTTACTTATCCCACTCATGGCCCACAACCTACTTATGTACCTCACATCCAAATTAACCCTTCTCATGCCCAAATCCCCCAGAATTATCCGCCAATCACTATGAGCATGCCATTTGAACCTCAAGGACCACATTATTACTCCACCGCTGAGCCATTCACCTTAGATACCGCCGCCCAAGGGAAGGCTGAAGCTGGGGAATCATCCGCACCGGTTGATAAGAATTTGCTAAAAAGATTGGATAAGTTTGAGGAGTTCATAAGGAAAAATCAAGGTCTGAGCAAACAAGGAAGTCTAGACTACAACGATCTGTGCCTATTTCCGGATATGCAATTGCCAATGGGTTTCAAAGCGCCCAAATTTAGCAAGTACGATGGAACTGGCAATCCCAAAACACACCTTCGGATGTTCGCAAACAAACTTGGAAAGCCGATAGATGATGAGAATTTACCTGTACGTTTATTTCCCGAGAGCCTAGAAGGCGACGCGTTGGATTGGTATTCCAATTTGAAGCCTGAGGATATGAGATCTTGGATGGATTTGTCAACTGCTTTTATGAGGCAGTACAAATACAATTGCGAGCTTGCTCCAACGAGGGCCACACTTGAGGGGACTAAAAGAAAACCATCTGAGGACCACAAGACGTACGCGAAGAGATGGAGGAAATTGGCCGCCAAGGTGGAGCCTCCTATGACTGAAAACGAGATTGTTCGCACGTTCATCAAAGCTCATGACCCGCCTTACTTTGAGAAGATTTTTCGAATGACCGGGTGTTCCTTTGCCGAAATTGTCAATAAATTGGAAGAATTTGATGAGTTTGTGAAGGCCGGAAAAATTGTTAGTGTGTCAACATTGAAGATGCAACTAGAGACTCTGCAAGGCCAGAATGACAGTGGGAAAAAATCCCAATCTAAGGGAAAAGAAGAGGAAACTGCTTTTGTTGGGGATCAGGGCCCCTCGGCCAGACCTAGATTTTCAAACCGCCTTGCTTATTCATCACCCTATCCATACTACCCAAACTCCCGTCCTATCCACCATACTACCATTAACCATTCTCGACCTCGACCAAATTATCCAAATGTACTCACACCACCCTTTCAAAATCCTCAACCAAATCTCCAAACTAGACCTCGCCCTTCTTTTAACCCAAGACCTATTCCACCCCCTAGCCCAAATTACTACTACCAACAAACCAGTGACACCCAAAATTCAACGTCACACCGAACCTTCACCAATCTAAGTCGGCCTGTTGACCAATTATATGAGCAATTGAAAGCTGTCGGGAAAATTGGTGTTATACCTCCTAAGATCTATTCTAAGCGCTTTCCTTCTGACTATGACCCTCAAGCAGTCTGCGCTTATCATTCTGGAGCTCCCGAGCATTCCACCAATGATTGTCGGGCATTGAAACATGAAATCCAGGATATGATCGAATTCGGAGAAATAGTGCTAAGGAAAAAGGGTGAACAGGGACAGAGCATAAGTACAAATCCCTTTCCCGAACACAAGGACGCCTTTGAGGCATCCACCCCCAATGAAGAAATTTGAGAATCCTGGAAGGGGCTGAATTAGTGAGATTCCTCTCCCTTGAAGGGAGTTTCGATAAATTTGGGGAGTTGTTTTGGTTAAAACCAATGAAAATCGTTCATACGCGTGTCTTTTGTTTAACTATGTTTTTTGTAAATAGTTTTCAATCAAGTGACTGCTAAAGACACGTTTCATGAATATTAAGTTTGGTTTTTGTCTGAAAATTCAATAAAATGTACAGTTTTATAAATTGTGACTTACACATTCTTTTCAGATGGCCAAGAATAAAATCGTCTGACCCTTTGGATATCACTGTTCAGAAATTTGATGGCAGCGATCTCACGAATGTGAATTTGAATTTCAAAATGAAAGGAGTAGGGGAAGAGACATTCAAAAATGTTTCAAAGAAGCCTGAATGGAGTAAAAGAAGTTCAAGCAGAATCAGGATCGAGATTAGGAATAAGAAGCAGTTAAACACTGTCCATCATGGTCAATATGATCGAAAGGATTGGTCTATGATTACGCTTAAAGGGTCAAATCAGGATCATTCAGACGAGAAGGCAAAGCATTAAGGTGGTTTTCGTCAGTACAAAATGAAGCCAAAAGGAGAGTTTGCCGCGAATTGGTAAGGTGCTCTTATCATCAAAAAGGTATCGCCTGATGGAGCACTTGTTCCCTCAATCAATCAATTCGGAGATGTGTAAGAAATTTTCATCTGATAAATGAAAGTTTTCTTTTAGAGTTAATGCGAAGAATGGAATGAAAGTCAGGCTCTCTTCTTTTTCCATTAAGACATTATATTCCTAGTTATCCCTTTTGAGCCTTCAGAATAGATCATTTCGTTTGGCAACCTCTGAGAATCGCAAATCCCACACTGGGGCAAATTTAGTTTTGAAAGAAGAGAAAAAGAGAGAAAACCCCACACTGGGGTAAATTCAATTTTTTAAGGAAAGTCGAAAGTAAAGGAAATGAACAAAAGAAAGCTTCAATTAAAAATAAACTGGAGCAAATTTTTAAAAAGTTGAAAGATGAATGAAAAAGGAAGAAAATGAAAGAAAAGAGAACCTCATTTGAGAATAAATTGGGGCAAATTTTGATTTAACCCTAAAATAGGGTTAACATGGAAATGCGATCTCAGATCATTTAAACCACTTTTTGAAGTCTGCCTTCAAGCCTTAACCTTTCCTAGCACCTCACCCGACCCCATTACAAAAGCCAAAAAGTCCTGGCTTCCATTCTTGGCATCACCTCTTTTAAAGAAATTTTCTAAGTCACATGGTAAATGATGTCAATACGCCTTCACTCATGTTGTAAAGGAAGGGGTTGTCGCATTGATGCCATTATTTCTTAAAACACATTTTTGAGTTGATAAAGGCTATTGGCAAGATTTGTTCATCAGGTGAAAATTCGAAAAGGGCACCTTTGAAAAGAAAAGGAAAAAGAAAAGAAGAAAAGAAAAAAAAAACAACAACAACAACAACAAAACAAAACAAAATGAAGAAAAAAAGAGCCAAAAGGGGGAGTAGCCTTAGTGAAAACTTGAAAGGGCGCTAAGGTAGAGTTTCATGAGGAAAAGTGAGGGTGGAATTAGAAACCTGGTGATTCGATTCATTTGGGATTCCTCCTCGCATTGTGGTTCTTCTGTTGCCGACATTGAACTCAGGGCGGATGATATCTAAAGGGTCAAGCGTGGCATTTTGTTTAAAGTCGGAATACTTTGGCTTTTCAAGCATAAATTGTCGAATTTATAGATTCATTTCTTTAAAATTAATTTTCTTTCAATAAAAAATAAATGATTGTTTTCATGTTACAGAAATTTTCATCATCTGTTGTGTAAATAGAATATTCTTTCATCAGTTTCATAGTCTTATTTATCTCTTTAGGTTCATCAGATGGCAATCCCCCTGATTTATTGAAAATCCCTGGATACCAAGGGCCTTATTAGCATTGGAAGTCAATGGAATTTGATCAGATCACAGAGCATAGTTGAGTTTTCGAAGTATCAAGGGGAAAACATCAAAGTACTCATGTTTACACATTTCTTCAAGGAGGAATTGATCGAATGATGGTGGCATTACTTGTTCTTTCTTTTACAGGTTCATACGCGTTTCAAAGGACGAAACTGGGGCAACTTTTTGAACTGAGGAACGTCGCCCAAGAATTCTTATATGACTGAGGGATTCGGACCAAAGAAGAAGTGAATCAAAGTTTGAGCAACCCTGCCATAATGCAAATCAAATGATCGGTTGCACAATAAGTGGTGGAGACTGAGGCTAAAAAAAAAAAAATCTTGAAAAGTTTCTCCCGAACGAAAAGGAAAAAACGGGAAACATAAAAAATCATTTTCAATATCAGATTTTAAATTCTTGTTGGCGAATTTCAACTTCCGCTGCGCACCCTTCTATCTCCCCCTCTTGACAATCACGCTTAATTTCTTGACAAATTGAATGGCGAGATTGGATCTTATCCTACTGATCCCAAATATCACGTTGGGCCTGGATTTCGTGCCGCCAACATTTCCAAAGATCACGTTGGGCCTGGATTTCGTGCCGCCAACATTCCAACATCACGTTGCCGCCAACATTCCAAAGATCACGTTGGGCCTGAATTTCGTGCCGCCGCCGACATTCCAAATATCACGTTGGGCCTGGATTTCGTGCCGCCAACATTCCAAATATCACGTTGGGCCTGGATTTCGTGCCGCCGACATTCCAACATCACGTTGGGCCTGGACTTTGTGCCGCCAACATTCCAAATATCACGTTGGGCCTGGATTTTGTGCCGCCAACTTCACAAATGTCACATTGGGTCTGGATTTTATGCCGCCAACATCACCAACATCATGTTGGGTTTGGATTTTGTACCCCCAATTAAGGCAGGATCGGGTTTAATCCCACTGACCAATTCATCACACTGGGACAAGTCTTTGGATAATTTTTGAGCAAGTCTTATACAGTTTCTTCATACATATCAGCATTTCTTTTATTTTGCCACTAAACATGGATTAGTCCCACTAGTGAGCACTTAAATTTTGTTCGGGTCAGTCCCATGATTTAAATTTTGTTCGGGCCAGTCCCATGATTTAAATTTTGTTCGGATCAGTCCCGTTTTAAATTCCTGTTCGGGTCAGTCCCGTTTTAATTTCCTGTTCGGGCCAGTCCCGTTTTAAAATTCCTGTTCGGGTCAGTCCCGTTTTAAATTTCTTGTTCGGGTTAGTCCCGTTGTAAATTCCAGTTCGTTGGAATCATTTTGCGGCCAAATAACACAGGTAAGTATTTGGTGTCTACTTCTGTGTCTCAAGTTTTTTCAAAACTCAAACAAAGAGGGGCAAACTGTAGACACCAAATTTTAGCTTATTCATTTTTTGTTTTAGTAATAACTATTATCTATTTTTTGTTTTAAGGCACCTTTTAGCATTTTATAGCATTTTAGATTATTATTATCTATTATTTTATTTTTAGTTTTTATTTCGTATTAGTTTTGCCCTCTTGGCCATTTATCTTTATTTTTATTAAGATTTTTTAGCATAAAATTTGTCAAAAAGAGAAAATTATTCTTTAAAAATATGTTTTGTTTCCTTTTACTATTTATTGATTAAAAACAAAGGGAAAAGTGAGCCGCACATTGCAGCGCATGAATATCATTTTCAGGAAGAAAATAGGGCTAAGGGATCGGATGGCTGAAATATTGGTTGGAAGCCCACCCTTCATCCTCACCTTTGAGGTGAGGGTTTAGGGGTTGGAAGTTCCTATAAAAAGGAAAGAAACAGCCGAGAGAGAGGGGAGGGGTTTTGGAAATGACGGCTGAGATATTGGAGAGAGGACTGGGGTCGTGAGAGGACGGCAAAAAGAAAGAAACCAGAAGATTTTTGTGACGGCTGAAGTGAGAGTAGGAAAGGGGAGAGAGCCCGTGACAACTGAAAATCTAAAGCGGAAAAAGAAGGAAAAGATATAGAGTGAGCTTGGGAGGCAACGGTGGAGAAAAGCCAGAAAAACTTGTTGGCAGCTGAAGGGGGCGGCTGAAGAAAGAATTCTGGAAAGAAAAAGAGAGGCGGTGGATGAAAAAGAACGGGGTTTGACAGATCTACATACTTTCACTGGCGGTTTCTTTCATCAAGGTTGCATCAGATCTCGTTGGGTTTTCCGGGAAATTCGATCATCCTTCAAGGTAATCCTTTCTTTCATCCTTTCCCGCCTGTGCATCATTGGCCTCTGTAACCAAGAGTTTCGTTGCTTGTTTTTTGCTTTCACGTCATTTTCTTGTTCATGCGTTGTTCATTCAAATTTGGGCTCCATACTTCGAGTCCTGTGTTATGATGAGTCTTGAATTCTTTTTGTGTAGAAGATTCTCCATGTTTTTAGTTGGTAGCAAACCCAGTAGATGACAGGATTTTTCTCTTCAAATCTGCATGACTTTTATTCTGTTTTTCTTGCGTTCTTTGTCTGGAATTAAGAGATGACAAAGAAGCTCACTGATTTGGGTTTCCTTGTTAAGGACTTATGAATAAAAGGTGTTTGCTTGCTTCCATTCGTGAACCTGGAGAGATGTTCGCTGAGTGTGTTCAGTTTTTTTTTGCCCGTTTTTTGACCACAAAGCTATGGTTTGGGCCTTAGGTTCTTATCTGGCGAGTTTATTTGGAAGTTTCGGTAGGAGGTTTAAAGTATTTTTGTTTGTGTTTTGATAAGCTGCATTTTTGCAGCAGTAGGTTGTCGAATTAGTTCCTTAGCACTTGCGTAGGAAACTCGATGGAAGTTTAGACCTTTTTGGCATATATGGCTGCTGTTCATTTTAGTTTCTGTTTGTTTTAATGCTTTGAAAACAGTTTTCGATATCTTAAGATCACTCACAAGGTTTGAAAATTGTCTGATGAGCCTGTTTGTCGGACTTCAGAATGCTTAGAGTTGCGCATAAAATTTGCTGCAACAAGCTGAAAGCCTTTGGCTTGTTGCAGCGGCATGGATCAAATTCTGTTTTCCTCTTTCGCTGGTTTAAGTTTTGAAGCTTACGATTTCCTTGGTCTTTGGCTAAGTGTGTCCTGGACATGTTTGCTGCGAGTTTATATTTTTCTCTGTTGTAGTTTTACATTCTGTTGCATCATGAAGTGTCGGATACCTGTAATGTCTTCTTGTTGCATGTTTTTCTTTAGTGTTTCAGGTTGTATTTCTCCACTTTCTTTTGATATTAGTCAATTCAAATGCTTTGCCACAATTTTGCAATATGGATTCGTGTCTCATGTAGTCGATAGCTGATAGGTGAGGTCTTAGTATTAGATGAATCTGGTCTGCATGATGAAATGGAAAGAAAAGCCGCGGCTGAAAACTTGCAGCAAACTTGGAAGCAAAAGAAAGCATGTTTCATTTTTAGTTGCAGAAGTTTAAGTCTCACGTAACTTGCATGGATTTGCATGAAATAATTCTTTGAAAATTACACTTTGGCCCCAAGTCTCCCTTTGTTTTACTATGGCCCAAGTAATTGAAAAATCCATCAAATCGACCCTTCAATTTTCTTTTTTCCTTTCAATTAGGCCCCAACTTTGCGAACATGGATGTTTAAGTTGTTTAAATGCTTTAATACTTATGTGATTATTTGTGATTACTTGACCTTTTCTTGCTCCTGGACCTTTAGAGTTCCTAAAATGTTTCAATTGGCCTTGATTGATTGATTAATGGTTGCTATTGGGTCTTTAGTCATTTTGATATTTTAGAAATTTGATCAATGATTCACTTTTGCTTGGAAATTATGCATTATTTGATCATTTTTAAGTTACAATTGAAGAAGGATTCGATAATTTTGTGGATTCAAATTGGCTTATTTACATTTTTTCACTAAATTGGTGCATTAATTCTTTGTTTTGATGATTTTTAGCCCAAGTTATCCCTTTCTTTGGTGACTTTAACCCAAGTTAAGTCGTGTTTACTTTACTAACATCATAAACGGGGAGGTATAATTTCTTTTATCCCTTTTTGTCTCTCTCCTATGTGATTCAACGTGCTAAGTGAGAATTGCATGTCTACTTTGCTTTCCTTGCCTTTCTTTAATTTCTTTCATTTATTTCATTTACTTTTACTTTTATTAAGTTATTCTTTTATGGGGTATGTGTACACCTCTTGGCTTGTAATAGATAGGGCTTGGAGAGCAATTTTATCCATTTTTCCCCTTCCCCTTATTTTTTAGTTAGCAAATGTAATATGTTCATTACTTGCTTTTGTTGCTATGTGTTAATTTGCTTTATTAGGCTCTTGCATTTAGTCGAGCATGCTAAGTGTTATGTGCTACGTGTTTATAGATGATTTGTATGTCTACTTGCTTTCTATAGTCGTAGATGAATATGATGGATGAATGTACGTCACCACACTAGTCCAACGCTAGTTATGGCTCATTGTCCCATTTTCCACTAGTCCAACGCTAGTAGGAATTCATAGAAAGGGCTAGTCCAATGCTAGACCCAATAGGCCGTCCCCTCTCGTTAGTACATACTTGCATGTTTCACTACATTTCATACATTTTTCTTAGTTTTTTTTTAGCATTTGGCATGCCCCTCCAACCTTTTCCCTTTCATTTTAGGTTTTTGCATCCTCATGCTAGTTATAGGGTACATTTGCTTGAGAGTCCCCTTTTGGTAAGGGAAACGAGCGAGTGTGGCTACAAAATAGCTTTAGCACGCTAGTTCTTCCTTCTAATCAAAGGGAAAATTAAAATCGTGAAGTTAGAAGTCATTCCCGTACCCGACTTGATGTATTCCTCTAGGTTCATATACTCTCATTTTTATCATATCACTTCCTCACTTTTTTATCCACATTTTCTCACTACTTATATTTTTTCTCAATCCACATGCCATGTTCGCACATTTTTCTTCTTTTCCTATCACTTACTTATTTTTCTACCTCACAAATTGCACCCAATTGCACTTATATATTTACTACCATTATACCTTATTTTCATCCACTTGCACACAAATACCTTTATTTTCTCCATTGGCACACATGCACTTTCCTTACACACATGCACTTTTCTTACATTTGCACACTTGCACTTACATTTGTTTTTATTTTACTTGCTTTTGCACACTTACACTCATACTTGAGTCTTCATTTGCATTATTCATGACCTCTATGAGGGCTTTCCTTACTGGCCATCACAATTCATGTGGTTGGGACCAAAAAATCTCATAAGAGACATTTTAGATTTAGGATTGCATCTTTTTCATATCCATTAGTTACATCCAACATGCAACGCATATTTTGGGTAGAAGAATTAGGAAAAGTGGGGCTAAGTCACGCAACTAGCTTTGGCTAGGGTAAGAGAGTGCCTTAGGCTTTGCCTTTGCCTTCTCCCGTATCAAATGTGACCCCCGATCATTTTCTTTGGTTACGTAGATCTAAAATTCTTTAAAAAGGGTTTGTTTACTTTTCTTTCCAAAAATAAAAATCATTTTTTGGGTGACTTGGTACACCCTAACTCTATACCAAGTGGCGACTCCATTTTCCATTCAAAAAACCCTTTTTGAACTTTATTTGGCCAAACCGTCGCATTTCACAATCCCACGGCCTTTTATTTTTACTCTCACACATATATCCCACACACTACTTCACACCTTCAAAACGTGGGGCGCAACAGCTTGGCGACTCCACTGGGGATTTCCTAAATGGGTCTGAGCATTTGATCTAGCCATTCTTTTCCGTTTTCTACCCTTTTTATGCATAGCATTTGGATATTAGGGTTGCATTTTTCATTTTTAGAACCTTTTGCCTCGCGCGCATATCAAACTACCTCCTCACTCACGTATGTATGATTTGGTTGTTTGGATGTATGTTTTAGTTGTCTTATCTCGCGCTTTGCATTGCATTTGGGTGGGGGACATCACCTTAGAGTCTCGCGTTGGTTTTCGATCCCTCCCCTCCAAACGAGCACTAGCATACGTGCATATGCTTTATTTTTATCCCTCATTTATTTTTCTTTTAGTGGCTTGTCACGCCACTCCACCCTATTAGGATTAGGTGACCTACTTGGACATGTGATCGTGACACGACGTGTGCGTAGCATGATTCGAGGGGTCACTCAATCTTCCGCTTTAAATTTTGGGTTGATAGCCTTTAGTTTTTAGTCGAAGGTTGAGGATTATTTTTAGATTCACCCAGATATGTAGCCGTGACACGACGTGTGCGTAGCAATGTCTGGGGAATCGCTCGAGCCACCGACAAGGAACCTTGGGAGTGATGACCTTTGGTTTCCAAGTCTGAAGGCTCGGGGACCTAAGTTTATCGAGTCTAGATGCATTAGTGAACCTCAACCTCATGCATCCATATTAGAATTGCTTAGGATAGAGTCGACCTTATCCTAAATTAGGAACACTATTCACGAGGGGAGGGGTCCTACCCCTTTTTCCTTATTTATCTTTGTTGCTTTTTATATTATCTAAATTGTCCAACGTGTTATGTGATTATGTGTTGAACTAACTTTCCTTGTCTCTTGTCTTTTGCATTCACAAATGTTAGGAAATAAGAAGTCTGGCATGATCCTCTTTTAGGACCTACCCTTATCAATAGGTTATTGCACGTTTAAAAATTCTGGTATATTTATAAATTAATGGCATATCATTTTAGGCCTACCCTGACATACAAAGGGTCCCTTTAGGTCATAATATAATTGCATGTTTTATCACTTTAATAAACTGGCATCATGCATAAACTCTAGAAGGGAATGCCATTTAGGGATCCTGTGTTAGGAATAAACCACTTCGTGTCTCGGATACTTAATCCAAAGAGACTTGCACGTTTACATTTTGTACCATCCAAAGGGGTAGTGCACAAGGTAAGGTAGGATCCGATCTTTTCGAAAATGGTAAAGTAATTTTTGCACATTGGAATACGAGCGTCTAATAATCACTTTTGGCCATTTTGTCAACATTGGTAAAAATCCCTTGCGTAAAGGACATTAATTCGAAGAACTTCACAAATAATTCCTCACTATTGAGATGATAAATGAATTGAGGCCAAAATTTGATATTAGAAGGCTCATAGATTAATGCATCGCAATAAATTTTTGAAAATTACCAATGGGTGGACAATTCAACCCATTTTTGAATTTCCATCAATTCATTTGACCAATCTGGTCATTTTTGAATAAATAATCAAATTTCATTTAATACATTTGACCATTTTACCCTTTTTAAGGTAATCTGGTCGATTTTTGAATAAATCATCAATTTCAGCCTTTTCATTTGACTTGTTTATTTCTTTTTAGGGTTTAAATCTAAGGTTCATTGAATAAATTAGTCGAGACATTGCAATCCTTTCAAAAGCAGGCTCTTTTGCACATCATGCGTCAATCAAAGTAAGTAATCCATTTGGAACGTAGTCCTCATTTTTAGGGCAAATGTCTCTTCACTCCGATTGACCAAATTTTTCAAATCATTTTTTTTCACTCAATCAGTTGATCGGATTCATCAAGGTATGGTATAGTGCCTACCTCAGAGGATTGCATTCTCATGTTAGGCCTACCCTTGGCACTAAAAGGGTCCCCCAATAGGACATGCATCCAAATTACTTTAATTATTACTAACTCCTGTCTTTTTCTTTTCCTTTTTCTTTTTTGACAACAGTCAATCAAGAAGGGCATCTAATAGGGGTTTTCCTACGTTCTCAGGTAGTAATTACAAATATTGCTACATGAAGAAGCCCCATTATTACCCGATCACATAGCCGAGCTTCAAGAGATAGTGTAAACATGAGTACCCATCCCGAATCATCTGATAGGCCTGCAACAACATCAGCGACTAACTTAGCAAATCTGGGAGCTCAACTGAGCGAAGTTCTAAACCGATTTAATGAACTAAGCATTGAAATGATGGCCCAACGGCGCGTGATCGACCAATTGGTCACTGGGGGTGCTAGCGGTGAGCAACAACACGAACCCTTACCCCCCGGCCAATCTGAACCAATACTCTTACCTTATACTCAAGCCTCTGTTACTTCACAAGTCATAAACCCATCGGAGGAAGCTTTTACTTATCCCACTCATGGCCCACAACCTACTTATGTACCTCACATCCAAATTAACCCTTCTCATGCCCAAATCCCCCAGAATTATCCGCCAATCACTATGAGCATGCCATTTGAACCTCAAGGACCACATTATTACTCCACCGCTGAGCCATTCACCTTAGATACCGCCGCCCAAGGGAAGGCTGAAGCTGGGGAATCATCCGCACCGGTTGATAAGAATTTGCTAAAAAGATTGGATAAGTTTGAGGAGTTCATAAGGAAAAATCAAGGTCTGAGCAAACAAGGAAGTCTAGACTACAACGATCTGTGCCTATTTCCGGATATGCAATTGCCAATGGGTTTCAAAGCGCCCAAATTTAGCAAGTACGATGGAACTGGCAATCCCAAAACACACCTTCGGATGTTCGCAAACAAACTTGGAAAGCCGATAGATGATGAGAATTTACCTGTACGTTTATTTCCCGAGAGCCTAGAAGGCGACGCGTTGGATTGGTATTCCAATTTGAAGCCTGAGGATATGAGATCTTGGATGGATTTGTCAACTGCTTTTATGAGGCAGTACAAATACAATTGCGAGCTTGCTCCAACGAGGGCCACACTTGAGGGGACTAAAAGAAAACCATCTGAGGACCACAAGACGTACGCGAAGAGATGGAGGAAATTGGCCGCCAAGGTGGAGCCTCCTATGACTGAAAACGAGATTGTTCGCACGTTCATCAAAGCTCATGACCCGCCTTACTTTGAGAAGATTTTTCGAATGACCGGGTGTTCCTTTGCCGAAATTGTCAATAAATTGGAAGAATTTGATGAGTTTGTGAAGGCCGGAAAAATTGTTAGTGTGTCAACATTGAAGATGCAACTAGAGACTCTGCAAGGCCAGAATGACAGTGGGAAAAAATCCCAATCTAAGGGAAAAGAAGAGGAAACTGCTTTTGTTGGGGATCAGGGCCCCTCGGCCAGACCTAGATTTTCAAACCGCCTTGCTTATTCATCACCCTATCCATACTACCCAAACTCCCGTCCTATCCACCATACTACCATTAACCATTCTCGACCTCGACCAAATTATCCAAATGTACTCACACCACCCTTTCAAAATCCTCAACCAAATCTCCAAACTAGACCTCGCCCTTCTTTTAACCCAAGACCTATTCCACCCCCTAGCCCAAATTACTACTACCAACAAACCAGTGACACCCAAAATTCAACGTCACACCGAACCTTCACCAATCTAAGTCGGCCTGTTGACCAATTATATGAGCAATTGAAAGCTGTCGGGAAAATTGGTGTTATACCTCCTAAGATCTATTCTAAGCGCTTTCCTTCTGACTATGACCCTCAAGCAGTCTGCGCTTATCATTCTGGAGCTCCCGAGCATTCCACCAATGATTGTCGGGCATTGAAACATGAAATCCAGGATATGATCGAATTCGGAGAAATAGTGCTAAGGAAAAAGGGTGAACAGGGACAGAGCATAAGTACAAATCCCTTTCCCGAACACAAGGACGCCTTTGAGGCATCCACCCCCAATGAAGAAATTTGAGAATCCTGGAAGGGGCTGAATTAGTGAGATTCCTCTCCCTTGAAGGGAGTTTCGATAAATTTGGGGAGTTGTTTTGGTTAAAACCAATGAAAATCGTTCATACGCGTGTCTTTTGTTTAACTATGTTTTTTGTAAATAGTTTTCAATCAAGTGACTGCTAAAGACACGTTTCATGAATATTAAGTTTGGTTTTTGTCTGAAAATTCAATAAAATGTACAGTTTTATAAATTGTGACTTACACATTCTTTTCAGATGGCCAAGAATAAAATCGTCTGACCCTTTGGATATCACTGTTCAGAAATTTGATGGCAGCGATCTCACGAATGTGAATTTGAATTTCAAAATGAAAGGAGTAGGGGAAGAGACATTCAAAAATGTTTCAAAGAAGCCTGAATGGAGTAAAAGAAGTTCAAGCAGAATCAGGATCGAGATTAGGAATAAGAAGCAGTTAAACACTGTCCATCATGGTCAATATGATCGAAAGGATTGGTCTATGATTACGCTTAAAGGGTCAAATCAGGATCATTCAGACGAGAAGGCAAAGCATTAAGGTGGTTTTCGTCAGTACAAAATGAAGCCAAAAGGAGAGTTTGCCGCGAATTGGTAAGGTGCTCTTATCATCAAAAAGGTATCGCCTGATGGAGCACTTGTTCCCTCAATCAATCAATTCGGAGATGTGTAAGAAATTTTCATCTGATAAATGAAAGTTTTCTTTTAGAGTTAATGCGAAGAATGGAATGAAAGTCAGGCTCTCTTCTTTTTCCATTAAGACATTATATTCCTAGTTATCCCTTTTGAGCCTTCAGAATAGATCATTTCGTTTGGCAACCTCTGAGAATCGCAAATCCCACACTGGGGCAAATTTAGTTTTGAAAGAAGAGAAAAAGAGAGAAAACCCCACACTGGGGTAAATTCAATTTTTTAAGGAAAGTCGAAAGTAAAGGAAATGAACAAAAGAAAGCTTCAATTAAAAATAAACTGGAGCAAATTTTTAAAAAGTTGAAAGATGAATGAAAAAGGAAGAAAATGAAAGAAAAGAGAACCTCATTTGAGAATAAATTGGGGCAAATTTTGATTTAACCCTAAAATAGGGTTAACATGGAAATGCGATCTCAGATCATTTAAACCACTTTTTGAAGTCTGCCTTCAAGCCTTAACCTTTCCTAGCACCTCACCCGACCCCATTACAAAAGCCAAAAAGTCCTGGCTTCCATTCTTGGCATCACCTCTTTTAAAGAAATTTTCTAAGTCACATGGTAAATGATGTCAATACGCCTTCACTCATGTTGTAAAGGAAGGGGTTGTCGCATTGATGCCATTATTTCTTAAAACACATTTTTGAGTTGATAAAGGCTATTGGCAAGATTTGTTCATCAGGTGAAAATTCGAAAAGGGCACCTTTGAAAAGAAAAGGAAAAAGAAAAGAAGAAAAGAAAAAAAAAACAACAACAACAACAACAAAACAAAACAAAATGAAGAAAAAAAGAGCCAAAAGGGGGAGTAGCCTTAGTGAAAACTTGAAAGGGCGCTAAGGTAGAGTTTCATGAGGAAAAGTGAGGGTGGAATTAGAAACCTGGTGATTCGATTCATTTGGGATTCCTCCTCGCATTGTGGTTCTTCTGTTGCCGACATTGAACTCAGGGCGGATGATATCTAAAGGGTCAAGCGTGGCATTTTGTTTAAAGTCGGAATACTTTGGCTTTTCAAGCATAAATTGTCGAATTTATAGATTCATTTCTTTAAAATTAATTTTCTTTCAATAAAAAATAAATGATTGTTTTCATGTTACAGAAATTTTCATCATCTGTTGTGTAAATAGAATATTCTTTCATCAGTTTCATAGTCTTATTTATCTCTTTAGGTTCATCAGATGGCAATCCCCCTGATTTATTGAAAATCCCTGGATACCAAGGGCCTTATTAGCATTGGAAGTCAATGGAATTTGATCAGATCACAGAGCATAGTTGAGTTTTCGAAGTATCAAGGGGAAAACATCAAAGTACTCATGTTTACACATTTCTTCAAGGAGGAATTGATCGAATGATGGTGGCATTACTTGTTCTTTCTTTTACAGGTTCATACGCGTTTCAAAGGACGAAACTGGGGCAACTTTTTGAACTGAGGAACGTCGCCCAAGAATTCTTATATGACTGAGGGATTCGGACCAAAGAAGAAGTGAATCAAAGTTTGAGCAACCCTGCCATAATGCAAATCAAATGATCGGTTGCACAATAAGTGGTGGAGACTGAGGCTAAAAAAAAAAAAATCTTGAAAAGTTTCTCCCGAACGAAAAGGAAAAAACGGGAAACATAAAAAATCATTTTCAATATCAGATTTTAAATTCTTGTTGGCGAATTTCAACTTCCGCTGCGCACCCTTCTATCTCCCCCTCTTGACAATCACGCTTAATTTCTTGACAAATTGAATGGCGAGATTGGATCTTATCCTACTGATCCCAAATATCACGTTGGGCCTGGATTTCGTGCCGCCAACATTTCCAAAGATCACGTTGGGCCTGGATTTCGTGCCGCCAACATTCCAACATCACGTTGCCGCCAACATTCCAAAGATCACGTTGGGCCTGAATTTCGTGCCGCCGCCGACATTCCAAATATCACGTTGGGCCTGGATTTCGTGCCGCCAACATTCCAAATATCACGTTGGGCCTGGATTTCGTGCCGCCGACATTCCAACATCACGTTGGGCCTGGACTTTGTGCCGCCAACATTCCAAATATCACGTTGGGCCTGGATTTTGTGCCGCCAACTTCACAAATGTCACATTGGGTCTGGATTTTATGCCGCCAACATCACCAACATCATGTTGGGTTTGGATTTTGTACCCCCAATTAAGGCAGGATCGGGTTTAATCCCACTGACCAATTCATCACACTGGGACAAGTCTTTGGATAATTTTTGAGCAAGTCTTATACAGTTTCTTCATACATATCAGCATTTCTTTTATTTTGCCACTAAACATGGATTAGTCCCACTAGTGAGCACTTAAATTTTGTTCGGGTCAGTCCCATGATTTAAATTTTGTTCGGGCCAGTCCCATGATTTAAATTTTGTTCGGATCAGTCCCGTTTTAAATTCCTGTTCGGGTCAGTCCCGTTTTAATTTCCTGTTCGGGCCAGTCCCGTTTTAAAATTCCTGTTCGGGTCAGTCCCGTTTTAAATTTCTTGTTCGGGTTAGTCCCGTTGTAAATTCCAGTTCGTTGGAATCATTTTGCGGCCAAATAACACAGGTAAGTATTTGGTGTCTACTTCTGTGTCTCAAGTTTTTTCAAAACTCAAACAAAGAGGGGCAAACTGTAGACACCAAATTTTAGCTTATTCATTTTTTGTTTTAGTAATAACTATTATCTATTTTTTGTTTTAAGGCACCTTTTAGCATTTTATAGCATTTTAGATTATTATTATCTATTATTTTATTTTTAGTTTTTATTTCGTATTAGTTTTGCCCTCTTGGCCATTTATCTTTATTTTTATTAAGATTTTTTAGCATAAAATTTGTCAAAAAGAGAAAATTATTCTTTAAAAATATGTTTTGTTTCCTTTTACTATTTATTGATTAAAAACAAAGGGAAAAGTGAGCCGCACATTGCAGCGCATGAATATCATTTTCAGGAAGAAAATAGGGCTAAGGGATCGGATGGCTGAAATATTGGTTGGAAGCCCACCCTTCATCCTCACCTTTGAGGTGAGGGTTTAGGGGTTGGAAGTTCCTATAAAAAGGAAAGAAACAGCCGAGAGAGAGGGGAGGGGTTTTGGAAATGACGGCTGAGATATTGGAGAGAGGACTGGGGTCGTGAGAGGACGGCAAAAAGAAAGAAACCAGAAGATTTTTGTGACGGCTGAAGTGAGAGTAGGAAAGGGGAGAGAGCCCGTGACAACTGAAAATCTAAAGCGGAAAAAGAAGGAAAAGATATAGAGTGAGCTTGGGAGGCAACGGTGGAGAAAAGCCAGAAAAACTTGTTGGCAGCTGAAGGGGGCGGCTGAAGAAAGAATTCTGGAAAGAAAAAGAGAGGCGGTGGATGAAAAAGAACGGGGTTTGACAGATCTACATACTTTCACTGGCGGTTTCTTTCATCAAGGTTGCATCAGATCTCGTTGGGTTTTCCGGGAAATTCGATCATCCTTCAAGGTAATCCTTTCTTTCATCCTTTCCCGCCTGTGCATCATTGGCCTCTGTAACCAAGAGTTTCGTTGCTTGTTTTTTGCTTTCACGTCATTTTCTTGTTCATGCGTTGTTCATTCAAATTTGGGCTCCATACTTCGAGTCCTGTGTTATGATGAGTCTTGAATTCTTTTTGTGTAGAAGATTCTCCATGTTTTTAGTTGGTAGCAAACCCAGTAGATGACAGGATTTTTCTCTTCAAATCTGCATGACTTTTATTCTGTTTTTCTTGCGTTCTTTGTCTGGAATTAAGAGATGACAAAGAAGCTCACTGATTTGGGTTTCCTTGTTAAGGACTTATGAATAAAAGGTGTTTGCTTGCTTCCATTCGTGAACCTGGAGAGATGTTCGCTGAGTGTGTTCAGTTTTTTTTTGCCCGTTTTTTGACCACAAAGCTATGGTTTGGGCCTTAGGTTCTTATCTGGCGAGTTTATTTGGAAGTTTCGGTAGGAGGTTTAAAGTATTTTTGTTTGTGTTTTGATAAGCTGCATTTTTGCAGCAGTAGGTTGTCGAATTAGTTCCTTAGCACTTGCGTAGGAAACTCGATGGAAGTTTAGACCTTTTTGGCATATATGGCTGCTGTTCATTTTAGTTTCTGTTTGTTTTAATGCTTTGAAAACAGTTTTCGATATCTTAAGATCACTCACAAGGTTTGAAAATTGTCTGATGAGCCTGTTTGTCGGACTTCAGAATGCTTAGAGTTGCGCATAAAATTTGCTGCAACAAGCTGAAAGCCTTTGGCTTGTTGCAGCGGCATGGATCAAATTCTGTTTTCCTCTTTCGCTGGTTTAAGTTTTGAAGCTTACGATTTCCTTGGTCTTTGGCTAAGTGTGTCCTGGACATGTTTGCTGCGAGTTTATATTTTTCTCTGTTGTAGTTTTACATTCTGTTGCATCATGAAGTGTCGGATACCTGTAATGTCTTCTTGTTGCATGTTTTTCTTTAGTGTTTCAGGTTGTATTTCTCCACTTTCTTTTGATATTAGTCAATTCAAATGCTTTGCCACAATTTTGCAATATGGATTCGTGTCTCATGTAGTCGATAGCTGATAGGTGAGGTCTTAGTATTAGATGAATCTGGTCTGCATGATGAAATGGAAAGAAAAGCCGCGGCTGAAAACTTGCAGCAAACTTGGAAGCAAAAGAAAGCATGTTTCATTTTTAGTTGCAGAAGTTTAAGTCTCACGTAACTTGCATGGATTTGCATGAAATAATTCTTTGAAAATTACACTTTGGCCCCAAGTCTCCCTTTGTTTTACTATGGCCCAAGTAATTGAAAAATCCATCAAATCGACCCTTCAATTTTCTTTTTTCCTTTCAATTAGGCCCCAACTTTGCGAACATGGATGTTTAAGTTGTTTAAATGCTTTAATACTTATGTGATTATTTGTGATTACTTGACCTTTTCTTGCTCCTGGACCTTTAGAGTTCCTAAAATGTTTCAATTGGCCTTGATTGATTGATTAATGGTTGCTATTGGGTCTTTAGTCATTTTGATATTTTAGAAATTTGATCAATGATTCACTTTTGCTTGGAAATTATGCATTATTTGATCATTTTTAAGTTACAATTGAAGAAGGATTCGATAATTTTGTGGATTCAAATTGGCTTATTTACATTTTTTCACTAAATTGGTGCATTAATTCTTTGTTTTGATGATTTTTAGCCCAAGTTATCCCTTTCTTTGGTGACTTTAACCCAAGTTAAGTCGTGTTTACTTTACTAACATCATAAACGGGGAGGTATAATTTCTTTTATCCCTTTTTGTCTCTCTCCTATGTGATTCAACGTGCTAAGTGAGAATTGCATGTCTACTTTGCTTTCCTTGCCTTTCTTTAATTTCTTTCATTTATTTCATTTACTTTTACTTTTATTAAGTTATTCTTTTATGGGGTATGTGTACACCTCTTGGCTTGTAATAGATAGGGCTTGGAGAGCAATTTTATCCATTTTTCCCCTTCCCCTTATTTTTTAGTTAGCAAATGTAATATGTTCATTACTTGCTTTTGTTGCTATGTGTTAATTTGCTTTATTAGGCTCTTGCATTTAGTCGAGCATGCTAAGTGTTATGTGCTACGTGTTTATAGATGATTTGTATGTCTACTTGCTTTCTATAGTCGTAGATGAATATGATGGATGAATGTACGTCACCACACTAGTCCAACGCTAGTTATGGCTCATTGTCCCATTTTCCACTAGTCCAACGCTAGTAGGAATTCATAGAAAGGGCTAGTCCAATGCTAGACCCAATAGGCCGTCCCCTCTCGTTAGTACATACTTGCATGTTTCACTACATTTCATACATTTTTCTTAGTTTTTTTTTAGCATTTGGCATGCCCCTCCAACCTTTTCCCTTTCATTTTAGGTTTTTGCATCCTCATGCTAGTTATAGGGTACATTTGCTTGAGAGTCCCCTTTTGGTAAGGGAAACGAGCGAGTGTGGCTACAAAATAGCTTTAGCACGCTAGTTCTTCCTTCTAATCAAAGGGAAAATTAAAATCGTGAAGTTAGAAGTCATTCCCGTACCCGACTTGATGTATTCCTCTAGGTTCATATACTCTCATTTTTATCATATCACTTCCTCACTTTTTTATCCACATTTTCTCACTACTTATATTTTTTCTCAATCCACATGCCATGTTCGCACATTTTTCTTCTTTTCCTATCACTTACTTATTTTTCTACCTCACAAATTGCACCCAATTGCACTTATATATTTACTACCATTATACCTTATTTTCATCCACTTGCACACAAATACCTTTATTTTCTCCATTGGCACACATGCACTTTCCTTACACACATGCACTTTTCTTACATTTGCACACTTGCACTTACATTTGTTTTTATTTTACTTGCTTTTGCACACTTACACTCATACTTGAGTCTTCATTTGCATTATTCATGACCTCTATGAGGGCTTTCCTTACTGGCCATCACAATTCATGTGGTTGGGACCAAAAAATCTCATAAGAGACATTTTAGATTTAGGATTGCATCTTTTTCATATCCATTAGTTACATCCAACATGCAACGCATATTTTGGGTAGAAGAATTAGGAAAAGTGGGGCTAAGTCACGCAACTAGCTTTGGCTAGGGTAAGAGAGTGCCTTAGGCTTTGCCTTTGCCTTCTCCCGTATCAAATGTGACCCCCGATCATTTTCTTTGGTTACGTAGATCTAAAATTCTTTAAAAAGGGTTTGTTTACTTTTCTTTCCAAAAATAAAAATCATTTTTTGGGTGACTTGGTACACCCTAACTCTATACCAAGTGGCGACTCCATTTTCCATTCAAAAAACCCTTTTTGAACTTTATTTGGCCAAACCGTCGCATTTCACAATCCCACGGCCTTTTATTTTTACTCTCACACATATATCCCACACACTACTTCACACCTTCAAAACGTGGGGCGCAACAGCTTGGCGACTCCACTGGGGATTTCCTAAATGGGTCTGAGCATTTGATCTAGCCATTCTTTTCCGTTTTCTACCCTTTTTATGCATAGCATTTGGATATTAGGGTTGCATTTTTCATTTTTAGAACCTTTTGCCTCGCGCGCATATCAAACTACCTCCTCACTCACGTATGTATGATTTGGTTGTTTGGATGTATGTTTTAGTTGTCTTATCTCGCGCTTTGCATTGCATTTGGGTGGGGGACATCACCTTAGAGTCTCGCGTTGGTTTTCGATCCCTCCCCTCCAAACGAGCACTAGCATACGTGCATATGCTTTATTTTTATCCCTCATTTATTTTTCTTTTAGTGGCTTGTCACGCCACTCCACCCTATTAGGATTAGGTGACCTACTTGGACATGTGATCGTGACACGACGTGTGCGTAGCATGATTCGAGGGGTCACTCAATCTTCCGCTTTAAATTTTGGGTTGATAGCCTTTAGTTTTTAGTCGAAGGTTGAGGATTATTTTTAGATTCACCCAGATATGTAGCCGTGACACGACGTGTGCGTAGCAATGTCTGGGGAATCGCTCGAGCCACCGACAAGGAACCTTGGGAGTGATGACCTTTGGTTTCCAAGTCTGAAGGCTCGGGGACCTAAGTTTATCGAGTCTAGATGCATTAGTGAACCTCAACCTCATGCATCCATATTAGAATTGCTTAGGATAGAGTCGACCTTATCCTAAATTAGGAACACTATTCACGAGGGGAGGGGTCCTACCCCTTTTTCCTTATTTATCTTTGTTGCTTTTTATATTATCTAAATTGTCCAACGTGTTATGTGATTATGTGTTGAACTAACTTTCCTTGTCTCTTGTCTTTTGCATTCACAAATGTTAGGAAATAAGAAGTCTGGCATGATCCTCTTTTAGGACCTACCCTTATCAATAGGTTATTGCACGTTTAAAAATTCTGGTATATTTATAAATTAATGGCATATCATTTTAGGCCTACCCTGACATACAAAGGGTCCCTTTAGGTCATAATATAATTGCATGTTTTATCACTTTAATAAACTGGCATCATGCATAAACTCTAGAAGGGAATGCCATTTAGGGATCCTGTGTTAGGAATAAACCACTTCGTGTCTCGGATACTTAATCCAAAGAGACTTGCACGTTTACATTTTGTACCATCCAAAGGGGTAGTGCACAAGGTAAGGTAGGATCCGATCTTTTCGAAAATGGTAAAGTAATTTTTGCACATTGGAATACGAGCGTCTAATAATCACTTTTGGCCATTTTGTCAACATTGGTAAAAATCCCTTGCGTAAAGGACATTAATTCGAAGAACTTCACAAATAATTCCTCACTATTGAGATGATAAATGAATTGAGGCCAAAATTTGATATTAGAAGGCTCATAGATTAATGCATCGCAATAAATTTTTGAAAATTACCAATGGGTGGACAATTCAACCCATTTTTGAATTTCCATCAATTCATTTGACCAATCTGGTCATTTTTGAATAAATAATCAAATTTCATTTAATACATTTGACCATTTTACCCTTTTTAAGGTAATCTGGTCGATTTTTGAATAAATCATCAATTTCAGCCTTTTCATTTGACTTGTTTATTTCTTTTTAGGGTTTAAATCTAAGGTTCATTGAATAAATTAGTCGAGACATTGCAATCCTTTCAAAAGCAGGCTCTTTTGCACATCATGCGTCAATCAAAGTAAGTAATCCATTTGGAACGTAGTCCTCATTTTTAGGGCAAATGTCTCTTCACTCCGATTGACCAAATTTTTCAAATCATTTTTTTTCACTCAATCAGTTGATCGGATTCATCAAGGTATGGTATAGTGCCTACCTCAGAGGATTGCATTCTCATGTTAGGCCTACCCTTGGCACTAAAAGGGTCCCCCAATAGGACATGCATCCAAATTACTTTAATTATTACTAACTCCTGTCTTTTTCTTTTCCTTTTTCTTTTTTGACAACAGTCAATCAAGAAGGGCATCTAATAGGGGTTTTCCTACGTTCTCAGGTAGTAATTACAAATATTGCTACATGAAGAAGCCCCATTATTACCCGATCACATAGCCGAGCTTCAAGAGATAGTGTAAACATGAGTACCCATCCCGAATCATCTGATAGGCCTGCAACAACATCAGCGACTAACTTAGCAAATCTGGGAGCTCAACTGAGCGAAGTTCTAAACCGATTTAATGAACTAAGCATTGAAATGATGGCCCAACGGCGCGTGATCGACCAATTGGTCACTGGGGGTGCTAGCGGTGAGCAACAACACGAACCCTTACCCCCCGGCCAATCTGAACCAATACTCTTACCTTATACTCAAGCCTCTGTTACTTCACAAGTCATAAACCCATCGGAGGAAGCTTTTACTTATCCCACTCATGGCCCACAACCTACTTATGTACCTCACATCCAAATTAACCCTTCTCATGCCCAAATCCCCCAGAATTATCCGCCAATCACTATGAGCATGCCATTTGAACCTCAAGGACCACATTATTACTCCACCGCTGAGCCATTCACCTTAGATACCGCCGCCCAAGGGAAGGCTGAAGCTGGGGAATCATCCGCACCGGTTGATAAGAATTTGCTAAAAAGATTGGATAAGTTTGAGGAGTTCATAAGGAAAAATCAAGGTCTGAGCAAACAAGGAAGTCTAGACTACAACGATCTGTGCCTATTTCCGGATATGCAATTGCCAATGGGTTTCAAAGCGCCCAAATTTAGCAAGTACGATGGAACTGGCAATCCCAAAACACACCTTCGGATGTTCGCAAACAAACTTGGAAAGCCGATAGATGATGAGAATTTACCTGTACGTTTATTTCCCGAGAGCCTAGAAGGCGACGCGTTGGATTGGTATTCCAATTTGAAGCCTGAGGATATGAGATCTTGGATGGATTTGTCAACTGCTTTTATGAGGCAGTACAAATACAATTGCGAGCTTGCTCCAACGAGGGCCACACTTGAGGGGACTAAAAGAAAACCATCTGAGGACCACAAGACGTACGCGAAGAGATGGAGGAAATTGGCCGCCAAGGTGGAGCCTCCTATGACTGAAAACGAGATTGTTCGCACGTTCATCAAAGCTCATGACCCGCCTTACTTTGAGAAGATTTTTCGAATGACCGGGTGTTCCTTTGCCGAAATTGTCAATAAATTGGAAGAATTTGATGAGTTTGTGAAGGCCGGAAAAATTGTTAGTGTGTCAACATTGAAGATGCAACTAGAGACTCTGCAAGGCCAGAATGACAGTGGGAAAAAATCCCAATCTAAGGGAAAAGAAGAGGAAACTGCTTTTGTTGGGGATCAGGGCCCCTCGGCCAGACCTAGATTTTCAAACCGCCTTGCTTATTCATCACCCTATCCATACTACCCAAACTCCCGTCCTATCCACCATACTACCATTAACCATTCTCGACCTCGACCAAATTATCCAAATGTACTCACACCACCCTTTCAAAATCCTCAACCAAATCTCCAAACTAGACCTCGCCCTTCTTTTAACCCAAGACCTATTCCACCCCCTAGCCCAAATTACTACTACCAACAAACCAGTGACACCCAAAATTCAACGTCACACCGAACCTTCACCAATCTAAGTCGGCCTGTTGACCAATTATATGAGCAATTGAAAGCTGTCGGGAAAATTGGTGTTATACCTCCTAAGATCTATTCTAAGCGCTTTCCTTCTGACTATGACCCTCAAGCAGTCTGCGCTTATCATTCTGGAGCTCCCGAGCATTCCACCAATGATTGTCGGGCATTGAAACATGAAATCCAGGATATGATCGAATTCGGAGAAATAGTGCTAAGGAAAAAGGGTGAACAGGGACAGAGCATAAGTACAAATCCCTTTCCCGAACACAAGGACGCCTTTGAGGCATCCACCCCCAATGAAGAAATTTGAGAATCCTGGAAGGGGCTGAATTAGTGAGATTCCTCTCCCTTGAAGGGAGTTTCGATAAATTTGGGGAGTTGTTTTGGTTAAAACCAATGAAAATCGTTCATACGCGTGTCTTTTGTTTAACTATGTTTTTTGTAAATAGTTTTCAATCAAGTGACTGCTAAAGACACGTTTCATGAATATTAAGTTTGGTTTTTGTCTGAAAATTCAATAAAATGTACAGTTTTATAAATTGTGACTTACACATTCTTTTCAGATGGCCAAGAATAAAATCGTCTGACCCTTTGGATATCACTGTTCAGAAATTTGATGGCAGCGATCTCACGAATGTGAATTTGAATTTCAAAATGAAAGGAGTAGGGGAAGAGACATTCAAAAATGTTTCAAAGAAGCCTGAATGGAGTAAAAGAAGTTCAAGCAGAATCAGGATCGAGATTAGGAATAAGAAGCAGTTAAACACTGTCCATCATGGTCAATATGATCGAAAGGATTGGTCTATGATTACGCTTAAAGGGTCAAATCAGGATCATTCAGACGAGAAGGCAAAGCATTAAGGTGGTTTTCGTCAGTACAAAATGAAGCCAAAAGGAGAGTTTGCCGCGAATTGGTAAGGTGCTCTTATCATCAAAAAGGTATCGCCTGATGGAGCACTTGTTCCCTCAATCAATCAATTCGGAGATGTGTAAGAAATTTTCATCTGATAAATGAAAGTTTTCTTTTAGAGTTAATGCGAAGAATGGAATGAAAGTCAGGCTCTCTTCTTTTTCCATTAAGACATTATATTCCTAGTTATCCCTTTTGAGCCTTCAGAATAGATCATTTCGTTTGGCAACCTCTGAGAATCGCAAATCCCACACTGGGGCAAATTTAGTTTTGAAAGAAGAGAAAAAGAGAGAAAACCCCACACTGGGGTAAATTCAATTTTTTAAGGAAAGTCGAAAGTAAAGGAAATGAACAAAAGAAAGCTTCAATTAAAAATAAACTGGAGCAAATTTTTAAAAAGTTGAAAGATGAATGAAAAAGGAAGAAAATGAAAGAAAAGAGAACCTCATTTGAGAATAAATTGGGGCAAATTTTGATTTAACCCTAAAATAGGGTTAACATGGAAATGCGATCTCAGATCATTTAAACCACTTTTTGAAGTCTGCCTTCAAGCCTTAACCTTTCCTAGCACCTCACCCGACCCCATTACAAAAGCCAAAAAGTCCTGGCTTCCATTCTTGGCATCACCTCTTTTAAAGAAATTTTCTAAGTCACATGGTAAATGATGTCAATACGCCTTCACTCATGTTGTAAAGGAAGGGGTTGTCGCATTGATGCCATTATTTCTTAAAACACATTTTTGAGTTGATAAAGGCTATTGGCAAGATTTGTTCATCAGGTGAAAATTCGAAAAGGGCACCTTTGAAAAGAAAAGGAAAAAGAAAAGAAGAAAAGAAAAAAAAAACAACAACAACAACAACAAAACAAAACAAAATGAAGAAAAAAAGAGCCAAAAGGGGGAGTAGCCTTAGTGAAAACTTGAAAGGGCGCTAAGGTAGAGTTTCATGAGGAAAAGTGAGGGTGGAATTAGAAACCTGGTGATTCGATTCATTTGGGATTCCTCCTCGCATTGTGGTTCTTCTGTTGCCGACATTGAACTCAGGGCGGATGATATCTAAAGGGTCAAGCGTGGCATTTTGTTTAAAGTCGGAATACTTTGGCTTTTCAAGCATAAATTGTCGAATTTATAGATTCATTTCTTTAAAATTAATTTTCTTTCAATAAAAAATAAATGATTGTTTTCATGTTACAGAAATTTTCATCATCTGTTGTGTAAATAGAATATTCTTTCATCAGTTTCATAGTCTTATTTATCTCTTTAGGTTCATCAGATGGCAATCCCCCTGATTTATTGAAAATCCCTGGATACCAAGGGCCTTATTAGCATTGGAAGTCAATGGAATTTGATCAGATCACAGAGCATAGTTGAGTTTTCGAAGTATCAAGGGGAAAACATCAAAGTACTCATGTTTACACATTTCTTCAAGGAGGAATTGATCGAATGATGGTGGCATTACTTGTTCTTTCTTTTACAGGTTCATACGCGTTTCAAAGGACGAAACTGGGGCAACTTTTTGAACTGAGGAACGTCGCCCAAGAATTCTTATATGACTGAGGGATTCGGACCAAAGAAGAAGTGAATCAAAGTTTGAGCAACCCTGCCATAATGCAAATCAAATGATCGGTTGCACAATAAGTGGTGGAGACTGAGGCTAAAAAAAAAAAAATCTTGAAAAGTTTCTCCCGAACGAAAAGGAAAAAACGGGAAACATAAAAAATCATTTTCAATATCAGATTTTAAATTCTTGTTGGCGAATTTCAACTTCCGCTGCGCACCCTTCTATCTCCCCCTCTTGACAATCACGCTTAATTTCTTGACAAATTGAATGGCGAGATTGGATCTTATCCTACTGATCCCAAATATCACGTTGGGCCTGGATTTCGTGCCGCCAACATTTCCAAAGATCACGTTGGGCCTGGATTTCGTGCCGCCAACATTCCAACATCACGTTGCCGCCAACATTCCAAAGATCACGTTGGGCCTGAATTTCGTGCCGCCGCCGACATTCCAAATATCACGTTGGGCCTGGATTTCGTGCCGCCAACATTCCAAATATCACGTTGGGCCTGGATTTCGTGCCGCCGACATTCCAACATCACGTTGGGCCTGGACTTTGTGCCGCCAACATTCCAAATATCACGTTGGGCCTGGATTTTGTGCCGCCAACTTCACAAATGTCACATTGGGTCTGGATTTTATGCCGCCAACATCACCAACATCATGTTGGGTTTGGATTTTGTACCCCCAATTAAGGCAGGATCGGGTTTAATCCCACTGACCAATTCATCACACTGGGACAAGTCTTTGGATAATTTTTGAGCAAGTCTTATACAGTTTCTTCATACATATCAGCATTTCTTTTATTTTGCCACTAAACATGGATTAGTCCCACTAGTGAGCACTTAAATTTTGTTCGGGTCAGTCCCATGATTTAAATTTTGTTCGGGCCAGTCCCATGATTTAAATTTTGTTCGGATCAGTCCCGTTTTAAATTCCTGTTCGGGTCAGTCCCGTTTTAATTTCCTGTTCGGGCCAGTCCCGTTTTAAAATTCCTGTTCGGGTCAGTCCCGTTTTAAATTTCTTGTTCGGGTTAGTCCCGTTGTAAATTCCAGTTCGTTGGAATCATTTTGCGGCCAAATAACACAGGTAAGTATTTGGTGTCTACTTCTGTGTCTCAAGTTTTTTCAAAACTCAAACAAAGAGGGGCAAACTGTAGACACCAAATTTTAGCTTATTCATTTTTTGTTTTAGTAATAACTATTATCTATTTTTTGTTTTAAGGCACCTTTTAGCATTTTATAGCATTTTAGATTATTATTATCTATTATTTTATTTTTAGTTTTTATTTCGTATTAGTTTTGCCCTCTTGGCCATTTATCTTTATTTTTATTAAGATTTTTTAGCATAAAATTTGTCAAAAAGAGAAAATTATTCTTTAAAAATATGTTTTGTTTCCTTTTACTATTTATTGATTAAAAACAAAGGGAAAAGTGAGCCGCACATTGCAGCGCATGAATATCATTTTCAGGAAGAAAATAGGGCTAAGGGATCGGATGGCTGAAATATTGGTTGGAAGCCCACCCTTCATCCTCACCTTTGAGGTGAGGGTTTAGGGGTTGGAAGTTCCTATAAAAAGGAAAGAAACAGCCGAGAGAGAGGGGAGGGGTTTTGGAAATGACGGCTGAGATATTGGAGAGAGGACTGGGGTCGTGAGAGGACGGCAAAAAGAAAGAAACCAGAAGATTTTTGTGACGGCTGAAGTGAGAGTAGGAAAGGGGAGAGAGCCCGTGACAACTGAAAATCTAAAGCGGAAAAAGAAGGAAAAGATATAGAGTGAGCTTGGGAGGCAACGGTGGAGAAAAGCCAGAAAAACTTGTTGGCAGCTGAAGGGGGCGGCTGAAGAAAGAATTCTGGAAAGAAAAAGAGAGGCGGTGGATGAAAAAGAACGGGGTTTGACAGATCTACATACTTTCACTGGCGGTTTCTTTCATCAAGGTTGCATCAGATCTCGTTGGGTTTTCCGGGAAATTCGATCATCCTTCAAGGTAATCCTTTCTTTCATCCTTTCCCGCCTGTGCATCATTGGCCTCTGTAACCAAGAGTTTCGTTGCTTGTTTTTTGCTTTCACGTCATTTTCTTGTTCATGCGTTGTTCATTCAAATTTGGGCTCCATACTTCGAGTCCTGTGTTATGATGAGTCTTGAATTCTTTTTGTGTAGAAGATTCTCCATGTTTTTAGTTGGTAGCAAACCCAGTAGATGACAGGATTTTTCTCTTCAAATCTGCATGACTTTTATTCTGTTTTTCTTGCGTTCTTTGTCTGGAATTAAGAGATGACAAAGAAGCTCACTGATTTGGGTTTCCTTGTTAAGGACTTATGAATAAAAGGTGTTTGCTTGCTTCCATTCGTGAACCTGGAGAGATGTTCGCTGAGTGTGTTCAGTTTTTTTTTGCCCGTTTTTTGACCACAAAGCTATGGTTTGGGCCTTAGGTTCTTATCTGGCGAGTTTATTTGGAAGTTTCGGTAGGAGGTTTAAAGTATTTTTGTTTGTGTTTTGATAAGCTGCATTTTTGCAGCAGTAGGTTGTCGAATTAGTTCCTTAGCACTTGCGTAGGAAACTCGATGGAAGTTTAGACCTTTTTGGCATATATGGCTGCTGTTCATTTTAGTTTCTGTTTGTTTTAATGCTTTGAAAACAGTTTTCGATATCTTAAGATCACTCACAAGGTTTGAAAATTGTCTGATGAGCCTGTTTGTCGGACTTCAGAATGCTTAGAGTTGCGCATAAAATTTGCTGCAACAAGCTGAAAGCCTTTGGCTTGTTGCAGCGGCATGGATCAAATTCTGTTTTCCTCTTTCGCTGGTTTAAGTTTTGAAGCTTACGATTTCCTTGGTCTTTGGCTAAGTGTGTCCTGGACATGTTTGCTGCGAGTTTATATTTTTCTCTGTTGTAGTTTTACATTCTGTTGCATCATGAAGTGTCGGATACCTGTAATGTCTTCTTGTTGCATGTTTTTCTTTAGTGTTTCAGGTTGTATTTCTCCACTTTCTTTTGATATTAGTCAATTCAAATGCTTTGCCACAATTTTGCAATATGGATTCGTGTCTCATGTAGTCGATAGCTGATAGGTGAGGTCTTAGTATTAGATGAATCTGGTCTGCATGATGAAATGGAAAGAAAAGCCGCGGCTGAAAACTTGCAGCAAACTTGGAAGCAAAAGAAAGCATGTTTCATTTTTAGTTGCAGAAGTTTAAGTCTCACGTAACTTGCATGGATTTGCATGAAATAATTCTTTGAAAATTACACTTTGGCCCCAAGTCTCCCTTTGTTTTACTATGGCCCAAGTAATTGAAAAATCCATCAAATCGACCCTTCAATTTTCTTTTTTCCTTTCAATTAGGCCCCAACTTTGCGAACATGGATGTTTAAGTTGTTTAAATGCTTTAATACTTATGTGATTATTTGTGATTACTTGACCTTTTCTTGCTCCTGGACCTTTAGAGTTCCTAAAATGTTTCAATTGGCCTTGATTGATTGATTAATGGTTGCTATTGGGTCTTTAGTCATTTTGATATTTTAGAAATTTGATCAATGATTCACTTTTGCTTGGAAATTATGCATTATTTGATCATTTTTAAGTTACAATTGAAGAAGGATTCGATAATTTTGTGGATTCAAATTGGCTTATTTACATTTTTTCACTAAATTGGTGCATTAATTCTTTGTTTTGATGATTTTTAGCCCAAGTTATCCCTTTCTTTGGTGACTTTAACCCAAGTTAAGTCGTGTTTACTTTACTAACATCATAAACGGGGAGGTATAATTTCTTTTATCCCTTTTTGTCTCTCTCCTATGTGATTCAACGTGCTAAGTGAGAATTGCATGTCTACTTTGCTTTCCTTGCCTTTCTTTAATTTCTTTCATTTATTTCATTTACTTTTACTTTTATTAAGTTATTCTTTTATGGGGTATGTGTACACCTCTTGGCTTGTAATAGATAGGGCTTGGAGAGCAATTTTATCCATTTTTCCCCTTCCCCTTATTTTTTAGTTAGCAAATGTAATATGTTCATTACTTGCTTTTGTTGCTATGTGTTAATTTGCTTTATTAGGCTCTTGCATTTAGTCGAGCATGCTAAGTGTTATGTGCTACGTGTTTATAGATGATTTGTATGTCTACTTGCTTTCTATAGTCGTAGATGAATATGATGGATGAATGTACGTCACCACACTAGTCCAACGCTAGTTATGGCTCATTGTCCCATTTTCCACTAGTCCAACGCTAGTAGGAATTCATAGAAAGGGCTAGTCCAATGCTAGACCCAATAGGCCGTCCCCTCTCGTTAGTACATACTTGCATGTTTCACTACATTTCATACATTTTTCTTAGTTTTTTTTTAGCATTTGGCATGCCCCTCCAACCTTTTCCCTTTCATTTTAGGTTTTTGCATCCTCATGCTAGTTATAGGGTACATTTGCTTGAGAGTCCCCTTTTGGTAAGGGAAACGAGCGAGTGTGGCTACAAAATAGCTTTAGCACGCTAGTTCTTCCTTCTAATCAAAGGGAAAATTAAAATCGTGAAGTTAGAAGTCATTCCCGTACCCGACTTGATGTATTCCTCTAGGTTCATATACTCTCATTTTTATCATATCACTTCCTCACTTTTTTATCCACATTTTCTCACTACTTATATTTTTTCTCAATCCACATGCCATGTTCGCACATTTTTCTTCTTTTCCTATCACTTACTTATTTTTCTACCTCACAAATTGCACCCAATTGCACTTATATATTTACTACCATTATACCTTATTTTCATCCACTTGCACACAAATACCTTTATTTTCTCCATTGGCACACATGCACTTTCCTTACACACATGCACTTTTCTTACATTTGCACACTTGCACTTACATTTGTTTTTATTTTACTTGCTTTTGCACACTTACACTCATACTTGAGTCTTCATTTGCATTATTCATGACCTCTA